>NC_080670.1:172646926-173326850 GCF_030247195.1 Topomyia yanbarensis
TGGCGAGTGCGAAAAAGCGCTTGAGAATAGGGTATGGACGATTTGTATACACACGCAGGGCTTTGGCACGGGTGCGTTTCAGATTCCGAAGTATGGCGTTAGACCATGGAGGCTTCTTGGGAGGTTGATATTCTGGCACGGATTTTTCAACACAGTCAATGAGTAATCGGTTATAGAGATCGACTGCAGCATTTACATCAACTTGATCAAGTAATACACTCCAGTCAATCAGCGATAGGGCGCGACGTAGTGCTGCTAAATCAATTTTACGAAAATTACGACGATTCACAGCTAAATCTTCTTCATATTGTGGTGAACTAATGATGGAAATGGATATTTCTAATGCGGGATGATAGTTATCTAAAGGAACGATAACACTGGAAGCTTCACTCACAGAACACTCAGGCAAAGCATTCTCACTGACGAACACAAGGTCAAGAAAACGGGATTGATGGTTGGAAATCGTGCTTACTTGATTTAGTCCGTGAAAAGCCATCCCGTCCAGAAGTAAGCGGCTGGCAGGATTTGTTGTCGAGGATAACGGGTTAGGGTAAGCGTATCCACGTCCTGAAGAAACCCACATCAGTCCTGGTTGGTTGAAATCACCAAGAACTATTATCACATCGTTTGCATCTGCCTGAGAAGAAGCGTGTTCTATAGAGTCGAGATGGAGCAGCGTAATAGTGCAGTCAAGTCGCTTTTCAGGAGGAATGTAAACAGCTCCAATAAAGTCGCTACGCTCTTCGTCTGCGTAGTAATCTTCGTCCAAACAACTTCAATGCATGATGAACTATCCACACCAAATTCACAGGAGGCTAGTGCGGAAGAAACAGCGATCAAAACTCCCCCGCCGCGACCATGAACACTGTTATGTGCGCTTCGATCCGCGCGATAAACCGCATAAGAATCCCCGAAGAGCTGCATCGATGTAATACGATCATCAAGCCAAGTTTCCGTCAGAACATAAATATCGTAGTCGCCGTCAAGGGCAGCCAAGTACAAGTCGTCGATTTTCGTCCTTAGCCCTCTGACGTTTTGGTAGTATAGCCGTAAATCGCCAGCGCCACGTGGCAATCGTGCCGACATGCCGAAGGGGCGTGATGTACCCGATGGCATGCTAGAAACCAAAAGGTTTTCAGGGAGCGGATCGTCATTTAAAGCAAAATACTCGCCAGAGAAGGGAGTTTGGAAGACCCCCTCACGACCTCCGAACGCAGGGCCGGAACGACTGAGCTGGTCGCTGGCTAGTAGCATGACTGCGTCGGAGCGCTTGGGGGCTTCCGTAGTATGGTATAACAGGCGTCCCGGTGATGGCAGCGCAGCGTGAATTTGTTTGTGCAGTCTCGGCGATGACGGCGAAATTATTCTTCGTTCAAACAACGGCAAATTGTCGGAACGAGTTGTACCCAGTGACATGCGTCCCGATGGTGGTTGAATTATTCCGTCATAGCTGATTGAACTGATGATGGTGAAACAGGCTGATGAGTATCGACCTGAACTGGCGACTGATCTGGCTGCGGATAGAGGGGTTTCCAAAAATTTCCAGCTGATACGGTGCGATTGCTCTTGAATTCGCGGAAAAGAATTCCTTCGGGCCATGTTGAAGCAGATAGGGCTCGCGCCTTGAGCCCAGGTTTGATTCCAACTTTAAACGAGATGAAATTCATTGTGCTTACGTCACGATCCTTTGCAACGAACGACAGAAGATTCGTAGATGTTGAACGTTTTGGCATAAATCCATGCTGAGTCTCGGAGATGTACTATTTGCAGTGGCTGGAGATGGGTTCCAACACAGCCATTTCAAACAGCTTAGGAACTGCGCTTAGCGTTGTAATACCAGGGTAGTTGTCAACTACCTTTTTATCACCTTTTTTGTGAACTGGAAACATGAAGGAGGATTTCCAGAGTTCGGGAAATACTCCGGTTGTTAGCGCCAATTGAAACAGATGACAAAGAGGTTCAATTAGACCGGCAGAGCATTTTTTTAGAATAATAGTTGGTATACCATCTGGGCCTGCCGAAGTTGAAGCCTTCATTTTGCCAATCGCCAGTTGTACCATATTATTGTCGATATTGATAGAGTTCAATATGATTGGTATGATTGAGTCATTTTCTCGTTGGAGAAAACATTCGCGAACTTTTCAGAGAATAGTTGGCAAATCTCCTGTAAACTAGAGCTCATACGTCCTCCATAGCTCATCGTTGAAGGCAACCCGGATTCCTTTCTTTGCTCGTTTACATGCTTCCAGCAAGTTTTAGGTTCGGACTTCAACTTACGTTGCACGTTTCGCAAGTAATCGGTATGGCAACGCTAGACTTGGTTAACATGAACGTAGTGTTGTCGCAGCACGTAGCCTCCAAACTTGGAGTACTTCTTCAGAGCAGCTCTTTTAGTCGCTTTTCACCTCTCAGCTCGGCAGTGTGCCACGCTGGGTGCTTAGATTGAAGGCCACTTCTTTTGGGTACATAGCGATCGATAGCATAGCTCATAACATTGGAGAAGGTCTGCACTGCAACGTTGACATCATCATTGTCGAGAATTTCAGTCCAGTGGATATTCGACAGGAAGTCAATAATCCTATTATAGTCGGCTTTTCTAAAATTATAGCTGACGGTGTCAGAAGCATTGCAGTCATGCTTCACTCGAATCGCTTTAAGCACTATATGCAGGGGAGGGTGGTGTCTAACAGTCTTTACCAGGGGGAACGGTGCTGCGGTAACATTTGGCGCGTAGTCAGATTTGCTCGACAAACAGAGATCAAGGAATCTGTTATTCTGGTTCACCACACTATTCGTTTGGCGCAGCAGATTTAGACTGTAGCAGTCAAGCAAACTGGTGATACCATCATGAAAAGATGACAGTTCGGGATCAGCGAACATAAATCCGTCAGAAGCAGAGCGCCATTTTAATCCGGAGAAATAGAAATCGCCAACAATCAGGATCTCATCAACCGGGCTTGCTTGAGCGGAAATCCGTTCCAGTGACTCAGTATGTGAATCAGTCAATGTCGAATCGCGAGTGCGGAAGATAAACCACGCAAAGAAAAAGTGCGTAGTCAGCCAGTTTGATTCGCACCCACGCCTGCTCGACACAGACTCCCAAAGTATCGTCAATCAGTTGCGCTTTCAATCGACGATGGATAGCCACAAGTACTCCGCCGCCGGTAGCCTTGAGACTGTTGCGTGAGCTGCGATCAGTACGGAACATATCGTAGTTGGCACCAAATGCTTGCACTGACAGAGTGCTATCGCTAAGCCACGTCTCTGTGAGGGCGATTATGTCGAAGCATTCATCCGAACTTGCTATCAAATAATCGTCGATTCCTGAATTCATACTTCCGGCATTCTGATAATATATTTGTAGGTTTGAATGCCGCGATTGACTGGAAGCGAGGAGCTGATCAATGCTTGCATTAACAAAATCAGGTTCGTAATTGCCGTTGGTATCGATTTGGAAGACCCCTTCACCACTCCTGCACACAGGACCGGGACGACTGGTGAACGCTGGCTGCAATGACTCGACTGTGGCAGGGGGATCAAGGGCTTCCATAGTGCTAGCTGCAGTGCGTCCCAGGGTGCGATGAGTCATAGCAGTGCATAGAGTGCTTAGTCCTTCTGTGATCGTTGTATAGCCGAATGTGCTACGAAGAGACCTGCTCGTTACGATGGGATCAAAATTTTGTTTTTGAATTTGAAGGCGGTAGAGTTATGTTCATCAGCAGACTGTAAGTGAAATTTACATTGAGGGCGTGCAGCATCTTATATTGCTTCGGAAGGACTTCTTGGCTTTACCTGACACAGAAGAAGTCGCCGATTCGTGAGGTAGACCGAGATCGCTCGCCGGGGTACAAGAAGTTGGGCAGACGAGTTTATCCAGAATAGCTTGGCGCTACTGTCCACCACCAGATGGATTCTTCTCCGCCGCAATCCTGATGATAGGTCGTTGGATTTTTGAATTGGTCACAAATTCACGGAAGTAGTTGTTCTCCGGCCAAGTGTCTTTGGACAGAGCCTTATCCCTGTATGATTTGCTAACGCCAACTTTGAAAGTAATGAAGCTCAGAGATGAGAGATCCTTGTCCTTAGGAACTAGACGAACTATTCTCGGTTGCAGATTCTCCCCCAGACAATCTTTCACAAGGGTAGAAACTTCTTCATCCGTCGTGCTGGGATCGAATGCTGACAATAACAGCTCCTCAGGTGGTGAAATTGTTTTTATTGTTTCAAGCGCAGCTTTGGATCCACGAATATTAGGAATTTTTGTTTTGAGCGAATCATCTTCGCGTTTGCGCTTAGGTGTGTTTGAAGCAGAATTATATTCAGCAATTCGTTTCCAAGGCATTATTGTTGGGGATAGCGGTTTTGAGTCAACTTTAACCGAGAGAGCTTTGACGACATCTTTCAAATCAGCTATGTCATTCTTTATAGATTTCAGAGAATTGTTGTCAGGCACTATGTCGCAACAACGCGAAGCCATTCTATGGAAATTATCATTTGAGAATAAGTCAGCACAGCCGTTGCACATCCAGGCTAAGCCGCATCGTACTGGTACACTGGAAACAGAGCTTCCTGAAGGGTATCGGATGGTTTTCCTAAACATAATCTAAGAAATAAAAATTTTCCGGTGATGCTCCAGCTCCCCGTTGAACTCTAACGATTTTACCACCTGGGTGCCAGCTTGTCACTGCAGAATTAACTTAGTTTACATTCGACGAGTTTTGATTCGAGCCAACAAAATCCAGACCTTGAATATCAGAAACATACGCTTCTTTTGTGTGTGATAACTAGAACAAAATTTACTTGCTTATTTTACTACATTGAGTAATATTTCTCTAATGATTTATGTAGTTCTGCTTTAATCGCATTGACTTATACTGACAATATTCCAAACCACTTGTTTCTCCTGAATATTATTTGATAGTGCTCGCTACACTGAAAACAACTGATACACATTTCTTAAACACTAAAATTATCAATTACATAATTCAACAAGTTGTTGTTAGTTAAAAAAAATTAAACGTTCTTTCTGTCATCTACTAATGTGGTCTCTGCTATGCAAGTGACGAGACTTCTGGAATTTTCATTTAAAGAGAATTTTGACACTTGGCTATTCGGCCCTTCTCATAAATTACTTCAGAAGATTGTATGTTGAGAGACCAGCACCCTCCCGGTCAAACCATTCGGAATTTGATTCGGAATCCTGATTGGAGTCAGTATGGATTCCAACTCAAATGCAACAACCGATTCTGAAAACGATTGAGTCGGAATCGGTTGTTGCATTTGAGTTGGAATCTAGGGACAGATCAATCTAAGAATGTATAACAAATTTGCTTCAAATTAAAAAAAATGCATTTAATTTCCATTTTTGCATCAGATTTGCACTCCCTCGCAGAAAAGTTTGTTAACAAACGTCCTACGCTGATCCACTTTGTTCGACGTTTTGTTAAATGTAGGGCTAATTTTTCTGTAGGGTTTTGACGTCTTACACGCAACGCAAACAACATTTCACGCAACGCAAAAACATTGCACGCAACGCAAAATACATTATGAATTTCTATTTTGATGGAAATAAATGCATTTAATTTCGCTGATTTTTAAAAATGCATCACAAGTGATCTGCCCCTAGGTTGGAATCCATACTGCTTCGTTAAGAAATCCGAACCGGTTCTGGAATGAGTTTAACTGGGAACCCTCTGAACCGCCAAACCAGGCTTAAAAAAGACTTTACACGAATTATCAACACATTCTTCAACGTCAATGTCAAATTAATTTTTTACCTTTAATTAATGAACGAGCAAATTGAAATTGCTTCTCTTCATTGTTTCGTTGTTGTAATAACGCATCTATTCTGTCAACCGTATCTGCTGGATGGCACAATGCCTGCAGGCATTACAAATTCATGACCATCCTTCTGAAAACAACGAAAACGTCCTCCCAGTAGAGTTGCTATGCTGCACTGCAAAACTCCTGCCCGGAAAAGCAATTTTCCACACATGTTCCGAGGGCATAGCCGCCAGGCAGTCATAGTCAGTGTAATGATTACTGTACACCGGAATAGATCGGCGAATAGCGAATGGGTCGTGTTCTGCCAACAACAAAAAAAAAATAAAAAGTATTCACTTTCACGTATAAATGTCATTCGAACGAGACGCAACACTCCAGGGGATCCCCTCACACCACAGAATCTTGGCTCGCGCTCCCCTCGTTCAGTTCGGTTGCAAATTTCATGGCTCACTACTCTCTCACTCAGTAATGGAGTTAATCGAAGATTTCAAACACCGGCAAGTATTTAAACATTTACACGGATCACCGCAAACGACCGACAGGCCTCCCCCCCCCCCCTATGCATAGTTCGGATCTGCATGGCCGCAGGACATAAAGTGATTATGGCCTTCGCAAATGACCCCACTTTAATTTCGGCTTCGCTAATATCTGATTTTCGACACGCGAACGGATCCTCCCAAGCGAAGCGAACAGGACACGAAACACCGGGGCGAGATGCTGATGACGGTTGCAATTTTGTGCCGCCCGGCGTAGTAATGAATCGCAGCTGTGCGCGGGTGTTGGCGCATTCCCCCTTTTTCGAAACACTCTGTGGCTGGCGGCGGATATAAGCTATGGGAAGGAACCGTTCCGATGGACCGTGCCACATGGCCCAAAGTGACTGACACGCTGATGCTGATGGCAGTCTAGATTCGATGCGATAGACCGATAGGCTGCATTGGGAGGGTGGAAAATTCTTTGTTTCCTTCATTTGCCTGCTTGGTAAGCTAACGAACCTTTCGTTGGAGGGGAGGGTAGGGATGGGTGGGGAATGTCATGTTACTCTCACTGTTTAACAGATATAACTGTCACTCGTTGAATAATGCACACAATGGTACGCATAATAACATTAATTACGGTCCCGGCCAGAAGCATTGTTGGGAAATGGCTGATCATGCTGGGCTGGACTAAATGCTACGGTCGAGTGGGGGTTTGGTTTGTGGAATAGAGAATTTTCGAAAGCACGCAAAGAATTGCTGAGTGATGCATCCTAGCTGCTGTTATTTAGTGTAAAATATGTTTGGTTAGTAAGAATGCTTTTGACTGGTTTGTCACGTGGTTTGCTTAAATTTTCGTTTTAGCTATATCAGTCGACGAATTTGCAGTTCGATTTTATAGCATCAGTATCACGGCGGACTGAGTAAGCCGCCAGATAGACGCCAAATTTTAGTAATTAAAATACTTCTTGGATTCACGAGCATGGGACTGGTCACGAGTGAAGTCCGGCAAGAACAGAAGATCGATGAAACGTAGCGAAATCGAAATCTGGCTACCGGTCATGCAGCCAGCGTGTTCGCGTTTGTGACCAAGGTTGTATTATTGCGCTGGGCTCTAGCGATTTTATGTTAACGAGTTTGACAACGAGGGTGTGTGCGTCGCGTTTATGCAACTACGTGTGTATAACCGTGTAGCAGCTTGCATATTCGTAGGCGCTCTCGAATGTTGGGCAAACTGCGTTTTTGAGTGAATGATCGGGAAGGAAGAGAGTTTTCCTATATCACTAGAGTATCCTGTCATGGCGCCCTGAGGCGTATAATGTATAAGTGTTTTTTTTTAGACGAAGATTGAACACATGCTTCCGCACGCGACTGATTTAGGTTCGCGTGAGAACGGGCGTTAGTACAATCACACTTGCGATCACGAGTGATTCAGTCTTGTTGAAACGACCATGATCTGTGACTGAAATATTTGTCTGATCACGGTTTCAAAGTAGCCCGCGGAATACTTTCCCGATAATATATCGCATTTTCTTTGACGCCAGGCTCGATGAAAATGATTGGAGAGCGTCCACCTACGGCTACAACGGTCTAAACTATTATTTGTGGCGGGTGCTGCCTCCTGGTTGCCAACCAATGAATCAAATTTGCATATGAATGGTCGGTCAAGTAAACGCTATCGTTTTGAGAGTTTACGAATCGCTCAATTTGAACATTTTTGCGTCAGGAAACACGATGTTCGGAATTCGACCGCTTTCGGTCACTTCTTCGCTCTCTCAAGTCTAACTTGTTTCTGCTTCGGTGTGAAATAGGCGTTCTGGAACTCGCAAGGCCTAACCATGAGCTCATTTTCCAACATGCATCGGATGCTGCAGTCGAATATTTTCAATTCTATAGACATTTGAATGGCACTTCGTCGTGGATTTTGCTCAAGTCGCTGCATCACTATCGAGCCATCTCACGTGATGTTGCAGTCTTTTGATGTCCACCTCCATGGCACTTTGCGATGCTACCAGTACTATTTTAACCAGTTATGGTGCGATGAACAAAAAGTTTATTAACATTAAGTGTTTGAGCTCATGAACAATCGCAGGTTGTGATTTTGCAGACCCTCCGTCAGAAGCAAGCGAACCTGTGATCCACTCGTTTGCCCGGCTTACTCAAACATAAGGGCTATCCCCAGTTTCCCTAGCACTCGCAAAAGCGATGTGGCGTAGCCTCATTGGATCGTGAAATCAAAATAAAACTGGCAACGCTTGTAAAAAGGGCTGGATGTTGCTGGCTCGAATCAAAACTTGTCGAAAGTAAACAAAGTTCATTTCATATCGTCAACCTGGCGCCCAGGTGGAGAAATCGTTGGAATTCAACGGGGTGCTGGAGAGTTGCCAGAAAATTTTTATTTCCAGATTAAATTTTACTAAACTTCCCAGGCTCAGCCGGAATGCAGGCTGGTTCTAATTCGTATTCCGGCTCCGGTGACACAACCGATTCTAGTTAGAATGTTTAAGGGGTACCATTTCGATGCGGCTTAGCCGCATAACCGAGGCCTAGGAACCGAAGCGGCGCAAAGCCGCTGAGGATCCGCCGGACGAGGTGGGTAATGACCCGCCGTCGGAAGCAAGCGAACATGTGATCCACTCGATAGCCCGGCTTACTCAAACATAGGGGCTATCCCTAGTTTCAGCACGCGCAAATGCGATGTGGCGGAGCCGCATTGGGTGGTGGACACAAAATAAAATTGGCAACGCTAGCAAAATGTAAACACAAATGAACACTCCGGATGAACCTATCGTCAATTGACATTTCGACGAGTTTTGATTCGAGCCCCGAATCTCGTCGTTCGCAAAAAATTTCTAAATCCATGTAAACAGTACAAGTGAACTGTCAAGAAAAGTGAGGTTAGCTGTGTCAGAAAAGAACCTTATAATAGGGGTGCGAAACACGTGGTTTTAATATTCATAAGTACAAGTGAATGCGATTAAAGCAGTACTACATAAAAAGCTAGAGAACTATTATTGGAGGTAAGAAGGTAATCAAGTAAATTTAGATTTAGTTAACACATTCTTTCGGGAACGATTGTTTCTGATATCCAATAGCTTGCAGGTAATAAAAGTAACAGTTTCTCTTATTTATTTAGAATGTTTTGGGTTTTCTGAACGACAGTTTTCTTTTTCAGCTTCGAAGGAAATTACTTACGTTTGCAATTGCTTTAGAAGGAGATTTTATTTAGTATGCAAAATACGTTGAAGAAAAGACTACAAGTATTTAGACTTAAAATATTCTACTAAATATTTATATGTAATTCCGCTGGCTGTAGTCAACTGTGATCAACACTTATGCACAAATGGGATTGATCCATTATCATTATTTTTTGTATTTTTGGGAGTAAATTTTGAATAACCAAAAGGCACACCATAGTCCACATCCTCATTATAATTGCAATTCCACCAACGTTTCGTGCTAACTTTTAGCTGAATAAGAGGGAAAAGCCAAGCACGAGTTTGTTTACAAAGTAGATTAGCCCTGGTAAAGAATTGAAGGCATCCAAATTTTATTCTAGTTCTCAAGCTTCAAGATTTTTCTGTCTGTCGAACCAATTCTGAACTCTATATCGAAGTAACATTTCTCTAATGACAAATGTGCTAAGGCAGCCCCTGCACTAAAGACTATAAATAATACATTGTCATATATCCTATTTATGCATGCTAGTGCTCCGATTACTTTCACAAGGAACACACCAACAAACTGTACGGATTAACTGCATTAGAGGAAGGATTCCATTCACAACTGTTGTCTAGCTGTTGTTTTAGCTCGCACAGAGCACGGAATTCTCCCTGGATTGTATGTACATCTGATTCTAGGTCGGGAATCCGTGAACATCCGAAAGTTGATTCCAAACAGATGAATAGCAGTTTCCCTTCCCTCTTCTGCACAAGCAAAGGCAATAAAGTGAATGAATTTTTTTTTTTTGGTCTTCCTCACTAGCTGATCTCGTAGGAATGCAGTGCCAATTTTAGACATTATCCCGGAGGCAAAAGAGAAAATAGAATAGGATGGAATGAAACAAAACAAAGGAAAAAAGCATCCTCGAAGGAATCGGAAGGGGAACGAACGGCCCCTGGCGCGGCTTGCAAAACTGTCCTATACGTCACCCATGTGCCGCCGCTGCCGCTGAAGAGTGTGTATGTTTTATGTAAATTAGGTTTTCCTGATTCCGCACATCGCATCACAGAGCGAGCTCGGAGGCAGTCTTTTCCCAATGCTGCGATGCGAATTTTCCCTGGGGACGAACGAACCTGCAGCCAGCCAGTGACAGACGAAGCAAATAGGATTAGTTCAAGCGAGGCATCAGCGATTGTTCCTGAAGCCTGGATGAAGCGCAATTTCCAAACTAAAGTGCGTCCGGTTTGGGATGGGAAATCCACGACACGACAGTGCTAAGCCAAACCAAGGCAGCCGTTCTCCTCAGTGGTGGATGAGATTGGGTGAGTGTCAAGACTGGGGGACTGACTAATTAAATTCAGCTGGCTTGAAATGAGCAATTACAGAAACCGACAGCCAGGACAGAGAGAGATAGAGCGAGCAACAGATCCGTGCGATTGCCTTCGGAAGTCTGCTATTTCGGTGTGGGTGGGTGTGTGTGGACTATGTTTTCTGCCCTAATTGAAGGTCGTAAGTTGCGATAACCAACTGTCACTAAAGATACAATCGGGACACTGACAGGGGAATAGTCTATTTTGGTTTAGGGCAACTGCCCCTCGATAATGGACAGGAGTGTTCTTAAAATTTTGTTTGAATGCAAACCACTGGAAGCACTTTGAGTGATTCGAACCATAATGGATATTACATCATCATGTAACAGATTAGATAGTCTCAATTGACCCGTTGCTTAGGTTAGTCGGAGAATCTGTCAAATTTTAAATTGAAACCGTCGATCCGGATGCGGGCGTCGAAAACCAGTCGACGTCCTAACGTCCGCATCCAGCCAATTAGCGTGGCCAATTCCGCTACCAAGCCAGCCTGATAATGGTCCTTGTTCGGTGGTCCATAAACCACAAACATGTTCTCTTGTGCTCCCTTCTCGTAAAACGGCCTAATCGAAAATGAATTTCCCCCGAAGATACGCTGCTCTCTCTCTTTGTGGTAGCCGGTCCGACAGAATGAACGCCGGAATGTATAGGTACGGTCCGAAAATCCAACCAACAACGCTTCCGTCCAATATGGCAATCCCTGATGTGTCCCCAGTTGTTGGGAGATTGTGATGCTCTTCCAATTGGAAATAATCGTCAACAGTAATTTGCAACATTTTTCACTACCGCCTCTGGGTTTGCAGCCGGTCGGGCTCGGACAGACTTTCACTGATCGATAGGAACGGGCACTTTTGTTCCTTTTTGCCAGCTTTGAATGTACTGAGCAACTAAGCCGGTAGAATCGAAGCTCCACTAGCTGCATCCGTAGGAGTAGAGAGTAGGATAAAAGGAAGCTGTTCTGCTAGCGCCGAGTCGAATGACAATATTCGCCGGATGACGTTGTGGGCCACGAAATTTCGCCACACTGTGGAACTGAAATTTACAATCGAATGAACCTTTCTGGTATCCGCATGGACTTTAACCCTAGTACGGTTTTGTGGGGTACATTTGTACCCCAGAGCTATTTGCAATCCCTGTTATTCCGTTATTGGCTTATTTTAACTACAAGCAATCTTTATCGTAAATCAATTTGATTTTAAAACTTCCATTAAAGCAGTAGCGGAACCGCTACTTAATGAAAAGTGCTGTTTTGGGCAAGCTGGCGTTCACACAAATTAAAGAAACTCGAATATCACAAAGTTGTGTCGAATGGAATAGATTCTGCTTATTGTGAATGGATCTTAACACGACGTTTTAGATCTTAATTTTGAAATCATGGCAGCGTAGCAGATACCTGATGTAAACATATTGTGGGCTCATATTATTGGCTCGAATCAAAACTCGTCGAAATGTCAATTGACGATAGGTTCATCCGGAGTGTTCATTTGTGTTTACATTTTGCTAGCGTTGCCAATTTTATTTTGTGTCCACCACCCAATGTGGCTACGCCACATCGCTTTTGCGAGTGCTGTCTGACTTCGCTACCGCTCAGTCGGACTTAAACTAGGGATAGCCCCTATGTTTGAGTAAGCCGGGCAAACAAGTGGATCACAGGTTCCCTAGCTTCCGACGGCGGGTTGTTTCTAATTCTAACGATTTCACCACCTGGGCGCCAGGTTGACGATATGAAATGAACTTTGTTTACTTTCGACAAGTTTTGATCCGGGCCAATAACATCCAGCCACATATTGTAGAGACTCGATCTAGCCGCCTACTTATTTCTCTGTCCTGTCATCAAAGCCAAATAACCGTTGAATTAACTGTCTCGCCTCATTGAATACCGAACCAACCGATGAAGCTTAATTTTATGGACAGGTTAATTGACTTAAGAAATTGTCACTTTGAACCGTAATTCCCGACATCCATGTGCACTCACTTCATTGATAACGCCTTTCCAGCCAGCGAACCGATTCCCGCGCGGTGGTGCGGTTGACGGCAATTTTCTCATCAATTAACTCAATTTGAAAACCCTTTGCCCGTTGTTGCTGTCATTGCATTGGAAGATGAATGCGTTACAGAAATTGCTACAACCGCCGATGCTCTGGGAAATACGGCATTTCGGAACCAATTCTCCACGCCCTTCATTTGGGAATGAATTAGGTCCTACGACGCTCACTAAATGAGTATTAAACTGTCTCACCAAATGTCCCCTGGCAGCAGCGAGTGCGTGTTATGGCTTAGGGTGTTAGGGTTGGTCTTAACTGTGCCACCATGTCGAACTTGGAAAATGCATTTTAGTGCGCAATAAATTTTGCTTCCATTACTGATTGACAATCGGACCCTGAAATGGCATTTTCTGGTGGTGCGAGAGTGGTGGCTGCTGAGGGAGAATGTCATTCATTACAGATTATTAACAGTTGTTTTTTGAATATTTAGGAACTGTGGGAAACGTTGGGGTAGCGAAATGCTAAACTAACGGTCTATTTTCTGTTGAATCATATTTTGTAACAAATTCTTAGTAGGAATAGAAATAGATTAGTTTCTTATGCAGCTTCACTAATGAAAATTGGAATAAACTTTAAAAATGACATGAGCGTGATGCTGTTTTATTGCGTTTTTACCCGAACATGCGCGGAATCAAATCGGAGAAATATAAAAATGACAAATCATCACAATTAATTCATTCGTCTATCTGCAGCCAAAAACTCACGGATAATGGATCAATAGAGAAAAAAAACCCTTTTCGCTATTCCCAACAATAAATCTCCAATTTTATCTGGTACTAAGTTCGCGCACGTTGCCTGACAGCACACCAACATACTCGTTAATGAAACAACAACAAAAACAACAACAACAGAACGGAGTGTGTTCCGCGACGACCGTGACTTCAAACCGGAACCAATAGCGCATGAACAGAATAGTAATGAGAAACTGTCAAAGAAGATTTGCCACCGCGTCGCTTTCTGCGTTCATTTCCTGTGCGGCTGATGCCAGCTGCAGTAGAGGAGATGCACAGCTGTGTTTGTACTTATAAAGCTACCTTAGCACGGCTGTAGCTCTGTGAGTTGCAGTTTGGGGCTGTAGACGACGCCAGCGTTATTGTTTTGTCTGAATAACCAACAAAGTAAACTTTTTGAGCGTCTTGTGTTTTTACAATATTTAATTATCACGACCATTCCATTGAACTACCTTGATCCCTATCCTTTTGCTGGAATAACTGTCAAAAATGTTAACCCATGTGGCTAAATTCACTGCCAAGGAAGATCGATAATGTCAAACGAGGACGCGTTCACATTTTTTTTAGAAAATCAATTAAAAATCATTCTGAAGTTTTATTGCTACATTTACAAGAAGGAAAGGTTTATGAAATAAAATGAGTTTTGCTCACAAAACAAGTAAGGCTCATTAATGTGATTATTACCTTTAATTTGAGTATTAACAGTTACAAGGATCAGCTCTATAACTGAAGTTATTGCAATTGGTCTGATTGGATTCCGATGGAGCAGTGCTGCCAGGGACAGTTTAAGTTGACGACGGAAAATGTTTTTTTTCATATATCTTCGTTATGGTGCAATATTATTAAAAACTGATAAAACTTATCAATTTAGCCTGTCGTTGGCTACGTTTTCCACGTAATTGAAGGCCAAAATTGACCAGTTTCTAGCACTGCCATGGAAGCACCTATCTTTTTGAAAGCTTTTCGTGTTTCTTGATCCCACCGTTTTCAAGGAAAAATAGTTTTGAAACCCTACATGCACTAGAAAAAAGTTGGGCATGAAAGGGTTAATGACTTAATTGAAATAAAATGCTCTTGAATTTCACCATCAAATATATATTAGTAAAGTCGTGTTTCGCTGATTGGTTGCTCTTAACTTGACTACTTTTTAGTTGAATCATTGTCCAACTAAAAAGCATTTGAATGTTAAAACCTCATGTCAAAACCACTTTTACAATCAAACTGACAATTCAATATAAATTCTTCAAAAAGACAAAAGAAATTTTTGTAAACAAACTTATTTCGCTCATAATTCCGCTACCGAGTGAAATTTCATGAAAAATGTCCATTAATCTATATCTTTACCCTTCATAGCAGCAACTTGTTTTCTGTATTCAAATGATAACGAATTCAGAGAAATTAGCAAAACAAAAGTTTGTTTACAAATCTTATTAGCCCTATTCAAAAGTTAATATGGAGTTACTAAAGATGTGAACAGATGCACTCACACTACTAAAAAAGAAAATCATTATTTGCAGTTCAATAAGCCGATTAGGGCCTATTTTTGTTGCGTTCAGAGGCCCATACTATCAGGCAATCCATGAGACGTTTCTGATCAGCCGATTATTTGCTGACGTTACTCTGGAGGACAATGTCGTTGATTCGATCCAACTTCAAACGAATCGGACTAACGAAAGATATTTGTCGGACGAGTTTTCCTGTTCTTCTTCTAGTTCTGGTTATTTTCCGTCGGCCTATTTCATCTACGAGGCCAAACACCGACGCCAGAGAGGTGACGACTCCCACTATCTGAACTAGACATCGACCCATCAACTCATGGACCGAGGACCAACGACTTGTCTTTACTTCCCTTCCGAAGAAAGGCGTGACCTCAGATTTTTCTCAACTCAGAAAAATCTCAACGACCTCGACTGGGATTGAAACCAGACCAAGTGGGGTGAGTGGCGATCACGCTTACCACTCTACTATCGGCGCCGTCACGAGTTTTCCTGTTCGCACCCAGTCACCGTGGCAAGCAGAAAGTTAGCAAAAGTTAAGCAAAGCAAAATTGATGCTGACAGAGTTTTTGCGAGCATTTTGCGCGATTTGTGCGAGAATTCTGGCACAGAATTCGCTCAAATGCAACAAACGTTTCTGACAGAAGCGGTTAAACCAACCGATGCTGCTCACTTTTATCCAGAATCCAGCCATGAATGTACGGCCAAGATCTCTGTACGCTTCCTGCCACATCTTCGTCAGATGTTTTGCTTGATTCGTGCTAAATTCTACCAGGTAGGAATTGCCAGGATCTTTGCACAGTTTATGTCCGAGTTATGCAAGGGTTTTCTCGGTTCCTGTCAAAATTTGCCAGAAAACGCGAGCGAAACCGAGTTCGCCCTAGCTCAACTAACCCGACAGGATACGCGCAGAAATCTGACAGGGCTGCCAAACCAAGACTTACAGAAATCTGGCAAAGCGGTCTCTGCCAGAAAATTCGCTCATTGGGCTATGCCAGAAAATTTAGTGATTGGGCAGGAGAAGACTTGTTGACAAAACCCAATGAGGTATATATAGGTGTGGCAGAACACACAGTTTGCTAGTGTTGGCAACCAAAAATATGTAAACAATTCAGAAGCACAACGGGTCGACGTCATAGCGTTCACACGATTGAATGGGAGTGGAACGAACGGTATGACGAAAGCAAGTCGATTTATTCCAAGATGGAGAGAAAGGTGGGAACATTTGACACTTTTGAGTGTATTAGTATTATACTTGCAAAATTAAGCATGGCGGCCGGGGCCCTTAAAGTAAACATCAACATCCGAATGAGCATCCTGATTCTTTGGCGCACGATGAAAAGTGAGAAAAGGCCGAGCTTCACTTCGGATCTATCGATTAAAACACTTATGGACACTTTTTACCTCGAAAAAAACCGATTAAATTAACTATGACCGAACCGAAACAAAACTTATGGCAACAGAAGGGCCCGCTACGTCAACTGTCTATGCTTTGCTTCTTCATATCCTCTTGTTTTTTCGGCTTCATCGAAGAAAAATGACAACCGCGCTCACACACAGAAAAAAATGTGCACACCTGTATCCGTCTTAGATTTATTCTGTGGTCACACACACCACTCATGTAAGATTCATCTTACGAATACCAAAGTACCATCTTCGCCATACCTGTATATTCGACATTGGACATAACCCACGGTTGAATTGTCAAACAAACGCCACATGGATTGTCTAATCGCATCGAATCGAAACTCGCTAAAGGCTGGATCAAGGAGTTTTATTCTCAGGTGATACGATCCTCGAAATCGCCGATCAGCCATGTTGGTTCTAGAAACGACAGCTAACAACATTGTTTACTACATCCTCATGCATGTTTGCTTGGATTTCAGTATGTAAACAAAGTTGTTCGCCGTCATTTTTCTACTCCGCAGCTTGCTGCACGCTTACCTCACTACTCACCTAGTTACTGCCAAAGACGAATCACCTTATAACTCTAAGCACCTTGGGCTGGATGTTGTTGGCTCGAATCAAAACTCATCCCATAGCGTCAAACTTGCTCCCAGATGGCAAGATCGTTGGAGTTCAACCCCGCTTGGACATGCCTGGCAGATCTCCCCCCAGATAGCCGACAGCGAAATAAAAAGTCTGGCAGAATTTCTGGGGGTCTGGCTGGATGAGCGCTGCCCAGCCGACCGGCTCAAATGCAACAACCGATTTCTGCCAGGCACACACCGGCAGGACCGGTTTTGTACTGCTTCAGGTTTTGCTTGTATTTTTTAATTTTTTTTAATTTTATGTGAATTTATGATAAAAACATGTCTGGAGACATGAAATCCATATTACTTACCATATTTGAAACTAAAATCTTTGTTTCTCCCTATTTTTTTCGTCTTCCAAAACTATCCTTCTTGGAAAAATGTAAATATGGCGAAAATGAAACAACGATAAACAAAACAGAACCGGTGAGGCGAATCTGCCTGCTATAACTGGAAGGAGTATAGCTGAATTCTGGCAGCGCCATTTAGATAATTTTGACAGCTGCCGGAATCCTGACGGTTTTTTGCTGGCTGCCCGTTTTTCTTCCAAGCGGGACGGGGTGCTAGAGCGTTGCCAGAAAATTTTTATTTCCCAGATTAAATTTTTGGAATCTTCCCAGTTAAGCACTGCCGGAATGCTGGCTGGTTCTAATTCGTATTCCGGCTCCGGTGACAAAACCGATTCTAGTTAAAATCGATTGTATCACTGGAACCGGAATACTACTTAGAACCAACTTGAATTGCGGCTCATTTCCGGTTAAACTTTACTAGGTTCCGGTATCCATCCAATACCCTTCAGGAACCTCTGTTTAAGGGGTACCATTTCAATCTGGCTTAGTCGCATAACCGAGGCCTAGGAACCGAAGCGGCGCAAAGCCGCTGAGGATCCGCCCGGCGAGGTTGTTGCCGACCCGCCGTCGGAAGCAAGCGAACCTGTGATCCACTCGTTTGCCCGGCTTACTCAAACATAGAGGCTATCCGTAGTTTAAGTCCGACTGAGCGGTAGCGAAGTTGGACAGCACGCGCAAAAGCGATGTGGCGTAGCCACATTAGGTGGTGTAAACAAAATAAAATTAGCAACGCTAGCAAAATGTAAACACAAAGGCTGGATGTTGGTGGCTCGAATCAAAACTTGTCGAAAGTAAACAAAGTTCATTTCATAGCGTCAAATTTGCTCCAAGGTGGCGAAAACGTTAGAGTAACCGAGGCCTAGGAACCGAAGCAACGCTAGCAAAATGTAAACACAAGTCAACACTCCGGATGAACCTATCGTCAATTGACATTTCGACGAGTTTTGGTTCGAGCCAATAATATGGGCCCCTCGTCAAAATGTCGATTGACAGTAGGTTCATCCGGAATCTTCATTTAGGCTGGATGTTGTTGGGTCAAACCTAAGAGAAGAGACGACAACAGGCTTCTTGCTCTTCTTAATTTTATCTACCAGGCCCTGTCGTCATTCCAAAGACAACAAGCATCCATCGTTGCCAGATTCCATTTGCATGTTTTTCACAATCGCTGAAAATAATTGTACCTCAAATATCCACCCTCAGTCAAGAATTCACAATACTAGCTGCATTTACAAATTGAATTTTAAGTTTATTTGTGTCTCTCTTAACAATACACGTAGTTATATCGTCATTCAGGGTATTTATTCAATTTGCATGAAATGTTCATGTGTATGAAAAGTAGCCAAAATAAATTCAGCAGCACTGTTTTTTATCCCGTTTGAAAATATTATGAACGCTCTTGACTGGCAAAACGGCCAATCAGAAGCCATCCCATACCTAGGGGCAGATCAATTATGATGCATTTTTAAAAACCAGCGAAATTAAATGCATTTCTTTCCATCAAACTAGAGATTCAGGATGTATTTTGCGCTTTGTGTAAGACGTCAAAACCCTACAAAACAACTGGCTCTACATTCAATAAAACCACTGAGAACTGACATACAAGTAAAGTTTTCTATGTGTGTAAGAAATAAAACTGTTGCTTTGAAATGCCACCAGCAAGTAGCAACTTTCCACTAGCCGGCGCTACGATCGGCCAGTAACCGCTTTACGGGCGTTGCTTGCAAACTTGGATACAATGGTGATCCATGCATGCGATCCTGTATGCCATGGTTATTTTCAGTTATTTTCATTTAAATGTTTACACAGGTTTTCCAGGGGAGTTTGTTCTTGCTTATATGTCTGTTCTCTGTGACAAAACGTCGAACAAAGTGTTTCAGCGTAGGACGTTTGTTAAACAATCTTTTCTGCGAATTTGTTATACATTCCTGCGACCTGCTTCTAGTCCGATACCCTTCAGGAACCTCTGTTTAAGGTGTACAATTAGGATGCGGCTTAGTCATATACGCAATTCTCAAAAACTATCCCTACTTTAAGTCCGACTTAAACTATCGCCGACAGCACTATCATCGAGAAGCGGTGTCGTAGCTATATTGGATGGTGGAATCAAAATTAAATTGGAAACGCTATCAAAATGGGGCCCCTATTATTGGCTCGAATTAAAACTCATCGAAATGTCAATTGACGATAGGTTCATCTGGAGTGTTCATTTGTGTATACATTTTGCTAGCGTTGCCTATTTTATTTTGTGTCCACCACCCAATGTGGCTACGCCACATCGCTTTTGCGCGTGCTGTGGGATAGCCCCTATGTTTGAGTAAGCCGGGCAAACGAATGGATCACAGGTTCGCTTGCTTCCGACGGCAAGTTGGCGGCCATCTCGCCCAGCGGATCCTCAGCGGCTTCAGTGCTCGGATCCTCAGCTTCGGTTAGGACTGTAGCTTGGAAGGCCCATCACGGCGGAAATCAAGAAGAAAATAGAGGAGCTCTACGAGTTCTTAAAGGACAAGGACAATGTCCACATTAAGATTAAGCATCTATTGACGAGTATAAAGTCCGCCATAAATGTCGTCGGAAGAGAGCAGATCGCGCTGAGGACGCGTACTGATCATGCCGAAAAAACGATTAACGAGGACAAGGTGAAAGCAGTATTTGAGGAAGCAAGAGAAAAGGGAGTCACCTGGAGAGGACGAAGAAAAGAGAAAACCAAAGAATGAGCAAGAAGTCAATCGGAAGCAAGGAACCTGTGAGAACCCGTAGCACTCAGAAAAGTGAGATGCTCTTCGAACTAAAGAAGACCCGACGGTCAAGAACGTAGCCTTCATGACGCTCATTGAAAACTCGCTAGGCGTGGAAGCAACCGTAAGCGCCCTAGCCCATGAGACAATGATTGAGTGTAGGAACCTGGACGAGATAACAACAGGAGGTGAGCTGAGAAGTGCGCTGAAGGAACATGATTTGAGAGATACACCAGTGATAATTCGGACGAGGAAGCCCTACCACTGCATGCAGACGACGTCGATACGGCTTTCCACGACTGTAGCTAACAAATTGTTGGAAAAAGACCGAATCAATCATTGGTGACCAGTGTGTTCACTGGAGGCTGTCTCTAGAGTTTCCAAACAAATTAATGGGCTTTAGTCACCAGGCGAGAAATTGCAAAGTCTCTGAAAATACAGATCTGATCTGTGCAGAAAATGTGGGGAGGGTACAAAAAGGCAATGAAGGGCTAGAAGTGGTGTAGGTGACACAGTTAAACCTCAATCATTACGACACTGCACAGCCGCTATTGTGGCAGTCGACAATAGAAACGAAATGCGATGTTGCAATTATTGTGGAGCCTACTGAATACCTATCGAAAACAGTATCTGGGCAGTGGATAGCTCAGGAATGGTTGCAATTCATGTTGTGGGCCAATAGGCCATACAGGAAGTAGGCTTAAACTCATACGAAGGTTACGTGATTACCAAAATCAATGGAAATTTTGTATAAAGCTGCTACGCGTCCCTTAGATGGACGGTAGAGTAATTCCATCGGATGCTAGACAAGGCTACTGACGAGCTGGTAGTCATCGGACGAGATTCCATTGCTTGAGCAGTGGAGTGGGAAAGCAGACATACCAACACAAGAGGGTATAGCCTGTTTGAAGCTCTAGCCAAAGTGAATGCTATGCTATGCTACGCAATGAGGGCACCAGCACAACTTTCAGCAGAAATCGACGTGAATCCATCATTGACGTTACCTCTTGCAGCCGGTCGTTAGACTACACGCATAGTGACCACCTGGCAATCCAGCATAGTTTTGGTAAACGATACCAAGCCCCAATTCAGAGGGTGAGAGCACACGAGCGGAAGTGGATGGAGAAGTTATTTGACATTTGTGGAAGCACTTCGGGTAGCGAGCCACTTCCCTGACATCAACGCGAAAGAGTTAAAGGAAACTCTAGCAAGAGTATGTGACACCACACATACCGGTGAAACGAGGAGCTCGGAGTCCTCCGCGCTAGCTATCCCAAGGGCCACATTAGGACGCATTGTGATAAAGCGAAGTAAATCGATTTGCTTTAAAGAGTTGTGGAAGTTTGGGACGACACATACCGTGCGTCAATAGCAAAGATCATAGGGCCCATGACGCTTCTGGAAATAAGCCCTGATAGACTGAAAGTTATCATAGAAGGGCTCTTTCCGGAGCACGATCTAATGATATGGCCGATTGTACCGTATAGCGAGGTAGAGCAGGACAATGCCGTAGTGATACGAGTTTCCAACAAGGAGCTCTTCACATTGGCAAAGGGTATAAAGGTTAAGAAAGCGCCTTTTCGGAATTTCCAATATCGCATTGAGAGCGGCAATCCAGACACTTCCAGATATTTTCAGGACAGGGTCAAAAGCTATTAGATGAGGGCCACTTCTTTGACAAAAGGAAGATGCTTCCCAAACCAGATAACCCACCCGAGGTTCCACAGTCGTATAGACCAATATGTCTGCTAGATACGCTCGTGAAACTCTTGGAGAGGATTGTCCTTAACAGGCTGACAACATTTACGAAAAGAGATAAAGTGTTGTCGAAAAACAAGTTCGGAATTCGGAAGGGTAAGTCTACGGTGGACGCCATTCGGAGAGATTCGATCTGGTGCGCAAATAGAAAAAAAGAATAGAAAAGAAGAGGATAGACGTCAAAAATGCATTCCATAGCTCAAAGTTAGGAAGCCGTCGCGGAATCACTGCACAAAATGAGGGTCCCTAGTTACCCGTGTGTAATTCTAAGGAGTTATTTCCAGAAGCAGGTCCGGACATATGGGACAAATAGGGGACAAATTTGATTAGAATCACAGCAGGAGTCCCGCAAGGCTCCATCCTGGGTCCAACGCTTTGGAACGGGATGCATAAAGGCGTGCTGACGCTTAAGCTGCCTAGGAGCCTAGAGATCGATGGGTTCGCAGACGACATCTTAATAACGGTACTGAGATGGACGCCGGAAGATGTGGAAATGTTGGCGATGGAAGAAATCAACAGGGTTGGAAACTAGGTGCAAGAAGTGAAGTTACAGATAGCCCATCACAAAACGGAGGTGATATTGGTCAGCAAAGTGTTGTAGCGAGTACAGATTACTGTCGGTCTCAAAGCGGACGCTGAAACAGCTGGGAGTAATGATTGATGACCGACTGAACTTCAATACCCAAGTCGACTATGCCTGTGAGAAGGCAGCCAAAGCTATATACGTTTTAGGCAGAATCATACCGAATAACGCCGGGCCAAGCAGTAGCAAGAGACGTCCTCTGGCTAGTGTATCATCATCGATAGTGATGTACGGAGGCCCGGTGTGGGTGGCGGCGCTGAAAACACAGCGAAATCGAGTAAAGCTAAGTAATACGTTCAGGTTCGTGGCCAAGTGGAGCGCAAGCACGTACAGGACTATCTCACCAGAGGAAGTCTGCGTTATTGCTGGAATGATCCCTATCAGCTTCATCCTAGTGTAAGATAACGAATGCTATAAGCGGAAGGGGACCATGGAGAATACGAAAAACACCGAGAGTTGACATGATGGCCCAATAGCAGCATGATTGGGACTCGTCGGAAAAAGGAAGGTGTACTCACAGATTCCTATCGGTTCTCTCGACATGTGTAAATAGGAGGCATGGTGAAGTAACCTGCAATCTGACGCCGTTCTTGTCTAGTTTCAACTAGTACCTGCATCGGGTCGGACACGCTACCCTTTTGTCCGGAGTGCATACACATCGAGGAAACACTGAAACATGTGGTCCTCGTCTGTCCAAGATTCGCTGCTGCCCGAGGGGAGATTCCTTCGCTTAACGTATAGAATGTAGTGATACAAATACTGTCGGAGCTTCAATGAAAGTGGCAAATAGAACAGTAGAACAACAAGCTGGCAACACCAACTAGCAAGATATGGGCGGAATGAGCGAGTGGTTCAAGTCGGTTATAATCTCTGCTAGTGTGGCCGTGAAGAAACGCGAGCCAGGTCTTGGCTTCTCCAGATTGGTTCACGTTCCGACGAGTTTCAGCGCGGCCGATGCTCGTATTTGGACCGGCTACGCAGCGAGGACTTGCCATCAAGCTGGCTCAATGTATACAGAAGGGGGAAATGGGCTCAGAGAAAGCTGACAGCTACCGACAGTCACACTAATCCGTTCGACTTTTCATTGATAGCGGAGAATTGCTGTGAAGGAATGCGTTCAAGTTTTCGGCGATTGGTTCACGTTTCGACCAGTTCAGAAGTTGGCGACGGTTCCGAGGTCACCGTACTGCTCATCGAAGCTTGGATAGCGACCTGATCGGATCACGTCTCGAAGGGTTCCATCAACGGCAATGGTCCTGGGCCGACCAGTTATGCAGCGAGGGTTAGATAGTGTGCTTACTCAACGTACACAGAAAAACCAAAGGGCTCCGCGTATGAAGAGTGGCCAACGTGCTCAAGATAGCTGGGGCTAATGACAGTAACACTAATTCCGTTGGAGCTCCACCACAGCAAAGATACATCACGTCGGTTAAAAATCCTGCGAGGATGGCTATGAAAAGATACGAGTTAGGTTTTCGGTATCTCTTCGCCAGGGGGTACTGTCAAATGCAGCCAGTCCATTTAATCTAAATGAGGCAAAAAGAGAGGCTATGTGAGACGAACGATAGAATGAACGAAAAAAAAACAAAAAGAAAACATCTATCGGCAAGTCCCGTCCCAGGCTGTACGTGGGTTGAAAAAAAAAGAAAAAAAAGAAAATATTCAGTTTTTTATTAAGTTAAAAAAATAGAATGCAAAAAAAATGAAGAAAAAAAGAAGAAAAAACACCCACACAGCGAATCGACGCAGTCGTAGAGCCAAAGGGCTTTAGTAAAGAAGAAGTGCAAGAGCACAATCCCCTCCCGAAGTAATACACAACGGTAGTCTCTGCAGGCAGAGGACACGGAGATACACGAAATTGAAGGTTAGTCGGTAGATTTGCTGGAGAAAAAGCTGCAGTAAGAATCCGACAGTACCACGGCCAAGTCGGTAATGGTCTCTTTTGAAGATTCCCCTCGATAAAATAAAACTCATATACACACATACAGACATTTTCCGATCTCGACGAACTGAGTCGATTGGTATAAGAGATACGACCCAACGAGCCTCAGTAAAATTTCGAAATTCCGAGTGATAAACCTTTCTATATGGGAAAGGCAAATTTTTTTTTATGTTCCGGGATAATCAAAACGAACGTATCCAAATTTCTACACAAAACCAGAAAGCGATGGATATACAAATCCTTGATTCCCCTGGAGCAGCCTATCGCAGCAAACGTTCGCCTAATCTCGCAGAAGCAGCGTGGAGAAATTCTAATGAATGTGCGCTATTTTTTATCACCCCCAACCACCTCAGCTCGTCTCCCCTCGTTTATTGAGCCCGACTCACCCCCGGCCGGCTGGCTCGGCAATGGATCCTGTGTGCAACAAATGTGCTCCACGATCCGAATAGCAACACACAGCTTCAGCACAGGATACCAACAGCGCTAGCTGGTATGGATAGCTGCGACCTAACGGAACAGTCGAGGTTACTGTTATGTCGGGACGAAAGAAAAAAAAAATACGAGCTGTTAATAAACGCGTGTGTGACATCACTGGAATCCCTGGTGCTTCTTCCACCACCACCGCTCTTGTTTCATTCACCAACCCTTCCCGAGCAACTGTGTGTAACTCGATAGTAGGTAATAGTAGTGATCCGCTTCTCGTTCGGCCGGCAGGACGGGTATCACTTTCATCCCTTTCTCCCCCTGCTTCGCTTTTTAGACTGGTCCGGGACTAGCAACATCCGAGCAGCAGCAACAGCAGGAGCAGCCTGTGATGCTATTAGAGGTCGGTGCAATGTGGCACTGCCATTGTTATTTATCATTTAGTTCCAGTACTCACTTCATTTATTTAGATTTATTGCAAAATTCCACCGACAACAATGTGTATTATCGTCGTCGTATAGTCGTAGTCGTCGTCGTTGCCGTTGCCGTGGCTGTTCTTTCTCATTCGATAGCCTAGGGCTTCGCAGAATGATTCTTCGACTCTGATGGAAAATGGCACTATTTAGGATTCATCAAAGCACATTCAAATTAATGGCGAAAAGCTATTATTAGGAATGCTTTTCTGTTTGATAAACCTGTGAGTTTTGCGCCTTCAATTCCAGCAATCAGAATTGAATGAACCTACGCTCGGTTCCATTCTCGAAAGCTCAAATACTTCCGGTTATGTCAGTGCAATCTACTTGCGAGGTGAATAGTTGTAGACTTTACCGGATTCGCAAACGTCGGTGATGCTGAATAACGTCCGTCCTGGTTTAGTGAGGTATTGTTCCACTTCGGTCGTTCATTCGGTGATTTTACTGCGCGCTTAGAATTTTTAACTCTAATGGGTGAAGCGGTAGAAACTCTTTCCCTATGGCCACAGATAACATATCTCGACAAACATATGATTACGGCTTAAAAGCCAACTGTCAAAATTCTCTTTGAAAGTAAATTTCGGACAAACCGTTACCAATCACAGATGTCGGTAGTAAACAAAAGAGAAAAGTTTTCTTTTTCGTAACCTGCTGTCCGGTTTGTCCGGAATTTCCTTTCAAAGAGAATTTTGACAGTTGGCTTTTAAGCCGTAATCATATGTTTATCGAGATATATTTGGGGTCGCATTCGAAATGTGTTTGAAAACATCGCAACTGTCATTTCAATTGAAATAAGCGGAATTATTCTTCATACTCAGTTGCGTTTCGGCTTCGCCTCATCAGAAACCGACACTAACATATTGTCGGAATAGATTAGCGCCGGCTTGACGCAAATTCCTTAAAACTAAAACACACTTTGTGTTTCAATCGAACGACTGATCAAACGTGATGTCCCGTTCGAGCAGAAGTTCTGTTTATGCCGATGATCTATTCCGACAATAAGTTAGTGTCGGTTTCTGATGAGGCGAAGCCGAAACGCAACTGAGTATGAAATAAGGATTTGTGCCCTCAACTACAAAGACTGATTTTACCAACAAATTTTCACCCTAGTGATAAATTTTGGTTTTGACCAAATTTTCCTCCTTAGTGTGAAATATAGCATAGGAATTATTCTAGCTATCTGGCATCCCCATAGCGATATTTGGAGTTTGACTGTCAAACTCCAAAGGTTGGCATGGAGACTTGACAGCGAACTACACCTATGGAGCGTTATAGCTATAGAACATTGCATGAAAATGTATAGCCTCACATTTCTGACAGTTCAGAGAGCTTGTTTACATGGATTTAGAAAATGTGAAAATGCTTCCACCCAGTACATGAAATTGCGGCTGGATGTTGTTGGCTCGAATCAAAACTTGTCGAAAGTAAACAAAGTTCATTTCATATCGTCAACCTGGCGCCCAGGTGGTGAAATCAACGGAGTGCTGGAGCGTTGCCAAAAAAAAATTATTTCCAGATTCAATTTTACTAAACTTCCCAGTTTAAGTCAGCCGGAATGCTGGCTGGTTCTAATTCGTATTCCGGCTCCGGTGACACAACCGATTCAAGTTAGAATGTTTAAGGGGTACCATTTCGATGCGGCTTAGCCGCATAACCGAGGCCTAGGAACCGAAGCGGCGCAAAGCCGCTGAGGATCCGCCGGGCGAGGTGGCCACCGACCCGCCATCGGAAGCAAGCGAACCTGTGATCCACTCGTTTGCCCGGCTTACTCAAACATAGGGGCTATCCCTAGTTTAAGTTCGACTGAGCGGTAGCGAAGTCGGACAGCACGCGCAAAAGCGATGTGGCGTAGCCACATTGGGTGCTGGACACAAAATAAAATTGGCAACGCTAGCAAAATGTAAACACAAATGAACACTCCGGATGAACCTATCGTCAATTGACATTTCGACGAGTTTTGATTCGAGCCATTAATATGGGCCCTGAAATTGCATTCGAATTTTAACACCATGTAAACAAGCTCGCTGAACTGTCATTTTTCGAGTATTTTTACGTTAATTTTTGTTAAAAACAAAGTACTTGACTACGATAAAATGACGTCATGTCACTCTCTTGGGTTGGATGTTGTTGGCTCGAATTAAAACTTGTCGAAAGTAAACAAAGTTCATTCCATAGCAGAGATACCAGGTATCGTTTTCAAATGTCTTCATATTTTATAAAATGTGTCTTCATTTGTCTTCAACAACCAGGATTCTGAATCGGCTTTTGAGTTTGAGCCAGAATTCTGCCAGAAATCAGTCAGGCATCCAAAAAAATTTGTCTTTAAAATGAAAAACACGTCTTCACAACATTTCAAATGTCTTCAAAATGAAGATAAATCTTCAAATCTGGCATCTCTGTTCCATAGCGTCCCACTGAGACGTCCAAAAAATTGTTTCAAAATCGTTCAACACGGGTCCAACGATGGACGTTTGTTGAACGGTTATTTGGACGTTGTCCAAATTGGTCCAACGAACGACCTTCATTGGACGATTTTGAAACCAACCGTTCTTAGAGGGGTCAAATTTGCTTCCATTGCTGGCGAAATCGTTAGAGTTTAACGGAGTGCTGGAGCGTTGCCAGAAAATTTTTATTTCCCAGATTAAATTTTGGCAAACTTCCCAGTTAAGCTCACCAGGAATGCTGGCTGGTTTTAATTCGTAATCCGGCTCCAGTGACGCAACCGATCCGCCGTCGGAAGTAGGCGAACCTGTGATCAACTCGTTTGCCCGGCTTACTTAACAATGGGGGTTATCCCTAGATTAAGTCCGACTGAGCGGTAGCGAAGTCGGACAGCACGCGCAAAAGCGATGTGGCGTAGACACATTGGCCCAGTGAGCAAATTTTCTGGCAGAGACCGCTCTGATAGATTTCTGTAAGTCTTGGTTTGGTAGCCCTGTCAGATTTCTGCGTGTATCCTGCCGGGTTAGTTGAGCTAGGGCGAACTCGGTTTCGCTCGCGTTTTCTGGCAAATTTTGACAGGAACCGAGCAAAACTCGGACATAAACTGTGCAAAGATCCTGATAATTCTTACCTAGTAGAATTTAGCACGAATCGAGCAAAACATCTGACAAAGATGTGGCAGGAAGCGTGCAGAGATCTTGGCCGTACATTTCTGACTGGATTCTGGATAGAAGTGAGCAGCAACGGTTGGTTTAACCGATTCTGTCAGAAACGGTTGTTACATTTGAGCGAATTCGTTGCCAAAATTCTCGCACAAATCGCGCAAAATGCTCGCAGAAACTCTGCCAGCATCAATTTCGCTTTGCTCAACTTTTGCTAACTTTCTGCTTGCCACGGTAACTGGGTAGTTGAACACAACTATTCGTATAACCTCAGCTTAGAATTTTCTGAAAATATTTTGCACCAACTTTAATTTTTTTTTATTTAGAATGAAATTCTAAGAGCAAGAATCGGTTGTGTCACTGGAGCCCGAGTACGAATTGGAACCAACCAGAATTCCAGTTCATTTCCGGCTAAACTTTACTGGGATACCTTGCCATGTCCTTACGATCGCTAAAGGGAAGGGAATGTTAGTTTTGTTTATTGCTTATTTAGGGAATGTTAGTTGAATAAATACTAAGATACAGGGAACCGACACAATCTCCATAGGTATTATGGATGTTAGATGTTGAAGGGGATAACGGAAGAAGAGCAATATTGTTTCTAACTTCACTGAAACTCTGAGCAGGATTTTCATAAGAATTTTACACAGGATTTTATTGAAAATATGAGCATGACTCTATCGACTATCAGTTGCTTGAATAAATCTTCAGCAGAAGCGTAGAAATACGCATAAAGATTCAATCGAAATTATGACATAGATTCCATTGGAATCCGATCAGATTACTGAAAAGGATCCAAAAAGAATCCTAAGAAGAATGTCATCAATATCCCAAGAGAGTGCCTGAAACCGGTCGAGCAAAGTCGGTATACTGATATTTTATGTGTTACAAATGCTTGCAGTATCCAATATATTTATTGTGAGAAAAATGTACTTTAAGTTGTGAAAACGATGCACATTTGGCAACACTGCCCTTAAAAACTAGTACCTTTTCTAGATTACTTGAACAATTTTCTTCAAAAAGCATCTCGCAGATTGATTCTAGTGCAAACAGTGCCACAATTATAATCAGAAAAAAAATTGTTTTCAACAATTTGTTATAATATGGAGTGTTCACATGGACCAAGGGGTGGTTTAATCGACACAATAATTTGGGATATTATATATTGGCTCTAGATTAACAATTTCTTGAAAATTGGTTCTAATCCGTGAAGGTCGATTTCAAGTTTTGGTTGTTTTGACACTGCGCGGAATAATCCATATTAGAAAAACTCTAGAAAGAGAACTGCGGAGACTCCATTTTGGATCGATTGGATTCGCGTTTAGCTGTCAAAAAACGAATCCAATCGAACATTGCCTATCCTTATAACATTGGATGTGTTGCCATACAATGCCGGAGCATACGTTGCCAAAAATGTTCTCTCCGCAGTTCTCTTACAAGAGTTTTTCTAATCCATATATAGCGAAGACCCGTTTTATAAGCCCCTTTGTTTATTTTAGGCTGGCAAAATTAGGATATATTTTTTTTCTATTACATAACAGAATTTTATATAGATTGATTTTTTTGCATCATTAAGGCAAGAAAAATAAGCTCGAGAAAGGATTTACTCTAATTGGACTCGGTTCGTCTGCTGGAGCCCATCAAACATAATTTCGTATGAGGCTGACAAAATCGGAGCAAAAAGCTGACAATCTCGGGTGTGGACAAAATCGCTAGCTGATAAAATCGGGTTTTCGCTGTATTAACTTTTCTTAGCAACTCATTGACCATTGAATGAAATGCCTTAACCTCACAAATTTGACAGGTGCTGGTCCTTTTGTTTACAGTTTGGACTTAACAAATGTGGAATCCATTAAAATAAGCTTAGTGCTAATAATTAATTCCCAAGAAATTTTACCGCTAAACTACTTACCGATTCAGAGAACACTAGAAGTAATTGATTAACAAATAATTAGTTCACTTATTTGATCTTGCATGTACATTTTCCCATAGTAGGGAATAGGACAATTTAATTGTATGACGTTCTATAGAACATTTATACTTCCAAAAACATGATTCCCAATATATTTCAAGTGCTTCCCAATATATCTTTTTGAGAATATGAATAATCTCTAAATTCAAGATGTAATCAACAGGACCACCACCTGTCACATTTAGTACATGACGTCACTGTGCAATGACCAATAGACTTTTCTACGGCTCATGTACGTATACGCCGCATGACACAAATACTACATCACAAGCTGGTGGAAAATAATAAACAAAGACAGCAAAAGGGATTGTTTTCAACCAGGAAACTTCATTAGTGTTCGTGAGACCAGTCGCAAAAAACTCAATTGAACAATTTTGAATTACACGAAAAATGAAAAAAATGGATTCTGCTTTAAATTTTTGTAGACACAGAAAAAACCCGATTTTATTAGCCCCCGATTTTGTTTACCCCCAGTTTTGTCAGCTTTTGAACCGATAATGTCAGCCTCATATTTATCAAAAAGAAAGAAATAAATAAAACACAGTTTCTTACAATAATCATCAACCCCGATTTTGCATCTTTTCTATCGTACCTGATTTCCTCTACTACATTATCCTGATCAAAGAAAAATCATATTCATGCCGTGATCACAGGCGGTGATATTGGGGTAATGATTTTTTGCTTGCACATTATCGCTGCAGAGAAAATCACTAGTGATTTTTTATGGTTGTGATCATAGCAAAGCATGATCAGTAGTGACAATTATCACTGATGAGTTTTGATTATTGGTGATTTTCCCAGCACTGTCTGTGGTTTTAGTATACGGTCAGACCAACAACAAGAAACCGTGTGGTTCAGTTCAGTCGGAAATGAGCCGGAATTCTGACGATGCTGCTCACTTTTATCCAGAATCCAGCCAGAAATGTACGGCCAAGATCTCTGCACGCTTCCTGCCACATCTTTGTCAGATGTTTTGCTCGATTCGTGCTGAATTCTACCAGGTAGGAATTGCCAGAATCTTTGCACAATTTATGTCCGAGTTATGCCAGGGTTTTGCTCGGTTCCTGTCAAAATTTGCCAGAAAACGCGAACGAAACCGTGTTCGCCCTAGCTTAACTAACCCGACAGGATACGCGCAGAAATCTGACAGGGCTGCCAAACCAAGACTTATAGAAATCTAGCAGAGCAGCGAAGACTACATATTAAGAAGACTGATATCTCTTTCCTTCCCCCATACAAACGAGAAGCGACAGAGGTTACAGCGTCTCTATTGGAGGAAGGTAGGAAGCTTAATGTAAAAGTGTATATGTGTTTGTGCATCACTATGGGAAGTACCACCTTTAGCCGCAAATGGCGTTGTTGTTACTGTCTCCAGATTCTGGACAGAGTTGCCAGTCTTCTTGATATGCAGTCTTCGAGAGCAGTCTCTGCCAGAAAATTTGATGACAGGGTAGGGTTACTAGATGGGCTAAGAGCAAAATAAGGACATCCTGAATCTTGACCGAGGCTAACAAATTTTGCTATCTGCATTGAAATTTGTATGGATATTTGGAAAGACGACACATACTGGATGAAGGGTCTGTTATAGCCTTAATTTGTTCTACGATAGCGAATGTCGATGTCGATTCGAGATTGCAATAAATCGGAAATGAAAACTGGTTCCGAAACATCTCAGCCTACAGACAAGAGATCGAGGTCAAGTAAGTTTTTACAGCTTTTTAGGTCAAGTTAGTTTTTACAGCGATCTATGTAGCTTGGTAGGTTCAGTGGGCCCCTCCATGGAAGTCGACGAAGTGCGAACCGAACAAATTTGCTCTGATTAGCTTCAATGTGTTGAATATCATTTTGGTTATAAGTTGCTCAGACTACATTACCGTCTTCGAGTGTAAAACGGACCAAAGCACAATATTGTACTTTAAAACAATGTATATACGTAAATCGTAAAGTTTTTAGTGACTTTAAAAATGAATCCTAGCAGCTTAGAGGTCTTAGAAATAGTGTACTCAAGGTGGTGTTTAAAGTTTAGTTCGGGATCTAGGTAGATTCCCAAATCTTAAACAGACGAGTCCCGTTTGAGAACGATTTGTGAAATATTGTAGTCGAAATGAACTTTCGAACCGAATACCTGGGAGCATTTAACATCATCCTATTGGCATAGAACCAATTGGTGAAAACATCCAACTGGGACTGCAAGAATTCTGCATCTTTAGCATTCCTGATAAGGTGAAATAGTTCGAAGACGTTAGCATACGAAAGTTTCATGTACTTCAGCAAATAGTTTAATTCGTTTAAATAGAGCAAAAATATGAATGGTCTGAGATGACTACCCTGCGGAATAGAACCTTGTACTAGAAAATGAGAGCTGTTAAAAATTTTATGCTTCGAATTAGAGGACAAAATCCTTTTTTTTTCAGCCAACACTCAACAAGATAAGAAACAAGCTTTAGTTTAAAATATTAATTCAATCAATAAACTTTATCAATGCTTTTGAATCATCAATCTGAACATTAGAAATCAAATGTACTGTAGGGAAGTGATCAATTAAAATGGCGAATAAAATGTTTCATTCGCTTGAACGAACTTAATCTGATTGATTTCAAATATACCATTGACTAAAACTAAGGACATTTGAAGTAAAATTAAGGACACTTTCCCAAATCATCGAAATTAAGGACATGTCCTTTAAAATAAGGACGGTTGGTAACCCTATGACAGGGTAGTATTCCGGCTCCAATTAAGAGGGTGACGTGACGTCATATTTTCGTAGCCAACATAAGAACTTTGCTTGTAACAACATGAATGAAATTAATTTTTAATACGAACGAGGAGCACTTTAGTTTGCATCAAATCAGTTAAAATGTTCATTGTCCTTTTGTTCAGAGATGCTAGATACTTTTTTCAAATGTCTGCAATAATAATTTTAAAAGTCTGGGAAGAACAAAAATGTCAGGAAAGCTAGTGTAATCAAAAGCTTTTTCATTCAAAAATCTGTAAATATCTGCAACCAAACTAAAAAATCTGCAAATATCTGCGTCATCGAAGAAATCTGCAGCTTAAATTAAAAGTCTGCGAATTTGCAGACTTGTTAGTTGGGTGTGGCGGCGCTAGTGTTTATCGTATATTAATTCAAATGTTCACACACGTTTTTTAAATATTTTTGTTCGATCATGGATGTCTGTTCTCTGTGCCAAAATGTTACTGATAGTTAAGCTGACCAACTCTGACGAAAAAATCCGTATACCCTTCTGCAACGAAGCGCGATCGTTCACCACGGTCAGGCCCGCAGTTCGCATGGTGTACGGATTTTTTTCGTCAGAGTTGGTCATCTTACTCTTAGTATATGTTTACATTTTAATACATTTATTAATTATTATGAATAAAACTTAATTGCTACTATCGGATAACCATATCGGTAACAGAAGGAATACAAATATCTGGGCTCAGAAAAAGTAAATCGTGATTTCCAGTTCCAAACCACAACAGACACCTTTCATGAACCCATCAAACATTCGCTCTACTATCGCTATTCTACCGTGCATGATGCAAAAATTAGTTTCTACCCAAAGTAAGCTAATTAACACATCAAAAGCACCACCATTAAATTAAACCATAGAGTACACTCATATCCAAGTTGGTGCAAATTTGAGAGGATGCTGCCAATTAGCATTTGATACAAACAAAACAAACACACAAAAACACACTTCACCACGCTCCATAACATCATAATCCATCAACTAACGTCCCGCGCGCACCATAAAACATACTCAACCTACCCAAACCCAACACCCCCCTGGCAGCAGCAACAGCAGCAGCAGCACCCATGTTGGCTTGGCACTGCCGGAAATGCATATTCAACACGGCAGCTTATGTTCCTATCGCTCCGGGTGCCTGTTTACCTATTTCACGAGCTGGAGATACGCTACCGGAGCGCATTGCTCACACACACAAACCTACCTACACAGCAGCATCAGGGAAAAAGAAAAGTGCAGTGAAATTTGAAAATTTAATGATGATAGTGGCACCACCGACGACGCCACTTCTGTTGCTGCGATAGATAGTCGGATGGGTTTAGGGGGGAGGGGTTGGTTTCGGCATCAAAGCGTACACAAATGGAAAAGTGATTTTTTTGTATCTCCATTTTTTTCTCTCTCTCTCCCTCTCTCTCTCTCTCTCTCTCTCTCTCTCTCTCTCTCGACCAAATAAACCTCAGTTTGAGTTGGAAAAATAGCATCGCGGGTGGACTGGGAAAATGCCGGTGGAATATTTTTCGCCAATTTAAAAATTTACATCTAACTAACAAGCGTTTGATAGCACCTCGTGCATGACCGGATCCAGGAGTAGTTTGGCAATTGCGAAAAGCATAATCGAGGTTGAGTTCGAGGGTGAAACAGTTCACAGGTTCGATTCACTTTTAGGTGGAGGCAGTGTTATGGTTGAAATGGAAATGTTTATTATTTAATGAATATTATTAAGTTTTTTTTATAAACCGCTAACTAAAGAATTCATTCATTCTTGTCAAACTGACTTCCGTTTAGGTAGACTTGAAAAAATAGTATGCGTCCCCCTGATGCAGGGACAGACATATTTTAATTGCCTTCCTAAATTAGAAATTATCTGTAGTATCTTATGATCTGGCAGGCGATTTGTTGATGTGGAAAAATTAACGCTTTCTTCTGTTCGTGGACAAATCTAAAAATAAGATTGAGTAAGATTGGTTTAAATATCCGTTTTCGACTTTTCAGTATAGTGTAATTTCGATAGTTCACGTGCTCGGAAAAAATATCTCTCGTTGATTTTTAAACCTTATTTTTGTGAATATGTATTTTAATATCCTGATATTATTTATAAAAAGGTGGTCAAATAACCTTTTCATAGATAACCGTTCTTACAAAGAAAAGGTTAACGAATCGTTCAAACCATTTATTACTACAAATAAAAACCTCCTTAACGAAGTCCAGCCAAACATCTCCTAAAATGTTTACCCAAAATAAACGAATCCTCCTGCTGACGATCAAAGCTAGTAAAAGTCTGTCTATAAGCCCTGAAGCCGAGATTCGTTGAAAATAGATAACACCCCCAAAAGAATGGGCTCACGGACTCAGCAAGACCCGACCCAACACACACGGCCCGTTTTCATTTTCTCCGTCATCAAATGACCGCCCGAAATGTTACTCAGAAACGGAAACATATTTCCACCTAATCTCATGGAACCAGATTTATGTCCAATGTCTGCGCTATATTTGACTGCACCAACGACCGGTCGTCGTTCGAACGACGGCCACGCGGCGGAAAAAATCCAGGTTACATAAAGAGGGATTTTCCCGTGAGATGAAAACTCCCGAGCTTGCTTGACGGAAAGGTTATCTTGAGAAAAGGATCACTGGCCTGACCTGTCTGTTTTGGTGCTTGTGAAAGGAAACGAGCTTTCTGAAAATATAAAAAAAAAATCCCCGACTCAGACAGGTGTGTTGCTTCCCATCCCGGACACGTATCGTTAAAGGTAGGTAGAAAGGTACGTCGAGCCCCACCTACCTGTCACGATCCATTCGTAAATAAAATGATGGCTCAGCGAAAGCCCTTCCCCTCATTTTGGGCTATATGTGGCCAACGGAGGAAAAAAAAAACGAGGACTTTTCTTATCGGTAATTACTCCATTCTTCGCTATCTTCCTTTTTGTATCATTACCGACCGGGTTCTTTATAGATGAAGCAGTTTCAGTCGCAGATCCACAACCGAACGGCAACGGTTCCATCGCAAGGAAAACTCTTCCATTTCCTATCAAGGAGAATGGCGGAAGCGTATCACAAAAAGCGAGGGAAATCTATCAGAGCTTGATTATTTTCCACAAAATTAAATTCCGAAAAAGCGAACCAGAACCCGTCCTTCTTCCCGGCCCGGTCTGCCAAAGCTCGATCCCAGTCGGTAGTCAGTCTCGGTCTCGTTTGTCAAATTAAATCCGCTGCCGGGGTTGCTGACTTGCTACATCAGTCCGGGAGGATGCCGGATTCAGATTCTTATCAATTCGGTCGCTTCTTTTGATATCTCCTTCTTTGTGCCGTTGGAAATATCTCGCAGGTCCTGTGCGACTGTACTAGCTTCCGAGGCTCCGAGTACCGTAGGCTGGAGTGTTGTTAGTTATTATTTCATTAGAGTTTCCGAGAGTGTTTAAAATTTAATCCAGTTTAGAATTTGTGTTTTTTCTCATATAGAAAGACAATTTATGTATTTATTTTTATACCTTAAGGCTTTGATCGTAAATTCGTTGTAAAGGCCTGCAATAATTCTTGGTACTTCATAATGCTTTTAAGGGTATGCTCGTAAACAATGCGCTCGGCTGTGTGTAACTCGAGGGTTTGCCCTTCCTATGATGATTCTTAGCAGAGATGCCAGGTACTTTTTTCAAATGTCTGCAGTAATAATTTTAAAAGTCTGGGAAGAACAAAAAATGTCAGGAAAGCTAGTGTAACTAAAAGCCTTTATATTCAAAAATCTGCAAATATCTGCAACAAAACTAAAAAATCTGCAAATATCTGCAACCAAACTAGAAAATCTGCAAATATCTGCGTCATCGAAAAAATCTGCAGCTTAAATTAAAAGTCTGCGAATTTGCAGACTTGTCTGCAAATCTGGCATCTCTGATTCTCAGTGAGAGACCGTTCCAACATCAAATTATGGTCTTGTCAAATTTTGGTCTTGTCAAACTGCAAATGACGTGAAAACCCAAGATGATACCAGATAAGGCATAGGCATAATATAGCGAGAGTTTTGGTTTTACAATTGGCAACATCTATATTGCGTAAATACTGCTTTACTTCCAGAAAAAATTGTTAAAATCGAAATTAATTGAAAAAATGTTTTGAATATAGAAACTAGTGCCTTCAGCCTTTTTGAGGTTCTCAAGGCGTTTGCCACCAATAATATTATTGTACACATATGCATGCACCTTATGCAGATTATCTTGAATCAGTTTAGCGCTTGTCAAATCCGCCACTCTTCTTATTCTCATCCGGGCACGCTCTTCTTCCCTTTGGGGCAGACCCTCGGTGTAACTGCGTAAATGTTATGTTAGATGTGATGGGCGAACATTACTAGTTTGAAAGTATATCGCTGAAGTATACCCATATAATGCTGACAAAATACGGGAACAATTCATACTATCATCAGATTTTTTTTCGGCGACGCAATATAACCAAATTTTGTTGAAATAAAGTTTAACGTGAAATATTCATATTCTGTAAATTTGAAGAATTTTTTTAGTATAGTATTGGAACAGATAACAGACGATTATGCTCGATTCGAAACGTGTGCAAATACCCGCTACTGAAATTCCGAATAAATTGGACTCTGAAACACGTTTGGCAAACGTTTGTTGGTGGCGCAGTGATCGCAGTGCAATGCAGCTGGAGTGTAGTTGTCAAACACGTATAGCAATTTATAGTTGCGTAGATGGCAATAATGAAACGTGGATTGCCAACGTTTATCAATTTAGAAGCTAACACAGGTTTCTAAAAAAACTACAAGAGGCAGCCCTATGGGGTTGCACGAGCTGTAGACGTAGGGCTATACTACTTAATGTAAAATATTTATTTTCTTAGTACAGTTATAGTAATAATAAATCAAACATATTTCTTACGTATGGTTTAATCACAACCAATCAACATCGAATATTACATGTTCAGAATCAGAATATATTGGCTCAAATGGCACGTTCCCCGGACATAGTCGGGGATTTGTGCCTTATTTTATTGTAGTAGATGATCGAATCCGATTTAACTTATTTAAGAAGACCTGAAGAAAGTACAGAAAACTGTGACCGAACTAATATCTGGAACTAAATCTTTATAGAATAAGATTAGCTTGTAAAACCTTTTCGATTGTGTGTGGTAAAAAACCCGGACCAGTGAAGAAAAATCTAATTTTAGACAATATAATCACATTTCATATATAGACCACGCATTCTAGTTATATTTTGCCATTATTATAACTTTCCTAAAGTACGCATACAAATATAGCGAATGCAGTGGTCTTAATCATATATCGAAACTATAAATATATAAGAATCGAAAACAATTTTATATATGCACAAGATGCGTTTTTGCAACGGTTTTTCAAGTGGCAGTGTATTTACTCATAAATAGGCTTTGTATTATGTACCTATTAGTAGAATCAAAATACTATAGGCTGAGTGGAAATGAATCACGTGAAGGGGAAATGAATCAATGAATTGATCGAACGTAAATAATAAACTTTCGTTGTGTAATTTAGTAACAAATTAGATCTATCTACCTACACATTCGCCTCAAACATTAAACCCAAGCGCACAAAGCAAAATGAATCAACACTCATGATGATAGGTAGAGCGAAAGAGACAACTAATACCACGACACTATGTTAACCGTGTTTGCAAATGGAGCTCGCATGTACAAACTATTTTGTGTACGAATAATTATACATAAAAATGTGCTGGAAACGAGCACAACACAAAAGATAGCATACGGACAAGCTCATTCGCATTCACTGGGTAGCGTACCTCCGCATGCAGTGAAACGGACTTCTAACTCAGCTACACTGGCTGTAAAAGCACACAATGCAGCGATCTGCTTCGCTTGCCGCTCAACAGGCGACTGAGCTGCTTCGGCGAAATCCGTTCGTTTAAATAGTCGATGATGACGTCATTCATAGAAGCGTAGCGCGCTAGGTACACAAATCTGTCGTGCTGGACTAGGGAAGCGCTATCTTCTGTGTGTAAATGCGCGATATTTTGACTAGGTTGTTCATTATTTAAATTTTTAATGCCATGATATCAAAAATCTTTGGGTTTATCTATTGGAATCTATTCTTAGAAGTATTTCGGGGCGACATGTGCAAAAAATTTGAAAATTTATCGTGAGATGGCTGAATTATATGCGTTTAAAATTGGACCACTTTTCGTTACATACCATTTTTGTAGAATTTGCAACGTGCACCCCTATATCGAAATCAAAGACGTAGTCCTACGTCAAAAAGTTCTACCCTAAATGTTTGTTATCTGTGGTCAGGGTGGCCAGACCTACCGATTTATCGGTAGTGCTACCGATTTTGGTCTTCCCTACCGATTCACAGACGACCAAGGCAAAACTACCGATATTTTGTTATTCCTACCGAAAACTACCGATTTTTATTGATTTTGGACACATCCTACTCAACATTCATTTTTTGGGTTGGATTTGGTCTGAGATCTGTGTTGTCAGTATTTTACAATTCTATGTCAATACTACGTTTTCGGGACAACAACCCGGCCTACCGATAACTACCGATAAACATTTAGCGACCCTACCGATATTAAGGAATTCTATCTGGCCACCCTGTCTGTGGTATTGGTGAGATTTCTTTCTATAAATTAAGATAACCTACAAATTTAGCCAAGCAAGCGTAAGAAAGTTCAGCTTGTACATCGGAAAAATTCGAAATAATCCCATCGCAAACTTAGAAACAGCTCGGACCAGTGAACGCCCCCCACTACTAAACGCAATGGCGACTAAGCGGGTTGAAATAGATGCTGGTAAGCGACAGGCTATTGAAACGTTGTTCTAGGCTAGCCGCCGTAACTTGCAGTTCACCGGAAAGATAGGGTGGGCCTGTTTCCAGAGTGCTCGATCTATACCGCTACAGGTTGATTTAACATAGACTAACAGACATTACACTGTGAGGGAATTCCTCCCAAAAATATCGATTCGCAATTTTCACAGAACAGTAGCTCCAACTTTTATTCATGGTTGAAAACACTCATTTGCTGGTGGGTTATAGGCTTGAGAATAATTTATCACTTGTGGTCTATCCCCCGCATGCTTGTGCATATGTCTCAGTGACGCCATCATCGCAAATGCGACCACAGTTCCAACTAAAATATATATTTGAAATGCCCGTTTAAAATGGGAAAGCATTGTTTTCGAATGTTATAACTGCTATGTCTGTTAGTCTGTGAATTTAATATCACCGGAACTAAACAAACAATAACTCGAAATTGACCAGGATTGCTTTTGGTCTTACATGCAAACGGCAAACGAAGTCGAGCACGAGAGTATGAACCAGACTGGGAATTTACCACAAAAAGTGCCTTCAAAAACGTCGCTAACCTTTTGTTTTAAAACTAAACAAATATCTAATAAACTAGAAGTGCACAGGATACAAACTAAAGGGTGTTTTTTTATCATTTTTTTCAATAGCGGTTTTTTGATGAATAAGTTCACATATCAACCTAATTTTGCTTTTAATTTATCCAGTCTTCTCTACAATTTCATCAGCCCAATAATCTATTAGCTGCTAAAAATCATCTTTTCGGACGAGGCCCATTTTTTGGTGCATGGGGCATTAAATAAACTAAACTGTTTATTCAGTGTGATAAGCAACCATAGAAGATCCTAGAGACCCCACTCCATCACAACAAACTCACGAAGCATCCATCTCTTCATTTAAGAGCGCATTATTTGCATCTTAACAACCGCTATAAGTGATTGAATAAATCGCTCCACTTTTCCTACCTTCGTCGCATCAGAATATTCTGAAAACTAACCCTAAAAGCTTCCGGAACCACGTCAACGAACAGAGAAATGAAACTGGACTACCAACTCACATGATACTTGATGACGTTCAATCATATACTTTGCCCGACTATGCAGCTAATTCCGAACGCAATTCAGCAGTGTTTTCACTGAAGAAACATAAACCAATGAACAGGTTTCTAAGGCTGCCAGAAACGTCCCTGTTCGTTCTGCAATTGGATCCCATCCTATTATTACATGTGACATGGTAAGCACAGCATGTTCTAAGCTAAAATCATCGTCAAACTCTGGTCCCGATGGAATTCCATCTGTAGTACTGAAGAACTGTTCTAGCAGTCTACTGATACCATTATCAATCATGTTCATCAGCTCTCTACAGTCTGGAGCTTTCTCTGATACATGGAAGTATATCTTCCCAGTATTTGAAAAGGGCAACAAATCTTTTATTTCTAATTATCGCGGGATTTCCTCATTATGTGCTGTATCAAAGCTCTTTGAAATAATCGTTCTAGATTTCATTACTCACAACTGCTCTAATTAAATATCCGAGACTCAACACGGATTTATGCCTCGTCGATCAACTTCCACGTACCTTATATTGTACACATCATACATTATTCGATCGTTAGAAAATCGTCAACAGGTTGACGCTATATACACCGATTTCTCGGCAGTTTTTGATAAGATCAACCATAGAATAACTGTTGCCAAATTTGATAGGCTCGGATTCAGTGGATCTTTATTGGATTGGCTTCAGTCATACCTTACCGGTCACGAAATGGCTGTAAAAATTGGAGACTGCACCACTGCTTATTTCGCTGTCAGCTCTGGAGTTCCTCAAGGCAGTCATCTTCGCCCATTTATATTTCTGCTCTACCTCAACGATTTGAACCTTTCAGTAAATTGTCTGAAACTGTCTACTTTAAGTTAGTTATGCTGAAGAAACTGAATTCATACAATCACAGTTAGATATATTTACTAACTGGTGCACAGTGAATAGGATGGTTTTGAATGCTTGAATGTGTTCTGTTATCTCGTTCACCCGCAAGCGTTCGACAATCACATACGACTACAACATTTCGAAAAATATTATTAGGCGTGAATCTTCTGTAAAGGACTTAGGAGTTATTCTAGATCTCAAACTAAATTTTAAGGATCATGTGTAATACTTCATTTCAAAGGCCTCTAAGCTCCTTGGATTCATTTTTCGAGTTACTAAAAACTTCAGCGATATACATTGCTTGAAAGCACTTTATTGTGCTCTGGTTCGCTCTACTCTCGAATATGCAGCAGTGGTTTGGATGTCCAGCGCATTGAAGCTATTCAGCGCAAGTTTGTTCACTTTGCTCTTTTTAAGCTACCATGGAGGGACCCGCTAAACCTACCGTGTTACCAAGCCCGTTGCCAACTTATCGGCCTTGATTTGCTGTCTGTTCGTCGAGACGTTGCTAAGCCAGTTTTGCATTACTGATCTGCTTCAATCAAGAATCGATTGTTCTGATCTTCTGTAACTTGTGGATTTTGACATACATCGTCGTATTCTTAAAGTTTATTCATTTTTAGAATCCCTCGCGCCAGAACTAATTACGGCTACAATCAGCCATTCATTAGCATGTGTCGTCTATTCAATAGTTGCTTCAATGTTTTCGATTTTCTCCTGTTACGTAGTGCTGTAAGGTCCCTGTCTCGATAGTCATAGCCTTAGTACTAGTCCTTAGATATGAATGATGTTCTGTTAAGCGAGCGAGATTGGTTGCAAGAATTTCAGCTCCAGGAGGCTTTTCCCTACTCCAAATAAACAAATAAATAAAATGGAAGGCATAATATGTAGTTGAGTTTTGCATCACCCACCCCCACCACCACCACCTCCTCACACCTCTCTCCCTCATCACCACCATCACAACCGTATTTCATTAATCCACCCCGAATTCCGAAATAAGATAAATGATTTCTGACGCATCCTCCACTATCACTCTACTAACCCACCCACCCCCTCTCCTGCCCAACCCGCTCCCTAAGCATTTCTAAATATTAACACATGAAGATAACATTGAACTCATGCTGATTAAGCTTATACGTTTTTGTTTAAATCAAGTCAGCCTCGACTTTCGTGTTAGTTGTGGGATACAGTCGTATTTCGCTGGTTGGGGATTTTTAAACTGGACCGCTTTTTAGTTGGACCTCCGCTAGTTGGACCATTGTCCAACTAAAAAAAGCATCTGAATGTCAAAATCTTCTGTCAAATTTACTTTGACAATCAACCTGACATTTATTGGAGATATGAATAGATAAAATTACACTACTAACGTCTTCTTTGGAGAGTTTTTGACATCTGTCAGTCTGTCCAACTAACGAATCAAATTCGTTAGTTGGACAGAGGTGTGGCCCAACCAGCGAATCACGACTGTACTTGATAAGTATAATAAGAATGTAATAGACGTTTACACAATTATATTGAACATAACTAGCAAATGAGTCATAGTTTTGATAAATGAGATAGGCACAATCGCACCCTTAGGTGGATTAAAACATGCACACCAAAAAATAATGAAATTTAAACTACATGTAAATCAATACGAATGTAAACATACAAAGCTTGAATCAAGAATTTAATTGAAAATTAAGTTGAATTCGATGCACTCATTGTGAGCATCAAAAAGCATATGATTTAACACATTCGTTCGTGTAATATTACATGTCATTTATTGTACAGCAATATTGGATTAAAAATATATTAATGTGCATTGGTATCCCGTTTAATAAAGCTGCAATGTTCAATCAACGTATAAAATTATAATAAAATTCATTGAAGAAAGCACGACAAGTTGTGTGTATTTACGGTGGAACTTAATTTTACATTTATATTCATGCTCCAAATATGTGCATGAAAATAAATTTAAAATTACAAAATATTTTTTTCTGTGTTTACCATTCGATTTGGTTCGTCGAGATCAGAAAAAGACTGTATGTGTGTGTCAAATAATGTCACTTAATTTTCTCAGAAACGGCAGAACCGATTTGCACAAAATTAGTTTCAAATGAATGGTATAAAATTCCCATGAGAAGCTATTGAATTTTTAGTTGATCCGACTTCCGGTTCCAGAGTTACCCAGTCAAAAAGGGCAAGTTGCTGGCTAACGCGGGGCTATTTGCCAACTCGGATGCGCTAATTGCCCTTCAATTTGCCAGCAAATTGCTGGCAATTAGGGGGCTATTTCAAATGCAACATTTGGGCGATCTGCCGCCGTGATTTTTTAGCCGCTCTACCCGCCCTTAAATCGCCCCCAAATCGCCCAGGGAACGCGCCGTTTAATCGCCCTTAATTGCCTAAGGGATGATCCATAAATGACGTAGCATTTTTTGAGTGATTTTTAACACCCCCCCCGCCTTCCCCATCATAGCATTTCATCACAAACTTCTATATACCCCCTGGTAATAACGTAGCTTGACTGTAACCCTCATTCCCCTCGTTGTCCCCGTAAAAATAAAAAAAAATCAAAAACGATGTTAGTTAGAGGAAACGGGTAAGATTCTCGTGACATCAGGTCAACCCCTATTTCTCTACGCTACGTAGCATGACATGACCCCTACCTTCCTGTCGTCACACATCATCACAAAATACAAAACTCCCACCTCCCCCATATAATGCTACGTCATTTATGGATGGTCCCTAATATGAAAATTACAAATATTACTTATTTTCGGATTAATTATATACTCACATAAACTTATCACTACACTAGGTAATCACCACCAAACTATAGGAAGAATCAATGGTGAAATTGGCATTGCACACCAAAACTTACCACAATCTGACTTTTATTAAGAGTTTAGGTCAGATATCTTGTTCCACTGTATTTACACACGATTCCACAATTTCCCACATTCGTTGGCTAAATGAAGTGCACTAGACAAACAAAATATAAGCGAGAACACGCCAATCGTTAAAAAAAATATTTTAAGTTTAAGCCAAACATGAACCGCCATGTTTGAAAAACGCAAGAACAATCAAGTCCATTTCAGCCGCCAGAAAATTTGTCTAAGTATTGAAATTGCCTTTAAATCGCATTCGCAAATTGCATTTGTTCCTAGGGGCAATTGGCATAGGCGAGTTGAGTCAAACGTCAAACTTTTTAAATCGCCTGACCATGTTCGTCCGCATTTTTTTGACAGGGAAACTGGTAACCCTATGTCCGAATGATGCAATACATATTCAAATGGGTTCAACATTACTTGTATTTGCGGGTCTAGGTCACTAATGACCAATCAAAGGAGCTTTGAACACAATAACCAACTACGATGGTTCTTTATGCCCCTGGAGAACTCACCAAGTTCCTGAACTATTGTCATACCTATTTCCCAGCACACTCATAACCGATTCTTACAAAATTTGATTTCAAATGAAAGATTAAATACTACCATTGATTGCTATTGAATTTCATTCAGTTCTGACCTTTGGTTCCGGAGTTACAGGTTGGTTATTGCGGTCATAGAGGAATTTCTTATATAAGCAGGTTCATTCGTAACACCTCATTGGTTAAAAATATTGAAATGAACATAAAATTACTTCGATTCGCAGGTTTAGATCAATAATGGCGAATCAAAAATTCTTGGAATGTATTGTCTACTTTCGACAATTCCGGAAGTCCTGGGTTTCGCGCATATTCCAGAACTAAATCCACTTCAGTGATGACTGAAGCAATTTTCACTAACATAGTCTCAATTGGAAGATATAATATAAAGTTGGCTGTTGCACCCCGCATCCACCCCTCACCTTTTTTCTCCTCACCTCCCCCCGCACTCTCTCAGACCAACCTCGCACCAGCATTCCCTTCATCCACCCCGTATACCAAAATAAGTTAGGTGGCTCCCGGCGCCACCTCGCATTTCAAAATATGTTAGCATTAAGACTACATTAAACTTACGCTGATTAGTCAATTAAATATTATTTTTTTGTTTGTTTCAAGTGTGTTCGTGCTCTTATATATGCTTACCAAGTGTAAAAGACAATGTTATATTGAACGTAACCAGCTATTAAATTTAAATCATAGTTTGGATAAATGAGGAAGGCACAATTGCATCGCTAGGTGGATTAAAACAGGTTTTTTATTTTTCGGCTTGGTAAAATCCTTTAGAAAAATCTGCAACCCTATGTGCGGGGGTTGGGCATCGAACCCACGTGAGCTGCGTACAAGGTAATGGATTTACCAACTACGCTATACCCGCCCCTAATTTTATTCTTTATCTATACTACATTTTTAATTGATTCAATCCAGGTTTAATACAAAGGTCAGGTATTTACTTTGTTTTCTACCATATCGACGAAATTAAAGATTCTCCGAGAGTCGGTCTTCAGAACTGCAATCCCGGAGTGAAAGTAGAATTCAGAATATCTGAAAAAATCTGCGACTCCCTCCATCCAATTTTCTGGTAAATCTCCTCTTCTCCTCTTCGAACTTTTGCTTTAGCCTCTCCTCCGTGTCTGGGCAGCTCATACGGTAGTTGATCATTGTCATCGGCTTTAATAATCCTCAATCGTTCGATCTCCTTCTGAGTCTCAGGTGGAAGCTTAAGTTGACTGCACGCGTCCTTAGGCTGATTCTTGCGCTACTCTCGTCTCCTGCTTCTCCTTTTATATGTTCGTCATAATACTACTTCCACCTATCGATCACCTTGTACTCGTTCGTGTAGAAGACTCCCATTCGCGTCTCTGCGTATGTCGGCTTGTGGCACATAGTGTTCACGCGGCACAGCTCCTCCTTCGCCTCGTTATCCCGACTTCCTGTCGACGCTTTTTTCGTCGGAATACCGATGTGTGTCAATTTCGCACTTTTCTAGCTCGTTCCTCGTTCGCTCTCAACTAATTGCTGACACTCGCCATCAAACTAGTCATTTTCTCGATTCGGTGCTTTCGTAACTAGTATGGCCTCGGTAATGCTACCTCGGTTGGTATTTTGTATCCGTTTTCTCTTCCTGATTGTTCGTAACGGGCGGTTTGTTGGACCTGCATCAACCTCTCGTCCCGTCGGAGGACCCCCTTCTGTAGGGTCTCTTTAGTTACCACCAGCCCGCGTAACTGACACCTACGACAGGTAAGTTTGTTAACGCCCAAGACGGATACAGGTGTGCACATTTTTTTCTGTGTGTGAGTGCAGTTGTCATTTTTCTTTGGTGAAACCGAAAAACAAGAGGATATGAAGAAGAAAAGCACAAACAGTTGACGTAGCGGGCCCTTCTGTTGCCATAAGTTATGTTTCGGTTCGGTCATAGTTAATTTAATCGGGTTTTTTCGAGGTAAAAAGTGCCCATAAGTGCCAAAGAATCAGGATGCTCGTTCGGATGTTGATGTTTACTTCAAGGGCCCCGGCCGCCATGCTTAATTTTGCAAGTATAATACTAATACACTCAAAAGTGTCAAATGTTCCCACCTTTCTCTCAATCTTGGTTAACGCCTGGGTAAGATGCAATCAGCGACAGTAACATAAACAGGAGGAGATGGGTAGACAAGGATGCATCAAATTTATATATCCAACGAAACGGTGCTCTCAATTTGCAGCTCCAGGTAGTCAATGGCAGTCAATCGTATGCAGATGGAGAATACGATCGCAGAAGACTGATGCGGGCTGGCACCACACTGAGTTGGATGGCTGATGTCTCTGTTGTAGCACCCAAGTTTGTTGGCTTACAGGACGGAGGTGTATTGTGCCGTCTTAAGTTCGCTTCAAACCATCGATTATACTCGGTACATCGACAAAGGTGGCACATGGGGTTTCTGAGGATGAAAAAGAAAGACAGGAGCTAAGTTTTGATACTGGATGTTTTTAAATATTAATCAGAATTTTTCATGGAATTCATACCCATATCAGCGATTTGGGTTTCTGTGCATGCAACAATAGAACATATCAATTCTCAACGGCTCACCACTCTACGGTACCTTAAGATCTACCCGATGCCGGAGCGGAATTCAATCGTATTCTTTTCACACACAAATCACCACAAACGGACATGGTCGTTGGTTACATCTCACCAAAGAGGAGAACCAGCTGAAGCTGGCGAGGGACATAAGAAACTAGTAAACGGGACTTTGAAGAGAAGCTTTCATCATCAACAGATGGTTACATATTACAGTCAGTCGGCTGTCAAAGTGATTCCTCTATATCTGTGCTGGCTGGCGGAGAGCTGCAGCGAGGAAGTCGTTAGTCGGTTAGATGTCGGTTAAAAAAGGAAGCTGCTCGAGGAGTTGTTCGAACTGCGATTGATCCAAGCGAAATTGAACCACTTACGGAGAGAGAACTTGATAGCGGGCAACTGCGGAAAAGTTTTTGTTGTGCAAAATGCGGTGAACTATCTTGAATAATTTTGTTTTTTTTGTGCTATTAATAGAGCGGTTGTTTCAGTTGTTGTGTTAGTGGAGTTTACTTATATTTGAGATTCAAATAACTTTCAAATATTTTTCCAGATCTCTTTGAAGTTGTAATTTGAAGAAAAGTCCCATAATGTAGTTTTCGTTCATTTTGTATCCATCTTCTATGAACCTTCATATCCTAATCTTTCCTCGTACGTAGATTTAGATTCAGATATAAAATTTGCAAACGGATCGTTATTAAACGGTTTGAAGATATGTACTTGTAGGGATTACAATCATATCGTAAATAGGAAATCTGCGAACAATTCCATGAAAATTGCATCCTTTCAGTTTCAATTGGTCATCGCGCGACTGCATCGGATAAACAGGAGCAGAACATTCGAAATGAATTTGAAATTTAATAACAAAATTGAATCCGTGCTGTCGGTTTGCAAGCTCGAGACCGATTTCAATAGAATATGCAATTCTATGACGAGGAGAGAGAGAGCGAAAAAAAAAGCCCCAATTCTGGTCCACCATACAACGGCGGCTGCTGCTGTTGCAGTGCCTTTCACTATCCGGTCCAGAGATTGGATTTTTGCCGCACGTCGTCGTCCGGTATCCGACCATATTTAGATGCATGAATGGACTCGGAGAAAACGCATGAATGGATCCGGTCCATATTTACTGGTGATGAGGAAGAGGATGGAAAGCTCTGCTGGACCGAACCGACGGAACGCAATTTGAACGGAGAATCCACAGCCCACCACAACCCCCGCAAATCAGATCAATTGGATCACCACCGGAACGAGCATCGGGTTGATTTGCGTGATTGGAAAGCACACCGGGGCCCGGTACGGATCGGGGCAAGCACTGCGATTATGCTGATGAATACCCCCAGAAATGGGAGCAATTTGGTTCCGGGAGCCCGTTCGGCTATTTTCCCAAAATTGGACGACGGAAAATGTCGAAATGATTGACCTTTTACCGGAAGATTGTTCATATTTCATTGTGTGTCTAAACTGAATCGTTCGCAAATTTGTAGCTCTTTAAATTTAAAATAACATTAACTTCGTGTGCAACCTTCCCGTTTTCATTACTCACGTACGTAAATAAAACGAACCTCTCTCAAAGTGGCCCTAAAATTTCCCTGCACTGCTACTCGGAACACAGAACTTCATTCCAAGATAATGCGCATCCCTTGTTGTTTATTACGTTTCATTGTAAAATTGTCCATAAATTATATCCCCAAGGGGCATTTTCGAGCTGAAATTCCCCTTTACTACCGAAACTAGACCGCACGGAGGTAAATCCGGTGAACTGGCTGTAGCGCGGCCACGTAGCCGTTTCACCCCGAAAGGAGCAATTTTCTTTTCCTTAGGTAGCGAGGTACCTCTTTTACGAGTGCACTTTTCCACGAAATCTCTTTTCCTCTCTGTATCTGTGTGTGTGAGAGTTCGTGCTAACTGGCATATAAAGTGCAAAATAAGATTGCGGTGGCCTATTCAACCTTAAGATATGAAAAAAGGACGAAACAAAGGGCCGAAAATTAATGACGACACCATGCCTCAGCAGAATTGCGCTTTTTCATGATATTACAATAAGGAATAAGGATACACTTTCGTAGGGGGAAATCGTGCCTAGTACACAAAATGACGAGAAGTGGAAACATGAACACAATGTATGGCAATTATCGATAACACCATCTATCGCTCTGTCTGAAAAGTGGACGCGGCCTGCACTCGGAGGTTTCCCCGATGGCTTACACAACAGGTCCCACGGGGTCCATCAAAGATGATAAATAGTAGTTGTACTGCAATTTGGTATGGTTTTTGCTTCCCGATGGCTGTTATCGCATTAGCGTCGAAATGTCGAGGGGAACTTTTTCTGTTGTCGGAGGTGGAACGAATGCTCAGTCTTTGATTAGAGAAGTAATTTTCCGTTCCGAGAAAAAAATATGATCTTTCGAAACACGCAGTAGCGATAAAAACTGTAAATTGTAAATCGATGCGCCTTTAAAGTCCGTAAACTAGTAAGAACTGGAAAAAAAACAATATTTTAGTTAAATTAGTTATGGAAATTGCGTTACGACGTCGTCTTATCAGAATCCGACGCTAACTTAGTGACAGAACCAAGCTAGCGCCGGATTGACGCTAGCACCAAAAACGAAAACACTATTTGTATATCTGAGCAATTCCCTAGTCCTGCGGGATATCCCACAATGTTATTGTTTAATTGCGGCTTTAATCATTCGTCGCTGGATCAACAATTGTTTTTTTCTGTTTTTACTGCCATTCATAAAGCTACTGCTTTAAATATTAATTCAGACGAAACGTAAAACCGGATTCCTTCTTTCCTCCTACAACCCCACAATTATAAATTCATACTCCTGAACGTGGTAATAAAATTCAGCACTTATCAATTCATCATTTCTCGGGCGGAGATTTTGAGCCCATTTTTCTTTCATTCTTCTCTTCGCTAAATAAATAAACTGAAATTTTTTCCCTATCTCTCCCTCGAACCGCTCATCTCCTGGAGGGCCCATTTTTTATTTTAATTTTCATACTGCACCGCACAAAAAAACAACCCAAACCGGACGGAAAAGAATCCTTCCGGCGTGAACTCACGGTCGAGTGTTGCTGAAGCCTGGTGCCCTCGTGAACTGACTTTCCTAATAACGGGACGGGAATCAAGTGGAAAGTGGAAAAAAAACGAAAACTAGGTCGAATTTGTTCGCTACTTTTTGTTCTGCCGGTTAAGATTTTCTCGAGTGGTTTGCTATTAAGAAGACGGGCGATGGAATTCACTTTTTAAGGTAATTTGAATTTGTTTTTATTTTCTTGACTAAGTGGCTTTGAAGGTTACGAAACAATGTGGCGGTTTAATTTGTAGAAATGGTAATTGAAGTGGTACTAGATTTCCCCAGGTAGTTCAACAACCATGCATTTGGCATAGTTCACGTCATTTTGTATTAAATATAAAAGTTTGTGCACAAGTTCAGGGTGTCGATCACTCTCGTCTACTAGCGAAGACAAAGAGATTGGGTATCTCGCACAACTTTACTGAATTACTGAGGTATCGGCACTGTGTGGGACTCACGACTCACTATAGCGACTAACCACTAAAACATTCCTTACTCTTTATTCGCCCTCCTTCCCCACTAAACTACATCAAAGTATTACTTCGTTGTGCCACTTTCTTTTGCTCTCGAGTTTTCCGCAGCTGTCTTAAAACCTCACTTGATCCTTGAAATGGCTCGACCTTTAAGCCATTTAGCTCTTCATCTTCATCTATTACGTTGCCATTCAACTCTCGTCTCAGTGAGTCGTATAGCTGCTGATTTCATGAGCTGTTTAGCTCCTGTTTCCGTGAACCATAAGATCCCAGTCTTATCAAGATCTACTCGGATAATCCCCGGCGGTTAGCTCACCCTACTCCGACGGAGAGTTCCCCAGCAGAGGAATTTCTCTCGACACCGGTACCTGCTTTCTTAAGCTGTAGAGCTCTCAGCTTTATCAAGGTCCACTCGGATACTTTCCGGCGGTGAAACAACCCTACTCCGACTGATAGTTCCTGGTAGTGAATGAGCTCCCAGCCAATTAGAATCCACCCTACTGTGAATTTTTCGGCGGCAGATTGATCCATTCCCGGTTCTTGTTCCCGTTCCCGATCTACTCGATCTAGTCCCCAGCGGTGGACCTAGCCTACTCAACGGACCCATACTTGTACAGCATACTCTAAGGTGCTCCGGACCAGTGCGCAGTATATTGATTTCAGCGCGTAGAAATCCACAAAATCAACTGTGTTCCGTTCCAGAAAGTCCAGTGTTGCAAAAGCCTTCACCGTTGTTGCAGTGATGTGGTCGGCGAAACGAAGTTTTCTGTCGAACAACACTCCCAAGTCACGAATAGAATCCACCCTCTCGATGACACAGGCTTGAAGGGTATATTCGCAATATCTTACAATGGGCGAGCGTCCGAAACTTATCACCTTACATTTATCGACCTTGATTTGCATGCCGATTAGTAAGCACCATTCCTCTATACTGTCTATATCATCTTGAAGCACAGCAGAGTCGAGTCCTGAGACAATTGAGCGAAAGATTTTCCGATCATCAGCGTAGAGTAGTTTTCCAGACTTGATGCGGGTGCACAGATAGTTGATGAGTAAGAGAAAGATAAGTGACTCTAGGTGACTTCCTTGAGGCATACCGGTTAGCGTTTCGAACGTGCTTGAAAATGTGGTACCGATTCTAACGAAAGCGGATCGCTCGGAGAGGTAGGAATGTAGCCATCTGGTTATCCATCTAGAAAAACCTAATCGCTCCAACTTTAAAACAGTTTGTGGGGTACCTTGTCGAATGCTTTCGCGAAATCAAAATATATTGCGTCCACTTGTTGACGTTTCTCGACAGTTGGAACCAGAAAACTTGTGTACGTCATCATGTTCGAAGTGGTGGAAAGTTTTTTTTACAAATTCGTGTTGACGTTCGTCGATAATGTTGGAAGAAGCAGCGTACATCGCATTGTAAATAAACGTTACCAGGACTTTAGCTAGACAGTTCAGCAGCGAGATTCCCCGGTAGTATTCGATATTGTGAATGTCTCCAGCTTTATGGATGGGAACTATAGCAACTTTTTTCCATACACTTGGGAAAATATTTTCCGAGATAGAGAGCTGGAAAATTATGCTTACTGGTGCAGAGAGAGAGCTCGCGCACAATGTTTTATAAACGCAGGAGGCAAGCAATCCGGACCAGGCCCTTTCAACGGATCAACGCTGGACAGAGCGCTGAATACATCGGCATTATTTACGTTAGGACGAGGTAGGTTGATAGTATTCGTTGGTAATGTTTCAAGATAATGTTGTTGAATCTTGGAAGTGCTTTGCAAATAGGTCCCCGGCTCGGCTGCCGACTGTGAATTTTTGTTTCGAAGATAGACATTTTCTGGTATACCCCTGGAACGTTTTCGTCCAGAATGTCGAGGGATTGTTACGAAGGCTGCGTTGAACTTGGTTCAGATAGTCACCGAATGCACTGCTACGGGCTGTTCCATATTTCAGTTCCATTGGACGAAGAATAGTTTTGTTGTCGTCGGTCCTACGACGTAAGTATCGCTTCCGTAGATTCCGGAGTAGGTTGCATAGGCGACCAAGCTCGGGATTCCACCACGGAAACTTATAATCTGATTTTTGCTGATGCGTTTTATAAGAACATTGCGGTGAAGAATCTCATATATTGCCTCGTAGAACGGCCTGATCTAAATCGTTTCCATCCAACATATCACGCCAATTGACTGCACTGCAATTGAATGGCCATCATTGAGACTTCAGCGAGGTTGCATCGAGTAAAGTCAAAGTTGAGATCGTCGTTGATTGTATCAAAAGCGTCACTACCATCAGAACGCGTATCAAAACTCAAATCGAAGGGTTTATGGTGAGGGTCTACCTTCAGTATAGATGTCGGAGGCTCAATCAGTTCGAACACGTCCGTGTCGTTGACGAAGGCTTAATCAAGGGTCCGTCCATTCACGTTGCTTGGTGAGCAGATTTGATACAAATCATCAGCGACCAGCGTTTCTGGTGTAGCCAACTCTTGTTCCGATGTTGCATTTTCAGGAATGTAGCACTTGAGGTCGTCATCAAAGATCCACCGAAGATGAGAGAGATTGTAATCGCCTACAACAAGTACATTGTCTTGTCGGTTGGTCTTCTCGAGAGTATTCTGGACCGCAGAGGAGTGAAAGTTATACAGATCCGACATGTTGATTGACTGTAACGCCGGACACCCCTTCAAGCTCCTCCGAACCGAGGGAATTCGAAGGTCACTTGACGAAGCATGTCCAAACCGAAGCAGGTACTTCCGGAAGCATCCGTGCACGGACAAAAACTGCGTCAAATGGAAGTTCACCTCTCCATGCTTCCTATGTATCCACGCCAGCACATTTAAAATGTATGTATGGCTGTATGAGTATTGAGGATGATGCACGCCATGTCCCGAATCTTGCTCTTAAGATTTTTGTCATGTCTTGCCAATACGTTAGTTTTCCTCGCAGTCTTCTCACATACGTAGTCGACTGTTGTAATTTAATCGATCGTCGACTATCACACCCAGGTGCTCCAACATACGCATCGATGGAATTGAGTGTCCACGGACGCTGATCGCGACACGCTGGATTTTCTTCCAGTTGCTGACCAGCAATACCCCCATCTTGTTGTGAGCCAGCTGCAACTTGACGTCAGCCATCCAGGTATCCTCGATGCCTCTTGTCTCTGCCGTGAACATCTTCACTTCTACGAGAGTCTCGCCGGTTATCGCCAGGACGACATCATCTGAAAAGCCTTGACTCCCCTGGGCAATTGCAATGATAACACTCCGTTGTACATTATATCCCAGAGCATTGGGCGGAGTGTGGAACTATGTGGTACTCCCGTCATGATCCTAATCGATCTCTGCCACATGTTTGTCTCGTAGACCATGCACAAATAGTCCGGGACTCGCATTCTGTTCAGAGTTACGGTAATAGCCACCCCACTGGCGCTGTTGAAGGCGTACTTCGAGCGTCACCACGTCGCAGTAGCGGTTACCGCTTCTACTTTGCTTTGATGGTTTCTCAGCGTTCGCAATGACTGTCCTCTGCCTAGATTCCTTTCCAGAATCCGAACTGCCTCTGCGATAGGCCGTTCTCACTTTCAGCGTAGTTCGTAGTACGGACCGGGAGCTTTCTTCACTTTCAGCCCTTCCGCCACTATAAGGAGCTCGTCTTTGGAGACTCAATTGTCACCAGCGTTTCCACCGTCTACATCAACGTATGGAGTAGGAGGCCACGCGGTTGGGTCGTGCTTCCGGAAAAGACCTTCTACGATAATTTTCAATTTGTCAATACATTTCAGCTGACGTAGTTGGTCTTGGTCATCGCGATACCCTGTCGCGTTGCCCCAGGGATTAGCGTCTAATTCCCTGTACAGCTCCTTATAGTAGGAAGACTTACTAAGCAATATCTCGCGTTTAAAACCGGCCCTAGCCGCGTCTTCTGGATTTGAGGAAGGCAGCACGGAGGATGCTGAACCTTTCGTTTTACCAATATGCCGGACGCCTGTAGTTCCTCGGCTTCATTTTCCTCGGCATTGTTATGTCGCATGCCTTCACCAATGTTTCCGATAACTCATCCGCATTCGCAATTGGAGCGAGGCTATCAGCACGAAGTGTTTCCTCAAAAAAGGCCCTCGTCGAAGTCTTTTATGTTCTACTTCCGTTCAGCAGTATCCACTCTCCACGCCCAACGCTGTAATGGATCGCTTGGTCGTCGCTATATGTGCACTGCTCACTATCTTGCCAATTCATGTATCCATCAGCGAGAGCCTGCAGAATGTTATGTCGATGATGGATTGTCGACCGTCTTTACGCAATGTGCTAGCTGAACCTTTGTCGCACAGCCTTACATCCCACTGCGCCAGGGCTTCTACCCCACACCACGGCCCAAGCGTCAGAATCTCATTTCATAACAACCGACGTTCGCCAGGCTAACGAGTCGGTTAGTGTGTCCGGCATTTGATTGTTCTGCTCTGGTGTCCACCGTGGATGAGCATAACAGCTACATACGAATACGTCGTTAGTCCTGGCGATCACAAATCCCTTCGTATGTCCTATCCACCAGCTCTTGGACCACCCATCACTTGGATTGCTGCCATCCCTGCACTATCCACCACCCAGTTACCGTTGTCAGGAGGAACACGATACGGATCGCAATAATTTCAACGTCGCACTTCGTTTCTGTTATTGACTGCCACAACAATTGCGGTGCAATGTCGGAATGATTGAGATAAAGCGCGGGGTTATCTCCATCATCATTCGCATTTTTGTATTCTGGGCATAAGAAGCCTCCAGTCATGCGATCCTTTCTGTCCTCCATTGTGCAGAGCAAGCACTTCTGATACTTTGTGCAGTCTCAGGCGATGTGTCCCTTCTCCCCACATTTTCTGCACAGATCAGGTCTGTCCGGACCTGTACAGTTCCTTGCCTGATGGCCGAAACCTAGGCACCTGAAACACATCTCCATTTGTTTAATGGCTCTAGGGATCAACCGTAACGAGCACACTGACCATCCGATTTTGATCTTACCGGTCGACATAAACTGGTTGGCTGCGGTTGGTGATAAACGTATCGCTGCTGCCGATGTGTCACTGTACGCCTTCCTCAACCTGATTGACATCGGCTCTTTCTCCAGGTTACATTGCTCTGATAATGCACTCTTCATTTCGTCTTCCGTTGTCGTCCAGCTTTCTGCACTCGACGTTTTCTTCATGCTTCTTCAGTTTGGGATCCTCTCTCACTCTTTTGAGAATCGCGTGTCACGCCGTCATTTACTTTGATGACTAGAGCACAGAGAACAGACATCTATGATCGAACAAAAATATTTAAAAAAAACGTATGTAAACATTTGAATTAATATACGATAAACACTAGCGCCGCCACACCAACCTATCCCAACTATCCGTCAAATCCATTCCGGAACCGGTTCGAAATCCTGACTGGATTCAGTATGGAATCTTGCTCAAAGAAAACAACCGATTCCGACTCTATCGGTTGATGCATTTGAGCTGGAATTCATGCTGGAAGTCCGAAACGGTTCCGGATTAGTTTGACTGGGTAGAGGAATAACCGCTGTCAATTCTGTCGAACTCAGCCACAAAAAACATAACGACAGTAGCGCACCTGGTTTTGATATCCCAACTACCCTCGAAACCGTTAGAGATTTTACACAAGTTGAATGCTGAAGATGGACGTCTGTTCTCTGTGACTAGAGCGTCTCTATTGTGGCTTCCTTCCTTTTCATTCTGTTTTTACCTCCATTTTTTCCACGATTTCTACAGTTCCACTCTCTATTTGTCGGTTATTTCGTTGTCCTCCACCAACCTTCTTGGGCTTCTTCGGTTTCTCCTCTTCTCCTAGTGTTTCCCTTACTCTTTTCACGGAGCGGGAATGTCGGTCACCCTTTTGCGTCTCATAGGTTTCTGCTTTCGCTACCGTCGTGGTTTTCAGTGTCTTTTTGGCGTTTTCAGCTCTCTCTTCAGCAGCGCTATCTGTTCGCATTCGGTGACTGCTACGGCGGATTTGATGCTCACCACTAGACCGCTGATCTGTACGTGTACTTTGTCCTTGTTTTTCACAATCTCGTAGAGTTCTACGATTTGTTGCCTAAGCTTCATCACGTTAAGCAACCCAGGCTGCTGGTCTTCATTTGTTATACTTGATTCAGGTGGCGTACACACCTGAAACCATAGCTTTCCTTGGCGTCCCATTGGTTTGTCGACGCTCTTTCTCGTATGGCGTCCCTGGGTTGCTCTCGCTGTCTACACACTGTGGCTGCAATTGGTGCTGCACTTGATCGTTTTCTTTGGTCGGCGACCTCGCTGGCCTACTTCTTTATAGTTTTTTTCTTCTTGTTTTTGTCCTCTTTAATGCCTGTTGGAACCGTTGGAACCCAGCTCTAAGCCGCTATCTGCGCCCGTAGTAAATAGTCGTCTCTATCCCGGTCAGCGTGGCAAGCAGAAAGTTAGCAAAAGTTGAGCAAAGCGAAATTGATGCTGGCAGTGTCTGCGAGTATTTTGCGCGATTTGTGCGAAAATTCTGGCAACGAATTCGCTCAAATGCAACAACCGTTTCTGACAGAAGCGGTTAAACCAACCGATGCTGCTCACTTTTATCCAGAATCCAGTCAGAAATGTACGGACAAAATCTCTGTACGCTTCCTGCCACATCTTTGTCAGATGTTTTGCTCGATTCGTGCTAAATTCGACCAGGTAGGAATTGCCAGGATCTTTGCACAGTTTATGTCCGAGTTATGCCAGGGTTTTGCTTGGTTCCTGTCAAAATTTGCTAGAAAACGCGAGCGAAATCGAGTTCACCCTAGCTCAACTAACCCGACAGGATACGCGCAGAAATCTGACAGTGTTGCTAAACCAAGACTGACAGAAATCTAGCAGAACGGGCTCTGCCAGAAAATTTGCTCACTGGGTTGTAGAGCTCAATTGATTTCGCCACCTGGGCGTCAGTTTAACGTCACAGAATGAACTTTGTTTACATTTGATGAGATTTAATTTGAGCCAACAACATCCAACCGCATGCTGTGTCATCTGTCGTTTGTTTACTTTTTTTGCATGGTTTAAATTCGTCGTTTCCAAAAAATCGCGCATTGTAAGTGTTGTATCTGAAAATAATAATACATTCTGGCAGAACTGCGCGAAGGAAAGAGAGAAAAAAAGAATAGAAAAATATATAAAGGACAGTTAACGAAAGTACACGCGTGCGTTTTAATTGAGATTCAATTCGGTCCCGTATGTGCGATTTATTTGATGTAACAGTAAGTGAAAGGAAAATTAATGTTTTAGACACAATGCTATGAGAAAAAGGTGTAACCACGTGAAAAATTGCGAAGCGCCTTGGTATTTCATAAACAAATGAATTAGTGTTGATAGACGATTTGGCCAGTAACGCGAGAGCGAGCGTTGGAATGATCTAACATATCAAGGAACGGAATAACTTGTTACCAGCCCTCTGGCAATCCTATACCATCATATGGAGTTTGACAGCGACCTACATATGTGGGGCGTTATAGCTATAAAGCCCCAAACAAAGAATTATGTTCGGCACTATACACGATATTCAAGCATTTCACACGACGTTTTGCATCTTGTGGGATGATTTAACACCATATTATTCAGAAAAACAACATTTAATAACTAATTACAGCTGTTAAACATTCGTTTCAAAATTCATGTTTTGATTTCCATGGCAGTGATGCTGGCTGTACAGAGACGTCGTCTTGACAGGGGGCTGCTTGTTACACTTGAAAACCTATTGGAAGAAGGAAATCACCAAACAAAATACAGAACAAAAGCAACATGTGTAAACAAGAGCGAAAATGTAAGTGTAAGCGATACGGACAGGTCGACTCACGTGAAGGAATTTGGTCGAAATGTGCTGCTACGGCAAGCAATATATTTCTGGGGTTTAACGTATGCCATTTTTTACACTCCCGGAACTATAAATGCAGAATTCTATCGATCTTACTGTTCGCAGAAGAGTTCGCTACCTTTTTATGAGAAAAGTAGTACTTCTTCTCTGTTTTGACTGGATGTAGTTTCGATTGAAAATACTCTAGAAAGAGAACTGCGGAGAGAAAAACAGCATTTTTGGCAACGAACCCGGTATTGTATGCAGGGTGGCCAGACAGAATTCCTTAATATCGGTAAACTCACGAAAAGTTTATCGGTAGGTCGTGTTTTTGTCCCAAAACGTAGTTTTGATATAGAATTGTTGAATACTGAAAACAGATTTCAGACCAAATCCAATTCAAAAATGAACGTTTGTGTAGGCTGTGCTCAAAATCCATAAGAATCGGTAGTTTTCGGTAGGAATAAGAAAATATCGGTAGTTTTTCCCTGGTCGTCTGTAAATCGGTAGGTAAGCCGAAAATCGGTAGGACTAGCGATAAACCGGTAAGTCTGACCACCCTGATTGTCTACAAACACGTCCAATGTTATGACAGTTAAACGCGAATCCAATCGATCCAAAATGGAGTCTCCGCAGTTCTCTTTCTGGAGTTTTTCTAGTGTCGATACACCATGTCAAAGCAACTGTCAATCGGCTCGGCATATAAAAAAGAGATTGACTTAGTTGAGAACGAAATCAACCCATCAAAAGGTTATCAGTTTCGGTCCATCGAAGGGTACTGGGTGATTGCGAAGATGGTCTTCTGAAACAGTACAGTATCTGGGAATAGATACAAAATAATTGGGATTAATCATCCAAAAATATGATGACGCACTTAACCGGAAGCTGGTGAAAAGCATTCGATCAAATATTCGAACATTCGTGCAGGAATATTAATAATTTCATCTGATCTTCACAATGGTTGGTGCTAGTGCTTTAACGGGTATTCGTTCAAAATTGTACCCAAACAAAAACAAAAAAAGTATAATATTTGTTCGACCATTGAAGTCTATTCTTTGTGGATAATTCATCCGGATTCCATGAAACTTCAATTGCTAAACAAGGATCATGTTCTAAAATGCAATTTTCCTATACCACATGTCAGTACCCGAGCAACCTCTCGAACTCACCTTCCACCTTCTCGCTGAAACCAAATAAAAAATCCCTTGTGCTTGTGCTGCCAGATCGGAACAATGGTGAAGAGCAAACAAGGATATTAATTGCACCATTCTGAGCCGCTGCATCCCAGCACATTATCCAACCGACAGGCAATATGCTCGCTCTGTTTGGAGAGTTAAACTTTTTTCATTATCCCGGTTTTGTCGAGAGTTTTACCGGGTAGGTACCGGTGGTAGTAACTCTCTTCGTCACATTTTTTTTCATCGTTCGACCAACCGAGACCGGATGTTGGTAATGAAATTGGATTATCATCCCCCGAACGCTACTACCTGTTGGCTGGCGGTAATTCTCTTCCTGCTTAAACCATGTAACGATTTTTCATGGCTCATGTTCCTCATACCTATATCATAGCTTTAGCTGCCTGAAAGAGCACAGGTATTCCGTCCAAGTGATAAAAGGTGTTTTGTTCCATTCATCCTCTAAAACTTCCGGATAACAAAAGGATGATATTCGGAGGCAGGTATGAAAGGTCGGATTCTTGCTGGAAGGGATAGTCCTACTTATGCCATCCCATCCCATGCAGTGCTTTGAAGGATTAATGAAAAGGAATTACACTTCCAGTGGTGGCGTGGTGAGAGGAGGAAGGAAAGGACGTTTCAAGGCTAGGAATTACCCGCGTTGAACCATTCACGGAAGGAGCAACGATAGATAGAAAGAGAGAGAAAGTGCCAACATCCGGATTCTTCGAAATCATGGCAAAGCATTTCAGCACAGTTAAGACCTTTTACGGCAAACAGATCCTAGAAGATTACAAAGGGAATCAATTTATGACAGGGAAACCAGTTCACTGCGTGTGTTCGGGATTTGTCAGTTCATGCAGTTGAACTGATTGGTTATTCTGCCGGAAGGGATTGATTGTCCTGGAAGGGAAAGTAATCCTAAATCTGCAACAAAAAAATAACGTTTCGCCAGAAAATGAGTGCATCTTGTGCTTTTGTATTTGAGGCGGTGTGCCTATTTAATCGTATTTAAAGAAAAGAATTATGGACAGACAATTGAATCATTAAATGAAGAATAAAATTGTTCTTTTATTACGCACATCAATAGGGCTGAACATTCTAAAAATGTCCAACTTTTAAAAATTCAAAACGATTTCTAATTGATTCTCTACGAAAATGTAAACACTTTTTTCTTTGCCGCTATCGGATTTACCTGGTTATGGTTTTAGCCACATGGGTCTTTGACAGTTAACTTAACAAAATCCAGAAAACGAAAAGGCGGCTAGGCGGGTTAAACTAGATGCTGACGATCGGTACACACCAATTTTTTTTCCGAAAGTCAGCAAAGTTTTGCTGAATTTCCATCATATGAAAGTTTCAGTAATCTAAGATGCCGAAAGTTCAGAAATTTGTATTGAATCCATTTGACAGGTTTTACTTACTTCTATTCCTGCACACCCCTGGTGGTGCAAAGGGCCGTTGTGAAAATCGTCATCCTGGGCGATTGCCCGCCATCGCCTTGACCTGCTGCCAGGTCAAACTTTCGTCGACTTCTTTTATTTCCTTGTTGAGGCTGCGCCACCATGAGCCTCTGGGTCTGCCTCTGCTGCGATGTCCTGCTGGGTTCCAGTCTAACGCTTGCTTGCAGATTTCGACCCACCTCCACTTACGTTCCCGAATTCCTGTCGCTATAGGCTTCTGATAACATCGACGATGGAGCTCAGCATTAGAGATCTAATTGTAAGGTCACCATGCACGAATTATGTACCGCAGGCATCTATTGATGAAAACCTGCAGCCGTTGCGTGTTCTCCACTGATACGCATCAGGTTTCACTGGCATATAGTAGTACAGATTACACATTCGACTTGAATATTCGGATTTTGGTGCGTCGACTAATCTGATTGTTTTCCCAGATATTTCTCAAACTCGCAAAAGCAGCCCTCGCCTTCTTGATCCGTGCTCCTCCTGTCGATGTTGGTGCCTCCATCAGACGCCATTGGGCTACCAAGATATTGGAAGCTTTCGACATTCTCCACTGCTTACCCAGCTACCGTAAAGCGGGAAGGGTTGACCGTGTTTATATCCAACGATTTGGTCTTGTTGACGTTGATTTTGAGACCTGCCGCTGAGGAGCGATCAGCAAGATCATCAAGCTTACTCTGCATGTCAGAGCGCCGTTGTGCTAGGAGAGCAACGTCATCAGCCAATTCGAAGTCAGTCAGATGCTCAATAGTAATAGGTTGCCACATCAACCCACGATTTGGTTCACGGTCAATCGCTCCTACCAGGATCTCGTCGATTACGATGAGGAACAGTAGCGGTGATAGAATGCATTCTTGCCTAACTCCAGCCACGACCCGGATGGGGTCAGACAAGACACCATCGTGTAATATTCTGCACGAAAATGCCTCGTACTTCAATTAGACCGATGATTTTCTCAGGGACTTCCTTGCGTCTCAGGGCTCCCCACATATTTTCGTGATTGAGCCGGTCGGAAGCTTTTTCGTAGTCGATGAACACTAAGTAGAGAGACTCTTGGAATTCATTGACTTGCTGCAGGATGCTCCGGAGCGTGACAATATGGTCCGCACAGGATCGTCCGGCACGGTATCCTGCCTGCTGCCCGTCGGAGAGTTACGTCAATCTTCTCCTGTATCCGGTTCAGGATCGCTTTGCAGAGAACTATGAGAACGATACTACAGTCAGGTCACCCTTTTTGGGTACCTTCACTAAGACGCCTTGCATCCAGTCGGCCGGAAAACTCGCGGTGTCCCAGATATTGTAGAATAATTGATGCAACAGTTGTACAGATACTACGGGGTCAGCTTTGAGCATCTCTGCTGATATGCGATCGACCCCTGGGGCTCTGTTCGATTTCATGCTCCGGATGCTTCTATCTCTTGCAATGATGGAGCTTCGGTGTTGACGCGGATAATACGTCGAACCCTTGGCGGATCATGCCGAGTTGTTGGAGGGCGTGGCCGACACTTGAAAAAGGTTCTCAAAGTGTTCGAACCAGCGTTTCAGCTGGTCAGCGCGGTCGGTTAACAACTGTCCAGACGTGTCTTTCACGGACATCGTGGCATTAATCTTTGTCGGATGTCGCCAGTATTAGCGGCTTTCTCACCTTCGACGGCTAGGGAGTCTGCCCACGCTCTTTTGTCTCGTCTACATGAGCGTTTCACTTCCTTCTCTGGAGCCGAATAGCGCTGACGGGCTGCGGCTTTGGCTCCTCGTGTTTTAGCTCGCTCAATCGCGGCTTTGGCGTCCCTTCGTTCCTCTATCTTCTTCCAGGTGTCATCTTTGATCCACTGTTTTCTCGGGGTACGTAGCTCACCCAGATTATTCTCGCCGGTGGCGATGAAGGCGTTCTTGATGGCGGTCCATTGATCTTCTACGCTTCCACCTTCCGGCATATCTGCAGCATGGTTCTCCAGCTCCTCGACGAAGGACCTTCTTACCGCAGCATCTTACAGACGACGTATGTTAAACCGACGCCCGATCTTCTCCTACTGTCAATTAATCCTTGTAATACACAGCCGGATCTCGCGGACTAGGAGATTGTGGTCGGACGCTATATCGGCGCTACGCTTGTTACGCACATCAAGGAGATCATCCTTCTCCATTTTCGATGTGGTCGATTTGATTCTCCGTGAAGCCATCACGGGAAACCCATGTCACTTTGTGTACTGGCCGATGGGGGAAGAGCGATCCCCCGATCACCATGTCATTGTTGATACAAAACTGTGCAAGCAGCTCTCCGTTTACGCTCATTTCTCCGAGGTCATGACGTCCTATGACGTGCTCATTGCCCGGAATTTTATCCACGACAGCATTCAGTTGACTGTAGAAGTTCTCCTTTTCATGCATTTCGGCAGCATCAGTTGGCGCGTAACATTGGATCATGATAAGGCTTCGAACCCGTGTTCTGAATCTGGTAACGATTATTCTCTCATTAAAGGACGAACACGAAATTATTGCGACACATTCAACAGGGCATAACTTTTTTACCATTGGGTAAAAATCAACCAAACTTTGCACACTTTCTCATTGATGTGTATTGTTTACATGCTGTCAAACTGGAACCAACGCGAGTCGAGAGAACAAATTCTTTCCAAACACCTGGAATTTCCTGACCTGTCGCACCGGCAGTTGGGAAAAATGTTGAACATTCACCATTCAACCGTCTCCAGAGTGTTGAAGCGGTTCCAGGAGCGGTTGACGTTGGACCACGGCAAAGGAGCTGGAAGAAAACCGGGACCGGAGAACAAAAAGACGGAGGGAAAGGTGAAGCGGATGATTAAAGCAAATCCCAACGTCTCAAGCCGTGATTTGGCTTTTTAGCCGAGCTACGTCCAGAATGCAAAGAAGAGAGCTGGACTACATACATACAAGGTAAAGAACTTCCCAAACCGCAATGAGCGGCAACAATCGACGGCCAAAACTCGGGCATGGAAGCTCTACGAGGAAATGCTGACAAAATATGGCTGCTGTGTGATGGATGACGAAACGTATATAAAAACCGATTTTAAGCAAATTCCAGGGTAGGAGTTTTTCACCGGCAAGAGCAAGTTCTATGTGGACGACAAATTTAAGCAGAAGAAAATGTCGAAGTTCGCCATTTGATCCCATTATGAAATCCGAGGAAGATGATGTAGTCGTCCCTCTTAGTCTTTCACCTAACGTTATTCCTAAAGATTCTGCAGAAATAGGTGACCAAAATGACCTTTGGGTCGGCACAGAATGTTTTTTTGTATAACTCCGCTAGCGAATGACGGATCCCAATAGTAGCATGTCTGTAATAACATACGTACATGGAACTATTGAGATCCAGAGCTACAGGTCCAAAGCCCTGGTAAAGGAGGATGGTTGTGATGATCCGGGCCGAGATCACCACGTAAAGCAAGGTAGGGCATAACCCCAATTCCAAGGCGTGAAGCGACCCGTGCCGAGGGATGAGTGATCGAGGGGGTGAAAAAGATGCTCGATCGTTAACGGAGCCTGTGGGGTACCTGGGCAACCCCCACAGTAAGCGTCCCTTACCACGCTAATGCGGAGCTCTGGCGTGGCGGACATATATTTCTCGCGCTACTCGTGGGAATTTTCATGGAGCAAAATAAAAATAAAAATAAGCAGACGGAGGTGCCAAACCCCTTCGCAAGAGGTGGTTTGGCGAGGTCTCCCCCCCGTGGGGAGAGTAGTGGAACGATGAGTGCTGTACTCGAAAGCACCAGTGACCCCCCAGCAGCGGTAGGCAATACCCCTACCAATGCATCGGAGGGGCCAATAGCTGCGATGCGCAAAGTAGCGAAGCAACTCGATGCTATAATCGACTTCGCTAGCGCAAAGCAGAACATAGCCAAGGAGTTGAAGTTGAGCCTTCTGGAGCTCCGGAAAGCTGTTCGTGTCGCAAGACAGGAACAGCAGGCATATGTTGAGAGGGTGGAATGTCGGGAGAGGCCCGACAGAGAAACCCAGACAGTGGCCTCCAATAGGGAGGAAAGAGAGAAGGTTAATAGAGGCTCACAGACAGTGGCCTTTACCTTCTATGGAGCAGCCACGTCGATCGGAGCGGCGACCGAGTTCCCCTCGAAGGGAAAGGGAAAGGGCAATCGCAAGACGGCATCGAATGCGAAGCGCCCTAGGAAGTCGCCAGGAGAGGGTGCCAAAACCGACACCACTCGGCGTGCAACCGTCAAGGTCAAACGCCGCCTGGGTGAGGTAAGCGAGGGCGAGAGTGACCTCGCTGTTGAGAGCGATGGTACCAGCAACCCGGCACGACCGGGGCAGGGGGGCTCAAACCCCTGGACGCTGGTTACCAAGATAAAGCCGGCACCGAAACCGGAGGTACCGCGGCCTGCGAGGAAGGCCAAGGACAGAGGCGAAGCCTTGTGGTTAAAAACCGACAAGGACAAATACGCCGATGTCCTTAAATCGATGAAAGCGGCCGAAAGCCTCTCGGCCCTTGGGCAGGATGTGCGTAGCGTAAGACGCACCAACACGGGAGAGATGCTCCTGGTGTTGAAGCGAGGCGCACAATCAAGTGCAATATACAAGGCCTTGGCCCAAGAGGTCCTTGGTGAGGGCGCCCAAATCAGGTCGCTAGGTGCGGAAACAACTCTCCAGTGCAAACACTTGGACGAGTTCGCGACCGCAGAAGACGTCGCCGCAGCCGTCAAGGAGCAATGCGGCGTCACAATCGAGCGGGCCTCTGTGCGATTGAGGGACGGACCCTCTGGCACCCAAGTAGCCTACCTCAGGCTACTCAATGCGGATGCCAAAAAGGTAACCGAGAAAGGGAAGCTGAAGATCGGCTGGTCGGTATGCCCTATCAGTATACCCCAGCCGCCTTCAGTGGACAGGTGCTATCGGTGCCTAGAATCCGGCCATAAAGCTTACGAATGCAAAGGCCTAGACAGGAGTAAGCTATGTCGTAGATGCGGCGAGGAGGGGCATAAAGAGCGGGGGTGCACTAAGGCATATAAGTGCCTTATCTGCACCTCTAAGAAGCAAGCCCATAAACATGCTATGGGCGGACCTTCGTGTCCCTTCGGCGAGTTAAATAAGAAGAAGCCGTGAGAGTCACACAGCTAAATCTTAACCATTGTGCAGCAGCCCAACAGCTGCTGTGGCAGTCGGTCTCGGAGTCGAGGACAGATGTCGCCCTCTTATCAGACCCGTACAGCATCCCTGCCGGCAACGGCAATTGGGTGTCGGACGGGTCTGGAATGGTGGCAATCTGTACAACGGGAAGGTTCCCGGTTCAAGAGGTAATACACCCCTCCGCCGAGGGTGTGGCGATTGCCAAGATCAATGGTGTGTTCTATTGCAGCTGCTACGCCCCACCAAGGTGGCCAATAGAACAGTTCTACCAGATGATCGACAGGCTCTCGTCGGACCTCGTGGGCCGGAAACCGGTAGTAATAGCGGGAGACTTCAACGCTTGGGCAGTGGAGTGGGGCAGCCGCTGTACAAATAGCAGGGGTCAAGCGCTAATGGAAGCGTTTGCGAAACTCGATACTGTGCTAGCTAATGATGGCTCCGCTAGTACATTCCGTAGAAACGGAGTGGAGGCGTGGATTGATTTGACCTTTGCCAGCCCGAGTCTGGCTCCAGGCATGGAATGGAGGGTAGACGAAGGCTACACCCATAGTGATCATTTAGCAATCCGCTTTAAGATCAACTATGGTGTGCAGCATCCGAGGGCGGGAGATCCCTGTCAGGTAAGCGGGTGGAAGTCCAATCACTTCGACAGCGAAGCTTTCACCGCGGCCCTGGGACTGGAGGCCAACACCGACAGTCTAAGCGGGGATGCGCTGGTAGCTGTTCTATCACGCGCGTGCGACGCCACTATGCCGAGAAAAACACTGCCAAGAAACGGCAGATGCCCGGTATACTGGTGGAGTGCCGAGATTGCAGCTCTACGGTCAGCCTGCCTCAGAGCTAGACGTAGGATGCAAAGAGCTCGCACCGAGGATGCAAGAGAGAACCGCCGTGAAGTGTTTCGAGCTGCGAAATTAGCCCTTAACAAGGCTATTAAAAGCAGCAAGAGAGCGTGTTTCGACAACCTGTGTGAGAGTGCCAACGCGAATCCGTGGGGTGACGCCTACCGGATTGTGATGGCCAAGACCAAAGGGGGCTCCTCACCCCCTGAACGGTCTCCGGACCGGTTGGCAACGATTATCGAAGTACTCTTCCCGTCTCGAGCCACAAGCCCCTGGCCACCTGCACTACGAGACAGTGCGGGCACGGTCGAAATGGTGGCTCCAGTGACGAACGAAGAACTACTCGCAGTGGCTAAATCCCTAGCAATGAACAAAGCTCCAGGGCCGGATGGAGTCCCGAACAACGCTCTCAAGGCAGCGATCATAGCGAACCCGAACATGTTCAGGCTAGCTATGCAGAGATGCCTTGACGAGTGCCGTTTCCCCGATAGATGGAAAAGGCAGAAACTGGTGCTGTTGCCGAAGCCCGGGAAGCCGCCAGGCGACCCATCGGCGTACAGACCAATCTGTCTGATAGACACGACTGGTAAACTTCTTGAGAGGATCATCCTCAACAGGCTCACCCCGTACGCGGAAGGTACGGACGGTCTGTCAAGCAACCAGTTTGGCTTTCGGAAGGGTAAGTCCACAGTGGACGCTCTCAACTCAGTGATAAATACTGCCGAGATAGCGATCCAACGAAAAAGGCGAGGTATTCGATACTGTGCGTTAGTGACACTTGACGTGAAGAACGCATTCAACAGCGCAAGCTGGGATGCCATCGCGCTCTCGTTACACCGGCTTAGCCTACCGGTGGGTCTGTACCGGATCCTGGAAAGTTACTTCCAAAACCGCGTACTGCTATACGAGACCGATGCCGGTCAGAAAAGGGTTCCGATTACCGCCGGAGTCCCGCAGGGCTCGATCCTAGGCCCGGTGCTATGGAACCTCATGTATGACGGGGTTCTGAGACTGAAGTTCCCTCCTGGGGTCAAGATCGTCGGCTTTGCCGACGACGTAACCTTGGAGGTCTACGGGGAGTCAATTCCTGAGGTAGAACTAACCGCAGAACACGCGATTAGCACGGTGGAGGAATGGATGAGCGCGAGAGGCCTGGAGCTCGCTCATCATAAGACGGAGGTAGTTATCGTCAACAACCGCAAGTCGGCACAACATGCAGTTATCCATGTGGGAGAAGTCGCGATCACTTCACAGCGAAGTCTGAAGTCTCTCGGAGTCATTATAGACGACAAGCTGACCTTCGGCAGCCATGTCGACTATACGTGCAAGAGAGCGTCGACTGCTGTTGCGGCACTATCGAGAATGATGTCCAACAGCTCAAAGGTGTGCGCCAGTAGACGTAGGTTACTGGCAGGCGTTGCCGTATCTATCCTCAGGTACGGCGGCCCGTCATGGTCAAGAGCACTGAGGGTAACCAGTTACCTACAGAAACTGGAGAGCACCTACCGCGTGATGTGCCTCAGAGTGATATCTGCCTACCGCACGGTATCACACGATGCATCCTGCGTGATAGCGAGCATGATGCCAGTCGGGCTGGTCATTCGGGAAGATGAGGAGTGCTTTGAGCTACGTGGGAATAGGGGAGCCCGCGAGCGCACCAGGGTGATCTCGGTCGCCAGATGGCAGCGTGAGTGGGACAACTCCTCGAAAGGTAGGTGGACCCACCGGCTGATACCTAGCATATCGAGCTGGGTGGGAAGACCCCATGGGGAAGTTCACTTCCACCTGACACAATTCCTGTCAGGCCATGGCTGTTTCCGTCAGTACCTCCACAGGTTCGGGCACGCGGAGGTCCCAGTCTGCCCGGACTGCCCAGGTGTAGATGAAACTGCCGAACACATACTGTTCGTATGTCATCGGTTCGACGTCGAAAGAAGAGCAATGCTTGACGTCTGTGGCTGGGACACAACCCCGGATACCCTTATCCAGCGGATGTGTCAAACGGTGGAGAAGTGGAACGCAGTCTCGGCTGCTACCATCCAGATTGCCAGTAGGCTACAGGTAATCTGGCGAACCGAGCAACAGACGGCGGGCACGGCTAACTAGTGATTGGTTAGCTGGAGCGAAAAAGGCCAAGCGCAAAATAAGAGAGTGAATGGTCTGTTCATGCCGAGGTAGGTTGGCGCAGCGAATGGCAACCGCGTAAGGGGTAAACCCAGCCACCCCGAAGCAAGACAGAAGAGTGAGTGTATAGGCGTATAAGTGGACTGCCTCATGCCAAGACGGGAGGGTCGTAGCGTAGTATGTTGGAACTAAGCTATCGATGCCTCATGGCGTGGCAGAGGAGTGAAAGGGTGAGCATCCAAGTCAGTCTCACACTGCATGTTAAGGGTGAGCATAAAAGTCAGCCTCACAGGTTGGTAGCAAGCAAGGAATGAAAAAGGTGAGCACAAAAGTCAGCCTCGCATGGTATGTCAGAAGTGGGGCCTAAGAAAAATGTCCCACATGGGATGCCAGAGGGAGTGACAAAGGTACAATAGAGTGGCACGATTGAGAGTGAATCAGGTGATAGGGTGAGCACCCAAGTCAGCCTCACATGTATGGGTAGGGCGAGCACAAAAGTAAGCCTAGCAAGGAATGAGTAAGGTGAGCACACAAGTCAGCCTCGCATGGAACGTAAAAGGTGAGCACAAAAGTCAGCCTCATGTGGGAGTGTTTGAGAGCGAATCAAAGTGTGATTGAGAGAGCACCCAAGTAAGCCTCATACAGGATGTATGATCGCGCGAGTGAGAGTGAATGAGTACACTTAGTACAGCCATCCCCCCAGAAGTAATACCGAGAGGTAGTTCCTGGGAGGAATGATGGCGGAGCCCAATGGAGTTTAGTCGGTATTAATGGCTGGTCACCATTCGAGTCCGACACGCCCCCAGTGCACCCCGTGTGGTAGATTGGACCCTACCGTTAGCACGTGTACTGGGCTAGGACATAAAGGTCTTCTCCATTGTAAAAAAAAAAAAAAAAAGAATGTTTTTTGTATGACGGACCTGACGACGTTGAACCTTTTCAGGAACTGTTAAACGACCCATTAGAGCTAACAACCCGTCGGTCTGAGCGATCAACCGGAGGTATTCTACCGCAAAGATACGCTTGTGTAGCAGAAGAGTTAGAGATGGAACCCCGGACCTACGCAGAATCGCAAGACAGTCGCTACAAGGACGATTGGCAGCATGCCACGATGGAAAAATTAGAGTCCATTAAAATAAACGATACCTGGGAGATTGTTGAACTTCCACCAGGAAGACGAGCGCTGGGAAGTAAATGGGTGTACAAGCTGAAACGGGACTCGGATGGGAATATAAGGTGTTTCAAGGCACGACTTGTTGCTCAACCAGCGTTACGGAACTGAATATGATTGCGCCGTTTGGCGTTTAACGACATTTCGGGCTTTTTTAGCGGTTGCCGCGAAAAGGGGTATGATTGTCCAACAGCATGATGTCACCTCAGCTTTCCTCTACGGCAATCTTGAGGAGGAGATTTTCATTCGGCAGCCTCCGGGATTTGCTGTAAAAGGTGCAGAAGGCAAGGTATGCCGTCTTTAGAAGAGTTTGTACGGATTGCAACAAGCTGCGCGATCCTGGAACAATTGGCTTCATGAAGCTCTAGTCAAGGAAGGGTTTCAAAGATATGATTCGGATCCTTGTGTTTATCGAAAGCAAGTTGGAGAAAAGCTGTGTTTTGTTCTAGTTTACGCTGACGATCTGATAATTTCGAATGACGATGAATATATTATAAACTCTTTGGAAAATGCGCTAAACAACAATTTCGCCATCAGCAGTTTAGGAGAAGTTCGCCAGTATTTGGGTGTTGATGTCGAAGAGGATACTGAAGTAGACTACTATATAAGCCAGTAGCGGTATATCATCGATGTCGCCAAAACAGCCGGTTTGGAGGACGCTAAGGTGTCAGCGATTCCACTCGATGTAGGATTTGAAAAGCAAGACCAAGAGGCACGCTTCTTACCATACAACCACAGACTAACAGACATAACACTATGAGAGAATTCCCTGAAAAAACTGATCCGACGATTTTCCCAGAACACTAGCTCCACCTTTTATTCACAGTCCCAAACACTCATTTACTGGTGGGTTACCCCTCAGGTTTGGGATCAATTTTTCACTAGTGGTCTATCCCCCATATGCTTGTTCATATGTCAGTGGCGCCATAATTTCAAATGTGGCCACAGTCCCAACTACAAATATATTTAAAATGACCGTTAAAGCGGGCGAAGCTTTGTTTTTGAGTGTTATGTCTGTTAGTCTGTGATACAACTATGAGTACAACGTCTGGTTGGGAAGTTATTGTTTATAGCCGTGAATTCACTGCCAGATATAGCTGCGTCCGTACCTATTCTTAGTCGAAGAACAAGTAAGCTCTTTTAAGCGTGACTGGATTGAGATTAAGCGGGTGATACGGTATCTTAAGGGCACCGCAAATCTGTGGCTTCGGTTAAGTAACAAAGCTGATAAATCAGGTCTAGTCGGGTGTGCAGACGCAGACTGGGCGGAGCGTCGCGACGGCCGCAAATCGAACAGTGGCTTCGTATTCCTGTACAGTGGTGGAACGATTTCTTGGGCGTGTCGTAAATAGTCTTGCGTCTCACTTTCGACAGCTGAAGCGGAATTTGTGGCTCTTTCGGAGGCTTCGCAAGAAGGTTTATAGCTTAAACGATTACTGGTCGACTTGGGTGAAAGTGTGGCCATAGTTCAGAGTATTTAGTAATTTAGTAACCGCACTAAGCCATGGGCATTCGTAGCACCTTCTTCCAGCACAGCCTCCCTTATCGTTGGAGATCACAGCTACAGACGGAATCGCAAATCGACCACGTCCTGATCGATGGACGGCACATCTCCGACATTATCGACAATTGCGCCCAAAACTATCCGTCATTAATCATGTACGGTACCGACGGGCGCCTCGGTACGATCTGGAGCGACTGAAGCAACCAGATGTCGCCACTGTACACGCGCAGCACCTCGAGGCAGCGTTGCCGGACGAGGGAGAGCTCGACGTGGCCCCTCTAGAGGACTGCTGGAGAAGAGTAAAAGCAGCCATCAACAACGTAGCTGAGGACATTGTCGGGTACGAGGAAGGGAGACGACGGAACGATTGGTTCGACGAGGACTGCAGAGCGGTTTCGGAGGAGAAGAATGCAGCGCGAGCGATCATGCTGCAGCATGGAACCCGACAGAATGTGGAACGATACAAACAGAAGCGGAGGCGGCAGACACGCTACTTCCGGGAGAAAAAACGCCGCCTGGAAGAAGTGGAGTGCGAGGAAATGGAACTGCTGTGCCGTTCTCAAGATACACGGAAGTTCTACCAGAAGCTTAACGAATACCGCAAAGGCTTCGTGCCGCAAGCCGAAATATGTAGGGATAAGGACGGGAGCCTACTGACGGACAACCGTGAGGTGATCGACGAGCACCTGAACGGCGAGGAGAATGTAGGTACAGATGACCAAGGCAACGGAGGATTTGACTACGTCAGTGCAGTTGAGGACGAGAATGAACCAACTCCCATGTTGAGGGAAGTTAAGGATGCCATCCAACAGCTCAAGAACAACAAAGTAGCTGGCAAAGATGGTATCGCAGCAGAGCTCATCAAGTTGGGCTCGGAAAAGTTGGCCACTTGTCTGCACCGGTTAGTAGTCAAGATCTGGGAAACCGAACAGCTACCGGAGGAGTGGAAAGAAGGAGTGATCTGTCCTATTCACAAGAAAGGCGACCATTTGGAGTGTGAGAACTTCCGAGTCGATCACCTAAAGTAAATGAGTTCGTGGGAAGCTATCAAGCCGGCTTCATCGATGGCCAGTCAACAACGGACCAGATCTTCACCGTACGGCAAATCCTCCAGAAATGCCGTGAATACCAGGTCCCAACGCATCACCTGTTCATTGACTTCAAGGCGGTATACGACAGCATCGTCGACCGTGTAGAGCTATGGAAAATCATGGACGAGAACAGCTTTCCCGGGAAGTTGACTCAACTGATCAAAGCAACGACGGACGGTGTACAAAACAGCGTAAGGATTTCGGGTGAACTTTCCAGTCCATTCGAATCTAGACGGGGACTGAGACAAGGTGACGGACTCTCTTGTCTACTATTCAACATCGCTCTGGAATGTGTGAAGAGACGAGCCGAGCTCAACAGCCGGGGCACGATCTTCACGAAATCCGGCCAATTTGTGTGCTTCGCGGACGACATGGACACTATCGCCCGAACATTAGGAACGGTTGCAGACCTGTACACCCGCCTGAAACGCGAAGCAGCGAAGGTCGGACTTGTGGTAAATGCGTCCAAAACAAAGTATATGTTGGTAGGCGGAACCGAAAACGACAGGATCCGGCTAGGAAACAGCGTTACGATCGACGGGGATACCTTCGAGGTAGTGGAGGATTTTGTCTACCTAGGATCCTTATTAACGGCTGACAATAACGTGAGCCGTGAAATCCGAAGACGCATCATCAGTGGAACTCGGGCCTACTATGGGCTCCAGAAGAAACTTCGATCAAGAAAGATCCTTCGCATCAAATGCACCATGTACAAAACGCTTATAAGACCGGTGGTTCTCTGCGGGCACGAGACTTGAACCATACTCGAGGAGGACCTGCAACCGGCTGTTCAACCACGCCACTGCTGGGTCGATCGCAGAGCAGTGGAAGAGGTACTAACTTTCTATAGGTACATGCTTTAGTTATGAGGTATAAATATTATTGGGAATTTTAACGTATTCTGCGATGAAAACAATTCAGTAGTTAGATAAGTTTGTTATGCTTTGCAAATATCCTAGAAAAGCTTGTCGAATTCGAAGAGATCCCGCGTAAGATGTGCACACAAATGTGTATAGAACAGAGTGGCGAATAATATTATAGGTCACAAAACTGTGGCACTAGCATGAAAACAATATAATCCTGAGTGCATATTGTTTAATATACTCTTCTACGCAATTTCCCAAACTACCTTTGCTCAAAGTGCAAGACCAACAAACAGCCTCATGCATCATTTCTGCCGAAGGAGTTGTTTGATCTAACAAAACATACCCACAGGAGGAGCACATTGTCCAAATTGTTTCGTCCGGACCAGTTACCAGACCGGCAAAACCTTAGCTCCTTACTTTCTTTGATAATACGATGCGATGGTCGACTGCCATCCATATCAAGTTCGGTTATCTCATTTTCTCACATTGTACAAGAATTTCCCGGAGGGATGTTCAAAGCTGGAACTCCCATCAAGTTACCGTTTCCGAACTAACAACAGTAGGTAACTTTCGAAGCATCCCCAAGCATAGTGCCGCCCAACGGGAACCGAAAGCGTTCGAGAAATGTTGACTATTATAGCACTTCACTTCATTTTACGAGTGTTTATGCAGCAACGAAAGCATTTTCCCTAGCCATATCGTTTGGTTTTAGTGCTGGCCGGGTTTGCAGCAGCCAGGATCCCAATCGTTTCCGTCGATGGATGGCCGGAGGTTTGGGGTCGCAATTGGATGGCCGTAGCGTAACCGAAGACCGAAGGGTGTGTATAGAAATATTAGAATTTTCGCCGGTCGGCTAGCCTTGGTTCCCAAACATCCGAAAATTGGTGGTGCCGTTGAGACAAAGACGGGCAATGTTTTCACTGCCGGCAGTCTGGTCGTCGTCGTCGTTGTCGGCAATGGATAAGGATTCCGGTTTCTGCTTTATCAATATTTATACAATCCTCTTGTTTACGGGTTGAATGGCTGTAATGAAGCTTACTTTATTGTTTATCAGATTTAACGAGGTCGGGTAGTTTCGCTAGTCCTAGCTGCACAGTTGTAGGATTTTGATCCTAAATTATCAATACAGGTTCAATAATAGATTAAGCAAGTAAATTTGATCCTTCGTTTTATTGAAAAAATAACTTTGTTTCAATCTGTGATGAAAGAGACATCATCGGAAAACGAAAGATTAAAGCTAAACTCAGTCAATTCAACGGATTAAACAACCGAACGTCGGCAGCGGGAGAATAAACGATGCAAATATCCTGCAACCGTGTCGGTTGCTGACACGGGATGAAATATACAGAACACTACCTACCTCCTCTACTACGCATCAAATCAAAATATTAAGACAACAAGCAGCCACGCTCTGTCAGTCTTCCGAATGGTGGCTGCTGGTAGATGCAGTCTTCACTGCGGCCACAGCTGCCGCAGAAAAACTGTGTTCATTTCAATAACAATAAAGCGAAATGGTATACAAAATCCGGCACAACTCGTGCGCGAAGCTGACGACGTCTTTTGACAGCTCTTTTCGCGCGCGCTTGCTGCTTCGACGTTGCACAGTGATGGTATTTGGAACACAAGGTGGCGAAAAGTCCAAATGCATTCTGATTGCTTCGAAAACCATTTGATCAGCTCATTTTTATCTTCTTGGTACAAAGTTTACTTAGTTTTCCCATAAGCTCGAGAACAGACGTTCATCTCGAGCTTTGTGTGAAAATTAAAGGTATATTGAAAGTATAATTTACCGTATTTACCGCACCCGCACCGCAAAAGCTGCGGTGCGGTGAGACACTTTTTCCCGCGGATGCGGTGCGGGAAATGAGCTTTCACCGCGCGGTATTACCGCAACCGCACTTCAAAAAATAATTGATAAAGTCTGCAGTTTGCATTAAAAAGTGAATTAAAACTATGACTTTTGGCATTTGAGAAGGACGCAACTAGATTTATTTTCTGAACGAATGCTTAGCAATGTCATTATTAGAAACATCTCTCTGTCAGAACGTTCGAGTTTTTTTATTACCCTACAATAGAGAAACATGATAAACCTCTAATTGCTCTAATTTCCATAGACTTGACACTTTTTAAGTAATCCGAATATAATCTGTATTCGACCTATCGCTACAGTAGCTACTTGATTTTTTACATTTTAGTCATTCAAATATGATAAAACATACTGTTACTAAGAAATAAAATCTATAAGATGTGTCCAATGTAATTTGGCACCATTATTTTACTACATATTTTGAAAACTATTTATTTTACACTTCAAAGAAAAAATTTACAAACGAGCATAAAACGCAAAATCCAATCATTGAAAAACAATTGAATTTTACTGTTAAATCCAATTACAAAATGCATCATTTCTCCTGATTCCTCTTGGCAATCGTGGAATTATGAATCGTTTTTGATGACATTTTCTCAACTGTGAATTTTACATAGAATCTGTATACAAAGTTTGAAAGAAATCGGTTAAGTAGTTTTTGAATGGCAGGTAACACCGCAAATCATGTTTTTTCCAGAGACGTTCTACAAAAAGCTTCGTCACCGAGTCGTTTGTCGATATTTTTGCATAGAAAAAATACAGCATGTTATTGAAATGATACACTATAATGTACAAAAGTTTTGATTAGTTCGTTTCACGCAAAGTTTTAAAAAAAATCGAGAAAAAGTGTTTTTTTCACGCCAAAACCCTTACCCCTCTTAATAAAACTTGCAAAGTTGGATATTTTCATAAATGTTACATTCTGAGGAGTCCGTCAAAGATAATTTTCGTGTAAATAAGAATAACATTTTACTATATGGCTATACAAAACAAAAGAATAATTTTTCAGCACAATTTTTAAAATACATGATTTTTATCGCATTACCGCGCGGTGCGTCAGGTGTCTAAAGGAGCATTTAACATTTTTTTTTCTTATTATTTTTACAATTAGGAGTTTCCCGATTTTTTTAGCGGGGATCGGATTTTTGGGTTCAAAGTGCTACAAAAAAATCACAAATCGAGGAACAAATTAGGTTCTTTACTGAAACAGTTAACCTCTTGACAGTTCGCTTGTACTGTTTACATGGACTTAGAAAAATTTGTGGACGACTAGATTCGCTCGAAGCAAATCGTTAAGAGTCCATGTAAACAGTACAAGCGAACTATTAAAAAATGAACTCAGTAAAGTATTCAATGGAAAGCTCCTTTGTTACCCGGGGAATAATGTAAAGAACTGTGCAAAATTTTTCCGGATGTCTTGACTGATTTCTGGCAGAATTCGGGCCCATATTATTGGCTCGAATAAAAACTCGTCGAAATGTCAATTGACGATAGGTTCATCCGGAGTGTTCATTTGTGTTTACATTTTGCTAGCGTTGCCAATTTTATTTTGTATCCAGCACCCAATGTGGCTACACCACATTGCTTTTGCGCGTGCTGCTTAAACTAGGGATAGCCCCTATGTTTGAGTAAGCCGGGCAAACGAGTGGATCACAGGATCGCTTGCTTCCGACGGCGGGTCGGCGGCCACCTCGCCCGGAGGATCTTCAGCGGCTTTGCGCCGCTTCGGTTCCTAGGCCTCGGTTATGCGGCTAAGCCGCATCGAAATGGTACCTCTTAAACATTCTAACTTGAATCGGTTGTGTCACCAGAGCCGGAATAAGAATTAGAACCAGCCAGCATTCCGGCTGAGTTAAACTGGGAAGTTTAGTAAAATTTAATCTAGAAATAAAAATTTTTTGGCAACGCTCCAGCACCCCGTTGAATTCTAACATTTTCACCACCTGGGCGCCAGGTTGATGTTATTAAATGAACTTTGTTTACTTTCGACAAGTTTTGATTCGAGCCAACGGGCCTATATTAGGTTTTACACCAAACGACATAACCCCACAAAATGAGCCGGATGAACTTTGTTTGACAATTCTCGGTGGTTTGTTTACATGAGGGTTACGTGAGTTCGAATGAAATAGATGAGCACCCGTTGCACTCGAACTCACGCAACTGACAGAGTAAACAAACCACCGAGAATTGTCAAACATGAACTCCATTCATTATGAGTTCATTCGTGTCGTCATCTTGTAGAACTCAATTATTGGCTCGAATAAAACTCGTTGAAATTTCAATTAACGATAGGTTCATCCGAAGTGTTCATTTGTGTTTACGTTTTGCTAGCGTTTGTAACGAGTACATTAATTGTCAATAATTAAATGTATATAGATTTGTAAATATTAGTACGTATGCATAGATTGTTATTTTTCTAAATTGTTTATTATGCTTGGTATCCATATCATTAATTTAAACCATGGAGAAATGTTCGCAAAATCGAGCTGCTACGGTAGCGCGAGAGAGACTTCATCAAGAGACTTGCTATAATACGAACTTGATGAGTGCCCGCAGTTTTACGCAAGTGCCCATTACTAATTTGCTGGCCTAGCGATACCGCCGGTGAGGGGAGGGATTCGGCTACCGAAAGAGGCCATAGACCCTTGGTCAACTTCACGAATATTTGCACTGATGGGAGAGCGTTTTGTTTCACTCTAATGTTTGGACAGGCAGCAGCCGTGCATGATAGAAGCCGTCCGCAGAAATGAGATGCGGTCATGAAACTGGGGAAGTTCGGGATGATCAATATTATATTAGAAATGTCTCTATTGTCCACTTCGTGGAAATTGCGTCAGATCCGCTTACGAAGATCTCCAAATCGCGGTTATTCTGAGGATTCCCAGAGCCCAATAAACCACTTTGATCGTTTCAGTGGAAGAGGCAAGAGTGGTTCAATTTTATTCTCGCCGTGATGTGTGGTAAATTGACTCGACTTTAATTGTTTCACCAAATTGCTAATAAGTTTCCCTCCCCAATAGAAAAGCATTAGTAGTATAGCGATAATAAGCTTGGCGATTCTAGTGTGTGCGCCGTTAGAGAAGTTAAAGCAAACCCGTTATTTATGGTTACCACAAAATGTGCGCGTGCTGATTGGTCCTCGTGCGACTGCAATTTACTTCACAGGTTCGTGGCAGCCGTCGAAAGACCGACACATCACACATCTTCGTTAGCGACCGCTCTTGACCCCACGATTCGGCTCAAGGTTGGTCCCGGCGGTACACGTGGCCGGAAGAAGGCAGCGTCCGTCAAATTGCGCCTTGGCAGGACCCTTCGAAGACAGCAGATTCAACATTAACAGCAATCTACACTTTCCGGTGACGACCGGAAGTTTCGACGGAAGTACCCCGTCTGCGTAAGTTCCACGAAACGGCGGTGAAGACCATCGTCGTCAGTCTAGTTCGATCAAGGGTGATCGCACGTTGTGTCTGCAGTAGCAACAGCAGCAGAAGGAATCACCGTCTCCTGCCATCATGTCCACGTAAATCCTAGGTCGTGAGTAGAGTGAAATATATGTTGTGATTGTCCATGCGCATGGGGTCACATTAGACGGCCATACCCTACCGTCAGATTTTGCCAGCCGTGGCTTGAAGTAAAATTGCAAACTAAATAGCACCGCACGGTATCAAACAATACACACGCCGAGAGCACGCATAATGTGCTCTGTATAGTGCCACACTGGAGGATAGGAAAACCGAGAGGGATAGAGAGGAAAATGCGTCTCGCTAAGCTTGAATAAAGAAAACCGAAGAATGGGAATAAAATCGCAATTGTAAATAGGAATAAATGTTTTGATGGAGTGAAAAGTGTTAAATAAGGTTTCCCGTACGGCAGATGTCGATTTGGTGAAGTTTTTTGGGGTCTAGTTTATTTCGGTCGGTATTCTTTTCTCGTTTTTTTTGTCTTTTGCTGGGGAGGTTGGCCCCGATACCAACCGGAACCACTCTCGAATCGAACGCTAGTTCGTCAATTGGTCGAATTGAACTCTGCCAGTGATGAAAAACCCCCGCGAACAGAATATTTGCTTCGGAACTAGTTTGTATTGATCATTTCGGAGATTTCTCGGGTTTATTATACGCGCGGCTCGGACGGTTGTGATCAGCTAGCTTGCTTCCTTCCTACATTGAGGAAAACCAGAACCTTCTCCTTCCACAAGACCGGGCAGCTCTAAACCAGGTGGGTGGTCTCTCAAATGAGAGTGGCGCATAAACCACCCACTTACTTACCTCGGAAGCTCGTTAGGCTGGCCAGTTGCACGTTGCCAATTTTATTTTGTTTCCATCGTCCGATGTGGCGTAGCTGTTCGTCTTCGCTACCGTTCAGTCGGACTTAAGCTTGGGATAGCCCCTATGTTTGAGTAAGCCGGGTAAACGAGTGGATCACAGGTTCGCTGCTTCCGATGGCGGGTCGGCGACCACCTCGCCCGGAGGATCCTCAGCGGCTTTGCTTAGGAACCTCCTAGGCCTCGATTATGCGGCTTAGCCTCATCGAAATGGTATCCCTTAAACAGAGGTTCCTGAAGGGTATCGGATGGTTACCGGGACCCAGTAAAGTTCAACTGGAAACGAGCCGGAATTCTGGTTGGTTCTTAATAGTATTCCGGCTCCAGTGATACAACCGATTTTAACTAGAATCGGTTTTGTCACTGGAGCCGGAATACGAATTAGAACCAGCCAGCATTCCGGCTGAGCTTAACTGGAAAGTTTCCCAAAATTTTACCTGGGAAATAAAAATTTTCTGGCAACGCTTCAGCACCTCGTCTAACGATTTCGCCACCTGGGAGCAAGCTTGACGATATGAAATGAACTTTGTTTACTTTCGACAAGTTTTGATTCGAGCCAACAACATCCAGCCTTTGTAAAATATACCTGGTATCTCTGTTTGTGCCGTCACCAAATTTTCTGGCAGAGACCGCTCTGCTAGATTTCTGTCGGTCTTGGTTTGGCAGCCCTGTCAGTTTTCTGCGCGTATCCTGTCGGGTTAGTTGAGCTAGGGCGAACTCGGTTTCGCTCGCGTTTTCTGGCAAATTTTGACAGGAATCGAGCAAAACCCTGGCATAACTCGGACATAAATTGTGCAAAGATCCTGGCAATTCCTACCTGGTAGAATTTAGCACGAATCGAGCAAAAATTTTGACAAAGAGGTGACAGGAAGCGTACAGAGATCTTGGCCGTTCATTCATGGCTGAATTCTAGATAAAAGTGAGCAGCGTCGGTTGGTTTAACCGCTCTTTTCAGAAACGGTTATTGCATTTGAGCGTATTCTTTGACAGAATTCTCGCGCAAAATGCAAATTTTTTTTAAGGGGTACCATTTCGATGCGGCTTAGCAGCATAATCGAGGCCTAAACTCCGCCGGGCGAGGTGGCCACCGACCCGCCGTCAGAAGCCAGCGAACCTATGATCCACTCGTTTGCTCGGCTTACTCAAACATAGGGGCTATCCCTAGTTCAAGTCCGACTGAGCGGTAGCGAAGTCGGACAGCACGCGCAAAAGCGATGAGGTGTAGCCACATTATGTAGTGGAGACAAAATAAAATTGACAACGCTAGCAAAATATAAACACAAATGAACACTCCGGATGAACCTATCGTCAATTGACATTTCGACGAGGTTTGAAATCTTCCGAACAGTGTTGCTATTTTTATAAATGAAAATGGATTTTTATTAATTTATTTTATGCCTGAAATATATTGATGAAGGGTATCGTTTTCCCATCTCATGGGTGTTTAGTAAGGTTTGACGAAGCCATTTTCTGACAAATTTTGGATTATGATTTGGTCGCTGTCTTATTTTTTTTAAAGTAAATCAACCACTTATACGGCAAATGTGTGGTAGATACTAGAGAAACTCTAGAAAGAGAACTGCGGAGTGGAAAACAGCATTTTTGGCAACGTATGCCCCGGCATTGTATGGATACACGTCCAATGTTATAAGGATAGGCAATGTTCGATTGGATTCGTTTTTTGACAACTAAACCCGAATCCAATCGATACAACATGGAGTCTCCGCAGTTCTCTTTCTAGAGTTTTTCTAGTAGATACGTGTTCTACTTTACCGCACAATTTCTGTTCAATTTAATCATTTTTACTCTTTTAACGATAATAATTTTATTTGTTAAAAGTAATTTCAAAATTTTCCTATACATATAGCAACACTGCCAAACATCATTTCGCTATCCCCCTGCAGTCTGAGTGCATATCTAAGAGAAGAGAAGACAATGGCGTAGCCAATTTGATCCAGTCCTAACCTCAATATTAAACCAGCTTCTGATTGGTCGTTTTGCCAGTCAAGAGCGTTCATAATATTTTCAAACGGGATGAAAAACAGTGCTGCTGAATTTATTTTGGCTACTTTTTATACACATGAACATTTCATGCAAATTGAATAAATACCCTGAATGACGATATAACTACGTGTATTGTTAAGAGAGACGCGAATAAACATAAAATTCAATTTTTGAATGCAGCTAGTATTATGAATTCTTGACAGAGGGTTTGAGGTACAATTATTTTCAGCAATTGTGAAAAACATGCAAAAGGAATCTGGCAACGATGGATGCTTGTTATCTTTGGAATTACATCATAATTGATAAAATTAAGAAGAGCAAAAAGCCTGTTGTCGTCTCTTCTCTTAGGTGCATATGAGGAGAGTTACGACACTGTCGAAATTGGAACAATTATTATTTGTTAGTGTCATTCCAAACGAGTCGAATTTTTGTATTTTGACAGGTCGTTTGTTCGTTTGGAATATCACTGAAGGATAATCATGACAGTTGTCTTCACTCTCCTTACATACACTTTGCCTGCAGTAACATTGCGTACGGTGCAAAAAGCCAGAGTCAACAAAAGAGATCATAACTACTAGAGGTCGCATGTTGCTGTTAACACTGAAAATTTATCATCTCGCTCTTACATATGCTAGGCCCATTAGTTTGACACATATTGCCCCGGGTACACACATGTCAAAGTAATGGGATACAATATGCTAGTGCGAGACCCCATGTTTCAGTCCGTGAATACACGTAGACAGTAGCGCTTAGCTCCGTCTAGTAGTTATAATCTCTTTTGACTTGAGTCAACCACTCATCCCAGTCACCGTGGCAAGCAGAAAGTTAGCAAAAGTTGAGCGAAGCAAAATTGATTCTGGCAGAGTTTCTGCCAGCATTTGGTGCGATTTGTGCGAGACTTCACAACATTTCAAATCTTACACAGTTGCGTTTCGGCTTCGCCTCATCAGATATCGACACTAACTTTTTGTCGGAATAGATTAGCGCCGGCTTGACGCAAATCCCTTAAAACTAAAACACACTTTGTGTTTCAATCGAACGACTGATCAAACGTGATGTCCCGTCTAGCATAGAACATTTCAAATGTCTTCAAAATGAAGACAAATCTTTAAATCTGGCACTTCTGTTGGGCAGGAGCTGGACCATTCCGACGTAAAATAGGAACAAAAACTAAACCCCTCTTTTGTCACGTCTTGTTTAAGACTCGAATAAAACCATTCGAAAGTAAACAAAGTTCATTTCGTAGTGTCAAATTGGCGCCCAGGTGGCGAAATCGTTAGAGTTCAACTGGGAGCGTTGCCAGAAAATTTTTATTTCCAAGATAAAATTTTAAGAAACTTCCCAGTTTAGCTCAGCCGGAATGCTGGCTGGTTCTAATTCGTATTCCGGCTACAGTGACACAACTGATTCTAGTTAGAATCGGCTGTGTCTTCGGAGCCGGAATACGAATTAGAACCAGTCAGAATTCCGGCTCATTTCCGGTTGAACTTTACTGGGTTCCGGTAATCATCCGATGCCTTTCAGGAACCGTTGTTTAAGGCGTATCAGTACGATTCGGCTTAGCCACGTAACCGAGGCCTAGGAACCTAAGCGGCGCAATGTCGCAGAAGATCCGCCAGGCGAGGAGGCTGCTGATCGGAAGCAAGCGAACCTGTGATCTACTCGTTTGCCCGGCTTACTCAAACATAGGGGCTATCCCTAGTTTAAGTCCGACTGAGCGGTAGCGAACGTTATCTGCAAAGCCGATGATCTCGAATCCTCTGGGTAGTTCCAGTGTTAACATTCCGTTGTACATTATATTCCAGGTAGTTCCGCCGTGATCTTAATCAACCTCTGCCCCATGTTCGTCTCATAGACCAGTACACGGTTCCGAAAGTAACTTTCCATAGTCCCGGGCCGGCACTATGTGCAGTGTTACTACGATAGTCACCCAGCTGACGTTGTTGAACACGTTCTTTGCCTCGATCGTCACCAGTGCAGTTCACCAGCCTGTAGAGGATGGTCCTTTCCAGTTGTTTACCAAGAGTGTCCAACAGACATATATGTCTACACGATGCTGGATCTCTCTGGTTTTAGAAGCAACACTAGCTTCTGGATCTTCCATCTATCCGAGAAGTAGCCTTCGTCCAGGTATTTTTGTGGAACTGTGCGTCCGTCGTTCAGGCTAGAGCCTTGCTGTATCTTGCTGTATGCAGAAGCCGTTTCCACTCCACTCGGTCCATTTCTGCTTGTCGCCAGCTTCGCAGTCTTCGAAGGGTCCACAGGTCGTCCTCTATCTGGTCGATCGACCGTGCTCGCTGTGCGCCCCGTCTTCTTGTTCCTGTAAGGTCGCCCTCAAGAACCATCTTCATCGGGACGTCGTCCAACATTCTTACGACGTTTCCAGTCCTCCGCAAACGTCCTATTTTTGCGGTATGCGCAATGGATGGTTCTTCCAGCAGCTGATGCATGAGTGGCATCAGCTGCTGGAAGAACCATTCGTTCGACTGCGTCACGTTCCGTCTTCCATCTGCATGAAATCATAGATGGTACGCAACACCTTTCGTTCGAATACGCGCCCTTGGAGTCCACGAGCATAGTCCAGGTCTCGTGGCCGTAGAGAACCACCGGTCTAATTAGCGTCTTAATCAACTTCGTGCCGCCGCGAATTTTTTTCGACCGGATTTCCCCCCAAGATCCGTCTCTGAATTTCTTTGCTGGTATCATTGTCGGCGGTTACCAGTGAGCCCAAATACACGAATTCGTCGACCATCTCGATTTCGTCACCGTTAATCCGAACTCGGGATGGGAGGTTTACGTTGTCGTCTCTAGAACCTCTACCTCTCATGTATTTTGTCTTCGAAACGTTGATGGCAAGTCCAATCCTGCTGGCTTCAGCTTTCAGTCTGATGTACGTTTCCGACATCGCCTCAAAGTTCCGTGCCATTATGTCAATGTCGTCGGCGAAGCATTATAGAACTATCCTGGACATATTCGGAAACGCCAGGATCACGGTCTTCAGTGCCACCTTCGGGATAACGCTCCAGACCGCTTTCTTCGCTTACAGTCCTTTTGTCACTATAAGGAGCTCGTCGTTGGAGACTTGATCGTCACAAGCAATTCCATCGTCCGCATCAACGCACGGTATATGTGTCTCTACGGTTGGGTAGTGTTTCAGAAGAAAACCCTTCACGATTATTTTCAGTTTGTCAGCGCATGTCGTCGGCATCTTGATCTTGGCCATCACTACACGATAAGCGTTATCCCAGGGGTTAGCATATACTTCTTTTCTCAGCTCCTTGTAGCAGGTGGACTTACTAAACACTATCTTAAATCTTTAAAAGCGGCCCTAGCCGCCCGGAATGTCACCTTACACTCTTCTCTGACCGCCTCAGATCTTGCCCTCTAAATACGTCTGAGCCTTTGGTTCCGTCAATACGCCGGCCGCCGGTAGTTTCTCGGTTCCATTTTCCTCAGCATTGTTACGTAACACGTCCCCGCTAATGTTTCCGACAGCTCATCGCAATTCGGAATTGGAGCGAGGCTGTCAACACGAAGTGCTTCCACAAAAAGGTCTATATCAAAGTGCTTTTTTACACTTTTGCTCGCCAGTCCTCACTCTTCGCAGTGGCACGGCTTAAGGTCTTTTTTTCTTTTTCTTCTGTTCGTACTTCTCTTTCTGTTTTCTCTCCTCTCTTCTATAGTTTCTACGTTCGTCATTCACTCTCCATATATCGAGTGGTTTTTATTGGGCCTTTTCGGTTCCTCTTCCTCTCCTGATGTTTCCCTTAATCTTTTCACCGAACAGGAATACCGGTGGCCCTTTGGCGTCTTATAGGCTTCTGTCTTTTCGGCGTTTTCAGTTCTCTCCAATAGCTCCATCTGTTCCCTTTCGGCTGCTGGTACGGCGGATTTGATGCTAACAACTAGATCCCTGATCTATCCGTGCACGTTGCCCTTGCTTTTCATGAATTCTACTCGAATTCATTGTCGTGACGCTTAGTGGCCATTTTAAATCAACCGACGCACAACTACAAAATCACGACCGATCGAGTCAAATTTCGCCAACAGAATGATGCTCACGTTCAATCCCAGCGATTGCGACCCTTCGCTCGTTCTCTAGTGTTAAGTTACGCTCTCTCCCCAAGTTCGGTCTTATAAGCCCGATTCAGACGATACATCAGCTACGTCACTGTTACGTCAGGATAATTCAAATGCGTTTCTCGTGTGCCCGTTCTCGGGTCCCTTACGTCAAAACGTTCCGTTCCGTTGATGTTGTGTATGAATGGTCCATTTATTTGTATCTTATGTAACTAATTCTGACGTTCCTCTGACGGGCTGTACCAGTGACGCAAGCGTGACGTATCGTGTAATTCGTACTTTACAACTCAAATGAGCTATTCCCAAAGCTCAGTGGAAGACGCATGTCGCTGACTAGAACTTCTTCGTCATCGTTATATTGAAATTCTCCCTGAATCTTACGCTCTCTCTATCTCCCGACATCCACACGAAACGTAACCGACGTATGTCACCAAAGCAACTCTCCATATTTGAGTTGTATATTACACGCAAATCCACTAATACATTCTTGAAATGGCGTCATTGTCAGAAAATTTTGCTCTAATTTTTTCGGACAATGACGTCACTCGACCTAGAATACCAATGCAAGGCCAGATTAAGTAGACCATATATAGAAGGACTGCGTCGCATGTACATATGAGAAATGTTTCCGATCGTGCGCTCGCTCTCTCTCTCTCTCTCAACTATCATACCACTCATGTAGCCTCGATTAGAGAATCGTGTTCACCTTATTTGCTCAGCATTCATCCCCACTTCGGGCATCATTTCTCGCCATCGTGCTTTGTCTATATCAACAAGACTATTGCACACAAATGCAGTCTCCCCTCTCACCTATATCTTGAAGCAGAAATTCCTCCGGCAAAGTATAGCCTTTTTCGTTCTATGGTAATATACCGGTAGATATTTTTAACCAACTTTAGATATTTAATTACCCAAACCAATTATATACTACAATGAGCTCTACATCAATTTTTTGCCTCAATTTTATCACTTTATCCTACACAGACTGCTGGTCTTCTTGACACATGAAACCCTTGCTTTCCTTGGCGTCTTATTGGTTTGTCGCCTCGTGCTCGGTATGGCTTCTCTGGGCTGCTTTCGCTGCTGCTGCGGTTACATTCGCTGTTGCACTTGGTCATTTTACTGAATCGGCGACCTCGCTAGCCCATCTTTGGCGAACGGATTCACTACACTTGCTCCGTTAGATTTTTTGTTGTTGCTTTTGTCTTCTTCCATGTTTTTGGGTCCCAACTCCAAGCCACCATCTACGCTCATAGTAAGTAGGCACTCTATATGATCCCATGGTTACCTTTGCAAGCAGTGAGGTTGCACGCGAAGGTTGTCGCGGTCCTGCATGGGGTACCGCGTTCACAGCCAGATCAGCGCTTGTCAGGAACGTTCAACTGAGCCTACTTCCACCGGCTTAGGTGCCGGGCTTCGAATGTACTTGGAGACCTACCAAAGTTTTAACGGGACGGGAGGCAGCCAGTGCCATAAGCCCACTCGCCATTTCGGGGAAGTGTCACCCATCCTTACTAGGGTAGTGGAATGGTCTGACTGTCGGTCAGTGGACCAACTTCGATGAAATCCTTATTCACATCCGTGTTCTCCTGCAAGTATGCCATAATTAGGATCTTACTGGTCTCGATCCTAATGTGCCGGTTGGCACTCCAGTTAGGTTAGGGTGCTTTATGCTAGTCTTAGATAAAACAATAGCGAAAGCGGCAGCTCTCTTCGACGGAGCTTTTAGATTTTTAGGGCTATCTTATAGAAGTTTAGCAAACATTGCCTTTCCCCACCATAACCTAGCAAGACTCGCCAACTCGCAGTAGGTCCGGGGTGGTCATTGAGCCCTTGAACTCCTGCCCTCCTGGCCGAACCGATTTTATCAAACTTAGTCTCAAATGAAAGGTACAACGTTCCCATAGGCTGCTATTGAATTTCATTTAATTCCGACTTCCGGTTCCGGAGTTACTGGATAAAGCATGCGGTCACCAGCGCAATTGGGTCATTAAATGAGAAAAAAAATCTGTTTTTATTACATACATCGATAAAGCTGATTTTCATGATTACAACAATGTTGTTTTTCCAACTCAGGAAACGTGAAAATAAAATTGAAATTTAAAATGAAGAAATATGTCGACAGTCTTGATTTATCAGAAGCATTTGACATATCGAATTTCACGACAAATGATGCCCTGTCAGAAAAAATGAATACATGTTTTCTCGGTTTTCCCGCAGGGTTATTTTAATTTTACATAAACTCCATTCAATGCATATAGTTTTTTTTCATTTTGGGCGTTGTCTTGATAGGCTAGATGTAAACAGCCGAAGTTTTCCTATGTATGGTTGTTTGTTAACATAAAATTTATTTTAAAAAACAAAAAATCGTTTTTACGTATCACAACGAAATTTTTTTTGAAATGATGTTATTTTATGTATATTGGACCTAAAATTTATCAAATGGAACGACTTAATGACCCAATTCCCATATAAACCGGTACATTGATTATATCTAAATAATGCAAAACTATGTGCAATGAATTCTAAATTTCTTAGTTCAGATCACTAATTGCAAATTAAAGTCTCTTTGAGCACATTGAGCACGTTTGAGGATTCCGGAAGTCCCAAGGATATGGCCAAATTCCGAAATTATACTTGTTTCTCGTATATTGCTGACTCAATTCTCGGCTGGATGTTGTTGGATGGAATCAAAACATGTCGAAAGTAATCAAAGTTCATTTGAAGACTTTTTTTCATTAGGTCCAATCTGCAAATGAGAACCCTCTTTTTTCGCTTTCTCTTTCCTTCATTTAAACATTTATCGGCATGTTTCGAAAGATCAGGGTTTATACTAGCTTATTATGCATACAGTTGACGGGAAATCAGAAAGGTGACCGAGTAACCCGGGGCCCATATTATTAGCTCGAATCAAAACTCGTCGAAATGTCAATTGACGATAGGTTCATCCGGAGTGTTCATTTGTGTTTACATTTTGCTAGCGTTGCAAATTTTATTTTGTGTCCACCGCCCAATGTGGCTACGCCACATCGCTTTTGCGCGTGCTGTCCGACTTCGCTACCGCTCAGTCGGACTTAAACTAGGGATAGCCCCTATATTTGAGTAAGCCGGGCAAATGAGTGGATCACAAGTTGGCTTGCTTCCGACGGCGACGGCGGGTCGGTGGCCACCTCGCCTGGCGGATCCTCAGCGGATTTGCGCCGCTTCGGTTCCTAGGCCTCGTTTATGCGGCTAAGCCGCATCGAAATGGTACCCTTTAAACATTCTAACTAGAATTGGTTGTGTCACCGGAGCCGGAATACAAATTAGAACCAGCCAGCATTCCGGCTGAGCTTAACTGGGAAGTTTGGTAAGATTTAATCTGGAAATAAAAATTTTTTGGCAACGCTCCACCACCCTGTTGACTTCTAACGATTTCACCACCTGGGCGCCAGGTTGACGATATGAAATGAACTTTGGTTTCTTTCGACAAGTTTTGTTTCGAGCCAACAACATCCAGCCAGTAATTCGCGGAAGAGAAATTAAACAAAGAGAGGCTCTTTTTACAGATTGGACCTATTGAAGAAAAGTCTTCATTTCATAGCATCAAACTTGCTCCCAGGTGGCGAAATCGTTGGAGTTCAACAGGGTGCTGGAGCGTTGCCAGAAAAAAATTATTTCCCAGATTAAAGTTTAGGAAACTTCCCAGTTAAGCTCGACCGGAATACTGACTGATTCTAATTCGTTTTCTGGATGCAGTGACAAAACCGGTTCTAATTAAAATCGGTTGTATCACTGGAGTCGGAATGCTAAGCAACTTTGCTGGGTTCCGGTATCCATACGATACCCTTCAGGAACCTCTATTTCAGGGGTATCATTTCGATGCAGCTTAGCCGCATAACCGAGGCCTAGGAACCGAAGCGGCACAAAGTCGCTGAGGATCCTCCGGGCGAGGTGGTCGCTGACCCGACGTCGGAAGCAAGCGAACCTGTGATCCAATCGTTTGCCCGGCTTACTCAACCATAGGGGTTATCCCTATGTTTGAGTAAGGGGGGTTGTGTAGTATTCTTAGGGCTGATTTCTTCACCCTCGCACAACTTTTAGACCAGGTTTACCAGTACGCTTAAACCTGACTTGAGCGTTAAGCAAAGGCGAAAAAATCGGCCCTTAGACTTGACTAAAGGGTATAGTATTTTTCATCGCCCTCATACGAAGCTTATCACGTTCGCTGGCGAGCCATTGTATATACATAGGTGCAAGCTGTATTAAGAATGTAATAGACTTTTCCACAATTTTATTGCGCATCTCAAGAAAGAGATTAGATTTCCGGTCGTAAGCCACTTGTAAAAAACGCGCAAGCGGGAGAGTGCTGCACAACCGCCATCTTGTGATGAAAATACTTGAAAAAATATTTTTTGTGATTCATTACTTATGTTATAAACCCCTTTTAACAAGATCTCGACTTATCTCTATATAGCACCAAGAAAAATTTCCGGATATATGGCTATTTTATCGTGCTCTACAGTGGTGTAACCCATTAATTTTAAGGTTAGAACAGGATTAAATTAACTCGCTATTCTTCTCGTAGGTTGGTATCTGATGGTATAATATCGAATAATTTTTTTGGGTTTTGGCCAGCTCGGCATCACTGTGCGCTGCAACCTGCATCGCATGTTGACGCGTGAAGGAGGCTTGCGTTTGTTGTCAGAAGAAAAAAAACAAAAGGAATCGCTTTGCATAAATTTGCCTAAGCTGCGGAACCAAATGAAATTCAAAGAACAAGAAGCAGTAGGCGCTGCTTGGGGGTTGTGAGGGTAGCGAAAATCCTCTTTCTGCACAGTTTTATAGAACTCTGGATGGTTTTGAGCTGTTTTGAGAAATTGCTGTCACTTTTGATACTTTTGTTTTGAATACAAATAAAGTTCTAAAAGCTGTCCCGAATTTTCCGTTGCCGCCGATTACTGTTCACGCTGTTTGGAGGAAACACAAATTTTCGATTGAGCGTAACCGCTCCTCCTGCTATACGTTTCCTGCAGCGAAGGAAATTTGCGCCTTGAAGTTCAATTTTCCAGTTAATGGTTTTTAATTTCCCCTACCGAAATTGAACGAACTTGGCGGAATGGTGGTGGGGGCTTGAGACACAGCTATGCCCCTTGTGTTGTGCGAAACGTGCGGAATGATTATTTGATTTCCAAGGTTCACGTGGTAGAAAGTATAGGATATCTGACGGTTATCAGACATCAGCGAACGACCTTCCCCTTGCTCGTAGCCGTAACGTTGGCAAACGAGTTTCAAGATAAAGTCATTCGAAGACAAAAATTGTATTATTATAACGGTGGAAGGGTCGGTCGGAGGAAGGGCGGAAGGCTCTTCGCTCTCTCGCAGCGGGGAATCTGTTTATCTGCCGGCTGGATCTTCCGTGGGGAGATTGGTTTGCTAATTTTTCATTTCACTCAAGTCCTTCGAGCGGAAGAAGCACATTCTGACAGGTCGGGCGTGACGAAAAACAGTACGGTTCGGTTGCGGCGTTGATAGCTGGTGCTTCCTGTGCCTGTCGGTGTGTGTGTGGTGCCACAAAAAGCGGTACAATATCCATTCGTCGGCTTCTTCATCATCGGGGTCAATCGAAGTAAACAATAATTTATGGTTATTCAAGACTAACATTGATTGTAAATAAAACTTGACTACCATTTGAGCGAAAATTTATCGACATTTGCATAAAATATGTGTTTTATTCGGTCATTCACGGTGTAGTTGCAGGAGAAAAGACGGTGTACAGTACAACATTGTAGTATTTACTCGCCACTGCTGACGGGAACCGACCGGAATGGGATATACATAGGTACCAATGCAATGGCTAGAGTACAGCTTTCAGGTTGCACGATGTCGGCCAATTTTTGCGCTGCTGGAGCTGTCGTAAATTTCCCCTTTGAAGTTTATAGCGTCATCAACGCTGTTGTGTGCGAATATTGCGAAGAGAATTAAACAGTCGTTAGGAGGGTTTTAGATTCGATCGTTGCTCCCTCTCTACCGCGGGTAATCGGTTTTATCCAAGTTGGGAGCTTCGGGTGCGAAACAGGAAAACCGCGGTTGGTTTCGCTGTAAATATCCAGCAATGAGACATGTTATGTGTGGTAATCCGTTCGTAATCTGAGCCGGCGACGGTGACATTTGACCCAATTGAATCGGTTCGATGAAAATGTATTACTTTGTTGTGAAGGCGACGGGGGTTCTCACGAAGCAGATAATCGCGCTGTGCTCTAGAAGGTTGCTTGTTGTGGGTAATTTTTGTCCGCTTACGAGGTAGTAGAAGGTACGGTGAATTAAATGCAAACAGCATTATTAACGCCAATAGTTGTTATAATATTTTATAGCTAGTGTCCCAAACATTCTGCTCTTAATTAACACATGACATTTCTGTAAAATATTCAGCTGTTCAGTGTTCAGGTTCAGCGAAGGGGCAGATCACTCGTGATGTATTTTTAAAGATCATAGAAATTCATAATGGATTTTGCGTAGCGTGTAAGACGTCAAAATCCTACAAAAAACCAGCCCTACATTCAACAAAACATCGAACAAACTGCATCAGCGTAGGACGATTGTTAAACAATCTTTTATGCGAGGGAGTGCAAAGTCAATGCACGCTCATTCAAAACTACTCAAAATTTGAGTTCTCACTGCTCAATTTCAAAAACCGGGGTAACCTGTCGATGAGTATCGATTTGAGTAGAATTGACTCAACTCTTGAGGAACCATTAAATTATCAATGATTTGAGTGAAAAAAAACTTACTGGTGGTGCACGGAGTGGCGCAATCTGCAAACAAGTTTGAAAATTGATTCAAATGTAGATTAAACAGCAAAAGAATCGACGAGGAGAAAAACTAGAAGGTAAGTTTTCACAAGTGTTGTTCTTTTTTTAATAACAGTCTTTATTATTTTTTAGATCAATTCAATCGAGATCCTATTTACAGGAAAGTGGAGAAAGGACCTCGGAATAGATTTGTACGCATCGTATTAATGACTAGAGATGCAGGTAAGTGGATTTTAAAATGCTGATTAAGGCGTTTGTTACTTTTATTAAAAATACGGACCGGTTAAATTTCATATTTGGCCTTTGCGTAAAAAGTACTCAAAATTGACATTTTCTTCCCGAACTCAAAACTAAGTAAGCGAGGAAAACTCAATTTTTGACTATGTACACTTTTTATGGAATTGAGTGGCTAGTCACTCATTTTTGAGATATTTTCAATGAGCGTGTGCAAAAATGGAAATATTTTTTCTAATTTGATGCAAATTTGTTATACATTTCTAGAGTGCTCTGCATCTACGATGAACCAAAAAGTCAGGTTTAGATGGCGCTGTAGGTGCTTAGCGGAAAGAAAGTGGCAAATTTTTTAGAGGTTCGAATCACGCATGTGCCTGTCAAAATTAGTATAGAGTACTTGACAATCTGTAACTATTTACGATTTTTCACTCCACCTGTCATATCGAATAATAAAATATCGAAAATAGCTATTCGGTCGAATTATTTGCACGATGGGCTCCAAACAACAGGCATTGGAAGTCTCCGGAATAAGTTTCACAGTTCCACAGAGCTTTTAAACATCATACATATGACAGTTGAAGGAAAACAAACCCCCAAAGTAGGTTTTTTCTTTCTTTCTTATAGTAAGGTTTGAAAACTCCCAAAGCCTGGCCTGTAGTGTATTGGCACTGTATGGGTCTCACGACGCACTTTCGTGCCTGGTTAGGCATGTAAAGGGCGAACACGAAATTATTGCGACACATTCAACAGGGCATAACTTTTTTACCATTGGGTAAAAATCAACCAAATTTTGCACACTTTCTCATTGATGTGTATTGTTTACATGTTGTCAAACTCGAAGTCGTGTTTTTCGATTCAATGAAAATGGAGGTAAACCAACGCGAGTTGAGAGAACAAATTCTTTCCAAACACCTGGAATTTCCTGACCTGTCGTACCGGCAGTTAGGAAAAATGTTGAACATTCATCATTCAACCGTCTCCAGAGTGTTGAAGCGGTTCCAGGAACGGTTGATGTTGGACCACGGCAAAGGAGCTGGAAGAAAACCGGGACCGGAGAACAAAAAGACGGAGGGAAAGGTGAAGCGGATGATTAAAGCAAATCCCAACGTCTCAAGCCGTGATTTGGCTAAAAAGATCGGCATGTCGCAGAGCTACGTCCAGAATGCAAAGAAGAGAGCTGGATTACATACATACAAGGTACAGAACTTCCCAAACCGCGATGAGCGGCAACAATCTACGGCTAAAACTCGGGCACGGAAGGTCTACGAGAAGATGCTGACAAAATATGGCTGCTGTGTGATGGACGACGAAACGTATATAAAAGCCGATTTTAAGCAAATTCCGGGGTTGGAGTTTTTCACCGGCAAGAGCAAGTTCTATGTGGACGACAAATTTAAGAAGAAGAAAATGTCGAAGTTCGCCTCCAAATATCTCATTTGGTAGGCTATCTGCTCTTACGGACTGAGGAGTGAGCCTTTCGTGACAAAGGGCACAGTAAATGGCGAGATCTACAAATCTGAGTGCCTCGAGAAGCGCATTTTGCCGTTCTTGCAGCAGCACGACGAAGCTCCGCTATTTTGGCCAGATTTGGCATCATGCCACTATTCTAAAAGTGTCCTGGAGTGGTATGAGGCCAATTCTGTCCATTTTGTTCCAAAGGACATGAATCCGCCAAACTGTCCGGAGCTGCGCCCGGTGGAGCAGTACTGGGCAATGATGAAGCGGGAACTTCGGAAGAGCAAGAAGACAGTCAAAGACGAGAAGGAAATGTTAAGAAAATGGAAAAAAACTGAGAAACTGGTACCAGATGACACTGTAAAAACTTTGATGGAGGGCATCAAGCGAAAATGCGTTCAATTTTACACTCAAGGCTCCATCGATTAACTTTTCTTTTGATTTTTGAAGTAAATATATGTATAAAACTACCCTATAATTTTGGCTTGATTTTAAACATTATAAGAAAATTTGCATGACATTTTCGGTGTCGCAATAGTTTCGTGTTCGCCCCTTAGAACACTCCTTACCATTTTTTCGCATTTCTTCCTGACGGAAATACACCGAGGTATTACATCGTGGGATGGGGGCTTGTTGTGCTTTTGTCGCACCTCTTTCTTCTTCTCTAGCCTCCCTTGGTCCATGAAATGGTTCGACTTTTGAGCTTTGATATAACTCTAAGCTCTTCTCTTGCTTCTGGTCTCCATCTATTAAGTCGCCATTAAGCTCTCGTCCCAGTGATCCGCTTAGATGCTGATTCGCTGTTCCCGTGAGTCATTCAGCCCCAGCCTTATCACGATCTACTCGGAGATAGTCCCCGGCGGTGAACTCACCCTACTTCGACTGAGAGTTCCACGACCGAAGAATTTCTCCTGCCACCGATACCAGCTTCCTTGAGCCATCTTTAACGAGATCTACTTGGATATTATCTGGCGGTGAACTACCCTACTCCGACTTAGAGTTTCCTGGTAGCGGAATCTCCCTAGGTACCTGAGCTAATTAGCTCCCATATAGTCACGATATAGTCGGATAGTCCACGGCGATGAAGCTACTCTACTGTGAATTCTCACGCGGTTAATTTTTCCTGATAACGATGTTAATTTCTGTGAACCAATTAGTTCGCCACTTCGTCCAAACCTACTCGATCTAGCCTACTCACCTACTCAGCCAGTATGTGCTGAGGTCTGCCCAGCAATTCGGAGTGGAGCGTAGCTTTCGGTTCACTGACGCCCCAACGACCGATTGCTAGCTGTTCGACGCGATCTATTCGCGGTGGATCTAGCCTACTCACGGGATACCCGGTAGGATGTCGAGGTCGGTGCGGCGATTCCGGTCAAGCCTGACTTCCGTCCGGTTCACTGATACACCGACGATTCGATGCTACGTCGCGCACTTTTAAACTGGTCCCGCCGTTGGACCTAATTGACACCGACAGGGAGTTTCCCGGCGGGAGAATTTTCCGCCGATGGGGTTTCATGGCGGCTTTTCTCCGGTGGAGCTACTTCACCACTTTCTCTGCCGATCGGAGAGTAGAATTACTCTGTTGACAACATCCCAGATATGCTCGTCGTGGCACATTTCTTGACGATATTGTTAGCTGTCACACCAGACTTACCCCTTCGAACCTAGGGCATTCGAAGACCACGTGTTCCGGTGTCTCTTGCGCGTTCACACACTCCAGGAACAGGGGTGACGATGCGTGTCAAAACCGATGCAGGTATTTCCGTAAGCATCCATGCCCGGACAAAAACAAAGTCAAATGGAAGTTCACCTCTCCATGCTTCCTATGTACCCACACTCGCGACGCGTACAGACATTAGGCGAAATGTGCGGGTCAACTTTGTCCTATTCCGCGTTGAGTTCAATGCAGCAGCCCAGGTCGGTACGCCATACCTTAGTATCGAGGATGAGACACCCGCCACGTCTCGTGCTGTATCTTGCTCCTCCGAGATTCAGCATGATTCTTGCGTTCTCACATACATAGTCGACCTGGCTTTTGTCGTTTAATCGATCGTCGACCATAAAACTCAAATACCACAGAGTATGCATCGATGGAATCGAGTATCCGCCGACGCTGATCACGCTCTTGGGATGAGCTAGCTGCAACGTGATGTCAACCATCCAGATATTCACGATACCCATAGTCTCTGCCGTCAATATCTCCACTTTATCAAGTGACTCACCTGTTATCGTCTAAAAAGCCGACGATCTTGACTCCCCTGGGTAGTTACAGTGTTAACACTTCGTTGTACATTATATTCCAGAGAGTTAGGCCGAGTATGGAGTCCTGATGTACTGCCGAAAGGAGCGTAATCGACCTCTGCCACATGTTCGTTTCGTTGGCTAGTACTCGGTTTTGAAGGTAACTTCTCAGAACCTTGCGCAAATAGTCCGAGACTCGGCTTCTGGTCAGCGTTACAGCGATAGCCACCCAGCTGGCGTTGTTGAACGCGTTCTTCAGGTCGATCGTTACCATGGCACAGAGTAGCGATTACCCCTCCTCTTTTGCTTTAATGCTTTCTCCGCGCTCGCGATGACCGTGCGGGTGACCTACGCCGTCGAGATTCCGTAATCCGAACTGTCTTTGCGATAGCCCGTTCTCACTTTCAGCGTAGTTCGTCACCCTGTTGAAGTTGTTGTTTCCAGAATATTCAGCAGGCATATAGACCGATACGATACTGGAACCCTGGTGGTGGTTTCCTGGTTTTGGCAGCAGCACTAGCTTCTGGATTTTTATCTGTCTGGGAACTAGCCTTTCTGTATAACTATCCTGAACATATCTGGAAACGCCAGGATCGCGGTTTTCAGTGCTACGTTGGAGATACCGTCCGGATCAAAATCTTTCTTCACGTTCAGCCCTTCCACCACTATAAGGAGTTCGTCGTTGGAGAATCGATTGTCACCAACATTTCCACCGTTTGCATCAACGTTCTGTGTAGGCGACCATGCGGTTGGGTCGTGCTTTGGGAAAAAAGACCCGATAGTTTTCAATTTGTCAGTGCACATTTCAGCTGGCGTATTTAGACCCTTGATATTGGCCATCACGACGCGGGGTTAGCTTCTATTTCTCTGCACAGTTCTTTGTACTGCTCGCTAACTCGTCAATTCATGCTCTTCGTCAGCGACGCACTGCAGAACATAATGTCGATGATGGGTTTCCTTGGCTATCTTTACGGAATGTGCTGACGGAACCTTACATACAGCTTCGCCAGGGCTTCTAACAGACTGTAGCCTCTTGAGTTGGTCAGCCTGCTACCCCACTCCACGGCCCAAAATATCCTCCTATAACAACTGCTCTGGTGGCCATCGTGGCTACATACGAATATACCGTTGAACATGGGGATCACGAAGCCTTCGTGTGTGCAATCCACCACCTCTTGGATAAGGAAATCGCTCATCACTTGGATTGCCACCATCCCTATACTATACACCACTCAGTTACCGTTATCGCAAGGTATTGCTCCGGTTACACTGCTCTATTAGCGCCTCTTCACTTCGTCTTCCGTTGTGATCTCGTCCAGATTCCTGCACTCGACCACTGCTTCATGAACTGAAGCTTTCACGCTCGCTTCTTCCGGCACCGCTTCTGCCATGAGATCCCGATAGGTTGAGCTCTTGATCAATGAATACTTATTCAGCTCGATCAGTATATCGCCTTTCTGAGTACTACTCGTTCTTATAACCTTCTTCCCCAGCTCCTTCAGTTTGGGATCCTCTCTCATCCTTCCGAGAATCGCAGCATACGTCACGCCGTCGTTTGCTTTGACGACTAGAGCGTTTCCCCAATACTTCTCCTGGCGCGGCTGAAATCCTTCTTTCTTATTTTTCATTAGAATTTTCCAGTATATACTGGGGGTCATGTGATTCGAGAAGCGCCGCCGCACCATACAGTTCTAGGGACTCCTCCGGCCCGGATATGTCAGGGTCATATGCGGTGCAGCCAGACGAGTGGGAATGGGGCAAATTCTGCGAATTCCGCGTATACTTCTCGAGCTGTTTTCATCGTCGCAGATTCGTCATCTCCGTATGTCCGTTCTAGGACATTCAGTGCATGCCACTGCAGGATCACTAGGGCAATTTACCAGCAGAATAGTAGGACGCCGGCCTCTACACAAGCTCTTTCTGCTGGTTTGCTGGGTAGTAACTTCGATGCGGTGATCTCGATTCCATAATATATTCGGCTATGGATCAGTGCTTCACTTATTTCAAGTGCGATGTTCCCATTGAACTTCGGGTGCCGGGCACATATGGTTTGTATCATCTGTCTTTTGCGGTTGGCGCATTCGTTCTTCACCCTCCGAAAGTTGAGGCAAAAGAAGTTTTCCGGTTCAGTGTGTATCTAAAAATGATCGGTTCCTTTTTGCAGGTTATTGGAGAATCAATTATTTGGATCAGGGGCTCGGTAGCTCGATGGAATGTGGAGCAAAGGTTGGTGTAGAAGCTTTTAGAGGTGGAAAGCCAGAAGCCGACTGAGGTTGCCCACTTGAAGGAGGCATTGACTATAGTTTGTAGCTTGATGCCGGTTCGACTCTTGGTCCTTCCCGTCACAACCACTACCATGTCATCGGCGTAGACGAAGATGAATATGCCCTTGGGGAGAGTGGCAAATATGGAGTTCATGCTGATGAGACAAAGGGTGACCGGCAGGACGGATTCTTGGGGTACTCCGTTTTCCTCTGTGTAAGTTCCGGATTTGCTGTCGCCGACTCCGACCCGGAATTTGACGTTTGGCAATTCTCGGTGATTCATTTATATGGGAATTACGTGAGTTCGAGTGCAAGAGATGAACTTCTAGTGCACTTGAACTCACGAAACTGACGAAGTAAACAAACCACCAAAAATTGTCAAACACGAGCTTTATTAGGTTCTTTACTGATAGAGTTAACCTTACTTTTCTTGATAGTGCACTAGTACTGTTTACATGGACTAGATTCGCTCAAAGCCCATGTAAACAGTACAAGCAAACTGTCAAAAATGAACAGTCGAGTTCATTTGTGAGGCCAGTATTCAATTAGGTTTTACATCAACCGACATAACCCCACAAAATGAGCCGGATGAACTTCCTTTGACAATTCTCGGTGGTTTGTTTACATGGGAGTTACGTGAGTTCGAATGAAACAGCTGATCACCCGTTGCACTCGAACTCACGCAACTGACAGAGTAAACAAACCACCGAGAATTGTCAAACATAAACTTCCTTCGTCATGAGTTCATTCGTGTCGTCATTTTGTAGAACTTAATTCATCATGAGTTCATTCGTCATCTTGTAGAACTCAATACTTTACGGTGGTGTCACAAATGAACTCGAGTGTTCATTTTCAACAGATCGTCTGTACTGTTTACATGGACTTAGAAAAAATTTTACGATTTGATTCGAGCGAATCTAGTCGTCCACAAAAATTTTCTAAGTCCATGTAAACAGTACTAGTGAACTGTATAGAAAAGTGAGATTAACTGTGTAAGTAAAGAATCTAATTCAATGGAGGAAGCTACCTGTTCTTCGATTGGTTTGTATATCCAGTTGAATACACTGTAAGTCACTGATAAACCTGAACAAACACAAAAGCAGGCTCGAGCGATTTAATCGTACTGTCACTTTTTCCAATAATGACAGAATTTAGGGATTAAAACTAAAGCTAATTTTTATCAGTCCGGTTAATGGTTTTCCTTTTCGTTACAGAATTAGGTTCTTTACTGAAACAGTTAACCTCACTTTTCTTGACAGTTCGCTTGTACTGTTTACATGGACTTAGAAAAATTTGTGGCCGACTAGATTCGCTCGAAGCAAATCGTAAAGAGTTTTTGTAAGTCCATGTAAACAGTACAAGCAAACTGTCAAAAATGAACACTCAGTTCATTTGTGACATCACCGTAAAGTATTCAACACAACAATACAAGTTATTCAAAAGACCCAACTGATTTCCGGAAACAAAACGTTTGCACTGAAAACGCCCAAGCATGATCACAACAATTCACAGTGTGAGCTTTCTGGTTGTTGCTTGTATCTCAACTCAACAAATCTTTTGTTTTCGCCATAGTCATGCAACCGCTCGGAACGAGCCACTTGAACTCGGCCTCATCCCGCTCGGTCCTACTGTAGCAGCTACACCAGGTTACCACGAAGCAGCAGTGCGCCGTGTTGATCCGTGAAAATAAAAAAAAACAGAAAAAATCCGTCGAGTCATCCTCTCCTCCACTGGCCAGTGGCTGCCGGACGAGCAGCCTGACTTTGGATGAAGGATGACGCTTGGGCGCACTTACCCCATTTGCGAGGAGGGCCTACACTCAGATTTAGATCTAAACATCGCGTTAAATGGATCCTACTACACAACGGAGGCGAGGTGAGCTGCGTGGCGGCCGCGGCACCGAGGAAGCAGCGAAAAGAGAGACAAGCAGCTCGCACACGGGAAAACAACTTGAATCGAAAAATGTCGGTCGGTGAGTACAGGTGAGTGAAGCGAGGGCAGAATTAACATGTTAAAAATCAACCATGCTCGCGTACTTGAGAGCACGCCGAAGGGGTAAAGTGCTGACATGTGAGTGAAACAAAATAATAACAACAACAACAAGAAAATAATTCAAGTGTTTTTGTTTTTGTTCCATGCCTAGCCTACCTCCAGATTCTTTACTAGTGGCCACCGGGGTTTTCCAACGCAGTTACGGCGTTTTGTGAAATCGGATTGTGAGAGAGTGAGAATGAGAGTTAGTAAGCGGAACATGAGAATGAGCATTTTTTGTATTCTAGTAATCCATGACAAAAGAGCTAATTTTGTGTCACTTTCGGAAATTATTGAATACTTTACGGTGATGTCACAAATGAACTGAGTGTTCATTTTTGACAGTTTGCTTGTACTGTTTACATGGACTTAGAAAAACTCTTTACGATTTGCTTCGAGCGAATCTAGTCGGCCACAAATTTTTCTAAGTCCATGTACTTGTTGTTGTTGTGGTTAAAGATGTTCTTGCTACTTTCTATTCTGTATTTTTTTGCTTTTTATTTTTATTCTTTTTATATTTATTTCCTTTTTCTTAGTTTATTGATGAAAAATAATGAAATTGGATAAACAGGGTAACATTTTTCATTTAATCACCAAACAAACAAAAAAATCACCATGAATTGGCCCCTATCCTTATGCTGAGTTAATTGTCAATGACATAAGAACATTAGATATTCCGCATCTTGAAACGAAAGGTCTTTCGTAAACAAGATTGTATGAAAAAGTCGTCACGACTTGGGTGCGTAATGTGGCCCGTTTACATTTTGATAGAAAATTTATCAAGCATATAAATTGTTACATTTAGAAAGTAAAGCTCTATCGATACACGGTATAGATGAAAAATTTTCTTATTCTTGAGACGCTTTATAAAATGAATCCTTTTCATTCTATCAAACAGCAAAAAAACATGAATAAAAATATTTCAAACGTCAGCCGTTATCACTACGATTGTGGTTCATGGTCTGCAAAAATTTCGCTTATTTCAGATACGTGTACACATATAGGTATTTATGTGCCATCAACGTAATATCCCTTTGAAACAGTTTGCGGTACGTCGATCGAGTACTGTTTGACGAGAACGGAACATATGTGTATAGAGAAGCATAAAATTTAATATTGCCTTCGACAGAGCAAATAAAAAGTTCGAAATGATGATGAGAACTAAACTGAAGACGAAGAATCAGACAATTTTCGGTTTTTTTTATTTCACTGTATATGCGGTGACAGCAAAACGGGCAGGAGATGGAAGTTATATTTCGTCGCAAGTCAGGATCAATTTAATTTGATTTTTGCTTTCAACTTTGTTGCAAGTAGCGAGAAGTTGAAGAGAGGAGCAGGTATAGGTTGGAGGAAAAGTCAGGGGCTATTTCGCATGTCGTATCAAAAATCGATATCCACGCTTGGGACAGAGGAACATCTTTAAGGAATGTGCTCATTTTTTATTTGGGGTTGCGACCTCCACTCTCCAGTGAGGTTTTCAACCGGAAATTTTTACTGATCTAGGATAGGCTGCAAAAAAACATGTGTATAGGCCAAAATCAGAGAGAAATATGAATCAAGACGCTTTTTTAACATTTTAGAGCACCTTAATCGATTATGAAAGGAACATTACTTAAATAAAAAGAAACGAGTATAAACTTTTTCATTCCATCGGTAATTCGTCAAGGTATCAATTTATCACTAGTTGAAAAATTACCAAATTGACACACTTTCACCGTTAAGTGTTGTGTATTAGCAAAGCATAACGCATACAACTGTTCTGTTCCGTTCACATTAACATACATTTTTTGCGTTAGTAAACAGTTTTGTTAGTTTAGATGGGTGTAGAATTTCACTACCCCGGCAAAGAATCCAAGAGCACCAGCCACTTTCGCTGTAATGGATAAGCCAAACGAGCATTGCTCTCCGCCACAGCGTAAGAGAAGAGTGAAAGGCACGACAGTTTCTTCTGTGTTTCTTTGTGGATTATTCGCAAGGGAGGTTCCAACAAAGAAGTAAATCTCTCACCACTGATCAAAAGTTCAGAACCGCTGCAGAAGCAGGCAGCATAGCACCAGAAGAATTCTTTTGAAACAAATACATTCAGTACTATAAAAATTTAAAAATGTTTCGTCTCATCAGACCCGAAGAAATTGTGGCGAAACCCGAAGATCGCCCCCAAAAACCGAAGTGTACGGGTCACATACCGAGGGGTGGCAACCCTGTTTTTATAAACTTCGTATGCGTTATCATTCACATGATCTCTACTGCATTTCCCACAACGATCTTTATTGTTGCTTAACATTTATGCAGTTCATGACCCACGGCACAAAAAAAAAACTACTTGAGCCTTGTTAAAGGGAAGGTAGTTGGGTAGGGAGGGTAGACCGGGCGAAGGTCACCCAATAGGAGTCTGAGTTACCTGACATATGTCCTCTTTCCGTCAGCTGCGACTGACGCTAAATGCAAACATTTGCACTCCAGTATCTTCACTGGCTAAAGCATGGGGTCTTCAAAACAGCAAGTCCCATGTGTCATTTATTTTCCAGATTACATTTTAGTAAACTTCTTTGTTAAGCTCAGCCGGAATGCTGGCTGGTTCTAATTCGTATTCCGGCTCCCGTGACTAAACCGATTGTAGTACAAATCGGTTGTATCACTGGAGCTGGAATACTAATTAGAACCAACCAGAATTCTTTTACTTTACTGGGTTCCGGTAACCATCCGATACCCTTCAGAAACCTCTGTTTAAGGGATACGATTTCGATGCGGCTTAGCCGCATAACCGAGACCTAGGAACCGAAACGACGCAAATTCGCTGAGGATCCGCCGGGCGAGGTGGTTGCCGACCCACCGTCGGAAGGAAACGAACCTGTGATCCACTCGTTTGCCCGGCTTACTCAAACACAGGGGCTATCCCTAGACAGCACGCGCAAGTACGATGTGGCTGGATGTTGTTGGCTCGAATCAAAACTTGTCGAAAGTAAACAAAGTTCATTTCATATCGTCAACCTGGCGCCCAGGTGGTGAAATCAACGGAGTGCTGGAGCGTTGCCAAAAAATTTTTATTTCCAGATTAAATTTTACTAAACTTCCCAGTTAAGTTCAGCCGGAATGCTGGCTGGTTCTAATTCGTATTCCGGCTCCTGTGACAACCGATTCAAGTTAGAATGTTCAAGGGGTACCATTTCGATGCGGCTTAGCCGCATAACCGAGGCCTAGGAACCGAAGCGGCGCAAAGCCGCTGAGGATCCACCGGGCGAGTTGTCCACCGACCCGCCGTCGGAAGCAAGCGAACCTGTGACCCACTCGTTTGCCCGGCTTACTCAAACATAGGGGCTATCCCTAGTTTAAGTCCGACTGAGCGGTAGCGAAGTCGGACAGCACGCGCAAAAGCGATGTGGCGTAGCCACATTGGGTGCTGGACACAAAATAAAATTGGCAACGCTAGTAAAATGTAAACACAAATGAACACTCCGGATGAACCTATCGTCAATTGACATTTCGACGAGTTTTGATTCGAGCCAATAAAATGGGCCCAATTGAATACTGTACGCTGACGTCACAAATGAACTTTTCGACAGTTCGCTTGTACTGTTTACATGGACTTAGAAAAATTCTTTACGATTTGCTTCGAGCGAATCTAGTCGTCCACAAAATTTTCTAAGTCCATGTAAACAGTACAAGCGAACTGTCAAGAAAAGTGAGGTTAACCAACGACACGACTAGACACTTGGATTCCAAAATTGTATCTCAAATCTGACTACCCCTCAGTGACTCAGGTAACTGGTACTGTCAAATTTGATATATGGTTAGAAAATATACAAAACTAGCAGCACCAATGAAGCTGTTATTTTTTCCTAACAACGATTATGCTCCGTTGCAATCCCTGGTTACGCAGACGAAAATAAAGCAACAAAATAATTAAACCGTTGACGTTGGCTGCAAAGGTGAAAAGTATATTCGGGAATAAACTACAAAATTAGCGCTGCTTTCCAGAGGTAAGTTATTTTTTTTTATTAAGAACTAGTTTTTTACGACTCATCCTACTTTCAGCACCCTCGAATGATCGATACCTGTTTTGTCAGACAAATCGCTCCCTAAAATCAAAACATCTTCCCTTGCCTAGTATGGGAGATAGTGCAGCAAACATGTTAACGCGAATTTAATGTATTTGGTTAGCACGACATTGATCGATTGAACATATTAAAGATGTAAATCAAGCGTCTTAGGCAATGATGATTTTAGTATCTTGTAAATAAAAACAAAATATGATTAAAGTCCACGTTCAACCCGAAGGCGCTTTATCGTGTTCATGGAAGTCCACCTGATTTAGAAATAGTTGAACAGCAGCCGCGCAGAAAAGGGCCGCTCTTGTCGAACTGGTCACTAAAATCTATCCCTTTTATAATATCCGCCTGCATGGGTGACAGATACTAGTGCTGTGTTTGATGCCCTATTTCCTCGGTTTCGCTGATCTCGCCAGCGTTGTCTGATGCGGCACACGCTGGTTAAAGTGATGGGGCTACGATGACGTCGTTACCGCATATTTTGCAGGTAGAGGTAACTCTCGGTTCCTTGACTGAAGTCTTGTGAAACGTGTTGCGTACCCAAGCTCCAGCATTTTCTAGAAAGTTTACGGATCACCAATCTTACCATCCTTGTTAGAACTTCCTGGGTCTGGTTCTAAGTGGCCTTCAGATGAATGAAAATCATGAGCTGAACTTTGAAAGAGTCACCACACAGTTGATATGCAAATCTACTCTGTTGTACAAGCCTCTCATTTTGATCCGGCAGGTTATCACTGGAGTAATTTAATCACGATTGAACGAACGATTGAGCTGTGTAGCTTGGGTTTTAGTCTCACTCCATTTGCTTCAATATCCTTTTCATTGGTCGACCGATGCTCTCCTCACTCCATCGAGGCAACTTACTACAGTCGGCCCTATTCTGCGCGACGTGTGACGTGAAACGACTAATCTCACCTCACTCTACGTGACTTTTCTCACCCAATTCTGAAGAGTCACTTCGAGTGACGTGAGATGCCCATTTAACCGCAATGGGGAATCTCACCTCACCCGAGTCGAGTGTTCTCTGATACGTGAGATATCGCTTGGAAGGTTCGACACACTTAGATGGTATATGCAGCGACAATTGAATTCACTATCTTATACAATAATGTTGTTACTAGAATATTCGTAATCATTAATATGCACCTTACAATGGGATAAAAATGGCTTTCTGGTTCGGGCTCGAATGAATGAGTCCCAAGAGCGAAAAATTTTACTTAACAGATTAATCGTGCATATACTGCGGAATTTTCGAAAAGTATAAAAAAGAGTAGTTACAACATCCACTGTTGCTAAACCGCTTATATTTTTCATATGTGGCTCAAGGAGATACAATTTTGCCCTTGCAAATTGCTGCTATTTCAGTGTCACTGTCTTTTGCGACCCACTGAGAGGAAATTGGACGTCAGTACCCACTGAGATCATTCGTTTAACTGTTCGTTAAGTTGCGGCAGACAAGCAGCCCTTTGCAATTCTTACTCCAACTCAATGCCGCATTCGATACGCTTGGGTCGATGAGGAACCGCCATTTCTACCGATTTTCAGAATTCGATGTCTAGCAACAGGACTGCTTCCTCGGCCAACGGAACGAGAGCAACGTTTTCCATCTTCCTTTATCTTTCTTCTTCTGGGCAATTGTCTGGTTTGGGGACTTTGGTGATGGAGGTCTGATTTTAATGCGGTTTTTTGCCATTTGTGTATTTTGACCTAAATGTACCAAGTCCGAGAGCGGAAGTGTGGAATTTTTGACCAGAGTTTGATAAACTGAAAAAATGAGTTGTCCTTGGTGACACTCATAGCAATGACAGTGCAGTGCTTTAACAAGCGGGCTTGTTCAGCGGAGTAAGTGTGGTGCGACTTGGCTGCATATCCGAGGACAGGGATCCGAAGCGGCGTGGGGCCGCTGAGGTTACGTTGGACGAGGCGTTGATCAACCCATTAATCAGTGTTTGGTTGACTAGTGTGGCTGCGCCGCACCACTTTTTGGTGTGCTGTCCGATTTGGCAGCCGCTCAGTAGGTTTTGAATGTTTGAGTGGGCCGGGCGGCGAGAGAGTCACAGGTGTGCTTGTGGCTCCGGCGACGAGTTGATCAACGCCTCGTCCAACGCAACCTCAGCGGCTTTACGCCGCTCCGGATCGTTGGCCTCGGATATGTGACGGAACCGCACTGTTATTGTTGAGAGTGTTGTTCAGTGCAACTTATTTATTCAGTTTATTAAGCTTTGGTTGGGAATTTTGCATTTCCGCTCTCGGATTTTGTTTGTTTGGGTTGGAGTACACCCGTTAGGCAGTAAAGCGCATCAAAATCGGACCTCTATCGCTGAAATCTCTAAACTAGACAATTACCTTCTTCTGGAATCAGAATTACATTGGTTTAATTAATGTATACAATACAGAAATTCGACCTCATTACCTTCTTGTGCTCAACCTCAGGTGATGGATTCTTTGAAGAATAGCCGCTTTTTGTTTCTACAACCGTTGCAGGTTGCTCGTAAGAAGAACGAGAGTGCTTACGATGCCAATTACTTTTTTCTCCAGTTTTTTCCTGTAACTAGGCAGTTGAATATATAGTAACTGAAAATTAATAAACAAAGAAGTGTTGCTGAAGAAATATTTTTTTCGTTCGAATCAAGGGGTCACTCAATATACTGGTAACTGGCAGTAAATGAATCGGATCATTTTTTTTAACAATTTTTCATCAAGTTTCAGGTCGTGTCGTTGGGTTAACTGTGTCAGTAAAGAACTTAATTCGCGGGGGTGGGCGTGGCGTAGTTGGTAAATCGATTGCCTTGTACTCAGCGCACCTGGGTTCGAGTCCCGACCCCGCACATAGGGTTAGAAATTTTTCACAAGAGATTTTTCTAACCCGAAGAGGCGAATGACCTCAAGGTTAAAACCTCTATAATCGAAATAAAAAAAAAAAAAAAAAAAAAAAAACTTAATTCGTCGCTGTTGTGCTACCTTATGACAAGCGCCATTTAGCACATTTCGAGAAAAAGGATTTTTAAAGTTTGACATTGAATATCTTGAACCTTATAAATTGTAGAAACAATTCAATGAAGACAATATACGCACAGAGAACAGACGTCCATCTTCAGCATTCAACTTGTGTAAAATCTCTAACGGTTTCGAAGGTAGTCGGGATATCCAAACCAGGTGCGCTACTGTCGTCATGTTTTTTGTGGCTGAGTTCGACAGAATTGACAGCGGTTATTCCTCTACCCAGTCAAACTAGTCCGGAACCGATTCGGATTTCCAGCATGAATGCCAGCTCAAATGCATCAACCGATAGAGTCAGAATCGGTTGTTTTCTTTGAGCAGGATTCCATACTGAATCCATTCAGGATTTCGAACCGGTTCCGGAATGGATTTGACGGATAGTTGGGTGTGGCGGCGCTAGTGTTTATCGTACATTAATTCAAATGTTTACACACGTTTTTGTTAAATATTTTTGTTCGATCATGGATGTCTGTTCTCTGTGATATATGCTTCTATCTATTCTGTATTATTCTCTAAAATATTGCGAAGATCGGTTGACTATGTTGCGAGTATTTACTACAAATGTAAACAAAAGTCGCACTCACACGTGTCATAGGTTTGTAATGATGACAAAATATGTATGGCGTGTCATAATCGTGCATGGAAAATTTTCCATAGATAAAAATCATCAGTTATTAACTTTTATTCATATCTTTGGCTTCATTTGGATTATAATCAATCAGTGGGATGCATTTTGAAGGAAATGAGTTAGGGAATCAAAGAAAAATAGTTATGTTTGGTTACCATGTTGCCAAATATGCTATATTTACAGTGTAAAACTAAAACCATTTTTCTCACACTTCGTGTATTTTTGTTTTGAAAATGATTATGCCATTGTGTTTCTCAGATAGTTTTACACATAAAAACATCTTATGCAGCACGATAATTTGAACCAATCTTCAGACACAGTCATTTGAAGCAAAAAATTGAAAATTTCTCAGCACGTTTCTCGCTATGTCTCAGTAACCAAGCAGAATGTCGAAATTCTGAAAACGCCACTTTGTAGAGATATTTTCGACAAGTAATGTGGCTTATCTAATTCAGTTTACCCCAAAATGGCGTTTGTCATAAGATAGCACAACAGCGACGAATTCTTGTCCTGATTTTTCCTGATTTGTGCTACTGATTTAGTTGAAATGTCCTGATTTACAATTCGAGTCAGATGGTATCCCCAAGAACAAGCGAACCAAAAACAGAAAAAGAATTAAATGATTCTTTTTGTGTCATTTGCATAAGCTATCCAGCAGCTAAATCCCAATATCCTTTTTCAATTGCAATTGAATGAAAACGACTCATGTTCTGTCCCTGCCAGTTTCCAATCGCATTCTTTTGACATAATCAATTTAGGACATTCCCCTGATAGCTGTTGATGTTGTCTCGTATCTAGATGCACACCGAGGATTCCACTGCACAACACAAAGACCCTACTCAAAAACTCCGTACTGATGTCATTCGCTTTCAACTGTCTCTCCATCGGTGAAGAGTGAACCCGGATCCGGCAAATTTAGGAAAGAGTGATTGTCAACCGTGAAAGAATCTGATAAACTGAGTAATCCTTTATGCATCTATATAGTTCAGCTCAGACACCGAACGACGGTTCTTTTCTACTGGTCATCCTCGTCATCATTGTCACCATCCAAACCTCGGGAATTTGGGCTTTGCCGTGCATACACACACAATTGAGACCAATTCTGGTTCGCAGAGGTCATGACAATCCGTACCTACCAGCAGTTTCCAGGGGAATGATAAAGAAAAAAACTGCAGTCGTTGCTCACTCTCTTTCTAATCGTATTTTGTCTCCTGCTGATAGGTGAACCGGTTGCAATCGTCCGGAAGTCACCGCCGGCTGTGGAGACCCCCATCCAATAATCGTCTAGAGGCAGCCATTCCCTCACTTGAATTTAATTTTATGACCAATTTAATAGGATTATCCTGCCGTTCCTTTTTGGTCGCTCGGGCGCCACGTGTTCCGGAAGGATCAACTGGCGAGCCGGACCGCCTTCGCAGTTCCAGTTTGAAGGGATAGTATATGTTTGTACGATGCACAGAAGATGTGACGAAAACGAAATACATATAATAATCTGAAGGCAGAGCATAAGAACGAGTACAACATCTAATGCATATAAAGTGGAATTTAGAATGGACCGAAACCCTTTAGGCAAAATAAAGGGCCGTTTCCCGCTGTCAGTTGTGTGCTTGGATATGTTAAATTGCCGAGTTTTCCCGCATTCGTTTGAAGCTTTAATGTTAGTGGTTTTGACTAATGCTTGAATAATCTGGTGTTCATTTAAAATGGAAACGGAATTTGGTTGAGAAGTTTACTTTTTACGAATGACTGTCAGCGTAAATTGCTACGAACCTAGTGACACTGACAGCATCTTTCCTGGTCGGAGTTCGCAGAAACATTCCAGAAAAATTTAGATAAAAACTATTTTTTCTCCACTCCACGGAACATCACGCAGGACTAGGAGTTTGCTCAGAAACACAAATAATGCTTTCGTTTATTGGAGCTAGGGTCAATCCGGCGATAGCTTAGTCTGTCACTAAGTTGGCAGGATGTAGTTGGCTCGAATCAAAACTTGTCGAAAGTAAACAAAGTTTATCCCATAGCATCAAACATGCTCCCAGCAGAGGTGGGAAAATACCGGTTGAGTACCAGTACGGTAAACCAAATTTTCACAAGTGTTTATGTTTCTTTTACATTGTGTGCGGTCTTATTGCTGGTTGTGTTTATACGAGACACGAAAACCAAACCGAGTTTCGTTTACACAGCACCGCGGTTTGGTTTTGATTTTCGTTTACCGGTGCACGAGTATGGGAAGGAAACACGAGAATAACGAAACCAAACTTCGGTTGTGTTGCGGTTGTGTATTCGGGTTGATGTTTATCGGCTGTGCTAGTGCTGCTAGTATTTTTATTTAGAATTCTAAACAAATTTCTTTATAAGGTATATTTTCGGTAATTGAAAAAATGTCTTCAGACATATTTCTGTTCAAATAAATTATGTTCGTGGTCATGAATGGCGTTCCTTAACTCAATATTGCGACATTTTCATTATAATTTTCATCAGGAAGTTTGCAATATGGGTATGTTTGGTATGGAAAACTGTCCAAAAATCGAAAGTAAAAGGAAATTTAATAGCCTTCGCTATTTTTATACCTATGATAGCAGATCAAAATTTAAGATGACAGTATATTCAACATATTCTGTCATCTAGAATCACGCGACATGGGCATTTTAAATATAATAAATATGTCAAAAGATCGCAAATTGATGCCTGCAATCATTTAAAATCTGAAATGGCGAGCTATATTCAATACTACTGGTATTGAATAACGTTTTAATGGTAAAAAATATCATGAAACAAGGGTATTTTTGATATCGAAAAGTTGTGTAGGGATTCAAAATTGTTATTCGTCGTCATTTTGCATCCCAATATGGTGTTATTTTCACGACGATTTAGCATTTAAAAGCATGCATATTTAAATAGGCATATATTTCCAAGGAAACGAAACTTGAATTGCGTCGCAAATTAGAAATTCAAAATGGCGGCCTATTCATGATGATTTAACAACTAGCATGGTTGTGGACCAATATCCACATTAATGATTGAAGGTCGTTTTACATGTTTTGTTGTAATGAGACAGACAACTTCGTGATTGGACACAATGTGAACAAATTTTGTTTATTCAAATTATTGCGACCAAATCTTCTAGATGTTTCAAAACGATGTGCAGTAACAGCAAAAATAACAGAAATACGTACAGTAAAAACAGTAAATAAGAACCTAATCGTGAGTTTCCCCCTACTTGCGTCTGAGTTGCTTACCATATGTAAATAACACACACATACACGCAATTGCCTCTGTGCAAGGATAGATGTATCAATACGACGCGCCGTAGCAGTAAGAATAAGGATATATGTATACAAAATGCGAGTGTGTGCTCGAGATTATTCGAGAATCGCCTAACCAGCGAAACCAGGCGTTGATTAGATTGCATTGATACGACTATTGGCGATATAAATACAGGCCACTTTGAATACATTGAGTGTTAATGTGAAGTTTCATGTGATTCAAGTCATGTTTAATTGATTTAATTAATTTTATTGATTTCATTAATTGATTTTATTGTTTTTGTTATTTTATTGGCATCGCTGATTTCATTGTTTTCTTTAATTTCAATTTAAACATTTTGACATTAACATCAATTTGTATGCTCTAGACAACTTTTCCAAATCAAACATATCTACATTTCATGGTTCAGCATTAAAACAAATATCAATTGTTGAACTTTTAACAACTGCTCAGAACCAGCCATTTTGATATTACCCCATTGACTCTCAACAACTAATTGAACTCAATTCAATTGTCTATTCGGCAGCACTGCAGACGAATTTACTGCTTCTTCTTTCAACCGCAGCACCGTGTACAGAAAAAACCAGGCTCGGTTTTCTAAAGCCAAACCAAAACCGCTGCTGAGAATACATCAACACAAGATGAAATTCGTACACACATGTAAACGGTGCTGAATGGCTCGGTTTGGTTCTATAAACTGAGATTTGGTGGAGGTTTTTCTTTCGTTTACTGTGTGAACGAAGTCCAAACCGAATACGATGTGCATCACTCCTTTACACGTGTTGAGATTTTGGGAACAATACCAGTGTATGTACGTACCGGTTGGTTTTCTTACCCACCTCTGGCTCCCAGGTGGCAAAATCGTTAGAGTTCAACGGGGTGCTGGAGCGTTGCCAGAAAATTTTTATTTCCCAGTTTAAATTTTTAAAAACTTCCCAGTTAAGCTTGGTCGGAATGCTGAATGATTCTAATTCGCATTTCGGCTCCAGTGACAAATCCGATTCTAGTTAAAATCGTGAAATCAAAATAAAATTGGCATGAACCTATCGTCAATTGACATTTCGACGAGTTTTGTTTCGATCCAATAATATGGGTCCCACTAAATAATGTTAGATTCTGACGAGACGAAGTCGAAACAACTATTCCGGTTGCAGTTGAAAGCTGGAAAATCCATCCAGCGACAATCGGTTTTTCTCCAGTTTAGTGGTAATCTATTATGTCGGAAGTAGTGCGCTGGATAGCGCATCATTGTACGAAAACAGCGCACTACTTTCGAAGTGATTCCTGTGTTTAGAACCAGAGACAATACGATTGTCGCTGGTTGGATTTTCCAGTTTTCAACTGCAACCAGAATAATTTACGCCATGATTTCAAATGATGGAAAGATTTTCAAATAATTTCCTAGCTGCTCTACCCTGAAAAAGACAACCAAAATTTTAAATAATTCCTTTCAGAAGCCCTACGCTTCATCTCACGCCAACTGTTGTAACCTGCCCTACCTGTGAACGTGGCAACCCACATCAAGAGGAGCAACGGCGTAGTCACCGGTATCGTTAACATTTCCTTTCCCGACCGAAAACCACTTGACTTGAGTATTTCACCTTGTCACCTCAAATTTCAAACATTGATCAAAGAATGTAAACCATCTCGCCCAATCCCGGCCACGGAGCTCAACCGTAACGGGAGCGGACGACGACACTCTTACAAGCGATCCGTGTAAGAGCCAACAAACGATAAACAACCGAAGTCAAGGTGAGGACTCACCACTGTTCCCATCAGCTGCCACGGAAATCAATCCCTTTCGTCAATCCGTTCTGTTATCACCTTGTCAAAATATTGATTTCAATCTTCGTCGTGTCCCCCTCCCTCTCTTACCTTTACCACGAATCGATGGAAACCCTGACCCTGGACAGATTGAAGGGAACGCATTTTCTCGCATCATTTGAATCCCATCTTTTGTTTAATGATTGATTAACCGTAGGAAGATAGGTTTCTTGTTGAAATTGGAAGACCGCAGGTCAGGTACGGCTTTGAACTTGCCAACAGGTATTCTTGCTGTCTGACGGTTAGTCCGCCGGACAGCTTGAATCCTTCGCTCCAAGTTGGGTGTAATCGATATGTAGTTTGGGTTGGGGGTGGTACTTGAAAGGTTAACTCCGCTTAAGCATCGTCGTCATCGTCGTCTTTCTATTGTCTGTCCCTGCCCTGATGTAATACCTATAGACACTAAAACTTTAGGGATACGAGGAGAATAAAAACATGCACTTCGACATCATTGAAATGGAAATTGGATACTTTTTTGGGATGATAGAAGGAATCGTTTTGGGTAACGTCATGGATGAGTTTCTATACTGCTTCGCTCTTCTTAGTCGAGTTTCTGTATAGGGACCAATGAAGGAGTATAAGGACATATTTGATTGTTCAAGTGGCGATCCGGTCAGAGGGGTAATCAAAATGTCTCAAGAGAGAAAGAAATAATGTATTTTATAACGTGTTTGTTGGCAAGGATCGGTAATACCTTACACATTTTGATACATGACAAAGAAGCTTTTGTAAGCCAATAAAGTGCAACGCGGTTACATAACAAAATAAAAGCTCGTTCATAGCAACACAGAGAACAGACGTCCATCTTCAGCATTCAACTTGTGTAAAATCTCTAACAGTTTCGAAGGTAGTTGGGATATCCAAACCAAGTGCGCTACTGTCGTCATGTTTTTTGTGGCTGAGTTCGACAGAACTGACAGCGATTATTCCTCTACCCAGTCAAACTAGTCCGGAACCGGTTCGGATTTCCAGCATGAATTCCAGCTCAAATGCATCAACCGATAGAGCCGGAATCGGTTGTTTTCTTTGAGCAAGATTCCATACTGAATCCATTCAGGATCACATGCTCGCTTGCTCCCGACGGCTGGTCGATGACAACCTCGCGCGGCGGATCCTCAGCGGCTTTGCGCCGCTTCGGTTCCTAGGCCTCGGTTATGCTTCTTAGCCGCATCGATTCTAATTAGAATCGGTTGTGTCACTGGAACCGGAATAAAAATTAGAACCAGCCAGCCATTCAGACTGAGTTTAACTGGGAAATGTGCTAAAATTTAATCTGGAAATAAAAATTTTCTGGGAACGCTCCAGCACCCCGTTGAATTTCAACGATTTGACTACCTGGGCGCCAGTTTGACGATATAAAATGAACTTTGTTTACTTTTGACAAGTTTTGATTCGGGCCAACAACATCCAGTCAATTTTGCGGAATTTCTCCGAGCTGAAATACTAAAAAACAGTGGTTCCATCAAAAAACTTCGCTACAATTACTGCCAAAAGTTGCTGATCTGTCAGTTTGATTTGATGAAATTTATCGAAATTGCCATTCTTTCACTGATTGTTTCAGCAATCAGATTCCTTTGATTTGTTGGTTTTAGGCTAAATATTTGTTGTGTTTGTTGTTATTGTTTATTAACGACATATTACACCGAAGAGCTGCATTCGGAAGGATTTTTGTTTTCCAAATTTAACAATTCTGTAAAAATAATACACGAACAAAAAATAATCTACAGCATTTTATATAAGTTTAGAAAGCCTAGAATGTTCTGTCGTTGCCTAGATCCGCTCGCAGACTCGTCGAATCGATGTTGTGCATTCTTCTAGCTTCATCGTACCTCCTGCAGCGGAGGATTACATGGTTACCCCGCAGCTGTCGCAATCAATTCGGAGTCGGGAAAGCACGGAACGAGCCGAATCTGACATTATTAGCAGTTAGCGCTATTCTTATTACGAAAGCCTCGGCGGAGAAGACACTGCATTGCGGCGGAAGGCCAATTGGTTGTTGATAGTGTTCTCCAAATACTTTGGAACCATCGGTATAGACGACAATTGAGCGACTGATGCGATCTGTCAGAATCTCCTGAACAACTGGACGAACAATTTCCGAACTGTCTCCAGTTTTCACGTGCTTCTTTACGTCCCACATGGTCTGGGGTTTGGGTTCGTACCACTTCCGAGCGGTTAACCGCGTTCGTGGACAAATGTTGGGAACATCTGTCAAACGATCGGAGACTCGATGCACCAAGGGAAGATCAACATTATTCTTGCCTTTTTTCATGATGCGGATAGCCAATCGTGCAATGGTTTGGAGAACGAGTAGATCGAACGGTAGAGTACCCTTTTCAGCCATAATGGCAAGGATTGGGCTCGTGACATATGCGAGACGGATGCGAACCTTATCATTCTGTTGCATGCAGGTGCGAGAGTTTGGATGACGGCATCTCCTCCTCTGCTTACGAGCTCTATGCCGTCGGAGTCGAGAGGTAACAATTGCTGCCCCGATTTGCAGTAGAGCCGCATGATGACCTCGAGGTAACTTGGCACCGATCATCTTCAGGATAAGCAGCCTAGATTCGCACGCCTTCTTCGTTATTTTACAATGCGCTTTAAAGTTGAGTGATCGGTCGAGAGTAACACCGAGGGTTTTTGAGCAACGTGTGTATCGGAATGGTTAAACCTTTATCACTTGCGTGGGTTCACGGACTGCAATAGAAGATGCTGAATTTCGTTGCAGATATCGTAAATCCCACACATCTCGACTATTTATCGACGGCTTTCTCTGCGGATTGAAATTTTCGAAGGAGCGACTGGTCTATCTTCCCCCATACTAGAAGCAGAATGTCGTCAGCGTACAGTAAGATCTGTACGGAATTCGGAACCACGCGAAAGATGGGTTCAATAGCCACGAAAAACAGCGTAACCGAAAGCACTGAGTCCTGTGGCATACCATTTTACAGCGGATGTGCTGGTGACAAAAGCCCCTCCACGTTGACCTGAAACGTTCTTTCGGCTAGAAAACTTTTCAGGATGTTTATCAGTCTTCCACGTATCTGCCATTTCCGTAGTGTTTGTAGGATGCCATATTTCCAGGCATACGGAGGTGTCGTATGCCTTAGACAAATCTAGCGAAGCTATTTGGCAGTGCTCGTCACGATCCGGTAATGACCTCTCCAACTCCGCAAAGTATGTGTCAGTGCCTTGGCTAGACCTAAAGGCATGTTGTCGTTTGAAAACCATTCAGTTCGCCAAAAAGGTGGCAATACGCCACTGCGCCATATTCTGTTAAAAGAGTTCCAACATGGCAGTTTTCACTGACAATGGCAGTCGCTGAAGCATTGGATAACCGATGCAGCCCGGTCCTGTAGAGCCACTTCCTCCTCTGTGGAGCGCCCACAGCAGCTCATTTAGAGTGAAGTCGGAATTGTAAACATCATCGGTATCTGGCGAGAAGTTTATGCGGTTTCGTTCGGCCTTTTTCTTCTCCCTCTGGAAGAATGACGAATAGCTGGAGGTTGCGGATCGTTCGCTGTAGTGTTGTGCCAGTTCTTCAGCTATTTCTTCTGGTTTATCCGTGTAGCCACTGGGCCGTTTAATGACAGTTGGGTGATGCTAACGTTTTCGACATAGCTTTTTTCGCGTGATAGTGGTAGCCCCTATGTTTGAGTAGGCCGGGTAAGCGAGTGGTTCACAGGTTTGTCTGCTTCCGACGGCAGATTGGCGGCCACCTCGCCCGGCGGATTCTCAGCGACTTTGCGCCGCCTCGGTTCCTAGTTTTCGGTAATTCGGCTAAGCCACATTGTACTGGTACATCTTAAACAGAGGTTCCTGAAGGGTCTCGGATAATTACCGAATGTTTCCTAAAACCCAAACTGGGAAATAAAAATGTCCTGGCATTGAACGAGTTTTGTTCCGAGCCAACAACATCGGGCCTGCTTTGAGCGGAACACGCAGAACTTGGTCCAGCCATGTAAAGTGGCGAGCATTTGGGGAACCATGTTGACGCCTTTTCAAATACGTCCAATGTAATCAAAGTTTATTAGGCTGTTCGCAATGCTGTGAAGTAGATTTGTTTGAAAATGACAAACCGTCGGATAATTTGGGTCTGTCAAAATACATCTAGAACACGGCGTTCCCAATGCAATGATTTAGCCACCTGTTCTAAATGTTGTTTAATTGATTTTAAAACAGAATAGTCAAGCTGTTTTAAATCCGATCCAAAAAAGTGCTCGAAAAATAGAATTGCATCTTAGCATTGTGATCAATTTGTTTTAGTCGGTGATGTAAAATAGAACAGTCCATATACAATACATCAGCGTTGCGAATAGCCTTATGTTATGCCAATCTAGCCCAGTCAAAAAGGGCAAGTTGCTGGCTAACGGGGGCTATTTGCCAACACGGATGCGCTAATTGCCCTTCAATTTGCCAGCAAATTGCTGGCAATTAGGGGGCTATTTCAAATGCGATTTGCCGATTTGTCATTTTTTAGCCGCTCCGCCCGCCCTTCAATCGCCCCTAAATCGCCCAGGGAACGCGCCATTTAGTCGCCCTTAATTGCCTTATATGAAAATTACAAATAATACTTATTTTCGGATTCATTATCTACTCACATAAACTTATCACTACACTAGGTAATCACCACCAAACTATAGGAAGAATCAATGGTGAAATTCGTATTGCACACCACAACTTACCACAATCTGACTTTTATTACGAGTTTAGGTCAGAGATCTTGTTCCACTACATTTACACACGATTCCACAATTTCCCTCATTCCTTGGCTAAATGAAGTGCACTAGATATACAAAATACAAGCGAGAACACGCCAATTGTTTAAAAAACTATTTTAAGCTTAATCCAAACATGAACCGCCATGTTCGAAAAACGCAAAAACAATCAAGTCCTTTTCAGCCGCCAGAAAATTAGTCTAAGTATTGAAATCGCCTTTAAATCGCATTCGCAAATTGCATTTGTTCCTAGGGGCAATTAGCACAGGCGAGTTGAGTTAAACGTCAAACTGTTTAAATCGCCTGACCATGTTCGTCTGCATTTTTTTTTTGACCGGGAGTGCCCAGGTGGCGAAATCGTTGGTATTCAATGGGGGAAAGAGCGTTGCCAGAAAATTATTATATACCGGATAATGTTTTAGCAATCTTTCGGTAACAATCTGGTCCCCTTCAGGAATATCTGTTTAAGGTGTTTCATTGTGATGCGGGTTGGCCGTATAGCTGAGGTACTGAAGCGGAGCAAAGTCGGTGAGGATCCGCTGGAGATGTAGCCGCCGTCGGTAGTGGCGGCATTTCGCAAGCATATCTATGAACATCTCGGCTTACTCAAATGCAGAGGCTTGTAACCCGCCAGGGTAACAATTTAGCACTGGGTGGAAATATACCTATTTGTGCGTACTCTCTCCGTAGAGTGTATTGTTATTGCAACATAACTCACCGCTGGTCATTATGCTCGTTCATGTTTTTGATGTAAATTTCGTTTAAATAATAGTCCATGAACGTTGTTATTAGTCCAGATAGGTGTAGTAATTTTTGTTGTGTATTTGTAAATAAATAGCATAGGGTTTAGTTAGGTTACCGCTCTCCTTTCGCTGCAAAAGTGGTCTGACTATGCTGTGCTATAGCGATGACAGCTATGCGGCGGTGCGTTTTTTTGGTGCTTGTTTTGGTCGAGTGCGGAAGGCGGCCATCGTGAAAAGACAGAAAGTGACGGACCACGGCTTCAAACAGACGTCGAAATAAGTGTTCTCTTTTTTTCGGGACAGTTCCCCGCCACTAGAAGAAAGAATTCAGTGCGCGCGTGCGACGGCGATATAAAACCGTCGAATAGTGCCGGCCCGTGGTTCGGGCACTAGTGAAGTGAGTGGTGTTGGTTCGCCGAAGTGGGACAGCTAACCGTAAAGGAGCATTCTCGCGTCCCCGGCTAAAATCCAAGGAACCGTACACCGACCGTTCTCGCTATAGAGGATAAGTCGAACGAGCCAAGCTCTCCTCTATAGCTAATAGCCAAGGAGAACGAAGCAGGGCGGACAAAGGTTCCCCCTGGGAAGTTTACTGCGGTAACTTCCGGGATCGTTTACGGCGAGTAGACGATCCGGCGATTCGTCGCCAACGTCGCTAGGGAGGTTCCAACAAAGGAGCCAAGCTCACCTCCCTAGCTAAACGCCAAGGACCGCTGCCGGAGCAGCCAACGGAAAACGGGAGAACTCGGCCGTTGTAGTCCCGGCCGGTCGGATGAAACCGTCGCCTTCCTGCCAATATCAGCAGTATCGGATCAGTTGTGACCACGAACAGCCACAAGGGAGAGTAGGTGAATAAAATCGGTAAATTTAGTAATTTATTTGTTTGTTTACCCTTTTTTATTGTTATCTTACGAAAATCCGAAATTCCGGTAGAGGCACCTAGGCCGCCCTGAAAAGAAGGGTTCGCCGGGCAAACAAGAACCCGAGTAGTGGGCAAACCCCTACTTACAGGCTATGGCTACTTTCGCTACCGTTCAGTCTGACTGCACGCAAAAAAAAAACGATGCAGCGTAGTCACAGCGTAGGTATCGGAATCGAAATAGGATTGACGATCAGTTGACAAAAAGTTCGTCGGGAGTGTTCATTCTTGTTCACATTTTACTAGCGTGGCCAATTTTGTTGTGATTTTGTTGTGGCTACGCCACATCGCTTTTTACGCATTTTGTACGACATTCCTACCACTCAGTCGGACTTGAACTACTAATAGTCAGTACTTTGAGTAAGCCGCGCAAACGAATGGTTCATCGATTTGCTTGCGAAAGGCCTCGGACGATGCGGGATTTTGTTTACATTCGTCGAGTTTTGATTCGCGCCAACATCCATCCCAAAAAAACCAGACAGCGCGTAATATGTTGGAAAAGAAATCCTTGCCCATATCAAACCTCCCACGACGAAACTGAGTTCTCAAATCGGCTCCATTTAGCAACCTGCACCACTTGTCGGTGTGATAAATGCCGCTGCGAAACAGAATAGTCGGAATGTGCGACAGTCGATCAACCATTCCCCATCAATTCATCCAGGTCATCAACTACCGTTCCACGGCGGTGGCATCCATCATCCATGAATATTCAGATGAGATGAACCCATACATCAACGTAGTCGCTCCACCGATCGGGAACGCCGCGCGAACAGGACTTTTGCTGTTTCTATCTCTTTCCGCCAGATTAAGTCGTCAAGTAAACAGACGAATGAGAGGCAAATTGAGAAATATTGTTGGTAATTTAAATATTAGCTTCATTGTTTCGCATCCTCGCTTTCGCTCATTGCTGCTGCTGCTGCTGCAAACAGCGTAAAAGCCGCCAGGACAAACTCGAGGAGCGAGCGAACGAGGAAGTAGGATCGGAAACAGTAGGCACAAAACTGGTGGAAGCCAACTCGCAGAAGTCAAATCAAAAATTTATCATTCCCGGATGATGTAAAACTGTTTCAGTCCGCTTCGGTTTCCTGATGGTAGTCGGAATGCTCGGACGAGTCGAGCCGGAGCGCGGCAGTCAACAACTAGGTACCAGATACAATGAAGGAAAAAATAAAATAAATTGCCTTCCGGGGAAAATGAGCGAAATGGATCTTTTGGATGAATTGTTGGTATCTGAAAATGAGGAAAAAATGTTCGTTTAGAGGAAATCGGTCTCGTTGAACGTGCCGAAATTAATAAGAAAAACGAGTTCTGACGGATTCTACAGAATCGACGAGAAAATGTAAACAAATAAATCATCATCTTCAGTAAGTACGCTCAGTTTATATTTAATATGCCGCCTATTGTATATTAGATGGCTCATTTATTTTAAATGTTTCTCTCAAATATGAAATAACCTTCATTTCGATGCGAAAAATATTGGCTCGAATCAAAACTCGTCGAATGTAAACAAAGTTCATTCTAAAGCGTCAAGCTAGCACCCAGGTGGCGAACTTGTTAGAGTTCAACGGGGAGCTGGTGCATTGCCAGAAAATTAGTATTCCTCAGATTATGTCTAAGGAAACTTCCGTTAACCATCCGATACCCTTCGAGAGACTCTGTTTAGGGTGCAGCAGTACGATGTGGAAGCAAGCAAGTCTGTGATCCTTGGGTTTGCCCGGCTTACTCAAACATAGAGGCTATCCCTAGTTTGAAAAGCACGTGTAAAAAGCGAACACATGCATTGGGTGGTCGAATCAAAATAAACTTAGCTGTGCTAGCAAAATGTAAACACAAATGAATACACCAGATGAACCTTTTGTCAATTGACATTTCGACGAGTCAATTGACATGATTAAAGTAATCTAGTTAGAGTGTGGCCAAGACGAGTTTGACGTATCCAAACGAGCAGAATTCTGACTATTTCTCTTGTGAATACGTCAAATTTCATGTTCGTTTGGATACGTCATGGCCTCATCGCCGCACTCTAAATAGAGTGCTCTAGTTTTGATTCGAGTGGTTTACGGTGATGTCACAAATGAACTCGAGTGTTCATTTTTTGACAGTTTGCTTGTACTATTTATGTTGAATACTTTACGGTGACGTCACAAATGAACTGAGTGTTCATTTTTGACAGTTCGCTTGTACTGTTTACATGGACTTAGAAAAATTCTTTACGATTTGCTTCGAGTGAATCTAACAATTTTTTCTAAGTCCATGCAAACAGTACCAGCGAACTGTGCCCGTAAAGAACCTAATGGGGGCCCGAAAATAGAAGTGTTTTGAGCACAGCTTTTCCAGATATATCCACTACGCCATCACAAAGCTCAAAAAAGGAACTGTGACTATGAAAATCATAAAAATAGATCTATCAAAGCCACAAACCAACTTTAGCAACGCATTTCAACCTAAATTTAACGCTACTTTTTTAACCTAGTCACTAGCCACTGTTATCGAACAGATCTTGACGTTCAATCAGCAAAAACACTTCACAGGAGCCTTCCGTTTATTTTTGTACGTATTCCATCTCTCTTTACCTATTCACAGAAACGCGCGCCGCCGCCACCACCTCCACCACCACTCGGTCACCACATCATCAACAGCAGTCAGTCAGTGAGTGCGTGCGTCTGCCAAGTTCCATTGCCATCGCCTCACATCGGACTCCAGCTTATTTGATATTATAATTTCACGGTGTAAATTAATTCACTGCCAATCGAATTATGGCCTATAAAGCGCAACAATTGACTTTCAGCATGATTAAAATCAATATAGCTGTCAATCAATCGTAGAGACCCCGGCCGGCAACGGACGCGACGCCGTGTTTCTTTGACGACGACGACGACGACGACGAAGAAGGAGACGATCGCGCGGGCTGTGCCAGCCTACTTCTCTCACTTCTTTTTTTTAGTTATTCAATCCATCACCATTCGATCGATTTCTGTGAGTAGAGTGCTCTGTATGTTTTTGTGTCAAAATTATCTACGTAGATCTGTGGTATCGGACCTACAACCTTCAGGGAACACCTCGTGATGTGGGATTTTTTTTCGGAGAGATGCGTAGGCGTACCTATAAGTGGCAATCATCGTGGCACGTTGTTCAGCTCAAAATATCCGATCGATGGTTACGTCGTGTGTAAGCATTAATGGGATCACTCCCGCCAGCACGCTGCTGAAGCTAATGCGGATTGGACCGTGTCAAGGGGATCAGCCCGAATCTACAACCACCGAAAGCGCGCGCACTTGCTCGAGATTCTATTAATGTGGTCAGTGCTTCCAGAAGTGTTTGCTTTTTATTTTTCGCTAGACACGGTGATAGAATAGTTTTCTGGAAGAGGGGCAGGGACAGGAAAATCCGTTAGGCACGGACGGCATTCGGCATCGTTTTAAGTGATGATGTTGAGCAAGTCGCGAGTCAAGTCGAGCCGGTTGGATGGTTGGTTGGTTGGCGGGGCTGGAGATGAATGGATAGAGATAAAAAACATTTTTCATGAGTGGAACTTGAAGAATCTCTTGTCTGAATTTTTGTTCGGGTAGGCCAGGACTGGACGGGCCGCAGCCGGGAGCACGTCTTGGTTGGATGGATCCGATAGAAATTACAGTTGCCTTTCAGGCCGCGCATTCTGAAGCGGTTTTAGAATGGTGAACTTTTGTATTTTTCAAGTGGATCCAATGTTTGGACGTTCCGGGGGCCTTCGAGAGCCGCTTGTTGACATTAAACTTTTCGGGCTGTTGGGGCTACAACCGGCTACATGTTGACCATTAAAGATTGAGGGATTGATGGAGTGATTTTTCGAAAGGCATTTTCTCGGGTGCTTTCGGGCGCTCGGCGAGTGCCACTGTACAGTACGAGTTTTTTCTTATTTCTCCTTCCCTCCGGAGGCGTGTGATGGACACTTGACAGAAGCGCTGCCTTTTTCCGCAGATAAGAGTTGTAGATATCGAAAGGCAAACTTCCCGAACCACAAACTTGATTTCGAAGGTGGGCCTTGGAGCGTATCTATTTCCGTGAAGCCGTCGTGGGCTGTCAGATGCTTTGATTTGATTTGTTTTCAAACCGGCAACAATATGAACATTTTCGTGCCATAATGCTTGCTGTATTGCTTGTTTTTGTTTTCACGTCGATATAAGGGGCAGACATTCAAATGCATTCAAATGACATGACAACATCGGAATGCGTCTTGTTTCGATTTCACTTTTTAATTTTATTTTAATTAATGATTTTGAACATACTAATATCACAGACTAACAGACATAACGCTCGAAAACAATTTTAAATATTTTTGTAGTTGGGACTGTGGCCACATTTGTAATTATGGCGCCACTGACATGTGAATAGAGCATTGCATGAAAATGTATAGCCTCACTTTTCTGACTGTTCAGAGAGCTTGTTTACACGGACTTAGAAAATTTTTGATTCCACCATAAGAAACTTGGTTCGAATTCTAACATCATGTAAACAAGCTCGCTGAACTGTCATTTTTTCGAGTATTTTTACTCATATGACGTCATCTTGCAATGCTCAATAAGCATATGGGGGATAGACCACTAGTGAAAAATTGTTCCCAAACCTGAGGGGCAACCCACTAGCAAATGAGTGTCTGGAGCTAATGTGCTGGGAAAATTGCCGGATCGATATTTTTTGAGGGAATTCTCCCATAGTGTTATGTCTTTTAGTCTGTGATACTAAGATGGTGTCTGGTGACATCTTATATAATTGTTATTTGCAAATTATATCCAGCGTTTTTCATTCGCGATCTAACGCTCGATGTCGACTGCCAGACGGCACAAGAGTGCAATGATGATGTTTTTATTTTTATCGGGCTAAACACATTGAAAAGTAAATTTTGAATTTTATGCACTCAATGAATAATATAATTAAAGATTATTTCTTCTATTAAAAAGTAATATTGATGAAGAAAATATGTTTCCTGCTTCTGAAAAATATCTAGATGGAAAACTTCTTGTAACATTACTAAGAATTCGTTCTACCGATTTCAGTTTATACTAAAATAAAATTCAGAGATTGAAATCTCGATAGAAACCACGATAGTGGGTGAAAATCAATAGATTAAAAAGTGCAGGTGTTGGCAGTCGAGGTTACCCAGTAAACGAAATGGCGGACAGGCAGGTTAAACTAGATGCTGGCGATCGGTAGGCTATTGAATCGTTGTTCTAGGCTAGCCGCCGTAACTTGACGTTTACTGCAAAAGTAGTGTGGGTATCCACTGATAAATCCAATTTCTAGGTATACATTTTCCGTATCTAAAACAACTAACCTAACCTCAATAATACACAAATAATTCCGGATCTCAATAGTTCGCAATAAAATCACCGACAATCTGACATGACACTCTATTTTTAGATTTGGCTAGATAATATTAGAGAGTTGACGCAAAAATCGGTAACTTGTACTACCAAACGGATATTTACATGTGACAATACGAATTTTGCGTCAACTCTCTAATAATCGAAGAAACTGTCCAAAAAATTGGACTAAATTTGAAATTGTTGAAGCGCGCAATAATCTTAGAAATAAATGTTCCAGTTCTATTGAACAGTTGACAATAATCTAATATTTTGTACAGATAGAACAATATTTGACAAAATATCGGGGAATATGCTAAATTCAGAGTAAATGTCATACACTGCATTTTCGACGAAAAATCTTCGCGATCTGATCGTAAGGGGCCGTTCATAAACCACGTAGACTCATAAGGGGGACGGGGGGGTCTGGCAAAAGTCTACGTTTGTCTACGAGGGGGGAGGAGGGGTCTTTGAAAAAGTCTACGTAGACTTTTATTTTTTGTGATTTTCGTATTACTAATTATAAATGGGATTTAAAGAGAGTTGTATTCAAAATATCGGTCTATTCAGTATTTATACAGACACTTCAAAACTAGTACACTATTGAGGTAACTACTCGTTAAGCGACCACTCAACCCAGAACCCACGATTTTTCTGGACAACCTCACACAGTGTTGATTCTTGCGTATATTTCGATATAGTTTTGATCTAGGAATAATACAAAATGACAGTTCCAAAGACGATCGTCCAAAATTCCTCTCGACGGAAGATTTTCACTGTGAAATCATCTGAGACACCACTAGTTAGCAGACATGCATGGACCATTAAATGCATGAACCATAAAAACGTAAAAAATGGTCAAAGTTAAGCATTGTAACAGCAAAACACCCGATTTTTAACAATAAGTGGATTAATTTTATTTTTTATTTATTGATTTCGGTGGTTAAAGCAGTAGTGTAGTTAAACTTCTACAACAAAGTGTTTACTCGAGTTAATCAGTTTCTCTTGCAATCATTTACACTGATTTCAAAATCTTTAAACACCCGTTAAATTTTACGTCTATATATTGAAATTTGTTCACGAAAAGTGAAATTTGTGTGCATGTTTGGTTTATTATTTTAGTCTAGATGATAGTACACATCGACAGTATTATTTCGTAAATGTTTCTTATAATTTAACAATTTTGAATGCACCAGTAAGGCTCAAAAAGTGTTTAGCAATTCTGCATTGTTCGCACACTTCGGCCAAAATTTAAGCTAGTTATAGCAATATATCTTTTTACATATATTTGAGTGACTAACCTTGAAAAGAAGTACACTCAAGTTTTTTTTTACGCGGTTTTTTTTTGCGCGGTATTTTTTACGCGGTTTTTTTTTACGCGGATTTTGAAATTTACGCGGTTTTCATTTACGCGGATTTTGAAATTTACGCGGTTTTCATTTACGCGGATTTTGAAATTTACGCGGTTTTCATTTACGCGGTTTTTGAAATTTACGCGGTTTTCATTTACGCGGATTTTGGAATTTACGCGGTATCCATCAATGAGGTTCCCTTTATCGCGGATTCTTAAATTTAAGTGGTCTTCATTTACGCGGATTTTGAAATTTACGCGGATTTTGAAATTTACGCGGTTTTCATTTACGCGGATTTTGAAATTTACGCGGTTTTCATTTACGCGGATTTTGAAATTTACGCGGTTTTCATTTACGCGGATTTTGAAATTTACGCGGTTTTCATTTACGCGGTTTTCATTTACGCGGCTCGTATCCCCCGCGTAAAAAAAAACCTGAGTGTATTCCGAACGTTGAACGAAAGAAGTACACAAACGTTGGAAGGCACCTTGAATTGGTACTAATTGATTTGATCAATCATAGGCAAAAAACCAATGTGAAACACCTTTCTTTAATACTTAAAAAGCTTGAAGTAAATCTGATAAATAAATCTGATAATAAATAATTTTTAATTGAACATTATAATGTGCTTCTTGCTAATTGCACATTTCCCGCGAATAAAAAAAAATTAAAGTCTACGTAGACTTTTGGTGGAGGGGGGGGGGGGTTGGTAAAAGTCTACTAAGGTCTACTAGGGGGGAGGGGGGGTTAAAAATTCTCAAAGTTCGGTCTACGTGGTTTATGAACGGTCCCTAAATCGTCCCAATCTCTAACGACGACAGGGATGCCAGGTGATATTTTGAAAAATCTGTGCCCGTTGCGGCCCGTTTAAAAATCTGTGTCTATCTGTGTTACGGAAAACGTACAAATTTGGCTGAAAACAAGACATGGTGACCTTTTTTTTGATTTTTGCGTGAGGCACAAATTAAGCGCAAGGTAAAAATTGAAAAATCTGTGCTAGTCTGAATTGTGAATTGTAAAAGAAAGCTGTGGAAATCTGTGCATTAAAACAGAAAACTGTGGAAATCTGTACAGTTTTTGCAATCTGTGCAGTTAGGGCATTGCAAAAATTTTTTTTTGAATTCTCGAAGGCCCCCCCTCTTTTTTTGTGACAAATGTCACAGTAAGCTCAGATGCCAAATTTCACATCATTGGACAATTTTAGACCCCCGCCCACTTCGCTTGAAATTTTTTGAAATTGTTAGTATGGGAAAATATGGAGGAAAAATACATTAAATGCTATAACTTTTGAAGTAGCAAGCAGAAAACTACAATTTATACCTCTTTTGAAAGAAAATAATAATAGTATTTGAATGGATATATTTTTGTTTCTAGGAAAATACGGCAAAGTGGAGTACTGGGTCATTTTGGCCCCAAAATCCCCTATTTTCAATGATTTTTCTGCTCTGTGATGCAAATCATACATATTTTGTAGTTTTTCTAATGTGAAAAAATCTCAAAAATCGATCGGAGCCTTTTTGACCTTTGTCCGAATACGAGAAGTTGGGGTTAGATGGCCTTTTGTCATTTATATTAAACTTCATCATTTTCTCGTGAATATATCTCTATTATTCTTCACTCAATTTTCATAAACTATACCTTGTTGGACGTGGAAAATCCTTAGGATTATAACAAAAATAGATTCGTTACCGGTAAAATTCAGGAACATCAAATTATCTGACATATAGTGTCAATTTCACATTTTTATCATAAAATCGCACATATTAACTCCATTTAACAACAAAATTCTTATTTAATTTACTACTTTTAGTGTAAAATATACTTAGGGATCACATGAGAAAAGTTTCATTCCTGGAAAAATAGGGGAAGTTGAGGTATTAGGACAAATAATAAAAAAATGAGATTTGTAGAGTAAATATCAAAAAGTTTGATGTTTCTGAATTTTACCTTTAACGTTTTTATTTTTGTTTTATTCCTCAGAATTTTACACGTTCAACAAGTTAAATTTTATGAAAATTGGTTGAAGAATAATAGAGATATATGCATGAGAAAATGATAAAAATTAATATGAATGACAAAAAGCCCTTTAACCCCAACTTTTCGTATTCGGACTAAGGTCAAAAGGGTTCCGTTCGATTTCTGAGATTTTTTCACATTCGAAAAACTGCTAAACATGTATGATTTGCATCACGGAGCAGAAAAATCATTAAAAATATGGGATTTTGCGTCCAAAACAACCCAGTACCCCACTTTCCCGTATTTTTCTAGAAACAAAAATATATTCAATCAAATACTAAGATTATTTTCTTTCGAAAGAGGTATAAATTGTAATTTTCTGATTTCTGCTTCAAAAGTTATAGCATTTAATGTATTTTTCCTCCATATTTTCCCATAGTACCAATTTCAAAAAATTTCAAGCGAAGTGGGCGGGGGTCTAAAATTGTCCAAATGATATGAAATTTGGCATCTGAGCTTACTTTGACATTTGTCACAATATAAGAGGGGGGGCCTTTGAGAATTCAAAAAAAAATTTTTTTGCAATGTCCTACTGTGCAGCATATTGAAAATCTGTGAAACATAGATAAATCTGTGCACCTGGTATCCCTGAACGACGAAAATGGAATGGTTTATCAATCAGTGTGTTTGAAAAATGTAGTTTTTTCGATTTACTTTTCATGAAATCGCACTAAGTTAGTCAATACCACTATACTTTTTACTTGAAACGTTAATAAAGATGCTTCGTTCATTTGAACATGAAAAACTTCTGCTCGTTTATATGTCAAACATTAACAATCTTGTCCAGACTTTTCCAAAACGACATTAGTATTCTTTTACGAGAGACACGTTGCATAATAATGTGTAACTCATTATACAGATGGAACTACTGTTATGACGTAACTTAGTTTAAATTTTTTGTTAAACATTTTCACCGAAATCGTTCTAATTGTCATGTTGGTTTGTCGGTGGTATTATTGCAAATCCACTGAAAGAACTCTACGCCGTATCCTGCTTTTTAAGTGCCATAATGGCGATCCAAATTGTTTGGTTCGTAATACGTTTTATTGCCCTTTTTTGACAATAAACGTTGACAGCAACGCCCAGTTGAACATGTCGGGCATTGATTGAATAAACATTCAACGCATTGGACTAACGTAGGATGACTTTATCTCACTGGGCGATTGACGTAAAAGATTATTGTCAAAAAAGGGAAATTAAACGTATTACGAACCAAACAATTTAGACCGCCATTATGGCACGTAAAAAGCTGGATAACGTAGTATAACAATAATCATAAGATTTATTGTTTTATGAATGTGTGTAGGGGAAATACTATTGTTACTTTCTATTAAGGGTTCCTTTGTTGCAAGCTTATATTAGGTTTTACACTAACTGACGTAGCCCTATAAAATCAGCCAGATGAACTTCGTTTGCCGATTCTCGGTGGTTTGTTTACTTGGGCGCTACGCGTGTTCGTTTAGTTTCAATTCGTCCCAAACGTGGCGAATTGAATCGAATTTGTCCGGAATTTCTTTTCAAAGATAATTTTGACAGTTGGCTTTTAAGCCGTAATCATATGTTTTGCGAGAAATGAACTCAGGGGTTCATTTTTGACAACTCTCTTGTGGGCCCTTATTAGGTTCTTTACTGAAACAGTTAACATCACTTTTCTTGACAGTTCGCTTGTACTGTTTACATGGACTTAGAAAAATTTGTGGACGACTAGATTCGCTCGAAGCAAATCGTAAAGAATTTTTCTAAGTCCATGTAAACAGTACAAGCGAACTGTCAAAAAACTCAATTCATTTGTGACGTCACCGTAAAGTATTCAATTATTGACTCGAATCTAAACGGCTGGATGTTGTTGGCTCGAATCAAAACTTGTCGAATGTAAGCAAAGTTCATTTCATATCGCCAAGCTGGCGCCCATCGTTAGAATTCAACGGAGTGCTGGAGCGTTGCCAGAAGATTTTTATTTCCAGATTAAATTTTACTAAACTTCCCAGTTTAACTCAGCCGGAATTGGTTGGTTCTAATTCGTATTCCGGCTCCGGTGACACAAGCGATTCAAGTTAGAATGTTTAATGGGTACCATATCGATGCGGCTTAGCCGCATAACCGAGGCCTAGGAACCGAAGCGGCGTAAAGCCGCTGAGAATCCGCCAGGCGAGGTGGCCACCGACCCGCCGTCGGAAGCAAGCGAACCTGTGATCCACTCGTTTGCCCGGCTTACTCAAGCATAGGGGCTATCCCCTGCACGCGCAAATGCGATGTGGCGTAGCCACATTGGGCGGTGGACACAAAATAAAATTGGCAACGCTAGCAAAATGTAAACACAAATGAACACTCCGCATGCACATATCGTCAATTGACATTTCGACGAGTTTTGATTCGAGCCAATAATATGGGCCCCATCGTTAGAGTTCATCGGGGCCCCTATTTTTGGCGCGAATCAAAACTCGTCGATAATTGACAATTGGTTCATCCGGAGTGTTCATTTGTGTTTACATTTTGCTAGCGCTGCCATTTTAATGTAGAATACATTTAAGCTTTCAATATAGGGGTCCCGTTTCAAAATATCGGCTGCGGCGCCGCGTCAGATTTTGAACGTTAATAACTTTTATCATACCTAACAGAATGATTTGATTTTTAGGCCAATTTGTTGCAAATATGTTCCTCTATGCTGTATTAAAATTTGAAGTATGTATAACATGCACTAATAACAAAAAATTGTGTTTTGAAAAATCTTTCGAAAACGACTCGGAAAAGTGAAAATTTTCAGCCCATCCCGCACAGAGCCGTCAAAATGGTGGACCAACCGAACAATAAAATAATGAAAAGTTTATATAGAGGTCCACTACATGTTTGTTCCTATGGTTATTCGCATTGGGTTGCTTGACGAGAGCAGTTGGTGGGGGAAAGACGGCATATTCCTTTGGTTAGGCCATTAGAAGCCGGACGGAAAGGAAAGGCTCATGCACGGCACGAGAACGAGCGAGAAAGCGATAGTAGTGCATATTAGCGCGATTATATAAATATCTGTCGGTCGGTTTTTCTCATCATTCGTATTCGTTCAAGCACTAGCAAGCAGCCAGTCCACCGAAGGAAAGCAGTTGGCAATGACGACGGCGGAAAAAAGTGCCCCAGCTACTGGTGACTCATCGCAACCCGATCAGGAACTGTCGACCTGCTAGAATTTCGCCCCAACTAAAGGGCAACAGAGTAGGCTATCGTTCCAGCGTCTGGGTCGTGAGATTGTGCAGGACTGCAAAATCGAGCCACGCTTACAAAGCTCAGTCGTAATGATGCCCCGAGAAGCCAACGATGCCTACTTGGTCGGTTTGTTCGAGGATGCAAAATAGTGCTTTGTGGCTCACCGTGTCCGCGGGGAGTGCGTCTGAATTATGCTCCCGCAATAAAACAATAAACGGTTCTTTACAGGACCAATTAATTGTGTTCTAATAAGAGTTAAACTGAAATTTACATTTTATGGTGTATAACAAATAATTTTCAGAAAGCTATATAAAAAATACGATGTGTGGAAAGAAAGAAAGAGAATTTAAATTATCCTCTCTCGCTCGTTTTCGTGCACTGCTTTTCCTTTCCTTTCTGCTGCTACTACAATCATAACTAAAACGAATGTGCGTGTTCTCCCACCATCTCTTGGCCAGTGTTGCCACAATTGCATGTCGCTATTACAATTTGAATTATTTTATTGATCCTCTCTAGTATTGATAAAATATAGAACGTGCAAAGTACACTAGTCGCATGCTTTTATTCGAACTTTTTGGCAGCCTCCGTTGATTAACTGAATAAATCGATTTGTTTGTGCAGCTCCTTGCTAGTATCAAACTAAATAGCCTTTATCAGCGCTAACAAATAAGACAAAAGAATTTAAATTTGTGAAAATCTTTTCCTTCCTTCTTTTCAAATCTGCAACATTCTTTGAAAATATTGAAAATGTTGTTATTGAAAAACTGAACATGCAAGTTTGCTAGCACTGGCCACTAAATTGAAGGCGATGGAAAGACAGAATATCCGTTTTGGTTATGCTAGTATTGGTAGCCGAACGGAAAGGAATGGCACGAAAACGAGCGAGACAGCGATAGTAGTGCTTTCTCGTGTTTTCATATATGAATATTGGTTGGTCGGTTTTTCTCATCATTCGTATTCGTTCAAGCACTAGCAAGCAGCCAGTCCACCGGAGGAAAGCAGTTGGCGATGATGACGGTCCGCAAAAGTGCCCCAGCTACTGGTGGCCCATCGCAATCAACTACCGATCAGGAACTGTCGCCGTGCTAGTATTTCGCCCCAACTAAAGGGCAACGGAGCAACTAATCCGCTGGCTAACATTCCAGCGCCTGGTTGTGTATTACTGTGTATTACAGGTTGTGTATTACTTCAAAGTCGAGCTACGCTTACAAAACTCAGCCGTAATGAAGCCAGTGATGCCTACTTGGTCGGTTTGTGGGAGTGGGCGTAAATTACAATAAAAGCAACGGTTCTTTTCAGGACCAATCAATTGTGTTCTAGTGAGAGTTAAACTGAAACTTTCATTTTAAGGTGTGTAGCAAATTTTCAACAAGCAACATAATACGTTGTGTGGAAAGAAGTAGCTTGCACACGGAACAAAAATTTAAATTATCCTCTCGCTCGTTTCGTGCACTGCTTTTCCATTCCTTTCTACTGTTATTATCAGTATTACCAAAACGAATGTGTCGTTGCATGTGTTTAAGAGAAACGTTGAAGTCGCATGCTTCTATTCAAGCTTTTTGGCAGCCCCCGTGAACTAACTGCATTAAATGGTTTTTTTGTGCAGCTCCGTGCTAGTAGCAAACAAAATGGCCCTACTAGTGTCTGATTCGTGAGATTGTGCAAGATTTCAAAGTCGAGCTAAGCTTATAAAGTTCAGCCGTAATGGTACCCGAAGAAGCCAGTCTTGTCGTTTTGTTCGAGGCTACAAAACAGTTCGCCAGGCACGTAACTATCATGCCAAAAATATCCAACGATCCAGCGCATCACCATCAACACCAACGCCGATACCAAAGGTTCTTTTCAGAACCACCATTATTACCATAGAGAATTATTTGAAAATTTCCCATTCAAACGTGATTCTGTTGAATATTATTAGATTTAAATTAACGTCTCGAATTGAAATCACGACGCTCCGGTTATGTGACAGACATTACCCACCCATCTTTTTTTATTGTGACCACGACTAACGGTTTAATATAGACACCCCATTTCAATATTTCTGAAGGAACAGAAGGTCGAGTTTGGAAAGTTTGTAACTTTCATTGTACTTCACCAAATTACACAATGTTCGCACTAATCATTCAGAAATATGACCAGGAATCTTCTATTAGATTTGTAAGTATGTATAATTTACATGAATAAAGAAAAATTGATTTTCAGGAATCAATTATTATCTGTTCTTCCATTGGCCAGTACTACGCGACTTCCTCATGCTAACAATTAATTTCATCGTTAGCCATCTCCCTCACCAAGGCCAACAACGCCAACAAAACCGGTCCTTTTCAGGACCACCATCATTTTTGTAAAGAATAATATGAAATATTCCTCGCCCAAATCACCTTTTGTCCGAAAATTCCAATGAGTATCAAAATATTTAAAGAACGTGTTCCTTATGTATTCTTCATCTCTCCGGTTATGTCGCAGACATTACCCACCCATCTTTTTTTGATTCCACCACCTTAATGTGGCTACGCCACCTAGCTTTTGCGTGTGCTGTCCGATTTTACTTCCGCTTAGTAGGACTTCAACTAGGGATAGCCCCTATGCCTGAGTAAGCAGGGCAAACGAGTGGGTCACATATTCGCTTGGCTCGCTCGGCCGATCCTCAGCGGCTTTGCGCCGCTTCAGTTCCTAGGACTCGGCTATGCGGCTTAGCCGCATTATACTGGTACACCTTAAACAGAGGTTCCTGAAGAGTATCGGATGGTTACCGGAACTCAGCAAAGTTCAACCGGAAATACCGTGAAGCTGGTTACGACCGTTTCACGACAAAAGAGTCTAGTCTCGGAATTCTCCTTCAACATTATTTTTTGCAAGGTACCGCCACCTGTGATCAAAACACGTACGATCAAACGCAATCTACTTTAACTCGGTGACACAGCGACTTCGTCTTTATCTTGAACGGGAACACAACAATTGAGCTAGACAAGCACTTGCCGTCGCTGCCCGTAGATGCCCCCCTAACCTTTCGCCAGCGTTCAATCAAGTGAAGGGTGGAGAGTATCCCGAGCAAACGAAAAGCCCATAATACCCCTATGGCCATGGGGCTTGACATGGGTGTTTGAAATGGATTCTAACCATGAAAACACCATCACTATGGTCGGGAGATCCCATATAAAATGCCATATGTTGGTGTATTTATGGGTTATTGAGACCATCTTATAGTGTCTTGATGGTTGTGAATTTTGTCATGGACCATGTTTAAGGTCTTTTCAAGGGGCTATGTGGTGTTTGAACCCTTGAGTATTTGCTCGGGATGCCCCTTTAATTCGAATCCGACTCAGACCAGGCCTGCAGCGAAAGTGAACTGTGTGCGGTATTGGCACCGGCACCCGGCAAATCTGCCGGAGTGAATGACGTTTGCTTCCCTCTGCTGCAACATTCTCCACCAGCAACCAAACGGACAATATTGGACGGTACAAATCGTGCCTAGAGCGGCCGGGCGATGTCTGCTTCATGAAGGATGATCCTGGTAATCCCTATTCCAAAGGGAAATAGGACGCTCAATGGTTTTCATCCCATTAGTCTGCCTTCGTGCTTATCGAAGACATTGGAGCGAATGGTCAACAGTTGGCTCCTGGTTCGACGTCAGTGCGCGTTCCAATGTACAGCGCCAATTTTTAACCGACGACCTGCATGCTGACTATATTCGAATCACCACACTATACTCGACAGGGCGAAGGTGTATATTACACCGTGGCATCACGGAGTACTACCAACTAGCAGATCACTGGAAACATGCACCGCTTCCTGAGCGACTACCTACCCAATCGCACCATCTCGTTAAGAATCCGAGGTGGCTAGTACGACAACCTTCCGGAGGTCAACAGGGTTCTCCAGGGATCTGTGCTTGCCACTTAGAACGGAAAACTAGGCCTAGGCAGGCTCATATGGACATGATCGAAAGGAAATGTGAAGAGTCCTTTGCCTTCTGCTAAGTAGGAGTTGGGCGTTGCACCCAAGTCTACCGCATGGTCATTGTCTCTTAGTCTCAAATTTGCCGAAAATAGCCAACCAAATCGAAACACAATAAAATTTTATATTCAAATCTGATAAAATAGAAAATGAACCGATGTCAACAAAACTTTGAAATTCGGCTGAATATGTCCTCGAAAATGCTATCTAAATCATACTCACTACAGAACGTTAACGAAAAACTTATTCGCCAAAGAAGTATAGTTTCAAGCCGAAGAAACGAAACATAAATTATCCCCTCCTGCTGTGGCACCGAAGCAGATCGATGACGGGTTCGATCCACGCGCCCAAACAACCGGAGCCCTCTTCTCATCTTCCCGATGCGGATGATGATGATGATGATGCAGTGTATGTGGAGAATATGTAGTACACTTTTTTGCACGGGATGATCCACGGCGGGCACATTCTGGCGACCGGAGCCTAACCGACCCTTGCTTCTCCACCGCACGGTGCATCATTATTGTTATTATTATTATTATTATTATTATCAGCATCTTCCTCGTCGTCGTCCAAGTCTTCGTTGGCGTTCCCGAGGAGCCTCACGATTGTTTGGATTATAAAACGGAATGGCAAGGGTTGCAGGTGTTACTGGGCAATTATTTTCAACCCAACGGCATCAGCTCGGTTCGAGGTTTATTGTTGTTTGAGGAAATGAAACCGTACATTTTAAAAATGGATTTAGTTTGTCTTTAGCCAACCGAGAAGAATAGCCTTCGATCTGGCAACCGCGAACAAGTTAATAAACCGAACCGGCCGTGATCCTTCCCGCTATAGTATCCAGCAGCGGCTGGCATATGCACCACCAAGCCGTCCGGAACTCCGGAGGTTCTGTGCCATGACAAGCGAAGATCGAAGCAAGTCGAGTTCTGAATGATAGCTATAAATATACTTTAATGACATATTATTTTAATTGCACAGCAATCAAAATATTTGCTTTCAGGTATGGAGGGCGCAAACGTTAAACCGCTCGAGTTGATCCATGCCAGGAGCACTCGCGGATATGTACGGTTGGTTTGCGGTGGACGGGGTGAGGTTAAAAACGTGCTTGCGTTTGTTTTTGACGTAGGACTACGTCTTGCTTAACTGTACCGGTTGGCTGGCTGGCTGGGAGGTGTCTGGTAATTTGACCGAAGGCTATTTTGCCAGACAATGTTTAACCGTATGCTAACTGTTAACTGTACACTTCATTGTTAATATGTCCGGTTGATGTGGAACGAAACCATTGCTTTAATAATCTGTAACCAGGGGCTTAGATGGAAGACTTTCCAAAATTTTGATTATTTTAGAACAATGTTTATTATCATAGGTTCATGCTATTGATGAGGTAAGTAAAAAAATTAGGAATAGAATTAATCGACCCCTTCTACCGAAATTCTTTAGGCAAAGATCGTTTGATACCTTCTAAGCTCTCTGGTAAACTTCAAATTAATCACGTACCTAATAAGTTAAACAGCAAAAACAATTCTAATTCAGTCAAAACGAAAGCTCACACTTGAAACAGCAAATCGTTCTCGAAGAAGCCCCGCAACTGCGGTGCGATAAATTTGATTTATTCACCCGGCCCGGATACACCGGAGTTCAATCTAGTTTTCAGCCCGCAGGACTCGCGGCCTTCGGTGATAAGAGGCACTGCGAATGAAAATCACATTTGTCACCCAGCTTCGTGTAAGGGTACCCTACATACATAGGTATCTTGGCGCTGACTTTCTTCTGCGCTGCGATGAATAATGACAGCTTGCTCGGTGTTTGCAAACGGAGAGGAACCACCCCTTCCGGCGGCAATGAGCGATAAAAATGAGCTACGGCATCCATTCTTCGACACATTGGCGTTGTGTTGGCCTCGGGGGAACTCGAAAGGACGTGTTTTAGGGAGGAACAATTGCTGAAATCTGTCCATTCGGTTTGGTTGCTGTTGTTGGCTCTGTTTGTGGAAATCAAGGAATAACTTTCCAGCTCGAATCTCACCTTAGATGAGTTAGGAGCCAATAGACAAAGTTCTAACACAAATTGGCACAATTAACACCGGGGTTCAGTTAGAAACTGTGCTCCAATAGCAATCAAGGGTAGTCGAAACAAATTTCCTCCTCTTTCAGAACACCCATTTACGGGGAATTCCGATCAGCAAAACGAACGGCTCCGACTCTACTGGGACCGAAACAAGCCGGAATTTGCCACTGGAGATAAAGTGGTACGTGCTCCTCAAAAATAAATCAATGGAAAATATCTTCTCTTCGACATGCTTTCTAGCTACTATTGTCTGTGGGATGGAACCCATTCACCCGCATATTGGACCCTGCCATTAGTAGGATGGTTCAGACGGTCCACGGCTCTTGTGACCTTTCAATAAGTAAAGATATTTAATCACTTTTGTGCTCCGGGTACGCTCTGCCCCTCAGTTGCGCTATTTCCACTTAGGTTTCTAATTGCACATCGTCGGATGGGTGGATACGACGGAGGTAAACAAAGGTGTTCCCTTTTCATTGTTGGTAAGTGCAGTTGTCATTTTTATATAACAGGGTATTGTAAAGCAGAAATAGAAACACAAAACGTCTCACAAACTTCGTTAGGAGACCGACAGTGATATTGATGTCAACGTACGTCACCATTTCCCAACAAAAACCAACACATTCAAAAATGACAAATGTGTGCACCCATCTTTTTCTGTAGCTCGTGTGGACCGGGCTTGTACCCGCAATCAAACGGGTGCCATTTTGTTCAGCAGACAAAGGGAATAATTTATGCAAAATGTTTTGTCGGAGTCAGCTCATCAATTTGGCTTGAGAATGTGGCTGGCAGAATGGACCCAAGGATAGGAATAAAGTCACGAAAGGGTCCTCTGTCACGTGTTTCGTTCTGGGTAAATTTACTGGAATTTAACCCCTAATCAGAGTGTGAAGACGAACGGAATTGGCCATGACGCTTTATAGGGGAAAAAGTAGACACCAAAAGGGTGTTCGGGGAGTTCGCATTTTATGGTGCGCACTTTTGTTGTGGTGGTAATGAACTTGTTTGTCCTTTTACATTAATCTCATTCGAATGTTTCGGGTGTCGCTGTAAATTAATGTTAAACGTAAATGAAGATACTAGGTTCATATTGCGGAAATTATTCGTTTAGTTTAGGCGATGGTAAGGGATAGCTTTTGGATCAAGTCCAAGCTCCTTCAAGATATATTTCATGGAACGAAAAATGTTCAATGATAGATGAACAAGGCATGAAATGAAATTAATTCTTGACAAATTACGAGGGTTTGTTTACTTCGGCCTTTAAGTAAGTTCAAATGTAACGGGTGTTCATCTTTTGCATTCGAATTCATGTGACTCCCACGTTCATCCGATTCATTATATGAGGTTTTATCAGCTCGGCGTAGAACCTAATTTTGGAACCTTATTTTAAGCGCCACTTAGTCAAAACAAAGGCGAAAAAACATTATCAGGCGAATTGAACATTTTAACATCTCTAAGAACCAACGTAATTTGAGAATGTGATTAAATGACTACATCAACAAGAACAGGCCCCTATTATTGGCTCGAATTAAAAACTCGTCGAAATGTCATTCGGGATGTTCATTGGCTGGATGTTGTTGGCTCGAATCAAAACTTGTCGAAAGTAAACAAAGCTCATTTCATAGGGCCTATTTTATTGGCTCGAATCAGAACTCGTCGAAAAGTCAGTTGACGATAGGTTCATCCGGAGTGTTCATTTGTGTTTACATTTTGCTAGCGTTGCCAATTTTATTTTGTGTCCACCACCTAATGTGGCTACGCCACATAGCTTTTGCGCGTGCTGTTCGACTTCGCTACCGCTCAGTCGGACTTAAACTAGGGATAGCCCCTATGTTTGAGTAAACCGGGCAAACGAGTGGATCACAGGTTCGCTTGCTTCCGACGGCGGGTCGGTGGCCACCTCGCCCGGCCGATCCTAAGCGGCTTTGCGCCGCTTCGGTTCCTAGGCCTCGGTTATGCTGCTAAGCCGCATCGAAATGGTACCCCTTAAACTAGAATCGGTTGTGTAATCGGAGCCGGAAAACGAATTAGAACCAGCCAGCATTCCGGTTGAGCTTAACTGGGAAGTTTAGTAAAATTTAGTCTGGAAATAAAAATTTTCTGGCAACGCTCCAGCACCCCGTTGAATTCTAACGATTTCACCACCTGAGTGCCAGGTTGACGATATGAAATGAACTTTGTTTACTTTCGACAAGTTTTGATTCGAGCCAATAATATCCAGCCCATTCCATAACGTCAAACTTGCTCCCAGGTGGCGCAATCGTTAAACGGGCCCCTATTTTTGGCTCGAATCAAAACTCGTCGAAGTTTCATTTGACGCAGTGTTCATGCTGTGTTCATCAACCATTCAATTTGGTTCATTATAAATCCAATTAGAACCAAAGTTGCCAGTTTTATACAATATCTTAAGCTTTTTCATGATGTTGTAGACAGGCTTGATCGTAAAGCCTTCCGAAAAATCTTATCGGTCGCATCTTCCGGTGCAGCGGAAAATTTTTACCGTGGCTTAAAGTGGTTGTGTTGTTGGATTCAGGTTTATGTTTATAATAATATAAACGCCGGTATCGCACTGAATTCGACGGCCGAAATTTTACGTGCCCGTTTTATATATTGTCCATGGAAAATTGTGAAATCATGTCGGATAGGTCTCAATTGGACTTAAGAGACAACAAGTAAGTCTTTCCTTTAGGGTGATACAGCCGGAACAGCAGCGCATTTCAGATGTATGAAGGAATATTGGCGTCCGTGCACGCCGCACGGATCGGTTTCAGTGCCGGTTCAGCACCGTGCACGAACAGCAATATTAGGCAATACATTGGATAAATCGATGGCTAAATTTTTATATGTTATTGATTTCATTTAGCGGGAATTCGATCTACCTCTACATGTTCATGCGAAGGTAAAATCAAAACATTTTTTTCGGAAATCCTACTAAAATACTTTTATTAACATGTGTGCACAACTACTTGGATTTGTAGTTCCATGTCACTAACAGCCATTCAAAGTCTCGTGGACCGCATAGTCTACAAACGACGGTTCCGGAAGCCCTGGGCGAGAGTATTCAGAATAACAGTCTGAGATGGCAAACTTACTCTCAAATTAAAGGTGTTGCATCTCCACTATATTATAAATTTTCATCCCGATCCGACTTCTGGTTCCGAAGTTACGGGTTAGTGAGTGTGGTCACATAAAAAAATCCGATTCTAATGGATGCCAAACAGCATTTGCAGTTTTATAGCTCACGGACGGTGAATCTCGGAGGTGGTTCGGCCGATCTCCACAAAATTTGTCTCAAATTGAAAACTTTACTATCCCCGAACACGGCTATAAAACTACATACGGATCGGTAATATGGTTCTGGAAATATAGACTGAATCATCCGGTCACATAGGATATTCTTATATAAGTCGGAAATATTATGTGTCGTTGGCTGCTAAGCATGGTTCATAGCAGTCTACAATAGAGAAAACTTTTTTTCTTTTGTTTGCCATCAACGGCTGTGCTGGGCGGCCTGAATTTTCCCCCAAAAGTGAATTTTAACAGTTGGCTTTTGAACCCTAATCATATGTTTGTCGAAAAATGCCTTTAAAATGCATGAAGCGTCGAGATTTTATGTTATCTCCAAAAAGTATGGACTTTTACTAACACCAACTTTCCACATTTGAGCAGAAGTGTAAACAACTGCAGTGTTTTATTGAAAGGACAAAACAAAAGCACTACGCCCCAGTTAAACTCATTCCGGAACCGGTTCGAATTTCTGAATGGAGTCATTATGGATTCCAAATCAAATGCAACAACCGATTCCGACTCAATCGGTTTCAGAATCGGTTGTTGCATTTGATCAGGATTCCGAATCAAATTCCGAATGGTTTGACCGGGGCGGACCTGTGCACGGTAATCATTACGTTTTTATTTGGTATTCGTGTATAACTGGTGCTACACCGGTTTAGTGCAAAACAGAAAAACTGATTACACCCAAGTTCGTATCCGTCTAGCACCGCATACATTGGTGTTTTGCACTTTTGAAAACGAAAATGACATAAGTGTCTACTATAGGCATACAATACTATTTCAATGTCATCTATTTCTTACCTAGCATTAATTTCAAGCTGGATGTGGATCTGCCGCACTTCGATCGCTTCTAAAAGTATCTGCACTCGTATCGGGCATCGATGTTTTCGGACGCTTCCAGTTTGATAAACCAGACGTACACGTACACCAAGCTTCTAAAAGGTCCAGCACGTTGTACACTCCGGGAGAAGAGTGACCTTCTGATAGCACCGCGAAAGCTCTCGATGCAGTTTCCGGTTGGCGCTGCATGCCTATCATAATCAACACTCTGTACAACAAAAATGAGCACCTCAATGATAAGGGCTCGAAACAAAACTTGTAGAAAGTAAACAAAGTTCATTTCATATCGTCAACCTGGCGCCCAGGTGGTGAAATCGTTAGAAAACAACGGGGTGCTGGAGCGTTGCCAAAAAAATTTTATTTCCAGATTAAATCTTACCAAACTTCCCAGTTAAGCTCAGCCGGAATGCTGGCTGGCTCTAATTCGTGTTCCGGCTCCGGTGACACAACCGATTCTAGTTAGAATGTTTAAGGGGTACCCATTCGACGCGGCTTAGCCGCATAACCGAGGCCTAGGAGCAGAAGCGGCTCAAAGCTGCTGAGGATCCGCCGGGCGAGGTGGTCACCGACCCGCCGTCGGAAGCAAGCGAACCTGTGATCCACTCGTTTGCCCGGCGTACTCAAACATAGGGGCTATTCCTAGTTTAAGTCCGACTGAGCGGTAGCGAAGTCGGACAGCACGCGCAAAAGCGATGCACAGTGGTCGGAAACGCCAAAAACATGAACTTAATTCACTAGAGGCCAAACCATCGAATATATTCACAGGGTGTCTTTGGAGGAATTGTTCGTATGAATATTCCCCACAATCTGATAACAATTGAAATTATGCATGGCTTACTATGATCGAACTAAAAAAAATTACTTTTTATCCTGACGAGGTAGAATGTTGGTGTCTTCGACAAAGTTTTGGAAATGCTCATAGTGAAGAATTTTGTTGAAGAACTTGAGCTTGTAGAACTAAAGGTTATCGATTTATAAGGCGTTTTCTATGGCAACCCCCTTAAATCTAGTTTTTTCAATATAACTTTTTTCATTGAGACTTTTTGTGCAAACTATGTTCTAGACAAATGTGTAGGTATCAAAACTACATAATATTTCCGAAGACTGCATGTAAAAATACTCATTCGTTTCCAAGTTATTGAAGACTTTTACATTTTTTTAAACCAACTTCAACTATGTATTAATAAGAAAGGTGCAAACCAAAATGCACGAACAGGCACTTTTTACACTGTCTAAACTATGCACAATAAAGGTAAGAAGGTTTGGTGCGTGGCACTCTAGAACCCTATGAATAGGGTAAGTTTACTTTTTCATGTTTTTTTACCTTTTCCATACAAAAATCAGCAAAAAAAAAATTTTTTTACATACAGTCTTCGACAACATAATGTGGTTTTGATAGCTACACATTTGTCTTGAACATGGTTTGCACAAAAAGTCTCAATGAAAAAAGTTATATTGAAAAAACTAGATTTAAGGGGGTTGCCATAGAAAACGCCTTATAAATCGATAACCTTTAGTTCTACAAGCTCAAGTTCTTCAACAAAATTCTTCACTATGAGCATTTCTAAAACTTTGTCGAAGACACCAACTTTCTACCTCGTCAGTATAAAAAGATAATTTTTTAGTTCGATCATAGTAAGCCATGCATAATTTCAATTGTTATCAGATTGTGGGGAATATTTATACGAACAATTCCTCCAAAGCACCCTGTGAATATATTCGATGGTTTGGCCTCTAGTGAATTGAGTTCACGTTTTTGGCGTTTCCGACCACTATGCGATGTGGCGTAGCCACATTGGGTAGTGGACACAAAATAAAATTGGCAACGCTAGCAAAATGTAAATACAAATGAACACTCCGGATGATCCTATCATCAATTGACATTTCGACGAGTTTTGATTCGAGCCAATAATATGGGCCCAGCCAATAATAGGGGCCCTCCGATGACGCCACAAATATACTCGAGTGATAAATTTTGACAGTTGGCTTCTACACGTTTACATCAGCCCCGTGAAAACTGTTTGTTGCTTGAAGCGGCCACCAAATGCCAGTAGCACTAGCTGCGTTTCAAATCTTTAAGGTCTGTTCACATGAACTGTGCAACACTGTTTAAAAGTGGGAATCAAAATAAGTAATTATTAAACCTTTTTTTATTACGACTATGTTAGTCACATTTTCTTTTTTACATTTTAATGACATTCAATTAGCAAGAGATTACTGGGTAGGAAAATTTATGAAAATTAGAGCCATAGTACTCAATTGAGAGCAAGGATGTGAAGTAAGCAGATCGGAAAACTAGAAGTGGCAGGGTCATTAGAACAGGCTTAAAATCTTACGGGCTAAATTCTTGTCTTCTGCTAATGAGGGTCGAGCTTAGGCAGCATAACTACGAATCACCCGAGTTCACTAGCATGTGTCCTGGTATAAAGAGACAAATCCATCTTTAAGCACTATTTAGACTTCTCGTGAAAATGAACGTGAACAAGTGTTGAATACCTTTCATTGTTCACGGTGGAGGACGTCGTGAACAGTTTCATCAGCGAACAACGATTTCACGCTCAACTGGCAGTTTTCAGTTTGTCAGAATGCAATTTGGTATTCGAAGGTGAATGTTCACCGTGAACAGCGATGACATTTATATTCACCACTCCGCATCAATTCCTCCCATCGTCGAGTTTACACTCCCGGTGAACAAGTAAATTATCCACTGCGAACATATTTCACCGTGGAATATTTAAAATTATCGGGGAATATGAATATTATTGCATTGATTCAATTACATCCAATAATTGTACATGGATTCGCTAAGCATATTAATGTACTATCGTTTAGATCCAGTTTCATCAATTTCTATGCAATAATAAGGGAGATATTGGAAAAAACAATTTGGTGCGCATCGAGTTCACGTTCATTTTCACCGAGGGTGTAAATGGGCCTTTACCGTGACAACCGACAAAAGCCCGTACGATATTAAGCCTGTTCGAGTTACCCTGCCACTTTTAGTTTTCCGAAAATCCGAACGCTTTTGTCACCTAAGTACCAGTTGATCAAATCAAAATGAAGTTTGTTTGCATTCGACAAGTTTCAGATCGAGGTAACAACATTGGCTCGTAGCAATGTGAACGTACCGCCGCATAACTGTCATCGTCCTTCCAGCATAATCAGCAACCAATTTAACAGCAAGAAGGGAGCAATGACCTTCCTAAACCTTATGTTACTTATTCACAAACATGAAACAAAAATTATCTAACCCAGCTAAACGAACAAAACCGTTAACAAACGCGAAAATGAACCAACATTGACAACTAAATGTGAACGGTATCGAACCGCGTTGAGTATATCGTTAATGTGGTTTTCGTTTGAAGCGAAACTGAGTCAGTTCCTAACCCCAACTGCTGTCAAAATGTATGAACTGACAGCGGTTGGGGTTAGAACCTGACTCAGTTTCAGGTTCAAGCGAAATCGCCATAAGTAAACAAGTACACTCTACGGAGTGTATACACAAAAAACAGGTTTATTTCCACCCAGTGCAAAATTGATACCCTGACGGGATACAAGCTGTTTCATCTATAACATTTAGTTTGAAGATCATTTTATTTTACTGAAATTATCATTTCTGTATTTTGTGACGGGAAAAATTGTTAGACATTGGTAAACCAAGAACAGGACTGTCAATGAGTTGAAGTTTTGGATTTTTTTCAGAATATTTTTTCTATGACGAGAAAAAACAAATTTCTCAGAATTTAGCAACTCTGTCGCCTTATTTCATATCACTTATCGCAAATATATAGATTTACGCACATTCCTCACAAATTCATCTACTGGGAGCATTAAACCTTCCTACACACCTTCTTCCAACTTGTGGGAATCAATTTACAAAAGTGCCCAATACGCAAACACCGATAGCTTATGAATATTAACAACTTTGAAGCAGATCATAAAAAAGCTACCTTGAAGGGAGGTCCCCGAATAGGCTCCAATCAAACCGAAATCTAGCAGTAGAGCCTAACCTAAAACGTTCCGCCTCCGGGGACTATAGCTCTAAATCATCCGAGTTAATAATAAACAGCCAAAAAGCCACGCGTTTCCTCCTCATTCACCAACAGTTCCGTCGTTTTTCCCGTCAATCCTCCACGTACCCAGGGCACAGGTTGTAACCACATACATATTTATTAATAATTATACGATACCCGGATCGTTTCTGGCTAACCACGGCGCAATAATAACAACAACAACAACACGGTTGGTTTCCCGATTGTTGACGGATTGAAATATGAACTCCCGGGGTAAGCTTCCCACTGGTGCACCATCATACAGAACATAGACTCCCGGTGCAAGGTGGCGGTAAAAGTTTACGACCACCGCAAATTTTACGACGTTTTGTCATCTTTGGGATTATGTGTTTGGGCATAGGCGGCGTCGGCGGTAGCCGTTGTTTTTGATGGAGCTAGCGTCGATCAATTTCTGTTTGGAAATTGTTGGCATTTGGTTGTTTTTGGTCGGTGCACAGAGGAGTAATTAGGACAAATTCCTGGTCAAAACAAAAAAAAAATTAAAAAGGTGAATTGTGCAATTGGTGTCGCTTATTTGCAGAAAATGCTCAAATATGTTTGGTAAATTATTGAAAGTTCTGAAGGTTAAACCTCTATATTAAAAAAAATTAAAGCTCGGAAGCAAAATTATTTAAAAAAGTTTGTCTTTACGAAACCTTTATTGTCTGTAAAAATTCCCAACGAAACACTCTAAATCGCAAAAAAACTTGCTCGAATTGGGATAAAAATTCAGCTCACAAAGGATTCAATGAAATACTAATTTATGCTAATTAATATTTTACGAGCCCTCAATGTAGACCCGAGTAAGAAAATACCTGTTTATCAAAGCACCAATCCGCACATCTGGTGAAGTTGACTAATTTGCAAAATCGAAGAATTAGGTTTCCTTTCCCGGGTCCCCGGTATTTTTTTTCAGCCATAAACCATCAAATTGTAGTAATAGGAAACCATATAGCTCAACCTATCAAATGCCGGACCCAGATAAACGATCGATTTCGGATCAAGGGAAACGAGCAGGCACGTTAGCGACCGATCACTGTGTTTATTTATTTGCGATAAATTTAAAAATATATTTTACTGATCGTAAAGATGCCCTCCCGTGGAGAATGTGAGGAAACAGCGGAGTTCTTTCAGGTTCTAAAAGATACAGAAACAAACCATTAGAACTAACCGAATCGTTTATGAGCGATGGGAGGACACTGATCCCGGTGAGATCGTTGTCATTATGATCATCATCATCATCATCGTCGTCGTCGATTGGTTCTAGATCGCGGATCGTTGCTTGATTGAAGTTCCTTCGGGAGCAAGCGACTGTCGCGCGTTCCATGGACCGAACGATCGATCGAATTGATAAGAAATAGCCCCAAGTTTTTTTTGTACTCCAGCTCACCGCGAAACGAAATAGAAGATGAGGACTGAAACGGAAAGTCTGATTTAAAACTGAATACCGGTTATCGGTCTCATAAGCGAACGGTTCCGAACTCACCTGTGATGTGATTGCGTGCTTTTAAGATAACTAAAGAGAATGATAGAAAGAGACAAAGTAACTGATTCCACGGAACTGGCACAAAAAAAAACCGAACGAACGATCGCTTATGCTCAGTATATTCGTTTGTAATTTATAGTTAAAATAAATTCCCCGGACAAATATCGGAATATTAACATGACATTCGAGATCGAATGGGAGGAACAAAAGGGAACAAAGAACTGGAACAAAAAACTGGACAACAGACTGGATGAAACAAAGGTCCATTTCTGTGAACTATCGACGTTTTATGGAAAGCACTTTTAGATAAGCGGACAATGGTTTCCAGAAGCAATTGAGTATTTTTTGTTGGTTTGGTTCTCACTCACTCTCGTATCTCGACTCGACGGTAAACGAGGACATCTGCGGAACAAGTTCCGTCAATTTAAACCCATTGTTTCAGAAAAAGGTGCCTGTCGTGTTCAAAGACTAAACCTACTTTTCACCACACCTTGTAACCCCTTAGCGACAAGCCAACTCCCACGCCCTGACAGTCCCGAAACAATTTAATCGACCTACCTTTCGCTTTGATTCAGTTCCCAGACCCTCGTCAGCATGTGGAGTACGTAGGCTACCAAACGCCGATCCACACCGGTGACAGGTAACAAGAGCAGAGATTGTGTTAACGCGCCAATGATGTATGCGGTTCGAGTTCCGCTCCGAATCCACCCATCCCCACACACAGTCCGGTGAGATCTGCCAGAGTTAATCTGCGATGCGACAATAAAAGGTTATCCCCTTCCTTCATACTCCAACTCCTGCAACAAGAGATGAAACTACAAGAAACGGTCTGTCTTATCCCAGCCAGCAGCAACAATCTTCGTCCGGCTCCCTGATGCCGCTGCTGCTACCTTAGACCGCCTATAGGCTCCCATGTTCAAGATAATAATGATGGCCATGATGGAAAAATTTATTATGAATCGTTTCAGACTCCTTTATCGCCGCTTCGGTTGCGGTTCTTTCTTTGCGTTGCATAGATTTTTTTCCCTTTTTCTTAAATCAGTTGGAGTGAGTCAGTTCGCTTCGGTGGGTACCCTTACTAGAAAAGTAAATGTTCTTTTCCAGCAGCAGCGGGCAGGCATCGTTGCGGCAGGGAATATGCCGTTTTTGCCTCGCTAAGCATGCTACATTAACGATTATTAACCGCAGCTCAAGATCGGTTCCGTGGTTGCGGAAGAGGAAGAAAAAGAACCGATTCCTGTGACCGCATCATTCTTGACAGGGTACTATTGAGTTGATAGCAGGAAAATGTGAGTAGGTTTTGTATGTCAAGTTACAATAAACTACTGATTTTTTTTTCTCTCTGTAAGAAACTCGATATCCTAACGGAGGACCGAAGAGTGTAATGCGATGACAAATACGGCTACACGACCTCATACTACTGCAATTTAAAGACGCCGAATCACTCTGGATGAGGACTCGCCATGTCTATCGTTTGTTTAGCATTTGTCTGTCAGTGTCATTCCAATCGAGCACGAGACCTGTCAAAAGTACTCAAGTCGAAGAAAATCGCTTCGAATCCTTCTCGTACGAGCGCAACCTTACCCAGAGGGATTCAGCATCGTACAATACTGAGGCACTGCGTTGAAAGAGATCTGGATGATTTTATTTCTTGTTAACTACAGGCGCGATCAAGTATCACTTAGCCAAGCTTATTCCATCGTTCATCATTATGGCAGCAGGTATACCCTAAGCACAGAAAGCGCTACGCATGTACGAGTACCCAATTTCAAAGCGGCAAAGAAGAATGCATTGACTGCAATCATAGGAAACTAAAAGAAACCGTTGGTGTAGGTTAAAAAAACGTCAATTCTAGTTAAGGAGCGGGAGTTTGTTTACATCGTATTGGTTTTATTTAATCTTCATTTACACACCGCTTTTCGCTAAAAGCAATTTAGTTCGATCGACGGATGTTCTTTTTAGTGTGATGTGCTGCTCGTCAGTGAAGCTGTTATGTTGTCGATTCTTTTGGTCACCAAACTCACAATGTTCAACTTGAAGTTTCAGTGAAAAAATAAAGTCACTTGCTGATTCTCCAGCTTGCTGTACTTTCGTACCAAAACTATATGTTTGAAGCAGGACTGAATGAGTTTTGTCAAGTCTCTCCTTAAGCTTTTGAACTAGTATCTCATACTATACCTCGTCCATCAGTGTTTCCGTAGGATAAAGTTTCTCTGCTATTGTGAACAGATTATCTCCACCCAACATAAACATTTGATCCTTCCTCTCATTTTCCTTAATTTTGTTCACCCGGAAATGGAATCCTAAACGCCTTATTCAACCGGCGAAGGATTGATCCTTGCGATACGGTTCAATATTTGGAGCTACCACATAAGACATATTTGCCAAAATCTAGGTAAAACAATTATAAAACTTTACAATCAGTTCCAAATAAACAAATAAATTTGAAATTTAAGCTGTCTAAAATATTTAAACAAATACAAAAAGAAATTCTGTCACTCACCAGAACAAATCGTCACTCACACCAGATGCCACAAAGCAACCACCAAAAACTCCTTTCGGCGGAACGAAACAACGACCGCAAGCAACAGAAAACCTTTCCGGAAACGTGAAACAGGAACGGCAAACACCAGAAAACCCTCCCGGCAACGTGTAATAGCAGCAGTAATTAGCGCCGATTTATTTTTCCTGCTGTGTAATAATGTAGTCAAACTGTTAAAATAAAAAAGAAAAATCTATTAAAATTTTGTATAAACTATTGTCTTTACCAATCTATCAAAAGAATAAAAAAGGTTTAATTATTTCGGATTGTTCTTTTGTAATAAACGATGCTGACGCCGCAAAAAGCAAATGGCGTTCCGGTCGACAAACGCGTTTTGTCACCCACGTCTGTATATAATTCTACAGAAACTGCAATATCACTAGTTCGTTTTCACGGCCGTGCGGTAAAATGTATTCGGCCACTACCGTTTTCCTCGTCGCCACTATTCTAAATGTGTTAATTTACTTACGGTCTTCCTATGACCGGACTGTCCGGAAAGATCCCAACAGCCCCGTCGGTACAATGCGGACAGCGAACAACCTGAGATCCGGAGAAAACAGCATTAGGGGGGACTTTTCTCTAGCACTAATAAACACTTCTGAACGTTGAGACTTGTGAACTGGGATCAGATTATCTCATCATTTATTTTCATCAGGTCAACTGACAGCAGTGTTGCGCGATTGCGCTAAAAGATGTACTGAATACACGCTAAGGTGTAACTAATTACTAACGTGTAACTACAATACATATCAGTTTCATCCTCTTGATTAGCAAATGCGTGTAAAGCTTCGAGAGACGAGTTCTTTTTTAGATATTTTTCTACTCATTCCAAATTAGTGCCTTCTACACCTTGTAAACGTGTAGTTTAGAATACGTTGCATTTTCAAGCACTCGTAAATACTTGAACTCTTGAATATTCATTTCTGTAAGTACAGTCGTGATTCGCTGGTTGGGCCACAGCCTTGTCCAACTAACGAATTTGATTCGCTAGTTGGACCGACTGACAAATGTCAAAAACTCTCCAAAGTAGATGTTGGCAGTGTAAATGCATCTGTTCATATCTCTAAATATTGTCAGATTGATTGTCAAAATAAATTTGACACGAGATTTTGACGTTCATATGCTTTTTAGTTGGACAATGGTCCAACTAGCAGAGGTCCAACTAAAAAGCGGTCCATTTAAAAAGTGTCCAACCAGCGAATCACAACTGTACAGAAAATTTTAACTTGTAAATTAATAATAATAACTATTTTTACCATTTTTTGTTAACCATTTTTGTTAACGACCTATTGAGTTAATTTGTCAACAGTTTTTTCGGCATTTAATTAGCAAGGGACTGGAAGGTGAAGTATATTTTTCAATATTTAGAGCCATAGTACTCAAGGGAGAGCAGGGTGTTGAAAGGAGAAAGTTTAGAAAAGCGTGGAAGGATCATATATGCAAGCTTAGAGCTCACCGGCGACTTAACCCTTTGTCTGCTACCGTAGGGGTCAGGGTCTTTTGGCATTGAAAAATATACTTCACCTTCCAGTCCCTTGCTAATTAAATGCCGAAAAAACTGTTAATAATAATAACAGTAAAATTTAATTCATCGATGCATTATAGCCTTTCATGTAACATATAACAAATTTTTAGCATTTTATTGACTATTGTCTTAGTTTTGGAAGTGTTGTCACTAAGAACTATTCATAATTACATTCAGTTTCCAGTGCCTATCTGAAGTCATCAGAATTCATTAATTATGCAAAAAAAAATTTAAGCCCCTCTCGAAACAAAACCCTGGCCACGGAACTAGATCAACACCATGACAAACTTTTCTTCGCCTAATTATGAATCAGTGATGCATGCATCGATCCCATTCGCGTTATAACACTATTACTAAACAGAAGTAACTCAACCCCGCTCTATGAGAAACCTTATTGCATTTCCATCCGACATCCCTTTCGTCGGTTGCTTGATGTAGGCGCCCCACCTCCACAGCGACCCACAATCAAGTGTTCATTTTTTCACATCTTCACTGAGCACCACAACCCAAGAACACCCGAGATTGCTTGGTTTTGCGAGTGAAGAAAAACATAATACAATACCATCTCTGAAATGATTTCCCAGGTCCGCAAAACTGCAAGAAAATCCTCTCGAAAATAGATTCCGGCACTCGGTTCGCAATCTTACCGAGTTCTTTAAACCACTCCCGCCGGAACGAGATTGAGCTGAGGGACTCCACATCGCCACGTTTTCTAGCAAATCTCACTCACAACCCCCGCAGCAAGGCTCATGTATATTTCATCAGCTCAGCAACAGTAGCAACGAGCCGACCCATCTTGGACACGGCATTTATGACACGGGAGACTGGCGAATGCCACCTCAATTTACTGTTCTCGAGTGGCATTTTCTGATCGCTGGTTGCATCACCACTCCGCCACGTCACACCATTTCATTCTTCAACTGGTGACTTTCTTCGGCTGTTGCTGGATATGATCTCAGTCCGGGACCAACCGACCAACGCCGGGGTCTGGGGTGGAAGGAAGTTCGAAATCGATTTCCAACTATTGTTCGTTCGCACCCCATCCATCCGGTCTGTCTCGGTTAGGCCGAGCAAAAGTTTCCTTTTCCCGAACACTACTACCCACCTGCGAGGAAAATAAGTTTTCTCTCGTTTCTTAGTTCGGAGTTGTTGGATGATGTTCTTGAGTATTCTTCTGACTGAGCTGCTCTGTCAGCCAAGTCAAGTCATGCTGGTTAGCGGGATGGAGACAGGTTCAGCAGGAACTGGTCATGAAAAACCACGCAACGGAGAGGTAGAATATTAAATCAGCACTCTGCTGAGGAATGGGCAGGCAAAAGAAAAATCCGCCCACCGCCGTCCAGGCATTGTTGAGTTGTGTCCTTTTGCTCCTGATTGTTGCTGGATTTGTCACTTGCTTCCAGTTGTTCCGATTGTTACGGCGAAGTCAGGACAAAAAAAGCGACAGTCTGTCGGAAAAGGCGAGGCAGCGACAGGCTGTTGCTTCAATTACAGTAATGTGACAGACTTGAGCGCTTCGGAAATAGTTTTCCTTCGGATTGTCGTATTTCGTTTTAAAGTACATGTACTTATTGAAGAAATGTTGAAAATTTTTACGCTGATTGAAAACTAGAAAAGGATTGCATTGAAACTCTTGACAAGCTTTATCGAGGTATGTTAGCTAATGCATTTTCCATTTTCGTATTACTGTACTAATTGCGAAACTATTCCACTTAATGTTGAAAATGGTGACGGTACACCGATTCTTGAGCCTTTAATGGCATATTACACCCGCTCCCCTTGCATCCGATAGACCGAACAAGAGCAGAGCTGCAACCAGGCTGATGGTACTCTTTTCAGAAGTAATACCAAATTGGCTAAAGAATAGTCTTTGTCATTCTTCCAGAAATATGCCTAACCCTGTTCAGTGGGTGAACAGAGCAGGCGAGCTCTTTGAATTCCATGCGCGATTGTCGTTTTTTCGCATGCATGCATGCTGGTGTAGTACCTATGAACCGCGAAAAACACAGAAACGAAAACTCGCGAAGTAGGTAAGCATCATCATCTGATTTTTACTTTCAGAAGTAAATCATGACCGGTGTTGCCAGTTCCAACGGGGATAGTGTTCATGTTGCTTTTATTTTTCAACTGATGCTTCCAGTAAAGTTTTGATTTGATATTCGGACTCTTTTTGCGTCTGAATTTTTAATGCATATATGCATATATGGTCGGTGTTAAGTTAGACCGAACTAAAATAAATTTCGAATTATAACGTAAAGGATGCTGCGATTCAAATTTTAAACTCGTTTTTCTCGAAATCAATACAATGTCATTTAGTCCGGTTTGACTTAACACCGACCATCTAATATACATACAATTTGAACATTTTATAAAAATCAACGAAATTTACAGCGGCCCTCATACGGTCAATGTTTTTGTCAATACGACTATTGACGATATTGCTGCAACACGTCAATCCCATTTGAAATGTACATCGTCAATACAACTTGTGTGTGTCAAATAAACTCACTCAATTTTACCAGAGATGGCTGAACCGATTTCCACAAACCTAGTTTCAAATGAACGGTATCCCATACGACGCTATTGAATTTTTAGTTGATCGGACTTCCGGTTCCGGAGTTACGGGTTGAAGAGTGTGGTCACGCAGCAAATTCCCATATAAACTGGTAACCCTATGATGTCCGAATAATGTAATACATATTCAAATACGTTCAACATTACTTGGATTTGCGGGTCTAGATCACTTATGACCAATTAAAGTAGTTTTGACCACATTGGTCACCTATGACGAATCTTGATGCCCCCTGGGAACTCGCCAAATTCCCAAGCTAATGTCACACCTATTTGCCAGCAAACTTTTAACCGATGTTGTTACCATCTGGGCCCTTTACCCCATAGACCAGTTGCAAAAAACGAGAGCAAAACGCGAGCAAGAGAGTTTGCCATACTGCTGTTCAACACGAACGTAGGCAGTAATAGATACGCTATAATACTGCGTATAACAGTTAGGAAGTATATACTATCAAAAGTATTAGATATGTGTCTTGGATAATAAATATATACGCCTATTTTTGTATCTTAATATTTCATATAATGTTTAATGTGATTAGGAGGAAAATTAAAATAAAGCACATGTAAATTATTTTCAAGCGGTCTAAATAAATACTTAAGCTTTAATATGTAACACATGAACACAAAACATCAAATTACACACACGTTAGGAAAACAGGAAACGCTCGGGATTGGAAAACCATGGGAAAGCAGGAAATAAAACCAAACGGGAGAGGAAAATTGCGAGTGAGAGGGAAGCTACTGGGTTAGAATAGAAATAATGCGAATTACTTTTGCTAAAGACTTCAAGAAAGGCAGACATCAGAGTTAAAAAAGTAAGAAGATAGACAGTTGGAAATATTTTTATACCGTAAAGTTATAGTGGAACAAATAGAGGAGTGATAGAAAGTTAATTAAATAAATCCCGAGAAGGAATCAGGTATGAAATTAAAATAAGAGCTTTTCCAGTAGCAAACGTATAAGATTTCCCTCCCTCGTCAATATTATCCGCTTGCAGGACCCATTATATTATATTAGATCCTAAAGCCATCGGAGTGGCTTATAGTCCGAAGCGTGGTGTCCCTTGAACGGCCCGTCATTGATAGTGGCACCATCATCGCTAAAAGCCCGTCAAAAGTGCCCATGAGCACACTGAACCAGCCACGAGGTTCCATCGAGACCTCCGGGTCATCAGCAGGTAGCTGAGTCCAGCCAGAGTGCCCTTGAATCGCCGGCCTGTCGCCGAAGATCAACCGCAGTGACCGCCTATCGACGCACTCGCCAGAAAGTGGCATCGCTGGTCGCATTGGACCCCGCCACCCAACAGCCCACACCAACAGCAGACCATCGCAGCAGCATCCCGTCGTCGTAGCCATCGCAACAGCAGCCGACCGTTTCCCGCTTCGTCCCAGCGTTCGCCGGCCGGCCTTGTATACACCTACACTCACACACAAAAATTGTAAGTTACAATAAATAATTAAAAAAGTGAAAAGACCGTGTTTGTCTTCCGATTGGGATAGAGTGACATTGAGCCGACCCTGAAGCCTCCGTGCCTCAAGCTCGAGCTAGCCAAGAAAAGAGGCCTTCGGAGCCCACCCCAAACGGTCCCCGTGGCTTGACCAGGGATTAGAGGCAATCTAAGCCGCGACCCTTCTGATCCGGCCAGTAACAATGTTCACAAACTTGAAAGATATAATACTCCCATTGACTGCTATTGAATTTCATTCAGTTCTGATTTTTGGTTCCGGAGTTACAGGTTGGTAATTGTGATCACATAGGAATTTCTCATATAAATAGGTACAATCGTACTACCTCATAGGTTTAAAATCTATTGAGATAAACATCAATTTACTTAGATTCGCATACTTAGATCACTGATGGCGAATCAAAAATTATTGGAATGTATTGTCCACTATCGATAATTCCGGAAGGGCAGCCCTAAATTTGCGCCGCTAAAACAACAAAAATGATCCATAAAAAATTGAAAAACGATCCATAAAAAAGTTGTTGATTTTCCATAAAACCGGTGATCGGGCCTAACAGCCTGCATTCCGTATCAAATGACAACGGCCAACGATGTGTGAACTTCGCAGCCTCCCGTGGAATGGTAGTCCGAAGCACCTTCTTCCCTCGCAAAGATATCCACAAAGTCACCTGGAGATCACCGGACCAAGTAACAAAAAATCAAATCGACCACGTTCTAATCGACGCTAGATTCTTCTCGGACATCACAAACGTCCGCACTTATCGCAGTGCGAATATAGATTCGGACCACCACCTGGTTGCAGTATGCTTGCGCTCAAAACTTTCGACAGTGCATAGCTCTCGTCGAAGCCGAACGCCGCGGCTAAACATCGAGCGGCTACAAGATGGCAGAGTGGCTCAAGAATACGCACAGCAGCTGGAAGTGGCACTACCAACGGAAGAGCAGCTAGGCGCAGTTGCCCTTGAAGATGGCTGGAGAGATATCCGATCCGCCATAGGTAGCACCGCAGCCACTGCACTAGGTACGGTGGGCCCGGACCGAAGAAGCGACTGGTACGACGGCGAATGCGAGCAGTTAGTCGAAGAGAAGAATGCAGCATGGGCGAGAATGCTGCAACACCGCACGAGGGCGAACGAGGCGCGATATAAACAGGCACGGAACAGGCAGAACTCGGTTTTCCGGACCAAAAAGCGCCAGCAGGAAGACCGAGATCGCGAAGCGATGGAGCAGCTGTACCGCGCTAAAGACACACGGAAATTCTACGAGAAGTTGAACCGCTCGCGCAGGGGCCACGTACCACAGGCCGACATGTGCAGTGATACAAACGGGAATCTTCTCACGGACCAGTGTGAGGTGATCCAGAGGTGGCGGCAGCACTACGAAGAACACCTGAACGGCGATGCAGCAGACGACGAGGATGGCACGGTAACGCACCTGGGAGCACACGCGGAAGACATTACACTACCGGCTCCGGATCTCCAAGAAATCCAGGAGGAGATTAGCCGGCTCATAAATAATAAAGCCGCTGGGGTTGACCAAATACCAAGCGAGCTACTAAAACACGGTGGCGAGCCACTGGCTAAAGCGCTGCACTGGGTGATTACCAAGATTTGGGAGGAGGAGATTTTACCGGAGGAGTGGATGGAAGGTGTCGTGTGTCCTATCTACAAAAAGGGCGACAAGCTGGATTGCTGTAATTACCGAGCAATCACCCTGCTGAACGCCGCCTACAAGGTACTCTCCCAAATACTATGCCGTCGACTATCACCAATTGCAAGAGAGTTCGTGGGGCAGTACCAGGCGGGTTTCATGAGCGAACGATCTACCACGGACCAGGTGTTCGCTCTTCGTCAAGTACTGCAGAAATGCCGCGAGTACAATGTGCCCACACATCATTTGTTCATCGAATTCAAAGCCGCATACGACACTATCGATCGAGATCAGCTATTGCAGATTATGCACGAGTACGGATTCCCGGACAAACTGACGCGATTAGTGAAGGCGACGATGGATCGGGTGATGTGCGTAGTACGTGTCTCAGGGAAGCTCTCGAGTCCCTTCGAATCACGCAGAGGGTTACGGCAAGGTGATGATCTCTCGTGTCTGTTATTCAATATCGCGCTGGAAGGTGTAATAAGAAGAGCAGGGATCGACACGAGTGGTACGATTTTCACAAAGTCCGTTCAGCTACTTGGCTTCGCCGATGACGTTGATATTGCACGAAACTTTGAGAAGATGGAGGAAGCCTACATCAGACTGAAAAGAGAAGCCAAGCGCGTCGGACTTGCCATCAACACGTCGAAGACAAAGTACATGATAAGAAGAGGTTCACGCTTCGAGTTTGCATCGGTGGCGACGAAAACGAGGTGTTTGAAGAGTTCGTGTACTTGGGCTCTCTGGTGACCGCCGACAATGATACCAGCAGAGAGATTCGTAGACGCATCGTGGCAGGAAATCGTGCTTACTTTGGCCTCCGCAAGACACTTCGGTCGAACAGAGTTCGCCGTTCGTTCGAAGTAGACCATCTACAAGACGCTGATTAGACCGGTAGTTCTCTACGGGCACGAGACCTGGACCATGCTCGTGGAGGACCAACGCGCACTTGGTGTCTGCGAACGGAAAGTGCTGCGTACCATCTACGGTGGAGTGCAGATGGAAGGCGGCACATGGAGACGGCGAATGAACCATGAGTTGCATCAGCTGTTGGGGGAGCCGCCCATCTGTCATACCGCGAAAATCGGACGACTACGGTGGGCCGGGCACGTAGCCAGAATGTTGGACAAGAGCCCGGTGAAAACGGTTCTCAATTGCAATCCGACCGGTACAAGAAGACGTGGCGCGCAGCGAGCACGATGGATCGACCAGGTGGAAGACGATTTGCGGACCTTTCGCAGACTGCGTGGCTGGCGACGCGCGGCCATGGACCGAGTGGAATGGAGGAATCTTTTGTATACGGCACAGGCCACTTCGGCCTTAATCTGTTAATAAATAAATAAAAATGTTCCATAAAACAGAACTGAAAATCCATAAAACAGTGTGAATGATCCATAAAAAGGGGTGATTTGATCCATAGATTATGTAAGATTGAACCATAAAATAGTCGCAAAAGAGCACTAAAATAGTACTAAGAGCAATTAAAATCAACCCATGCCCCATAAAAGTATTGGAAATGTTCCTTAAAATGATACATTTTGCGCCATAAATTAACCGACATTCATCCATAGAATATTAACAATGTACATTAAAACACGGAGCAATAAAATGTTAGAAAAAGTTCCATAAATTTGATGAAAATATTTGCTAAATATTTTTTCTTGGTCCATAGAAGATGTAAAAATGAACATTAGAAATGCTATGTATTGATTCATATATCGAATGAGCAAATTTTCTGGCAGAGACCGCTCTGCTAGATTTCTGTAAGTCTTGCTTTGGCAGTCCTGTCAGATTGCTGCGTGTATCCTGTCGGGTTAGTTGAGCTAGGGCGAACTCGGTTTCGCTCGCATTTTCTGGCAAATTTTGACAGGAACCGAGCAAAACCCTAGCATAACTCGGACATAAACTGTGCTAAGCTTCTGGCAATTCCTACCTGGTAGAATTTAGCACGAATCGAGCAAAACATATGACAAAGATGTGGCAGAAAGCATGCAGAGATCTTGGCCGTACATTCCTGGCTGGATTCTGGATGAAAGTGAGCAGCATCGGTTGGTTTAACCGCTTCTGTCAGAAACGGTTGTTGCATTTGAGCGAATTCGTTGCCAGAATTCTCGCACATATCGCACAAAATGCTCGCAGAAACTCTGCCAGCATCAATTTCGCTTTGCTCAACTTTTTGCTTGCCACGCTGACCGGGCGCATGCGAACCTGTATACGATAGTGATTTTCAACGTATTTTCATTCAAATATTTACACAGGTTTTTCGGAAAAGTTTGTTCTAGCTTATATGTCTATTCCCTGTGACAATAGCTGACGCATTTTTTGTACCATGTAGCACGTTGGTTCTTCAGCATAAACCTTCAGATCTTCACCATAAGATCACTAAAACAAACTTGGCAGCACTGCCATTGGGGCCTCCCGATGAGCACTAAATAAGGAATGGTACGTTAAATGCATTTACTTGTAATGAGCTCCTCTAGGAAGCTCAACTGGCTCGCCTGGCAAATATGTAATGTAGCCAACCAACAAAAGGATCTTCGGCAGCTGCATCGGCATTGCATTGACACAACGGCTTGGACTGCTCAGTCACCTACAGCGCGGAGTGGTGCGGTGCGGCATGCCGATGCCGACGAAGGCGCGATATGCATTGCGATGCGCGTGTAAGCTTATACCTTCGGCAAACAAAATGTGCGATTTTGCAATTGTTGGCGAAGTTTTATTTTTCGTTTCAATTCCCGGCAACCTGCCGTGCGCGCGGTAAGACGGTAATGTATTTAGAGGGCTATCGAGCAGGCTACAGAGAGCAACAATCCAGCAGGGGGTGCGAGTAACAATAAAAGCTACTTATTGCTAATTAATTTCTTGTGTACACATATCCTCGTTGGGTCGCTGTGCGGTGTTGTTTCGGACTTGTTAGGAGAGGACAGAAGTAAAGCATGTAACACCAAGCACCGCCGTCGTAAGCCTTGGCAAGTTCCAACCAACCATTATTGCCATTGTGGGCTTTTTGGAATTTTTCTGGAAGTGTTGTGAAGCGACACAAGCATGTAAGCCGATTAAAATTATTGCAAACGCTTTAGGAAGCCGTTCGGTTCTAGGCGAGAGAGCTCATAAATGGTAATTAGAGGCTTTAAAAAATTGCAACAAACACGATCAATACGGTCGCTGTGGGAGCTAATGTCGTTTGGCAGCCCAGTAGCATCCGATCGGACACTACATGGGGCGGTACATCAAAGCAGGCTTAGCTGTAAATTTTAATCGATAGATAAGTTGAGCTAAATGTATTATAAGGGTAATATAAGTTGTAAATTATAGTAGTCTTACAAATGTGTTGATTAATTTATTGGATTCCAAAGTCACCATTACTGAAGTGTACAAGAGTTTGCCTATTTGACAGCGGTGAGAAGGGTGAGTAATCAGTGAAATCGGCCGATGTTCGGTCAACCATCTCTCTATCTCTACAGAAACTTTTAGGATACAGTCGTGATTCGCTGGTTGGGCCACAGCCTTGTCCAACTAACGAATTTGATTCGCTGGTTAGACCGAAAGACAAATGTCAAAAACTCTCCAAAGGAGATGTTGGCAGTGTAAATGCATCTGTTCACATCTCTTAATATTGTCAGATTGATTGTCAAAGTAAATTTGGCATGAGATTTTGGCGTTCAGATGCTTTTTAGTTGGACAATGGTCTAACTAGCGGAGGTCCAACTAAAAAGCGGTCCAGTTAAAAAGTGACCAACCAGCGAAACACGACTGTATTCGACAAATGTTTATCAATGTTTTTTCTCTGTCAAATATTTGACGTAGTGTACTGGAGGCTTAAGAAAATGTAAACATAGTTTTGTGTGGCATTACTACTGAACAGCAATTGACAGTTGTCCCAGCAAATCAAGTCGGTTAAATGAAAGGTTAGTTCAATTGCACAATTTTTTTTTTGCTTATCATTTTTCGTACAAATAGTTAAAGAACAGATTTGGATATTCGTCTATATCTTCAGCTGTTGTAAAACTATAGCTAGTCGAAAATGGTTAACCAATCAACCAAAATGCCATCGAAATAATCAACTAACCCAATAATAAAGCAATACTGCAATACAACTGGCCCAATAATAAAGCAATAACAACAACTTTGTTCAGCACGAATCGTTTCGAAACCTCCTTGCGCCATCCATCGACGGCAGGATCAAAGACCAACGGAAGACCGCCCCTGGTCAAGTGTAATCTTGTTAGTCAGTAGACCTGAACAATCACCCGAAAGTACACGGGATACCAATTTCGTGTGCTCTGTTGGCCAAAGCACTTTTTTCTGTAGCATCCATTCCATTGTGCCCTCTCCCCTCCTTCTCTGAGGGAGCTGTCGAATCCGTCCAAAACGGAAGCTGTTTGCATATGCCGGTAGCTCAAGGCCGTTCGCTGAAGAATGGACAAATCCTGGGAAAAACAGAAACGTCTCGATCTGTTTCTAAGGCTGGCGAACGAAAATTGATGGGGGAAAAAGAAAAATTTAAAGCATTTCTGAACGGGGAAGCAGACCATAAAGCGTAAAAAAAAAACAATTACCAACCAGAGATGAACGTGAAAAAGCGGGTTAGAAAATATGTTGGACGCTGGAAAGTGTTGTTGTTTTTCATTTGATTTGATTTCAATACAATGACGATTTACTCTGTAAAAACATAATTGCAGATTCATTTAGATAGCCTTCCAAATCCTGAAAATTATTTCAACTTTAATGAAATTGTGCCGAATAAGCCCAAAACGAGGACCAATTTCTAATCTAACGATACACATGTTACCCATAAATAACTATTTCCCTGGCGAAACCGGGAGGGTGTCCTTTCGTGTTCTGAAGCATACGGACAGATCCATCTTCAAATAAATCACAAATAACTAGCAGCCTGGAATCTAATTGACAGATTCCCTGCTGCGTTACAAGCAGCAACCCACACAGATAGAGGGAACGTGACGTACCTAGAGAAGATGCATCCTAGTTCCTCGGTAGTTAGTAGACCATCCTGCAGCAGCTAGAGACAGGAAGTTTCCTCTTTACACACGACACACTGTCGTTGTCAGCTCTCGAGCCAACTGAGTGCTTGTATTGATATACCCCGGAGAAGAGTGATATGAATTTATGACACCATCCTACAGTCAATCCGTTTTTGCCGATGGGAGCTCCGTCTGCGGTCCCAGACCAGACGTGTTGATGGGCACTAAGGGGTGTGACCGATGTGCGTATAGTTGTCCCTGGGTAATCCAGTGCTGATTTAGCTAGTTCCGGTCACTTTTGAAAGTAGCTGAAGCAGAAGTGACGGATTGAGAAAAGCGTAAAGGTGGGTACATTGTAGGCAATTTTGAAATTTGATGAGTGAAATGTTAATCCAGCTTAAAACGGGTCTAAAAGAATGTTTATGTTTGGAAAATCAACTTCTTTCCAGTATGTTTCTCGCAAATGATTCTTAAAACATTTGTAATTTTATTGAGCACGATAACCTGTTAGTACAGACTTTGAATCAGGTCAAGGAAGTGACATTTCATGTGGTATATTTTATTTTTACGAAGCGCTTCTCGAATTTGTTCAAAACAGGGTCAACCAACTCAACTCTGGTGAAATGTAGGGGCATATCACTCTTGGGAAGTATAACAATTTTGCCACAAATTTGAAAAAAAAAATGCGTTTAATTTCGTTTTTTGCATCAATGTGTCAAAAAAGTTTGTTCAACAAACGTCCTACGCTGATCTACTTCGTTTGGGCTTTTGTAGGATGTAGAGCAAATTTCCGGCTGGATGTTGTTGGCTCGAAACAAAACTTGTTGAAAGTAAACAAAGTTCATTTCATATCGTCAACCTGGCGACCAGGTGGTGAAATCGTTAGAATTCAACGGGGTGCTGGAGCGTTGCCAGAAAAATTTTATTTCCAGATTAATTTTACTAAACTTCCCAGTTAAGCTCAGCTGGAATGCTGGCTGGTTCTAATTCGTATTCCGGCTCCGGTGACACAACCGATTCTAGTTTAAATGTTTAAGGGCTACCATTTCGATGCGGCTTAACCGCAAACCCGAGGCCTAGAAACCGAAGCGGCGCAAGGCCGCTGAGGATCCGCCGGACGAGGTGGCCACCGACCCGCCGTCGGAAGCAAGCGAACCTGTGATCCACTCGTTTGCCCGGCTTACTGAAACATAGGGGCTATTCCTAGTCGGACAGCACGCGCGAAAGCGATGTGGCGTAGCCACATTGGGTGGTGAACACAAAATAAAATTGGCAACGCTAGCAAAATGTAAACACAAATGAACAGTCCGGATGAACCTATCGTCAATTGACATTTCGATGAGTTTTGATTCGAGCCCATAATATGGGCCCCAATTTCCACAGGACTTTCTAATTTTTACAGGACGTCCTACACGCAGCACAAAATGCATTCTGAATTTCTTTTTTCCATGCCAAAAATGCATTTAATTTCGTTGATTTTTAAAAATGCATCACAAGTTCTATTCCTAGGCTGAAATCAGGATGATTAAACATGAGTTTTTTAACAGGGCATTTTCTAGAAGGTTACAGGTGCTATCAGCAAACTGTCATTTTATTGTTAAGTAGCATTCTTTGCCATTTCATAATGAAATGACTTACATCGGCTCACAGTTCTTAAATCTACGGGCAGATCAACTGTGATGAATTTTTAAAAATCAACGAAATTTCATGCATTTCTTTCATTTAAAATAAAAATTTACAAAGTATTTTGTGTTGCGTGTAAGACATTAAAGCACTGCAGGATTAGCTTTAAGTCAAACAAAAAGTCGAACGAACTGGATCAGCGTAAGGCTGATCCAGTTGAACAGTCTACACCGTATACACGTATTGTAAATTAAATGTCTCTTATCGAAAACTTATATCTATACTTGAAAAGGTTGAAATCGAATTCATGAGAGATCTCGTTAAGTTTGCGGCAACATTTATCGATTGGATTATTTTGGCCATACACAGTTCGATGATATGGTATCCATAACATCGTATGGTTACGAAACGGTGGTGTAACCAGAAATTTGGTTTGGGGGGGGGGGGTTTGATGGAAATCGTTGCTTTTATCGAAAATGCTAAAATTTAATGTAAGTTGGATAAATTAGTGAAAATTCAGAAACAAAATTAGTCTAACCAAAGCCTATTATAATTGCATTCGTTTATAAAAGAATGATTATGAAGAAGTAGCTCTTCCAAAAAAGTGAAAGATTTGGTGTCTTCAGCAAAGTTGTTGATAATGTCATTTTAAAAAACTTCACAGAAAATATGAAGGCTAAATAAATACAATGTATCGAGATACAAAACAATATTTAAGAAATTTTCTTAAAACCAGCTCTTTTCAATATTTTAGATAATATCTTGAACAGAATTATTGTTTATACAGTTTATAGCAGAAGAGATTTATCAATTACAGTAAGATCAGAATACCTTGTTTTAAAAAGTTTTGTTTCACATATGATAGGTGTTAGGTCAGACAGGACTAAGTCGCAAAACCTTGAAAAAAATGAGATAATCAGAACGCAGGACAAAGAATTTCTTCGGCTACATTCGACTTTCAACTGAATTGAAATATGTTACAATAAGCAAGAATTATAGCATAAATTTATCTCATATGCTGCGATTCAAACTTTAAACTCGTTTTTCTATAAAACAGAATAGGATGTCACATATATTATTCGATATTATGAACACATGAAGTATTTATGTCTTCTTCAAAATTGATTATGGCATGTCTTCAACAAAGTTTTTTTTTTGCATTTTGATTGTAAAAGCGTTAACCTTACGGTCTTAATGCTCTTTTTCAGGTTAGAAATTAACCTTTTGTGCGGGGATTGGGAATCGAATCTAGGTGAGATGCGTGCAAGGCAATTGACTTTCCAACTTCGCTTTGCCCGCCTCATTCAACAAAGTCGTTTGAAACAGCATTTTCGAAAATTTTGCTGAAGACATTAACACTCGAACTAAATTTGTTTGAGGAATATATACTTCAAAATTACTTCTAGGAGGATTAATCTCCAAAATTATTTTATTAGAGGATGTGCTGCTTTACGTTGCAGTATACTTCAAAGATACTAAACATCCAAAGTGGACAATTCCGAAATAATATGATCTTGACTGCAAACAATTTTTTTCGAGCTGAATTTTTACTTTTATTCACAATTAAAGCTCGCAAATTCAAAACGAGTCCTTGTATACAACATTTTATTACACCATTCAATTGAACACTTAATCACAGAGAACAGACATCCATGATCGAACAAAAATATTTAAAAAACGTGTGTAAACATTTGAATTAATATACGATAAACACTAGCGCCGCCACACCAACCTATCCCAACTATCCGTCAAATCCATTCCGGAACCGGTTCGAAATCCTGAATGGATTCAGTATGGAATCTTGCTCAAAGAAAACAACCGATTCCGACTCTATCGGTTGATGCATTTGAGCTGGAATTCATGCTGGAAGTCCAAACCGGTTCCGGACTAGTTTGACTGGGTAGAGGAATAACCGCTGTCAATTCTGTCGAACTCAGCCACAAAAAATATGACGACAGTAGCGCACCTGGTTTGAATATCCCAACTACCTTCGAAACCGTTAGAGATTTTATACAAGTTGAATGCTGAAGATGGACGTCTGTTCTCTGTGACTTAATGGTGTATAATAGCTATAAACTTGAAATATTTTGAAAATCAAATGCTTATAAAAACCGATCCTAACCAAACGTAAAAAGTAATTTTTTATCATTTTCCTTCTATTTTACAAATTATTATTATCGTTGTCAATCACATTGAGTTTTGTGTCAACTCTACGCATTCTAAAAAATACATTTTAGCAAAAATTTAGAATTATCCAATTTTTCGGTAAAGAGGTTTGTGTTTATCACACTCTAATTAGATTTCCCAGTTCGGTGATTGTTTTGACGAATGTTTCGGTAAAGATCAAACGATAACCGGTATTTCGGTAAACTTGATTAATTTGACAGAAAATACGTCAAATTTTACCGAACAGAAAAACGGTTTTACCATAATCTGTTATTGAAAATACAATTCATTCGGTAATATCGTATTATTCCCGTATCCGGTATAAAAATACCGAACGTAAAATTATCTCTTCATTACTGAATTTCGGTACATTATGTTATTCATGAAAATTAATTGTCAAATCGCGGCCATTTGTAACTTTATGAAGTGTTTGGCAGAAAGTTTTTTGTTTATTCTTTTGTGGTCGTGCTCGTATATAAAAGATTATCTTTTAAGAAAATTTCCAGTAAGCATTTCTTTAGCTCAAACGCAATGCATTGGAACGCCAGCTATAGCGGCCGCTGAAATCCATCCATTATACACCAAATGTCAAATAAAATGCGGACGAATATGGTCAGGCGATTTAAAAAGTTTGACGTTTGACTCAACTCGCCTGTGCTAATTGCCCCTAGGTACAAATGCAATTTGCGAATGCGATTTAAAGGCAATTGCAATACTTAAACAAATTTTCTGGCTGAAATGGACTTGATTGTTTTTGCGTTATTCAAACATGGCGGTTCATGTTTGGCTTAAGCTTAAAATTGTTTTTTGAACAATTGGTGTGTTCTCACTTGTATTTTGTTTGTCTAGTGCTCTTCATTTAGCCAACGAATGTAGAAAATAGTGGAATCGTGTGTAAGTATAGTAGAACAAGATCTCTGATCTAAAGTCTTAATGAACGTCAGATTGTGATAAATTTTGGTGTGCAATACCAATTTCACCTTTGATTCTTCCAATAAGTTTACCAAGTGATTTCCTAGTACACTGTTAAGTATATGTGAGTAGATAATGAATCCGAAAATAAGTATTATTTTTAATTTTCATATTAGGCAATTAAGGGCGATTAAATGGCGCGTTCCGTGGGCGATTTGGTGGCGATTTAAGGGCGAATTGGGTGGCAAAAAAGTGACGGCGGCAAATCGCCCAAATGTTGCATTTGAAATAGCCCCCTAATTGCCAGCAATTTGCTGGCAAATTGAAGGGCAATTAGCGCATCCGAGTCGCCATTTTCAGAGGAAACTGCTGACTGACCAGTAATTTTTGACGTTTCGATTGAACGGATTGCGGAGAATTCGGTACAAAATTGTTTTACTGAATTGATTACCGAACGGTTTGCTGTTCAAAAACCCAGCAAAATGTTTAACTTAATTATGTATATTGTTCCAAAATTATTATTGTACCATATTTAATCAAATTAGTCAGCATTAAGTTGTTATCGATCCAAATATTTTGGTTTGAGGGGGGGGGGGGGGTTAACCCCCAATCCACCCCCTTGGCAACGCCACTGTTATGAAAAGAACGGGGAGGCACCGACAAACTAAAGGGTGTACACTGATAAAAATTTAAATGCAATGTCTATTAATTTTACACATATATTTCTGCAATTAGCGGTGATATATAGACACTATTTGCTGGTGCATAAACCTAACGTGTGTATTTACAAGAAATCTTAATCTTACGTTCACATTTCATATCTTTAAGGCACATAAAATCCGATTCTATAACAATACGCGCATATAACTTATGTATATATGTGTATGTGTATTTTACACATTTGACACATAGGAAGTATGTGTGTGCGTAATAACATTAGCATTTTTTATTTCTTTTTAAGACTTGATGGGTTTGAAGCAAATAGAATTTACGTTCGGGTTTTTATCAGTGTACATAATCTGACAACTGACTGTAGATTGAACCATTCCCAGCTTCTTGCTAACAGTACGGTAAAAGATATTCGGGTTTTTAGGTTCTTGCGCAAAACTTGTTTGGGCCTCTGATGTTCTGCGATTCCATTTTTGCAACGGTTGCTAGTGAAACTTACACAATGTAAGCAATACATATCGACCTAAATTCACCCAAAATTGTAATTGTAATTGTAATACGTAGCTCGCATTTCCACCGCTAGGTGGTACTGTATGCATCAGATTATCACTGCAGGTAACAATAAGAAAGATAATTTTAATATCTACAACTTTGTGGAAGACTGCAAGCCAATCGGGCTTTGTTAGCAGAAGTTATTAAACTTTTAACAAATTGATATCTGAGTCAGCGTTGCATGGGCCCCAGCAGCGCATGGTTGTGATTCCCACGAACTATGAATTTTTGTGAAATAATAGGCAGATATAGTCAGAGCCGTAGCGTGACCTTCTGGCGCCCTTGGCGAAGTCTCAGTTTTGCGCCTCTTTGCCATTTTTTTAGTTCGAATTTCGAATAATGATTTCGTGTGTACATGGAAATGGCTCCGTTCTCCTAAGGCAGTGCTCATAAAGACACTTGCAGTATTGTCAGCGAATATGCCGCGGTGAACATGAATCTCTCCGAAGAAAAACTTCAAATGTAAATGTTCAAAAAATTTTATATAGACATTGGAAAAGATTCCGACACATACTGTGACAGATATACCGAAAGGTCGTCCAGATAAGATCAAAATTGTGATATTCTGTCTAAAGCAAGCAATTGACGTTAGTGGCTGCAAGGCTTGTATGAAGGACTACCGCGTCTTAATGTCCGCTTACAAAGTTGAGATCGACGGTGAGGTCACCGATTCGAAATTGTGCGTGGTTCTACTGAAGCACGGGGTTGGCTGTTTCAAGGTCCCCTTGCTTCATTGAGCGAATGTTATTGAATGGAAATCGCACTGGATAGGACAAAATTGTGTGTCCCTTCAAACTCGTATCGGCCGAATTGCGGCGTTTAATTACGTCTTCTTCGACAAGAATCGTCTACCTGTTCGACGGTTGTACCGAGAATCGTGAGGTTGATTCTTGCATTGAGAAAGCTGGAAAATAGGTTTGCTCAAACCAAAATTTTAGGGTAAAGAAAAGTTAATCGATGGAGCCTTGAGTGTAAAATTGAACGCATTTTCGCTTGATGCCCTCCATCAAAGTCTTTACAGTGTCATCCGGTACCAGTTTCTCAGTTTTTTTCCATTTTCTTAACATGTCCTTCTCGTCTTTGACTGTCTTCTTGCTCTTCCGAAGTTCCCGCTTCATCATTGCCCAGTACTGCTCCACCGGGCGCAGCTCCGGACAGTTTGGCGGATTCATGTCCTTTGGAACAAAATGGACAGAATTGGCCTCATACCACTCCAGGACACTTTTAGAATAGTGACATGATGCCAAATTTGCCCAAAATAGCGGAGCTTCGTCGTGCTGCTGCAAGAACGGCAAAAGGCGCTTCTCGAGGCACTCAGATTTGTAGATCTCGCCATTTACTGTGCCCTTTGCCACGAAAGTCTCACTCCTCAGTCCGCAAGAGCTGATGGCCTGCCAAATGAGACACTTGGAGGCGAACTTCGACATTTTCTTCTTCTTAAATTTGTCGTCCACATAGAACTTACTCTTGCCGGTGAAAAACTCCAACCCCGGAATTTGCTTAAAATCGGCTTTTATATACGTTTCGTCGTCCATCACACAGCAGCCATATTTTGTCAGCATCTTCTCGTAGAGCTTCCGTGCCCGAGTTTTAGCCGTCGATTGTTGCCGCTCATCGCGGTTTGGGAAGTTCTGTACCTTGTATGTATGTTGTCCAGCTCTCTTCTTTGCATTCTGGACGTAGCTCGACTAAAAATCCAAATCACGGCTTGCCACGTTGGGATTTGCTTTAATCATCCGCTTCACCTTTCCCTCCGTCTTTTTGTTCTCCGGTCCCGGTTTTCTTCCAGCTCCTTTGCCGTGGTCCAACGTCAACCGCTCCTGGAACCGCTTCAACACTCTGGAGACGGTTGAATGGTGAATGTTCAACATTTTTCCCAACTGCCGGTGCGACAGGTCAGGAAATTCCAGGTGTTTGGAAAGAATTTGTTCTCTTGACTCGCGTTGGTTCACCTCCATTTTCGTTGAATCGAAAAACACGACTTCGAGTTTGACAACATGTAAACAATACACATCAATGAGAAAGTGTGCAAAATTTGGTTGATTTTTACCCAATGGTAAAAAAGTTATGCCCTGTTGAATGTGTCGCAATAATTTCGTGTTCGCCCTTTATTTGCTGTTTATTTGCTGTTCTTTGCGTTTCATGACGTTTCTTTGTCAATTGTTGCCATTTTTTGACGCTTATTCACGTTTTATGTTTTGACCTTTTTGGAGCTTCTTGAATTTTTAAAATTTTTAACGTATTCTGAAGCGTTTTGCGTAAAACATTTTAATTTTTTTTTTGACGTTTAGGCCGTTTTTCATCAATCGGTGCTGTTTTCGACGTTTTAATGTATTGACGTTTCAATTTGTTTTATGCCTTTTTGTTCTTTGTTACGTTCTCCATTTTTTACGCCTTTGATTATTTTACTATTTTTATTGTTTTATTTCACAAAAACTTTTGGTGATTTTTGCCGTTTTTTGACATATTTTTATGTTTGTACATTTTGAGTGTTTTTATAATTTATTTGTTTTTTTTTGACTTTTTTTTTCTTTTAAACGTTGTCTTTAACGTGTATTGACGTGGTTTATTTTTAAACATATTTTGACGTATTTTGTTTGACGGTGTTTTTTGACATTGTTGACGCTTTTCACATTTTTTACGTTTTTGTCAAGGTTTTAGATTTTTTTCCGTTTGGAAAATATTTCGACGCTAGCCTTACCGTATGTTCTTAGTGCTTATAATAAGTGAATTTCAAACTGATTGCAGCTATCAGGGCTGCCAACGGTATCGGTATATATTTTCCGGTATATTTACATTTGCAAAAGCCGAACAGCCCGCTACAGCGACGCATCGCTGCTGCTACTGCCAGAACGGTAGCCAGACCGAGTACACTTTTCCGTACTGCAGTAAAATACATTTTTGTTTTGCTGCTGTACTCCGACAGCTCGGTGAGCGTTGATGCCGGTCGTTGCGTAAATGAACCGCATTCATTATCGTTGTTTGTGGTTAAAAATATTAAAAAGTGTAATATAAGGAAATAGAAACTGTACCGCTCGCGTCTGGTGGCTGGTATTTTTGATCCTGTAACTGCTTTGCACACAGGCTTCCATACAGCGCTGAGCGTCCTGCAGTAACGAACGGCAGCAGCGTCGAAGAAGAAAGGAGAATGTAGGCAAAAATATTACAGCCGTAGAAAAGTTTGCATCCTTCGCCGCTATCAATGACCCACCACAAACGCATCACCGTTTTCGATGCAGGACTTCTCACTTACTCGCTTCCCCGACGTTAGAAAGAATTATGCCCAATGTGTTGAAACCTTTGCCGGATTTTGCGAAAAAGCATTTGTCGAATTAGGGAAAGAAATGAAAATGATCACCATTCTAAAATCAGCAAAACCACTCTCCGATCATAACTCTTACCAGCCGATTGTAGTCTACGACTTGCTGTACAGGTACACAATTTGGCTTTCGCAAAGGCAAATTATTGGCAAAACCTTTACTCCCCCCTTAAGTAATTTTATGAACAGTTTGATGTTTAATAGCGACTGAAGTAGCTTCTAAGTTTCATTGAAGCTTAAGTAGCTTAAAAGTTCGCTGTGAATTTTATGTGAACTTCAATGTTTTCTTTTTAAGTATTATTCGAACTTTTGGTTGCTTGGATAATTCTCTGGATACATCAAAATCAAGCAATAAAATGATATCCACTTAAATTGGGGCGTGAAATGATTTAAAGTAGGGCGATGGACTTCTTAGTAAGCGCAATATAAAAATCTGGTGTACATAGGAACATAACTGTCATCACGAAATCTCCTACGTCTTAGGAGAAACATTAATTAATTCAGAGAACTCAATTGTACAGCTTTGCTACAAACAATATTTAAAGTGAAAAGCAATACCCGGTTTTCTTTTTCTTGTGCACCAGCACGACATAAGTACAACCACCCACTCACCTGGGCGTTATTTTCCAACTTTTGCTGTAACTGCGGTGCACTCGAACACAGCACACAAATCCCGCTTTCTGCCACGAAGTCAGAAGGAAAAGTATTTCAAAACGAAACAATTTAATAATATCAAACTTGTAGCAGATGAGATGAATTGTTAGAAACGCGACTTTTTACAACTAAATTGCATTCGTGCATACAACAGAGTCGCAAGCCGTGTTGTTTCTGCCTTCCCCAAACCCCCCCTCCCCCTGCGTTCCCAGTCATGTGCCATAGTTAACCCGATTTGTCATTCCAGCGATTCAGATATAAAAGTTTGAACCTTTTTCTCCATTCTCGAAACATGGCTGGGAGACGGGACTCACACTCCCGTACCAGTTCCAAACAACCGGTGCCTTTCGCCGAGTTCTTACCGGTGCGCGGTGGAGCAAAAACGAAACCGATTCTTGCTGTTGCTGGTCGTTAAATCGCTGTGTCGTTGTTATAAAATCGCCATGAAATATAAATTATATATGTACAAGTACCCGACACCAGGACCCGCAGAGCATCGGTGCCGAGCAAAAAATCAACAACGCCTGGGAGGACAACTTCGGCAGAGTCGTCGTCGCCGTCGTCATCGCATCAGCCAGCGAAGGGACAAAAAATCAACAACGGACCCAGAAACAGAAACTGCCACAGCGAACAGCACTCCAGCAGCGAGAACTGAATAGGTGGGCTAAAAAAGTCAAATAGTTTTAGGTTTTTTTCTTGCTTCGCCTCCCTCAGCAATGTTTTTCGTGGGACCCAGACGGAGAAAATTGTACGCGCGAAGATAGAATTAAATGGAAGACAGATGGGGCACTTCTGGTGCAACTCGTTGCACTGGCATTCCGGATGCTGGTGGTGACCTGCCTTCCAAACAACAGGGTGGGCGGATGGTGAAAGGAAAAAAACCTGCTACTCCAACAAACCACCAGGGCTGATTGATGGCGGTAGTGGACTTTTTGTTTTGCTCCCAACTAGAATTTGGCGTTTTTTTTCTGCTGCTACGGATTTGAATTAATTTTTGTTCCTTTAATTAAACAAATGTTCATTGCTTTCAGCTGGCATTGTTGGCGATGCTCTTCTAATGGTCTTTTCCGGTTTTTCTAACTGCATGTATCATTTATTTGTTGTTTTTAAAATCAGATAATGTTCGTAAATATAACTTTCTTTGTCGTTGATTTCATCAAACAATTCGAGCAATTTACGAAATCCCTTCTTTATCACCCCAGGTAACCAATAAGCATGCAAAATGCGCCATAAGGGCTACCTGATAAGCATTTAAGTCGTTTTAAATGCTATTTAAAAGTTGCTTTTCTTGTGCACACTCAATTCGGCTCGGTAATTTCCCTGAGATTCGGCAGAAAAAATTAAGTGTGTGGCAAAATATACGGCTACACTACTGCTCTGCCACAAAAATGCTTCTTTACTGCTGTTGTGCATTCAGAATTCTGCTTACCGGCAAGAGGTTTTAAAACAGTTTTTTGAATACTGATAAACAACAGTTATGCATAACGAATGCTAATATACTGCAAGCAGCATCTGAAATGCAAATTATATGCTACTTTACTGCATGCACTAATGCTTACTGGTTACCTGGTAAGGCACGAAATTTATTTTGTTCTTCTCATGAATAACTTGTAATAAAATTAAAAATAATTTTAGAGAGCTTCGATTTTCATAAATAATGTAAATATTACAAATAGTATTTGTATATATTACGAATTAAATAAAATGCCTTACCTACAAGAGGGCGGCTGCAGGCTTACGATAATGAAGATAGCCCAGGTAAATCTGAATCACTGTGACACCGCACAGGCATTTCGGTCGAACGGCGGGACCGAGAACGTGGATGCGGCTGATCTAATAAGAAAGGTTGTGACTGTTTGTGACACCACAATGCCGTGAAACCTGGAGCCCCGCAATAGACGGCGTCCAGCTTACTGGTGGAACGAGACGCTTAGTACGCTACGCACTGCTTGACTCAGAGCTAGAAAGCGATGCTCTTCTAAGGGTTTTTTCCGGTTTTTCTAACTGCAGCGGGCGGGCCTCTGTGCGTTTTAGAGGGGGACCCTCTGGCACCCAAGTAGCCTACCTCAGGCTACTGAAGGCGGATGCCAAAAAGGTAACCGAGAAAGGTAAGCTGAAGATCGGCTGGTCGGTATGCCCAATTAGCATACCCCAGCCGCCTTCAGTGGATAGGTGCTATCGGTGCCTTGAGTCCGGCCACAAAGCCTACGAGTGCAAGGGCATAGACAGGAGCAAACTATGTCGTCGCTGCGGCGAGGAGGGGCATAAGGAGCGGGGTTGTACTAAGGCGCACAAGTGCCTTATCTACACCGCTAAGAAGCAAGCCCGTAATCATGCTATGGGCGAACCTTCGTGTCCCTACGGTGAGGCAAATAAGAAGAAGCCGTGAACGTCACACAGCTAAATCATAACCATTGTGCAGCAGCCCAACAGCTGCTGTGGCAGTCGGTCTCGGAGTCGAGGACAGATGTCGCCCTCCTATCCGACCAGTACAACATCCCTGCCGGCAACGGCAATTGGGTGTCGGACGGGTCTGGGATGGTGGCAATCTGTACAATGGGACGGTTCCCGATTCAAGAGGTAATACACTCCTCCGCCGAGGGTGTTGCGATTGCCAATGGTGTGTTCTATTGCAGCTGCTACGCTCCACCAAGGTTGCCCATAGAACAGTTCAACCAGATGATCGACAGACTCTCGTCAGACCTAGTGGGCCGGAAACCGGCAGTTATAGCGGGAGACTTTAACGCTTGGGCAGTAGAGTGGGGCAACCGTTGTACAAATAGCAGGGGCCAAGCGCTAATGGAGGCGCTTGCGAAACTCGATACTGTGCTAGCTAATAATGGCTCCGCTAGCACATTCCGTAGAAACGGGGTGGAGGCATGGATTGACGTAACATTTGCTAGCCAGAGTCTGGTTCCAGGCATGGAATGAAGGGTAGACGAAGGCTACACCCATAGCGATCGTTTAACAATCCGCTTTATGATCAACTATTGTGTGCAGCATCCGAGGGCGGGAGATCCCTGTCAGGTACGCGGGGGTAGAAGTCCAATCACTTCGACAGCGAAGCGTTCACCGCGGCCCTGGGACTGGAGGCCAACACCGTCAGTCTAAGCGGGGATGCGCTAGTAGCTGTTCTATCACGCGCGAGCGACGCCACTATGCCGAGAAAAACACTGCCAAGAAACGGCAGATGCCCGGTATACTGGTGGAGTGCCGAGATTGCAGCTCTACGGTCAACCTGCCTCAGAGCTAGACGTAGGATGCAAAGAGCTCGCACCGAGGATGCAAGAGAGAACCGCCGTGAAGGCCATTAAAAGCAGCAAGAGAGCGTGTTTCGACAACCTGTGTACTCTTCACCCCCAGAACGGTCTCCGGACCGGATGGCGACGATTATCGAAGTACTCTTCCCGTCTCGAGCCACAAGCCCCTGGCCAGCTGCACTACGAGACAGTGCGGGCACGGCCGAAATGGTGGCTCCGGTGACGAATGAAGAACTACTCGCAGAGCCTAAATCCCTAGCAATGAACAAAGCTCCAGGGCCGGATGGAGTTCCAAACAACGCTCTCAAGGCAGCGATCATAGCGAACCCGAACATGTTCAGGCTAGCTATGCAGAGATGCCTTGACGAGTGCCATTTCCCCGATAGATGGAAAAGGCAGAAATTGGTGCTGTTGCCGAAGCCCGGGAAGCCACCAGGCGACCCATCGGCGTACAGACCAATCTATCTGATCGACACGACTGGCAAATTGCTTGAGAGGATTATCCTCAACAGGCTAACCCCGTACGCGGAAGGTACGGACGGCCTGTCAAGCAACCAGTTTGGCTTTCGGAAGGGTAAGTCCACAGTGGACGCTCTCAACTCAGTGATAAAGACTGCCGAGATAGCGATCCAACGGAAAAGGCGAGGTATTCGATACTGTGCGTTAGTGACACTTGACGTGAAGAACGCATTCAACAGTGTAAGCTGGGATGCCACCGCGCTCTCGTTGCACCGGCTTAGCCTACCGGTGGGTCTGTACCGGATCCTGGGAAGTTACTTCCAGAACCGCGTACTGCTATAAGAGACCGATGCCGGTCAGAAAAGGGTTCCGATTACCGCCGGAGTCCCGCAGGGCTCGATCCTAGGCCCGGTGCTATGGAACCTCGTGTATGACGGGGTTCTGAGCTGAAGTTCCCTCCTGGGGTCAAGATCGTCGGCTTTGCCGACGACGTAACCTTGGAGGTCTATGGGGAGTCCATCCCTGAGGTAGAACTAACCGCAGATCACGCGATCAACAAGGTGGAGGAATGGATGAGCGCGAGAGGCCTGGGGCTCGCTCAGCATAAGACGGAGGTAGTTATCGTCAACAAGCGCAAGTCGGCACAACATGCAGTTATCCATGTGGGAGAAGTCGCGATCACTTCACAGCGGAGTCTGAAGTCTTTCGGAGTCATTATAGACGACAAGCTGACCTTCGGAAGCCACGTCGACTATATATGCAAGAGAGCGTCGACTGCTGTTGCGGCTCTATCGAGGATGATGTCCAACAGCTCAAAGGTGTGCGCCAGTAGACGTAGGTTACTGACAGGAATTGCCGTATCTATCCTCAGGTACGGCGGCCCGTCATGGTCAAGAGCACTGAGGGTAACCAGTTACCTACAGAAACTGGAGAGCACCTACCGCGTGATGTGCCTCAGAGTGATATCTGCCTACCGCACGGTATCACACGATGCATCCTGCGTGATAGCGAGCATGATGCCAGTCGGGCTGGTCATTCGGGAAGATGAGGAGTGCTTCGGGCTACGTGGAAATAGGGGAGCCCGCGAGCGCACCAGTGTGACCTCGGTCGCCAGATGGCAGCGTGAGTGGGATAACTCCCCGAAAGGTAGGTGGACCCACCGGCTGATACCTAACATATCGAGATGGGTGGGAAGACCCCATGGGGAAGTTCACTTCCACCTAACACAATTCCTGTCAGGCCATGGCTGTGTCCGACAGTACCTCCACAGGTTCGGGCACGCGGAGGTCCCAGCCTGCCCGGACTGCCAAGGTGTAGACGAAACTGCCGAACACATACTGTTCGCATGTCATCGGTTCGACGTCGAAAGAAGAACAATGCTTGCCGTCTGTGGCTGGGACACAACCCCTGATACTCTTATTCAGCGGATGTGTCAATCGGTGGAGAAGTGGAACGCAGTCTCGGCTGCTAACACCCAGATTGCCTGTAGGCTACAGGTAATCTGGCGAACCTAGCAACAGACGACGGGCACGGCTAACTAGTGATTGGTTAGTTGGAGCGAAAAAGGCCAAGCGCAAAAAAGGGAGTGAATGGTCTGTTCATGCCGGAGTAGGTTTGGCGCAGCGACTGGCAACCGCGTAAGGGATAAACCCAGCCACCCCGAAGCAAGACAGAAGAGCGAGTGTATAGTCGTATAAGTGGACTGCCTCATGCCAAGATGGGAGATTCGTAGCGTAGTATGTTGGGACTTAGCAATCGATGCCTCGTGGCGTGGCAGAGGAGTGAAAGAGTGAGCATCCAAGTCAGTCTCACATGTATGTTAAGGGTGAGCACAAAAGTCCGCCTCACATGGTATGGTAGAGGCTAGCACAAAAGTAAGCCTAGCAAGGAATGAAAAAGTCGAGCACACAAGTCAGCCTCATGTGGAGTGTTAGAGAGTAAATCAAGGTGCGATAGAGAGAGCACCCAAGCAAGCCTCATATAGGACGTATGAACGCGTGAGTGAGAGTGAATGAGTACATTAAGTACAGCCATCCCCCCAGAACTAATACCGAGAGGTAGTTCCTGGGAGGAACGATGGCGGAGCTGGATGGAGTTTCGTCGGTATTAATGGCAGCGTCACCATTCGAGCCCGACACGCCCCCGGTACACCCCGTGTGGTAGCTTGGACACCTACCAATAGCACGTGTACTGGGTTAGGACTTAAACGTCTTCTCCATTGTAAAAAAAGTCGCATGGGTTTGGATGTGTTATTGTCCTAAAAGGAAACAAACTAAAAATGTTTTTTTCAATAGTTTCGGGCCTTAAAATTGAAAAAGGACTGAGATATTAACTCACGGTACTATTCTGCATCACTATATGCCTTAACCCGCACATCCATAAAGGTCCCTATTGTAATATATTTTTACTGATTTAATTAGTTTGATTTGGTATTATGCATGTTACGTGTTTGAAAAGGTTTTGTTCGAAATGATTTATCTAAAAAGTCCTCAATAAATGGTGTCCACAATATGTCTAAAAAAATTGCCATCAATATATTTTGGACACCCCTAGTTTTGCTTTCTTGACAGCTATTTGTTTATCGAGATAGAATAATCAAAAAGTGAAAAATTTCGTAATGGTACGTCGCCTGCTCTTTTTGGTCAAATTATTTAAATATGCAAAAATATTTTCAAAAGGAAAATTTTTTGGATTGAACCAAATGTTTTTGTGTACAGGTGCTGGTTACTGATAACGAGAATCTGAAACGCAAAACATTCCAACTATATGTATGATATTGTGCAAAGTGACATTTGATAGCTGGATCAATTTGACACTTGTTTTTTCTCTATCTAGGTATCGATTCAGGGGTGGCCCAATGGAGTTTACAAAAGTACAATTTTTATGACGGCAGTCTACACACCAAATTTTTTTCGCCGGCAGCCAGCAAAATTTTACTGAATTTCCACCAGCTGAATGTTTCAGCAATACAAGATGCCGAAAAATCAGCAATTTAAATTGAACCTGTTTGACAGATTCGTTTTGCTGAAAATTCAGTAATTCAAATTGTCAATTAGACAGCGCAATTTCCGGATTCTCAGTATTCCGGGCTGGATTGCTGTAAATCCAGTAATTGCGCTGTCAATTTGACTTACTGAATTTTCAGCAAAGCGAATCTGTCAAACAGGTTCAATTCAAATTGCCGATTTTCGGCATCTTGCTTTGATGAACCTTTCAGCTGATGAAAATTCAGCAAAATTTTGCTAAAATCGACAACCAAATTTTGTTGTGTAATCACCTTCGATTTAGATTGAAATAAAATAGAAAATAGGGGAGAAATTCTAGAAGTTGAACGTCCACCTACATGCCACTAATTCTGTATGTGTCCCCCCAGACAGAATCACCGCACTGTTACGAGTGATTCCCCAGGGGGAGCACACGTTGTTTTTGTAGCAACATTTTGAATAATAAATTCTCATTTTGTCATCTATTAATTTGCTTTATATTTCGAATTTTTACACCCTGGTCCCCGGTCTTTGTGTGCCTGTCGTACTCACTCATCTTTTATTATATAGCTCACTATCGTGTCTCGACTTCGGTTTCAATTTCCGTTCGTATAGTTTATAAATAATATTTTTATTTCTGACTTTTATTTCGGGCTAATTTATAGGTTATGACTGGCATCGCTCATGTTTTTTTTTGTGTGCTCCACCGGTATTTTGTTTTCCTGCTGGCTTGTCACCTTGTTTCGGCACAGTCTCTCGTAGACGTCTCCCGCCGGCGGGGGATCTCTATTTACGGTGGGTTTGAGTGCTTTTTGAACGATCTCGATTGATCAGCGATAGCGCGGGAAGCCGGAATGTTTCGTAGCGAATTTTAGGGGAAGATAACTGCAGCGAGGTTTAAAAAATTGTGCCTAGATCCTAATGAAATTTATTACCGGGTTTTATTCGGGAGGTTCCGAAATATACAATAATCAACTTTTACTCCGCACGTCACACAATTCCATCACCATAAATCTTTCACCAAACCGCTACGTTGAGGAAGTTTTGGTTTCCCTTTCGCGACCTATTAGGAACCATCTCTCCGCAATCGACATCCAATAAATAATTCAACCGACATGGCGACGGGTCTTCATTCCCGAGATAACCTAATTGGGCACCCAATCCAAAACTGAATGTACTTTATCAGAGCTGTTGTGCTGGAAATGCCGACAGGAACCGTCGCCAGAAAACCGCTTGTCTGAGGTAAGCGCGGCGGAAAATAAAATCCGTTTGAAAGCCTGCTTGGCGGTGAAGGTGGGGACAGGAGACAGCAAAACCCGAACCGATAATGAGACATCTTGGTTTCGGCTGACGGCAAACACGGTAGCGGTACAAATCTAAGGGGGACCCGAATATCGGTAATCCCGTTTGAGCTACCGACGACGACGACGGATGCGAGTCAGTGCCGAGCGTAGTGTGATTGAAGCGAAAATAATTGAATATCAAGCCTCGCATTTGTAAGTCCTTGGAGACTCCTGCTCTCGTTTGTCGTTTCTCCGTCATTTCGCCGACCGCGTTTCTTTTCGCATTTCACCGCCAGGTCCTTATTTCAATGTCAACGTTTTAGCTCCTTGTGTTTTTGTTTTCTGCGTTCCCTTCCCTTCTATCGACCTGAAGCCTGGGACTTTTGTCAGCTTTTACAATTCTCAATCCGCCGGCAGCGGCGGCGGTGTCGTATTGGGGAGGAAAGGCAATGGATTGGATTGAAAGAAGTTTACAAAAAAAACTACGTCTTCGAGGGCTTTGACTTGTTATCGGTTGTGCGGATTTTCGGTTTCTTTTAAGCTTGCCCGGTCGCCACAGCAGCAGCCTTCCCCGTGCTGCCCAGATCAGGCGTCAGTTCATCATCGAATGATGCTCGGAAGTGGTTCGGAGTCGGCTTACATTAAACGAGCGTTGCCCCTTCTAAGCCCGAGAGGGTACTTGAGGACACATTGAAATTCTCACCACTACCGCCATGACCGCCAGCAGCAGCAGCAGCAGAAGAAGCTGAAGCGCGAGAGCCTGGTCACTTGGCAGCAGCATTGTGTCATGGGAGCCGGTTTCTTGATTCGGTTAATTGAAGTGGACTCGCTGCTCGGAAATGATGATCATTTTGATAATATTGTTTGTAGGATAATCCAGTTATGGATATAATATTCATTTAGGGTGCTAAATTAGAGTTAATTCCAAGATTTATGCAAAAAAGTGCGCACAGTAAATAATATTCTTGTAAATATTGCAATACAGTCGTGATTCGCTGGTTGGACATTCTTTAATTGGACCGCTTTTAGTTGGACCTCCGCTAGTTGGTCCATTGTCCTACTAAAAAGCATCTGAATGTCAAAATTTTATGTCAAATATACTTTGACAATCAATCTGACAATTGTTAGAGATGTGAATAGATGCAATTACACTACTAACATCTCTTTTGGAGAGTTTTCGACATCTGTCAGCCGGTCCAACTAACGGATCAAATTCGTTAGTTGGACAGAGGTGTAGCCCAACCAGCGAATCACGACTGTACACGGGGGCCATTCGCAACGAATCCGTGGATCCGTTTCCTATAAGTTAAAGAAAACACACACAAAATGTTAAATAATAAAAACTACGAGAATTGAAACAGAATCCTTCACAAAAAAACCTGCACCCAAACTCGCACTCCCATTAGTACCGTTCGAAAGCCTGGCTGATTAATGTCCTTACGTTTGATTTACTTCCCAGAAGGATTTATGTCGTTATCGACATCCGAACACTCACACTCGTACCCAAAACCGAATGAAAGCGCCGAGAACCGAGCTCCGGCAATGAATTTGCCCGTAGTTTTATTTCACCATTATCGCCGTGGTGCTGTGGCGCACGAGTCACCAGGAAGGCTCAGTCGTTTCGTCTGGGGGGTAACAGAGAAGTTTCCTCCGTCAAATCACTGGAGCTACTACGTATGTATGTTCATCATCTAGGCAAGAAAGTCAACCGGGTCTTACGGACTGACTGACTTACTGAGGAACTGGTTTGATATTGATATTGTGATTTGTTTGCTATCGCCTGGCGCCCCTTCGAAAAAAAAAGAAAACGGAAGTCCCAAATTCAATGGATTTAATCTCCCTGTAGTCAAACACACAGTCCTCGTCGTTGTCGTTGTCGTCGGAACAAATTTACGGCTGCTGGAAGTGGAGTTGATTACTTTATTGGGATTTTTTTTCTCCGGTTTTATGAGTGTTAAATGAAGAGTTCAAACATTTGGCGGGGGTTTGGTTTTTGTCGAAGAGACGAGTGTCAAACAAAAGGGTGTTTGTGTGGAGGATTTGTTTTATGAATCATACATTTAGTTCCATATACCGTCATCTGGAACCCGGAGGTCAGTGAAGCCATAAAAGACCGCCGTAGAGCACTCCGGATACTTAAAAGACCCCATGAAAAAAACAAAGGGCCACAGACTTTCGTAGAACCAGACCAGGAAGTCCATTCAGGCTTCGAAGATTGAGAGCTGAAAAACGTTTTTCCAAGGGATATCCAGATGTTTCCACCGCCGAGCTTTGGAGGAGAGTGAACGCTCTCAGCAGTAAAAGGAGGCAAATCGGCTTCTCCCTCGTAATCAACGGAACCACAACAGTCGAATCCCGAGAAATTGCCGAAGAACTCGGCAAACACTTCAGCTTGCTCTCTTCAAACGCTCCCCTTTTTCTAGCCTTCTTAGTACGCTATTCGTGATCTAACGCTAGATGTCGACCGCCAGAGGGCACGGAAGTTCAATGATGATGTTTTTATTTTCATCTGTCAAAACGCATGGGAAAGTAAATTCTGATTTTTTAAAATTCAATCAATATTATAATTAAACATTATTTCTTCTAATGAAAAGTAATATTGGTGAAGAAAATATATTTCCTACCTCTGAAAAATATCCAGATGGTAAATTTCTTGTTACTTCACTCACATTTGTTCTTCCGGTTTCAATTTATACTAAAATGAAATTCAGAGATTGAAATTTCGATAGAAAACACGAAGGTGGGCGAAAATCACTGGATTAAAGAGTGTAGTTGTTGGTAGTCGAGGTTATCCACTGATAAGTCCAATTTCTAGATAAACATTTTCCATATCTAAAACAACCAACCTAACCTCAACAATACAAAAATAATTTCGGATCTCAATAATTCGTAATAAAATATTGAGTTCAACTGAATGTTTTGGTGTCAAACGAAAGAACGAGTGTTTTCTTATCACCTGTAATCAAGCTTTTTGCGAAACTATGTCATATTTATTTTAAAATAATTAAAATAGAACAACCATCCTATACCATCAATGCAAGGAAATGTTTTCATCATCATTTGACTAGTACCGAAAATGAAATCCAGTTGGCGCATCGAGCGAAAAAGTTTCACGTTTGAGAGCCAATAGAAGACTTGGAAGAACGCCGACATCCTTTCCACTAGACTCCGGACAAGATTTCAACAGAACACTCTCCGGGCAAATCCGCCGAACTGGATAACGACGGCTACCCTAGGCTACAGCTAGAAGAATACTGTTGGACTGTTTGAACCGCATCTGGAAGGGCTAACCCATGCCACCCTCTTGCAAAACGACCCTTGCAACCCCCATACTAAAGAAGGGTGACACTCTCCAAACGGCGAAAGACTTTCGGTCGATTGGCTTGCTACCCCGTATAGGGAAAACTTTGGCACGGATGGTCAATAAACGGCTTATGACCTACCTTGAAGAAATCTCCTATCTTGACCAGCGCCAGTTCGCCTTTCGCAAGAGGGAGAGACAGGGGCCCATCTTGGAGCCTGGCGGACAATATACATCCCGACGTAGCTATATTGGATATTGCCAAGGCTTACAACACAGTCTCCTGCGAAGGGATTCTCCGACAACTAGCTAGCTGGGGAGTCACCGGAAACCTTAGGAACTACATCAAGGACTACCTCAACAATCGTGTCTTCCGAGTGAGAGTCGGCAATTTGCAGTCCGGAATGTATGTGCAAGAAAACGGTATTCCACAGGGATCCGTCCTTTACGTCACATTATACTTCGTCAGCATGAACTACCTCTTTGCATCCGTGCCGGAAGAAGTTTACATTTTCGTCTATGCTGACAACGCCATAGTTGTCGTGGTAGGAAGATCGATCGCTCGAGCGAGGATAAAGTTTCAAAACGCAGTAAACGCCGTCGGAAGATTGGCTGAAACAGTGGGGTTCCACATAGCCGCAGCCAAATGCTCAGTATCTTACTATTGCAATTCGCATCATCTAGCCACTACCAGACCGGTCAGATGTAAAGACGCAACTATACCTTTCTACCGAGAACTAAAAATCCCAGGTATTACGATACACCGCCAGCTGACCTTCGTATCGCACTTCCGGACAGTCAAACGAGAGTAGTGCGCTTATCAACAGCAAAATCTTCTACGGTATTGAAATAACCAGTCACAACTTGGACGAATCCTTGCTCCCTTGTACAACGGATCGACTCGGTTAGCTACTACCGAGCACTCCAGCCGGAACCCCCTGTGGTGCAACAGACATTCTTCCCTTTCGTGCGAAATTCCATGCGAAATTCCGAGCGAACACGGAACACGAATTTCCCTTCGAAATTGTGTGCGAAATTCCGAGCAAAATTCCGCGCGAAATTCCGCTCCAAATTTCTTGCGAAATTCCGTGCAAAATTCCCTGCGAAATTCCGAGCAAAATTCCGTGCGAAATTCCAAGCGAAATTCCGAGCGAAATTCTGTGCGAAATTCCACGCAAAACTCCGCGCGATATTAAAAGTGAAATTCCGCTCCAAATGCCGTGCGAAATTCCATGCGAAATTCCGAGTGAAATTCCGTGCGAAATCCCGCGCGAAATTCCGTGCGAAGTTCCGCGCTAATTTCCACTCGAAATTCCGTGCGAAATTCCGAGCGAAATTCCGTGCGAAATTCTGCGCGAAACTCTGCGCGAAATTACTTTCGAAATTCCCAGCGAAATTCCGCTCCGAATACCGTGCGAAATTCCGAGCGAAATGACGCTCCAAATTCCGCGCGAAATTTCGCGCAAGGATCCGCGCGATATTGCGTGCGAATTTCCGCTCCAAATTCCTTACGAAATTTCGTGCAAAATTCCGATCGAAATTCCGTGCGAAATTCCGCGCGATATTGCGAGCGAAATTCCGCTCCAAATGCCGTGTGAAATTCCATGCGAAATACCTAGCTAAATTCTGTGCTATTTTCCCCTCGAAATTCCACGTGAAATTCCGTGCGAAATTCCGTACGAAATTCCGAGCGAAATTTTCGCGAAACTCGGCGCGAAATTACGTTCGGAATTCAGAGGGAAATTCCGTGCGAAATGCCGCGCGAAGCTCCGCGCGATATTGCGTGCGAAACTCCGTGCGGAATTCCGAGCGAAACTCAGTTCGAAATTCCGCGCGATATTGCGAGCGAAATTCCGCTCAAAGTGCCGTGCGAAATTCCATGCGAAATTCTGTGCTAATTTCCCCTCGAAATAGACCTTTCTCGTCCGACCTAACCCCCTTTTTTCTTATTTTTAATCGAAAGATTACACATTTTTAAGTATATTTCCGTTAAAATGAGACTTTTTAGAGCTATCGTGATTTTTTAATGATTTTTTAAAGTTTGAAAAATGCAAGAATGTTGAATATTTTTTTCACCTTTGCAAGAATGGTGAGACTCAAAAAGTGTGTTTGGGCAGCACTGGTTTGTATATTTTTTCTTGAGTTCTTGGCAACGCGGCAAATGAAGTGGTGAGTCGCGGTACAAAATTCATTGACAAGGTAAACAAAATAAAGTGAACCTTTCGCTGTAGAGCATTGCATGAAAATGTTTAACCTCACCTATTTGACAGTTCAGAGAGCTTGTTTACATGGTATTGAAATTTTTTGTTGATTCGATCATAGTATGAGAAACTTGGTTCGGTTCGATGCTAAATATTAACACCTTGTAAACTAGCTCGCTCAGTTGTAATTTATCGTCATCATGCAATGTTCCGTTAAATTTAACATTTCGACTTTTGTTGTACATGATTCGTTGAAGTGAGCCATTTCTAGCCAAACATTTGAAAAAGGCCTACTCCAAAATGCAAGTTGATAGTTGATGCAAAAATGGAAATTAAAAGTATTTTTTTTAATTTGATGCGAATTTGTTATACATTCCTAGCGTGATCTGCCCCTAGTTCTGTGCTCATATTAAACCCACATTTTGTGTGCGAACCCGAACAGCGTATTTCGCACAAAAACACATGCACATGTTCGCCTGTACAACCTCACCATTTCTCATTCTCACTCTCATCAAAACTAGCGTTGACTCTTTTTGACTTGTGCGAATTGTTCTCGTGTACGCACCCGGTGTACGTACACGGATGCTTGAATTAGAGTTTTTACACCGTTCGCTTGGGTTCGATGTTCGAGGCGAATCTGTACATCGAGACGAAGCATGTTTAAGGTTGAACACGTGCACGAAATTTTGTACATAGTTACAAAACTGTCGATGTTCATGGGAGATCTGATTCCAAGAGCAGATGTTCATGATAACTCTTGATAAAATTGTCTGAAACAGAAAATTTAGTAAGATTTATAAAGCTTAGAGTTGTAGTTCTTCGATGAACCAAAAAAGAAAATATAAAAAAATTTAATTTCGGAAAATGGCATCAAAAAAACTGAAAAAGCTTATATTTTAATGTTAAATTCGATTAATTTTGTTCAAAATAATGTGGAGAATTTTTTTAATTCAGTTTTCCGTGGCTCATCGACTGGCTTCACATATTATGCACTCTCATTAAAATATGAAGTCAATCAGCTGAATAGTTTTGGAGTTATCGCGTATGCCAATTTGAAAAATGCGGTTTCGTGAAAAATCCCTATTAAAGTCGGGTCATCAAATTAGATTTAACCTGAGACGAGACATGCAAATAGCAAAAAATCGAACGTCGAATACAGCCTGGGGGTACTGTCAAATGCAGCCAGTCTATTTAAACTATGTGAAGCAGAAAGAGAGGTTATGTGAGACGAACTATAGAATAAACAGAAAAAAGAAAACATCTATGGGCAAGTCACGTCTCAGGATTTAACTTATTTATTCTAACTTTTGGTGTAATATCAGGCCTCTAAAGAATTAGCTTGCTTTTGGTGTCCAAGTAGAAACAATATGCGGAATCATACGAAATAAAACTGTATCAAATTTTTAAATATTACAGTTGTGATTCGCTGGTTGGACATTTTCTAACTGGACCGCTTTTTAGTTGGACCTCCGCTAGTTGGACCATTGTCCAACCAAAAACATCTGAATGTCAAATTTACAATCAATCTGACAATTATTAGAGATGTGAATAGATGCATTTAAACTGCCAACATTTCCTTTGGAGAGTTTTTGACATCACGACTGTATAATGAACTTGACCAAAACCTTTTCTCAATGTTTACGTTTGGCAGTTAGACCCTCTTCAAATTTAGGGGTAGAATTTAGTTCAGTTGTTAAGATCATTCTCATTTGGTTTGCTTTTTTGCTGAATCACAACGTTAGTCACAAAACATTTTGATCATCTTTGGTAATTGATGACCATTACAACCCATTCTAGGTCCGCTCCAGTTGCAGCTGTTTCGTCCCGTCCGGCACCGAGTCAACCGATGGTCCAGCCTGCGACGCACTCGACTGTTTCTACGTCAATGGCAGCCACCAGCCAGGGACTTGGATTAAAGTCTAAAATATCAGGTACGCCAGGTGGTGTTGCTTCAATCGGTTTGCTGTCGGACATTCCCTTAACCAGAATATTCAGCGGTCCCGATTCGAAGGAGGCAGCCACAGAAGCACAGACTGCTTTGGTTCAGCAATACTCTCCGGCAGGACGATGCTCGTGGAAGATCACGCAGTTTCGGTCCTGTGCACAAGAACAGCCCGATTTGACCCTGTGCGAAGGTTTCAACGAGTCGCTCAGGCATACAGCTTGTCGAGTGAGCAATTCCGACGAAACCACTGCCGTTCGCACCAAGTTCGATCACAATAATAAGTGCGACGTCGAGAAGAAGATTTCCCGAGAGCTACAAGCAATGCTACAAGATTAAATAGCAGGGTGTTTTAACGTGACCATAGTATACGTAGCGGATTTAGATAGATTTATCCCGAAGAATATGATAGCAAAATTACCCAAAAAGTAAGAGCTGACAGCCGAAGTAAAGAGACACACATCCTCTATAGAGGTAAGCAATAACGGAACGCAGCGTAATTCCTCACAATTAATTGCTCTCGTTAGATTAAACCCCAGGAAGTACAATTTTCATTGCATAATTTAGTCAACCGAAATAGAAGTCCTCAGTCGAGAAAGAGAGAGAGACTGATAGGGTCGCAGCTGCTAGGAATTAACTTTCGAAAGTAGCGGTTTCGCCTACCCTGGCACTAAGTAGAGTGTGCTAAGTTTTTACAAATATCGGTTCACAATGGTAGACTATTACAAAATGCTGGCCGTGACCAGAACCACGGAAATCACCCAGATAACAATCCATAAGAATCGTATCGACGGTTTAAGGAGATCTTCAAAGCATATAAAGTGCTATCAGATGAGAAAAATCGTCGCATCTATGACCAGTACGACAAGGAGGGTCTGATGACCAACAGTTCCGAGCGGCACCATCATAACACACGGCACCGGCGACACATTTATATCCACAATATACTAATGACTTATCCTTCCGAAAAAGTCAATAAAAATCTACTCTAAGCAACAAACGTTTTGACTATGCAGTTTATCTTTAGCTGCCTAATTATTCTCTGCCAATCTGAACAAGACAACAATTGCAGATAGCTTTATTGCGGTGCCAAAATGATGTCAACTTGGGATGGAATACAACAAATAATTTCTCCTCCCCAATATTCTTCCGGAATGTACAATCCTCTACATTCTTATCAATCCTTCAAACTCCTTATCGTCAGTACTGAGCACTGTTTTGCACTTGCCGGCTACATCAACGACAATGCGATAATCGGTGAAACTTTTGCTTTAATGTAACTTGAACACGAATAATAATGTGTTGAACTTGTTACCTATAAAGTTCAGGTAAACTTCATCTATCAATCGGGTCATCTTGTTAGGACTTATCCCATGATCGAACAAATAACTGTGTAAGGATTTGTACACAGTTATTTGTTCGATCATGGGATAAGTCCTAACAACATCCATCATCCAGAAAGCAATCGTTTTATAAACCAAAGCTTGATCTTGTGATTCAGCATATGCCAACGGGGTTTCCATCCAGCGTCGATTGGTCAGTGTATGAACCAGGTTCCCAATGTTCCAATCCTTATCCTTCTTGAGTTGATTTTCTTCAAAGAGCATAGAAAGTATTCACTCAAGTGGAATCAAAAATTTTGCAAGTCCATATAAACAAACTCTCTGAACTGTCAGAAAAGTTAGGTTATACACTTTCGTGCAGTGTTCTATGTTTTTGACAGGTATATGAATGAATTATTTTAGCATCAGTGATGCCAGGTCTATTTAAACAATATCTTGCAGTAAAAATATAAAAGTCTGCAGATTTCCGCAAAAATCTTCAATAAATTTGACATAGAAATGTAGTGTGTTGATATTTTCAATGATCAGAAACGTTGAAGGATGGGTAAAATTAGCTGGCATAGGCTTTGTTCTGCTAAATATTCGTAATCTGCAAAAGATCTGCAGCGAAACTGCAAAATCCGCAGATTTACTAATATATATGCAGATCTGGCCTCGTTTTAGTATTCCCCACAGGAAATTCATCCAAATGGTGTAAAATACGGAGAAACAAGGCAAGATAGGTATTCAGAATATGGGGTTAAATGAGCAGCTCGCACAATTTTTGATTTTTTGCAATAGTTAGAGGTATCAAATCATCGCGGCAATATGCAGTAACGCATCGGGGATAAAAAAGGAAGCATCCTAGCATATAAAATTTTTTGACGAGAAAGGTCTATTGCGTGCGAAAATCCAAGCAAAATTCCGCGCGAAGCTCTGCTCCAAATTCCGCTCCAAATTTCTTGCGAAATTCCGTGCAAAATTCCCTGCGAAATTCCGAGCAAAATTCCGTTCGAAATTCCAAGTGAAATTCCGTGCGAAATTCCGAGCGAAACTCCGTGCGAAATTCCACGCAAAACTCCGCGTGATATTACAAGTGAAATTCCGTGCGAAATCCCGCGCGAAATGCCGTGCGAAGTTCCGCGCTAATTTCCCCTCGAAATTCCGCGCGAAATTCCGTGCGAAATTCCGAGCGAAATTCCGTGCGAAATTCCGCGCGAAACTCTGCGCGAAATTACTTTCGGAATTCCAAGCGAAATTCCGCTCCAAATACCGTGCAAAATTCCAAGCGAAATTACGCTCCAAATTCCGCGCGAAGATCCGCGCGATATTTCGTGCGAATTTCCGCTCCAAATCCCTTACGAAATTTCGTGCAAAATTCCGATCGAAATTCCGTGCGAAACTCCGCGCGATATTGCGAGCGAAATTCCGCTCCAAATGCCGTGCGAAATTCCATACGAAATCCCTAGCGAAATTCTGTGCTAATTTCCCCTCGAAATTCCACGCGAAATTCCGTACGAAATTCCGAGCGAAATTTTCGCGAAACTCGGCGCGAAATTACGTTCGGAATTCAGAGGGAAATTCCGTGTGAAATGCCGCGCGAAGCTCCGCGCGACATTGCGTGCGAAACTCCGTGCGAAATTCCGAGCGAAATTCCGTTCGAAATTCCGAGCGAAATTCCACGCCAATTTTCACTCGAAATTCCGAGCAAAATTGCGCGCTAAATTCCGAGCGAAATTCCGTTCGAAATTCCGAGCGAAAATCCGCGTAAATTCTCCCTCGAAATTCTCTGCGAAATTCTGTGCGAAATTCCGCTCTAAATTCTGTGCAAATTCCATTCGAAATTCCGTGCAAAATTCCGTGCGAAATACCGCGCAAAATTGCGCTCCAAATTCCATGCCAATTTCCCCACGAAATTCCTTGCGAAATTCCGGGAGAAATTGCCCTCAAAATTCCGCGCGAAATTCCGAGCGAAATTCCGAACGAAATACCATGCAAAATTCCTAGCGAAATTCCGCGCGAAGCTCCGCTCGATATTACGTGCGAAACTCCGCTCCAAATTCCGTGCGAAATTCCGCACGAATTTGCTCTCGAAATTCCACGCGAAATTCCGCACGAATTTTCTCTCGAAATTCCACGCGAAATACCGAGCGAAATTCCGCGCGTATTTGCCCTCGAAATTCTGTGCGAAATTCCGTTGGAAATTCCACGCGAAATTCCGTGCGAAATTCAGCGTGAAACTCCGCGCGAAATTATATGCGAAATTCCGCTCCAAATTCTGTGCAAAATTTCATTCGAAATTCCGTGCGAAATACCGCGCAAAATTGCGCTCCAAATTCCGTGCCAATTTCCCCTCGAAATTCCTTGCGAAATTCCGCTTCAAATTCCGTACGAAAATCTGTGCGAAATTCCGGGCGAAATTGCCCTCATCGTGCGAAATTCCGTGTAAAATTCCGTGTAAAATTCCGCGCGAAATTCCGAACGAAATACCATGCAAAATTCCGAGCGAAATTCCGCTCGAAGCTCCGCGCGATATTACGTGCGAAATTCCGCTCCAAATTCCGTGCGAAATTCCGTACGAAATTCCGCACGAATTTTCTCTCGAAATTCCACGCGAAATTCCGCGCGTATTTGCCCTCGAAATTCTGTGCGAAATTCCGTTGGAAATTCCACGCGAAATTCCGCTCCAAATTCTGTGCAAAATTCCATTCGAAATTCCGTGCGAAATACCGCGCAAAATTGCGCTTGAAATTCCGTGCCAATTTCCTCTCGAAATTCCTTGCGAAATTCCGCTTCAAATTCCGTACGAAAATCTGTGCGAAATTCCGGGCGAAATTGCCCTCAAAATTCCGCGCGAAACATCGTGCGAAATTCCGTGTAAAATTCCGCGCGAAATTCCGAGCAAAATTCCGAACGAAATACCATGCAAAATTCCGAGCGAAATTCGGCTAGAAGCTCCGCGCGATATTACGTGCGAAATTCCGCTCCAAATTCCGTGCGAAATTCCGTACGAAATTCCGCACGAATTTGCTCTCGAAATTCCACGCGAAATTCCGCACGATTTTTTTCTCGAAATTCCACGCGAAATTCCGAGCCAAATTCCGCGCGTATTTCCCCTCGAAATTCTGTGCGAAATTCCGTTGGAAATTCCACGCGAAATTCAGCGTGAAACTCCGCGCGAAATTATGTGCGAAATTCCGCTCCCAATTGCGTGCGAATTTCCCCTCGAAATTCCTTGCGAAATTCCGCTTCAAAATCTATACGAAAATCTGTACGAAATTCCGTACGAAATTGCCCTCGAAATTCCGCGCGAAATTCCGAGCGAAATACCATGCGAAATACCATGCGAAATTCCTAGCGAAATTAATTAGCGTGAGTTAATATCTCAGTCCTTTTTCAATTTTTAGGTCCGAAACCATTAAAAAAAACATTTTTAGTTTGTTTCCTTTTAGGAGAATAACACATCCAAACCCATGCGACTTGCACGACTCTATAGGTTGCCTTATCAGATCCACCATAGTTTGCAGATGAAACTTGGGATGGCAGGCTGCTAGCGGATTGAAAAAGTACCAGATCATGCTGTGTGGGGTGCTGTCCCGGTTAACAATGAGGCGAACGAGATATTTGCAGATACGTCATTTAGTAGGACAATTGTCAGTTTGCTGGTTGAATTTAATTTGGTTGCTTTAAATTTAAAAATCAGAAAAGAATAATTAAGGTTTAAGAATGATAAGAGTGTACTCGTAAGGACACCCGCTATCAATGCATATGAAAAACTGGCACAATTTTTCCAAATTAAAGATCCCTATTGACCTCGAAATTTCACGCGAAATTCCGAGCGAAATACAGCGCGAAGCTCGGCGCGAATTTACATGCGGAATTCCGCTCCAAATTTCGTGCGAAATTCCGAGCAAAATTTCGTGCGAATTTCCCCTCGAAATTTCTTGCGAAATTCCGCTCCAAATTCCGCGCGAAATCCCGTGCGAAATTCTGTGCAAAATTCTGCGCGATATTCAGCACGAAATTCCGTGCGAAATTCTTTTGTTTACTAAACTCTTGACTGAAAACGAGAAAGGGTAATCATCGTTGTTACACAGAACACGCAGACAGGTTCCTATTTTAAACTAAAAATACATGTTTGGATCTTTCTAAAACACAACACGTCTATTTGAGAATTATGTCGAAGCTTCTGGAGGAATTGTGAGAACACAACCAATCAAATATCTTCCAAAGTTTGCGATAAGCAAAGAATTGACACTTGAAGCTAATATTCGCAGAAACAGCAATAAAAAAACGCTTCCAAATTGGATACCTTTCCCTCCTCTCCCTTGTACAAACGCGCGAACTAATTTTCACTTTATCAATTTAATTTTCACCTCTTTTCTTTTGCGTTGCTGACGTGCCAAAATAGATGCCGAGCTTTTCCTCGCATTTCTCGCACGTTTATACGCATTTCCGTACGGGTGAAAAGCGGCACCGAGAGGGGGTTAATTTCGTCGTCGGCTCAAACGTCAGGCGCCTACTTCACCTACCGAGCGTCGAGTCAAAACACCATCCGGATTTGTGTGTTGAGCGTCAAAACCTGGAAAGTGAGGATGGTTTACCCGCCCGGGAGTCGGAAATTTTATGCGAAATTAATTCCCTGTTCACCCTAAAAGCTGATGGGTGGCAATGTTAGGGTTCTTCAGAAAAAAAAGCGATTAAATTGAATTTATTGCTTCGTTCTTTTCCCCTCAAATACGATGGGAGAAGAATGCGTACGATTTCTGGTTCGTTTTGTGAGATGAAAGAGGGGACCTGCCAAATGTTATCTATTTCAAGCGGGTTCTTTACCGCGTTCGAATGGTAGATCCCAACTCCGATCAGTTTTGGGCGCACTAATCGGAACATCAATTAGTTGGCAAATGAGACTGAATCGGTCCGGTTCGGACCGTCGAAAGTGATTGTCGCCCATTAGTGGTTGTACCCCCATCATGAGGTAATCAGGCAGGTTAGTGCTTGAAAAGGGGGGGCTGGATTGTTCTGTTGTGGGTTGGAAGCATCGTCAGCGATTCTCGTAAAAGTATGCGCATAATTAATGCAGATCAACGACTTGCTGGGCGACCATTTTGACAAGGCGATACGGATAATTAACAGCAATTAGTTTGATTAATTTGATTTGGTTGATTCGATCGGCGATCCGCGGTGTCCAGTGGGTAGTTCCTAAATATACGTCACACTGTCACTGCGCTTTCATAAATACAAGAATAAAAAAAACAAAGAAGGCGAGGTCAATTCTTGAGCGTTTTTTTTTTTTTTCAAAAAGACATCTACAATGAGTTACTCTCTTTGTTTATTTTCTCTTCTGTTAATAATTCGGTCACTTTAACAGTTATCCCTCAACTCTTTGCATAATATGCTAGTTAAAACCACCGTCTTTCGATCTGTACTGTAAAATACGTGAGAAATGTAATAGCGACGCCGTAAAAATCGAAAGAGAAAGTAAACAAAGGGAGTCACTCATTGTAGATATGCCGTTTTGAATAAAAGATCTAGAATTGAATACTTTACGCTGACGTCACAAATGAACTCGGGTACTCATTTTTGACAGTTCGCTTGTACTGTTTACATGGACTTAGAAAAATTCTTTGCGATTTGCTTTAAGCGAATCTAGTCGTCCACAAATTTTTCTAAGTCCATGTAAACAGTACTAGTGGACTGTCAAAAAAGTGAGGTTAACTGCATCAGTAAAGAACCTTATTGAGCTCTACAAGATGACAACACAAATGAACTCATGATAAATGAAGTTTTCGGTGGCTTGTTTACTTTGTCAGTTGCGTGAGTTCGATTGCAACGGGTGCTCATCTGATTAATTCGTGCTCACGGAGCTCCCATGTAAAGAAACCACCGAGAATTGTCAAACGAAGTTCATCCGGCTCCTTTTGTGGAGTTATGTTAGTTGGTGTAAAACCTAATAAGATATCTACTTCTAAATCAAGCCGCCAATAGAAAAAGCTCACGAGAAAATTCACAAAAAGCGACATTGGAACGGATCCTATCAGCAAATTTAAGCAACATATCCAAATGAGCAGTGGAAGCCCTTCAGTTTGTCATCGACCGTCAGTTTGTCATCGAGTCAAAATTTCATCCATGTCATCGTTTTCCGTCTCTTTTTTTTTAAATTGAGGCAAAAAGCTACCTCATTATTCACCGGGAGTCGGCGTTATTAAGCATTTCTTTTTAATAACTGCGCTTGGTCAAAGTCAAGGTTTGTGGGTTTTGAAAATTACGGTCATTATCCACAGCAAAGTTACGATGACAATTGAAAACATCGTTTTTGTTTTGTTTTCAGAGTGGTGGGGAAGCTTGCACACCTTATAATTATGGCAATAATTGACTTTTTGTCGGTCTGTTTTTGAGATCATAATCAAAAGGCCAGTTACCGTTGAAAATTTCGACGCAGATTCGGTACACCCGACATTCGCCGATGTCAGTTTTACTACCATTTTACTCTAATTAATTATTTTTAAACTATTCACTGCCAATTAAAATATGAAAAGAACAAACACCTGTTTTAAATCACCTTCTGGTGAAATTTTGCTTTAGAATAGCATAGCAGAAACAGTACCGTCTTTACGCATGGCCACACTGGACCTGCGCCAGAGGCCGTGGGATTTTGGGGGTTGCTGACTAACAACAGCTCCGTCTTGTGGTGAGCTATCGTCAGCATGAACCCGTTCATCCAATTCTCAATCGCGTCTGTTGTCTCCGTCACCGACACCTTCACTTCTTCAAGTGTCTCACCCATCACCGTTAGTGACACGTCCTCCGCTACCACCACGATTCATACTTTCCTGAGCAGCCGCAGTGTCAAGATCCCACCGTAGGTGCGGGCATAGCATAGTAGCTCACCTGGGTTCGATCTTTAGCCCCGCACATAGCATTAAATGCATTCTTCACATGTATCGTAACTCAGCGCAGTATCGATCTCCTCTTCGCTTCTGTGATGCCTTCTCAGAGTTCCCGAGCATTGTCTGAATTACCTCAAATGTTTGTACTCCTTTGCAGAATTCGAACTGCAACTTGGGCAGTCCGCGATCACCCTCCGTGCATTTCGTCAGCCTGTTAAAAATGAATCTTTCTAGCAGTTTTCCGAGTCAGTTCAGCAGACATATACGGCCTATACGATGCTGGATCGCCCGGTGACTTCCCTGGTTTTGGAAGCAACACCAGTTTCTGTACCTTCCATGTTCGCGTCGACCCTTACCTACTTGCTAAGCTTGATCTCCCGTCTTAAAGCGGCCCTAGCTTCCCGAAACGCTGTCTTGCGCGCCTCTCTATCCGGCTCCGATACTGTTCTTTGAGCCCGCCTTCTGGCTCTGAGACAAACAACGCGTAGCGTACTGACCGTCTCGTTCCACCAGTAAGCTGGACGCCGTATATTGCGTGATTCCAGTTTTCGAAGAATTGTGGCGTCACAAGCCGCCACAATCCTTCTTGTTAGGCCAGCCGCTTCCACGTTCTCGTTCACGCCGTGCACCAACGAAGAGGTTTTTGTTGAAGGCTTTCATCTTCCACTTTCACTCACCGCTCCTCCTTGTTGGTTGCCTTTCTGCCCCACTCCACGGCTTAGGCGTTAAAGTCACCACTAATGACTACCGGTTTTCAGCCGATCAACTGATCTGTTAACTGCTCCAGCATTCGGCTGAATTGCTCCACTGCCCACCGCCGAGGAACGTAGCAGATGCACACGAAGGCGCAGTTGATTTTGGCGATCTCGAAGCCTTCGTATGACCGGTATACCACTTCTTGAGTTGGAAAAAACTTGCATTGCAGCCGTTCCCGATCTATCCAGTTACCGTTATCAGAAGGGTCCTGATACGACTCTGCAATCAAAGCAGCGTCACACATAGTTTCTATCATAAACTGCCACAATAGCTACTGTGCCGTGTTGCAGTGATTCAAATTTATCAGGGTTATCTCCATTACCGTTGGCCTGCAGTCGCCTACTTGTAAGCAGGGAATTTAAAGCCACCCGTCTACTGGTCGTTTCCGTCCGGCGCTGGAGTGCAAAGCATGCACTGCGGCCTCTGCGTGCAGTCTCTCGCAAGATGGCCCGTCTGTGTATGTGTGTTCTTTTTAATTGTTGGTAAAGCTTTTACGCCGACCCAGCACACGTTCAGTAGTTAGACCATACTACTACAGATTTCGTCCATCATGTACCAGAGTGAGGAACTCTGAACAGAAAAGACAACTCTGAGCCCTACTCCTCTAACCATCTGCAAGGAGTCCGACATTTGCTTGATCCCCCAAATTCCATTTAAAAGGACTACTTCGGGGGGAGGCAGCGCTCATGCACTTCACTCGTTTCCAGGTTTAGCTGGTCGTGCTAGTTCGCTAGTCTCATAACTGCCATATCAGTCCTGCACGGCATGATGTTCAACAAGCGCTCTTCTCTGCGTTGACCAGTGGGATGCCGTGGTAGATCCCGCAATTCTGGTTGGAGGGTGGCTTCCGATTCACTGGGGCCTCGACGACCCTATACTGGTGATTTGTCGGCTTAGCATAGTCCCCGACGGTGGAGCTAAGCTACCTCGGCAGAGAGTTGCCCGACGAAAGAATGTCTTCTGAAACCGTTGACGGACGCGTTATTCTTGCTTCGGTGCAGTCCGGCAGAATACCGAGGTCTGTCCAACGATTCCGGGTGGCGAATTCTGGGTGGAGGGTGACTCCCAGTTCACAGGAGCCTCGACGAACATTTGCCGGTGCTATTTCACGATCTACTCGAACTAGATCCCGGCGGTAACCTACTCCGACGGAGTAATTTCCCGACGTTGAAAGTTCTCTCGAAACCATTATCGCGATGCTGGTAGGTTAGGTGCCGAGGTCAGTCCTGCGATTTCAGGGAGAGGATGGCGTCCTGTCGTCGACGATGCGTGCGCTCAGTCTAGCCCCCGCGCCCGCTGGTCAACTTTAGCTCTCTTCAGCAGACTGACTTGTCAAGGGGTCCGGCGATTCCGGGTGGACGGTAACTACCGGTTCACCGATGCCTCGACGACCCGAAGCCGTGTACTGCTACGTTGCTGATCACTGCTCCTCTCGCCATCTTCGTTGCAACGCTGACATAATCTGAACGACTGTCTTGTTCACCACGTCCCATTTTTCTTTGCCAGCGCACATTCTTTGGACAATATTGTTCTTGTTAACGCCCCCACTGACAATGGTTTTCAACTTTGCAAATGTCTCGAGTAGAATACACCCCTTGAGTTGGTGTAGCGGCTGCCGAATTCTACTACCCAAGCGTGTCGATCGTCCACCGCGGAGGTGCGTATCAGCTGCAGAAGAAGACTCCATTGATTTTGGCCTTCATCTGCACGATAAACCACTTTCTGAAATGAATATTTTCCCGTCGTCCAAATCGCCGCGGATTTTGCGTTATCTGATATCCAGTTTCCATCACTGGCCGGCATACGGTATGGCTCCGAAATTATAGCTACATCGCATTTAGACTCTGCTTCAAATTGCCGCAGCAAGTGTTGTGCTGTATCGCAGTGGTTGAGGTTGATGTGGGTTACCTCCACTGCCACTAATTTGCAGTCGCTTATTGTAAACCTCCTGTAACGTGGTTGTTATATTCTTCATTTGCAAAGATCAGACGTCTCGGAGCCTGTCTGCAATCTTTTAGCTTGTGGCCGTTTTCCCCGCACCTTCTACATAATTTGCTCTTGTCAGGTCCACTGTAGTTTCTCGCCAGGTGGCCGAACTCTTCACACGTGAAGTACAGTTCCGATCGCCGAGAGCTACTCAGTGAACATACCGACCAGCCAACTTTGATCTTCCCGTTTTTAAGTGCCTTGTTTATAGCTTCGACTGGAAGCCTAACCGAAGCCGCTTGCATACCGAGAGGCTCTTTCCTCATTCGGATCGTCAACTGCACTTCACTTAGCTCGCACTGTACTTTCAGAGTTTCTCTTAGCTCTTAGGTTTCCTCCGGGCACAAGACTCTCACTTTCACCGCTTTGTCCATAACTTTCTCGGTATGCTGTTTGTAAGTAGAGTTGTTTGACTTTGGATCCTTTTTCAATTCCAGGATCATCTCTCCGGTGCGGATGCGTCGGATTTTCTAAAGGCTGAACCCAGCTCCAAGAGTAACGGGTTTATCCGCATTGTACCTTCTCGTACGAGTCACCGTTAGCTTTGTCTATGAGTGCTTGCCCTTTGTTTTGGCAACGCTCTTGTCCGTCTTCAGCTCAAAGAGCATCTCACCTCTCTGAGTACGGGTTTTCACCACATTCTCCCCCAATTGTTTCAACTCCGGATCCTCTCTCACTTTCCGAAGGAGCTCAGCGTACATCCTTCATCTGGACGATTAATGCTTCGCTCCTATTTTTGCCCAACGGGGCTTAGGCATCTTTCATGGATTCCGAGAACTCTTCGGTGTCACTTATGCTTCCTCAGATACTGCTTTCACCTTAGCCTTCTGGATTCTGGACGCTGAACTCTGGGCTCTCTCCTCGGGACTCTGGGTTCTGGTCGCTGGGCTATGGAATCTATACTCTGGATTCCGGACTCTGGAATCTGGACTCTAAACTCTGGTCTCACTATTTTAGGTTAGGGGCACTGGACTTTGGACTCTGGATTATGTGCTGAGGACTCTGGGCTCAGTATTTTGGGATAAGAACTGTAGACTCTGGTTTCTGGACTCTGAGCTATGGACTCTAGATTTTGGATTCTGGGCTCTGGAAACTGAACTCTGAACTCTGGGCTCTGAACTATGCGCTCTAGACTCTGAACTCTGGCTCCTTTTCGTTTTCAGTGAAGAGTTTGGTTAACAAAAGTAATCCAATAGTATAAAATTTTCCATACAATCTCACACAAATACAAATACGACTTGTGATCTTCTTCAATTGAATTTGAAATTCAAAAATTCCTTTCGAAATTCCGTTCGAATATTCGTACGAAATTCCGTGCGAAATTCATGGTGAAATTGCATGCAAAATTTCGTACAAGATTCCGTTTGAATTCCGGGCGAAATTAGGTGCGAAATTCCATGCGAAATTAGGTGCGAAATTCCGTGCGAAATTCCGCGAGAAATTTCGTGCAAAATTTCTTCCGAAATTTCGTGCAAAATTTCGTCCGAAATATCGTTCGAAATTTTGCATCCGCACGGAATTTCACCCAGAATCTTGTATGGAATTTTGCACGGAATTTGGAGAGGAATTTCGAACGAAATTTCGTGCGAAATTTTGCACGGAATTTCGCGCGAAATTTTGCAAGGGCTTCCGCACAGAAGTTTGCACTGAATTTCGTGCGGAATATCGCACGGAATTTCACGGATTTTCGCACGGAACTTCGCACAGAATTTCATTCGGAATTTTACATAGAATTTTGTACGGAATTTTGAGAAGAATTTCGAGAGGAATTTCGCACGAAATTTTACGCGAAATTTTGCCCGGAATTTCGTGCGTAATTTCGCAAGGGCTTCTGCATGGAATTTTGCACTGAATTTCGCGTGGAATTTTGTGCGGAATTTCGCACGGAATTTTGCGGAATTTCGAATGGAATTTCGTACATTTCACACGAAATTTCGCACGAATAGCGCGTGGAAATATGTACGGAATTTCGAGCGGAATTTCGTGCAGAATTTCGCGCGGAATTTCGCAAGGAATTTCGCACGGAATCTCGCATGGAGTTTCACTCGAAATATCGCACGAAATTTCACGCAGAGCTTTGCACGGATTTCACACGTAACTTCGCACAGAATTTCGTTCGGAGTTTTACATGGAATTTTGTACGAAAAGTTTCGTATTTCGAAAGGAATTTCGGGCGAAATTTTGCAAGGGCTTCCGCAAAGAATTTTGCACTGAATTCCGCGTGGAATTTCATGCGGATTTTCGTACGGAACTTCACATGGAATTTCGCACGGAATTTTGCTTGGAATTTCACACGGAATTTCGCACGAATTTCGCGCGGAATTTCGCCCGGAATTTCTGGTGGAAATTCACGCGGAATTTCTCACGGAGTTTCGACCGAAATATCGCACACAATTTCACACGGAACTTCGCACAGAATTTCATTCGGAATTTTACATTGAATTTTGTACGAAATTTTAGGAGAAATTTCGCGCGATTTTTTACACGGAATTTCGGGCGAAATATTGCAAGGGCTTCCGTATGGAATTTGGCTCTGAATTTTGCGTGAAAATTCGTGCGGAATTTCGCACGGAACATCGCACACAATTTCGCACGGAATTTCGAACGGATGTTCGCATGGTATTTCGTCAGAATTTTGCACAGAATTTCGCGCGGAATTGCGCACGGTATTTCGCGTGGAATTTAGCTTGGGATTTTGAACGGAATTTGGCGCGAAATTTCCCACGGAATTTTGCGCGTAATTTCCCGTGTTATTTCGCACGGAATTTCACACGGAATTTCATTAAAAATTTCCCTCGGAAAGTCGCACGGAATTCCGCACGGAATTTCGCATGGACTTTCGCACGGAATTTCTCGCGGAATTTCGCCCGGAATTTAGCACGGAGTTTCGCGGAATTTTGCGTAGAATTTCGCGTAGAGTTTTGCATGGAATTTGTTTAGCTGATTGACCTTGATTTTTGTTTGGAAAACGACGGTTCTGCAACACAAAATTGTCCAACAACATTTCACAATCGAATTCTCTACGACCTGTATAGGTATGTACGCCAAAGCACATCATGTTAGTTCTGAGTAAATTCTCCGAGCGGCGTTAGCCCTCGAAACGAGGATTACCGAAAATATATAGTGCCCAGATATGTGCTCGCAGACCCAAGATAAATGCTACGATTCGCTTAACACTTCAGCGATAGAGTTTTAAATGCCAAGGGCCAAAAAATCTAGGGCGATATAACAACAGCTGACAGTCGATCAGTTGCATACTTTCACGATCGACACTCCCAATAGCAAAACTTCGCACGAGGCAAAATCACTCTGATTGATTTCAATTCTGATGAAGTATTTAACATAACGAGTACCTACGGTTTCCCCAGCCGGTAACCGGTGGCGCAAAAAGGTAGTAATTTTCTATTAACCCATTGATCCAGTTACCGGAGAAATGCTATCTGCGTCTAACTGAAGCTAACCATAATTCAGATTGGCGTATTCAAACTGGAAGTTTAATCATATGCTTACCCATCGCCGAGCCTGGATGCCGTGTTCGCATCTACCCGAACCGAACACCCGGCTGGAACGTCCCCGATGGCTGTCTTTGGACGTTCATCCGGAACGTCTCCTCGCCTTGATGAGTTGCTTGGCGCCTCTAGACCAGTGCACAGACGCGCCGGGTTCAACCCGTTCCCTGACAATCCGTTCCACTCACGGACGGATGCAAAATGTGTGAGCATCGCTAGTTGAAACTGACAGATTTCCGTATAGCGCTTGCAGTAAGTTGAGACGTTAATAAGCAAGCAAGGAACTGACTCTCGACGAGCAGATGTGAACCAGTTTCTTCGGTGACGCGGTGAGTAAAGCGGTTTCTTTTTTTTCCAAAGGGTGACTATTTGTTTAATGATTCACTCTGGCAGCTTGATAACCTTCTCAGCTGAAAAGAAAAACTTATTATCCAGTGCAGTAGGACGTCGCATTGAATAGAATGGTCAACATTATGAGCACCCATATCTAATCGATTGGCAGCTGGGCAACGGAACGCGTGGTGAGGGCATTCGTGTTCCCAAACCAACTAACATTACATTATCTATCGTTTAAAGTTTCCCATTGCATTGAGGTCCGAGCAGGCGACGCCGGTGCCAGCTGATGATGATAGTGCAGAATGACCCTTGCTGGAGTGGGATTAAAAATGAACTTCTGGAATCAATTAGGCGATACGCGGACCCGCTTTCGGACTCGGCCCGGTAACAGAAGGCGGCGGCGAACGTTTGTATCACAGTTTTTTCACTAGTAGAAAAGGTCTGCAATCGCTCTTCAGTACTAGGGCATGGACTTACAACGCATTCATTTATAAAATTAACTTCTTTTCAGAATTCATATAAATAATCAAAAGATAGTTCCATTTGAACTAATAAATTCGAAACTTTGCCTGCCTTATCTCACTGATACGTGGATAAGTTGCTCAAATGACCACCAGAAAATACATTACCCGTTTGGTTCAGAAGAATGTGAGGGTGAGGTGCGATTAGATAACAAAAACAAAAGTTCGTTATAATTAGGAACAGTGGTGAATTAATTCTCTTAGTTTTCAACATAATTTCGATGCTTCTGTCCTCAGGGGGTAATGCTTCGAATCTATTTCATGGTTTGAAATAGCTTTGTGCCTTGTACTTTCAATTAAAACAAAAGAATCAATCAACGTCTTACGTAATTAATTATTGGCCTTTATTCTAGCATTTACCAATTCCCTAATGATGTAAATTTCATAAGACATAACCTGGAATTATCCGCTACTCAAAAGTACTCATCAAACATTGCGCAAAAGCAGCCAGCTCAGCGCCACGACCGCTAAACCGTTCCGTAATCGGAACGAATTGCAAATGCAAATGCACTTGCCCGGCCGCGACTTGTGCCAACTGCCAAGTCGGCTGATGGTGGTCGCCGAACGGTGTCTCGTCGTGGCAATAAGATGAATTACCCCCGTAGCAGCAGAAATGAGCGTCAATTAGGCGGGTATTAAGCAAATCGTGCCTATCGTTTTGGGTTTTGGGTCGGTTGGTCGGTCGAACGGGCCGTTATGGCCGTTATTATGGGCCATTCCATTCGCCTTCCATCGGAACGCCGTCGCACCGCCGCTCCGACGACGACGACGAGAGCGGGTGTGGGTGGTACAATTCATAAATATTTGCATTACCGAGAGACTGGTGAATGCATAGCGCGGAAACGAAAAATAAACTGTTGGGGTATGTTGGAGCAATTGCCACAGTTTGTGATTCGCACGACCTTTCGATGGAGCGAGCGATCCGTGGCTTCTTGTGATAATGTAATAACCGTTGGGAAATAAACCATTTCATCGGACATTTTTTCGAGCAAACAGTTGTTCCATTTATTTATGCAATTTACATAATTTGTTACTTTTATCGATGGTCGCATTTCGTTTCCACTTTCATCCATAAACAAGAGTTTTAATAACTGAAAGGAATATAGTTAGGGTCACCGCTCTCTAATTTATCTCATCAGTAGCGCTTTTTCTAAATTCGTTTGGTTTGAGGAAGGCAATTGTTTCGTGCGAAATTCATCTCGAAAATCCTCTCGAAATTCCATACAAAATTCCATGAAAAATTCCATGAAAAATTCCGTGCAAATTCCGTGCGAAATTTCACGCGAAATTCCTTGCTAAACTCCATGCGAAAATCCGTGCGAAATTCCGTACGCAGTGGCAGATGCAGGGGGAGGGTCCTGGGGGTCCCCCCGAAGCTTTTTAACTTCTTGAGAACTTTTAAAATAGTTTCTGTTTAAAATTCATTCTCAACTCAAAATCATTTCAAACCAAATCGAAATTTGAGACCCCTTCCGAATTCTTTTTCTAGATCCGCTCCTGTCCGTACGAAATTCCGTGCAAAATTCCTCTCGAAATTCCATACAAAATTCCGTGCTAAATTCCATGTGAAATTCCATGTGAAATTCTGTGCGAAATTCCGTCCAGAATGTCGTGCGAAATTCAGTACGACATTTTGTGCGAAATTCCGAGCGAAATTGTGTTCGAAATCCCTGCGAAATTACGTGAGAAATTCTGTAAGAAATTCCGTGCTAAATTCAATTGCGAAATTCAGTGCGAAATTCCGTCTGGATTGTCCGAAATTCCACGAGAAATTTCATGCTAAATTCCATGCGAAACTCCGTGCGAAATTCCGTTCGGAATCTGTGCGAAATTCCATGCGAAATTAGTACTAAATTCCGTGCGGAATTCCGTGCGAAATTTCTCGCAAAATTCCGTGCTAAATTCCATGCAAAATTCCGTGCGAAATTCCGTTCGAAATCCGTGCGTAATTCCATGTGAAATTCTGTGCGAAATTCCACGAGAAATCCCATGCAAAATTCCGTGCGAAATTCCGTTCGAAATTCCGTGCGAAATTCCGTGCAAAATTTTACGCGAAATTCCGTGCTAAATTCCATGCGAAATTCCATTCCAAGTTCCGCCCGGAATGTCCTGCGAAATTCTGTGCGAAATTCCGTGCGAAATTCCCTTCGAAATCCGTGCGTAATTCCATGCGAAATTCTGTGCGAAATTCCTTTCAAAATCCGTGCGAAATTCCGTTCGAAATTCCGTGCGGAATTCCGTGCGAAATTTCTCGCGAAATTCCGTGCTAAATTCCATGCGAAATTCCATTGCCATGCGAAATTCTGTGCGAAATTCCATTCCAAGTTCCGTCCGGAATGTCGTGCGAAATTCTGTGCGAAATTCCGTGCTAAATTCCATGCGAAATTCGGTGCGAAATTCCACGAGAAATTCCATGCAAAACTCCGTGCGAAATTGCGTTCGAAATCCGTGCATAATTCCACGCGAAATTCTGTGCGAAATTCCGTGCTAAATTGCATGCGAAATTCCGTTCGAAATCCGTGCGTAATTCCATGCGAAATTCCTTTCAAAATCCATGCGAAATTCCGTGCGAAATTCCGTTCGAAATCCGTGCGTAATTCCATGCGAAATTCTGTGCGAAATTCCTTTCAAAATCCGTGTGAAATTCCTTTCAAAATCTGTGCGAAATTCCGTTCGAAATTCCGTGCGGAATTCCGTGCGAATTTTCTCGCGAAATTCCGTGCTAAATTCCATGCGAAATTCCATTGCCATGCAAAATTCCGTCCGAAATTTCGTGCGGAATTCCGTGCGAAATCCCGTGTGAAATTTTACGCGAAATTCCGTATTAAATTCCATGCGAAATTCCATTCCAAGTTCCGTTCTGAATGTCGTGCGAAATTATGTGCGAAATTCCGAGCTAAATTCCGTGTGAAATTACGTTCGAAATCCGTGCGAAATTCCATGCGAAATTCTGTGCGAAATTCCATGCGGACTTCTGTTCGAAGTACCACGCGATATTCCGTGCTAAAATCCACGCGAAATTCCGTCCGGAATGCCATGCGAAATTCATTGCGAAATTCCGTTCGAAATCCACGCGAAATTCCGTACCAAATTTCATGCGAAATTCCATTCCAAGTTCAGTCTGGAATGTCGTGCGAAATTCTGTGCGAAATTCCGTGCGAAATTCCATGCGAAATTCTGTGCGAAATTCCACGAGAAATTCCATGCAAAACTCCGTGCGAAATTCCGTGCAAAATTTTACGCGAAATTCCGTGCTAAATTCCATGCGAAATTCCATTCCAAGTTCCGTCTGGAATGTCGTGCGAAATTCCATGCAAAATTCCGTGCGAAATTCCGCTCGAAATCCGTGCGAAATTCCATGCGAAATTCCGTGTGAAATTCTGTGCAAAATTCCTTAAGGAATGTCGTGTGAAATTCAGTGCGAAATTCCGTCCGAAATTTCGTGCGGAATTCGTTCGAAATTCCGTGTGAAATTTTACGCGAAATTCCGTATTAAATTCCATTCGAAATTCCGTGTGAAATTACGTTCGAAATCCGTGCGAAATTCCGTTCGAAATCCGTGCGTAATTCCATGTGAAATTCTGTGCGAAATTCCACGAGAAATTCCATGCAAAACTCCGTGCGAAATTCCGTTTGAAATTCCGTGGGAAATTCCGTGCAAAATTTTAGGCGAAATTCCGTGCTAAATTCCATGCGAAATTCCATTCCAAGTTCCATCCGGAATGTCGTGCGAAATTCTGTGCGAAATTCCGTGCTAAATTCCATGCGAAATTCGGTGCGAAATTCCACGAGAAATTCCATGCAAAACTCCGTGCGAAATTACGTTCGAAATCCGTGCATAATTCCACGCGAAATTCTGTGCGAAATTCCGTGCGAACTTCTGTTCGAAATACCACGCGATATTCCGTGCTAAAATCCATGCGAAATTCCGTCCGGAATGCCATGCGAAATTCCGTGCTAAATTTCGTGCGAAATTCCGTGCTAAATTCCATGCGAAATTCCGTCCGAAATCTGTGCGAAATACCGGGTGAAAATCCGTGCAAAATACCACGCAATATTCCGTGCTAAATTCCATGCGAAATTCCGACCGGAATGCCATGCGAAATTCCTTGCGAAATTCCGTTCGAAATCCGCACGAAAATCTGTGCGAAATTCCGTGCGAAATGCTGTGCGAAATTCCCTGCTAAATTCCATGCGAAATTCCGTGCGAAATTCCATGCGAAATTCCGTGCGAAATTCCATGCAAAATTCCGTTCGAAATCCGTGCGAAATTTCACGCGAAATTCCGTGCTAAATTCCATGCGAAATTCCGTCCGGAATGCCATGCGAAATAGCTTGCGAAATTCCGTTCGAAATCCGTGCAAAATTCCGTGCTAAATTCCATGCAAAATCCCGTGCGAAATTCCTTCCGAGATGTCGTTCTAAATTCCGTTCGAAATCCGTGCGAAATCCCGTGCGAAATTCCGTGCGAAATTCCGTCCGGAATGTCGTGCGAAATACTTTGCGAAATTCATTACGAAATTTCGTGCGAAATTCCGTTCGAAATCCGTGGGAAATTCCATGCGAAATTCCGTCCGGAATGCCATGCGAAATTGCTTGCGATATTCCGTTCGAAATCCGGGCAAAATTCCGTGCGTAATTCTGTGCGATATTCCGTGCTAAATTCCGTGCGAAATTTCATGCGAAATTCCGTCCGAAATGTCGTTCGTAATTCCGTTCGAAATCCGTGCGAAATTCCGTGCTAAATTCCATGCGAATTTCCGTGTGGAAATTCCGTGCTAAATTCCGTCCGGAATGTCGTGCGAAATTCTGTGCGAAATTCATTACGAAATTTCGTGCGAAATGCCGTTCGAAATCCTTGGGAAATTCCATGTGAAATTTCGTGGGAAATTCCATGTGAAATTTCATGGGAAATTCCATGTGAAATTTCGTGGGAAATTCCGTGCTAAATTCCATGCGAAATTCGGTGCGAAATTCCACGAGAAATTCCATGCAAAACTCCGTGCGAAATTGCGTTCGAAATCCGTGCATAATTCCACGCGAAATTCTGTGCGAAATTCCGTGCTAAATTGCATGCGAAATTCCGTTCGAAATCCGTGCGTAATTCCATGCGAAATTCCTTTCAAAATCCATGCGAAATTCCGTGCGAAATTCCGTTCGAAATCCGTGCGTAATTCCATGCGAAATTCTGTGCGAAATTCCTTTCAAAATCCGTGTGAAATTCCTTTCAAAATCTGTGCGAAATTCCGTTCGAAATTCCGTGCGGAATTCCGTGCGAATTTTCTCGCGAAATTCCGTGCTAAATTCCATGCGAAATTCCATTGCCATGCAAAATTCCGTCCGAAATTTCGTGCGGAATTCCGTGCGAAATCCCGTGTGAAATTTTACGCGAAATTCCGTATTAAATTCCATGCGAAATTCCATTCCAAGTTCCGTTCTGAATGTCGTGCGAAATTATGTGCGAAATTCCGAGCTAAATTCCGTGTGAAATTACGTTCGAAATCCGTGCGAAATTCCATGCGAAATTCTGTGCGAAATTCCATGCGGACTTCTGTTCGAAGTACCACGCGATATTCCGTGCTAAAATCCATGCGAAATTCCGTCCGGAATGCCATGCGAAATTCATTGCGAAATTCCGTTCGAAATCCACGCGAAATTCCGTACCAAATTTCATGCGAAATTCCATTCCAAGTTCAGTCTGGAATGTCGTGCGAAATTCTGTGCGAAATTCCGTGCGAAATTCCATGCGAAATTCTGTGCGAAATTCCACGAGAAATTCCATGCAAAACTCCGTGCGAAATTCCGTGCAAAATTTTACGCGAAATTCCGTGCTAAATTCCATGCGAAATTCCATTCCAAGTTCCGTCTGGAATGTCGTGCGAAATTCCATGCAAAATTCCGTGCGAAATTCCGCTCGAAATCCGTGCGAAATTCCATGCGAAATTCCGTGTGAAATTCTGTGCAAAATTCCTTAAGGAATGTCGTGCGAAATTCAGTGCGAAATTCCGTCCGAAATTTCGTGCGGAATTCGTTCGAAATTCCGTGTGAAATTTTACGCGAAATTCCGTATTAAATTCCATTCGAAATTCCGTGTGAAATTACGTTCGAAATCCGTGCGAAATTCCGTTCGAAATCCGTGCGTAATTCCATGTGAAATTCTGTGCGAAATTCCACGAGAAATTCCATGCAAAACTCCGTGCGAAATTCCGTTTGAAATTCCGTGGGAAATTCCGTGCAAAATTTTAGGCGAAATTCCGTGCTAAATTCCATGCGAAATTCCATTCCAAGTTCCATCCGGAATGTCGTGCGAAATTCTGTGCGAAATTCCGTGCTAAATTCCATGCGAAATTCGGTGCGAAATTCCACGAGAAATTCCATGCAAAACTCCGTGCGAAATTGCGTTCGAAATCCGTGCATAATTCCACGCGAAATTCTGTGCGAAATTCCGTGCGAACTTCAGTTCGAAATACCACGCGATATTCCGTGCTAAAATCCATGCGAAATTCCGTCCGGAATGCCATGCGAAATTCCGTGCTAAATTTCGTGCGAAATTCCGTGCTAAATTCCATGCGAAATTCCGTCCGAAATCTGTGCGAAATACCGGGTGAAAATCCGTGCAAAATACCACGCAATATTCCGTGCTAAATTCCATGCGAAATTCCGACCGGAATGCCATGCGAAATTCCTTGCGAAATTCCGTTCGAAATCCGCACGAAAATCTGTGCGAAATTCCGTGCGAAATGCTGTGCGAAATTCCCTGCTAAATTCCATGCGAAATTCCGTGCGAAATTCCATGCGAAATTCCGTGCGAAATTCCATGCAAAATTCCGTTCGAAATCCGTGCGAAATTTCACGCGAAATTCCGTGCTAAATTCCATGCGAAATTCCGTCCGGAATGCCATGCGAAATAGCTTGCGAAATTCCGTTCGAAATCCGTGCAAAATTCCGTGCTAAATTCCATGCAAAATCCCGTGCGAAATTCCTTCCGAGATGTCGTTCTAAATTCCGTTCGAAATCCGTGCGAAATCCCGTGCGAAATTCCGTGCGAAATTCCGTCCGGAATGTCGTGCGAAATACTTTGCGAAATTCATTACGAAATTTCGTGCGAAATTCCGTTCGAAATCCGTGGGAAATTCCATGCGAAATTCCGTCCGGAATGCCATGCGAAATTGCTTGCGATATTCCGTTCGAAATCCGGGCAAAATTCCGTGCGTAATTCTGTGCGATATTCCGTGCTAAATTCCGTGCGAAATTTCATGCGAAATTCCGTCCGAAATGTCGTTCGTAATTCCGTTCGAAATCCGTGCGAAATTCCGTGCTAAATTCCATGCGAATTTCCGTGTGGAAATTCCATGCTAAATTCCGTCCGGAATGTCGTGCGAAATTCTGTGCGAAATTCATTACGAAATTTCGTGCGAAATGCCGTTCGAAATCCTTGGGAAATTCCATGTGAAATTTCGTGGGAAATTCCATGTGAAATTTCGTGGGAAATTCCGTGCTAAATTCCATGCGAAATTCTGTGCGCAATTCCTTCTGGAATGTCGTGCGAAATTCCGTTCGAAATCCGTGCGAAATTCTGTGCGAAATGCCTTTCGAAATTCCGTGCGAAATTTTACGCGATATTCCGTGCTAAATTCCATGCGAAATTCCATTCCAAGTTCCGTCCAGAATGTCGTGCGAAATTCTGTGCAAAATTCCGTGCAAAATTCCATGCGAAATTCCATTCGAAATTCGTGCAAAATTCCTTGCGAAATTCTGTGCGAAATTCCACGAGAAATTCCATGCAAAGCTCCGTGCGAAATTCCGTTCGAAATTCCATTCGAAATTCCGTACTAAATTCCATTCGAAATTCTGTTCGAAATTCATGAGAAATTCCGTGCTAAATTCCATTCGAAATTACGTGCAAAATTCCGTGCTAAATTCCATGCAAAATCCCGTGCGAAATTCCTTCCGAGATGTCGTTCTAAATTCCGTTCGAAATCCGTGCGAAATCCCGTCCGAAATTCCGTGCGAAATTCCGTCCGGAATGTCGTGCGAAATACTTTGCGAAATTCATTATGAAATTATGTGCGAAATTCCGAGCTAAATTCCGTGTGAAATTACGTTCGAAATCCGTGCGAAATTCCATGCGAAATTCTGTGCGAAATTCCATGCGGACTTCTGTTCGAAGTACCACGCGATATTCCGTGCTAAAATCCATGCGAAATTCCGTCCGGAATGCCATGCGAAATTCATTGCGAAATTCCGTTCGAAATCCACGCGAAATTCCGTACCAAATTTCATGCGAAATTCCATTCCAAGTTCAGTCTGGAATGTCGTGCGAAATTCTGTGCGAAATTCCGTGCGAAATTCCATGCGAAATTCTGTGCGAAATTCCACGAGAAATTCCATGCAAAACTCCGTGCGAAATTCCGTGCAAAATTTTACGCGAAATTCCGTGCTAAATTCCATGCGAAATTCCATTCCAAGTTCCGTCTGGAATGTCGTGCGAAATTCCATGCAAAATTCCGTGCGAAATTCCGCTCGAAATCCGTGCGAAATTCCATGCGAAATTCCGTGTGAAATTCAGTGCAAAATTCCTTAAGGAATGTCGTGCGAAATTCAGTGCGAAATTCCGTCCGAAATTTCGTGCGGAATTCCGTTCGAAATTCCGTGTGAAATTTTACGCGAAATTCCGTATTAAATTCCATTCGAAATTCCGTGTGAAATTACGTTCGAAATCCGTGCGAAATTCCGTTCGAAATCCGTGCGTAATTCCATGTGAAATTCTGTGCGAAATTCCACGAGAAATTCCATGCAAAACTCCGTGCGAAATTCCGTTTGAAATTCCGTGGGAAATTCCGTGCAAAATTTTAGGCGAAATTCCGTGCTAAATTCCATGCGAAATTCCATTCCAAGTTCCATCCGGAATGTCGTGCGAAATTCTGTGCGAAATTCCGTGCTAAATTCCATGCGAAATTCGGTGCGAAATTCCACGAGAAATTCCATGCAAAACTCCGTGCGAAATTGCGTTCGAAATCCGTGCATAATTCCACGCGAAATTCTGTGCGAAATTCCGTGCGAACTTCTGTTCGAAATACCACGCGATATTCCGTGCTAAAATCCATGCGAAATTCCGTCCGGAATGCCATGCGAAATTCCGTGCTAAATTTCGTGCGAAATTCCGTGCTAAATTCCATGCGAAATTCCGTCCGAAATCTGTGCGAAATACCACGCAATATTCCGTGCTAAATTCCATGCGAAATTCCGACCGGAATGCCATGCGAAATTCCTTGCGAAATTCCGTTCGAAATCCGCACGAAAATCTGTGCGAAATTCCGTGCGAAATTCTGTGCGAAATTCCCTGCTAAATTCCATGCGAAATTCCGTGCGAAATTCCATGCGAAATTCCGTGCGAAATTCCATGCAAAATTCCGTTCGAAATCCGTGCGAAATTTCACGCGAAATTCCGTGCTAAATTCCATGCGAAATTCCGTCCGGAATGCCATGCGAAATAGCTTGCGAAATTCCGTTCGAAATCCGTGCAAAATTCCGTGCTAAATTCCTTGCAAAATCCCGTGCGAAATTCCTTCCGAGATGTCGTTCTAAATTCCGTTCGAAATCCGTGCGAAATCCCGTGCGAAATTCCGTCCGGAATGTCGTGCGAAATACTTTGCGAAATTCATTACGAAATTTCGTGCGAAATTCCGTTCGAAATCCGTGGGAAATTCCATGCGAAATTCCGTCCGGAATGCCATGCGAAATTGCTTGCGATATTCCGTTCGAAATCCGGGCAAAATTCCGTGCGTAATTCTGTGCGATATTCCGTGCGAAATTTCATGCGAAATTCCGTCCGAAATGTCGTTCGTAATTCCGTTCGAAATCCGTGCGAAATTCCGTGCTAAATTCCATGCGAATTTCCGTGTGGAAATTCCGTGCTAAATTCCGTCCGGAATGTCGTGCGAAATTCTGTGCGAAATTCATTACGAAATTTCGTGCGAAATGCCGTTCGAAATCCTTGCGAAATTCCATGTGAAATTTCGTGGGAAATTCCATGTGAAATTTCGTGGGAAATTCCGTGCTAAATTCCATGCGAAATTCTGTGCGCAATTCCTTCTGGAATGTCGTGCGAAATTCCGTTCGAAATCCGTGCGAAATTCTGTGCGAAATTTTACGCGATATTCCGTGCTAAATTCCATGCGAAATTCCATTCCAAGTTCCGTCCAGAATGTCGTGCGAAATTCTGTGCAAAATTCCGTGCAAAATTCCATGCGAAATTCCATTCGAAATTCGTGCAAAATTCCTTGCGAAATTCTGTGCGAAATTCCACGAGAAATTCCATGCAAAGCTCCGTGCGAAATTCCGTTCGAAATTCCATTCGAAATTCCGTACTAAATTCCATTCGAAATTCTGTTCGAAATCCATGAGAAATTCCGTGCTAAATTCCATTCGAAATTACGTGCGAAATTCCATGCGAAATTCTGTGCTAAATTCAATGCAAATTTCTGTGCGAAATTCCGTCCGGAATGTCTTGCGAAATTCCGTCAGGAATGTCGTGCGAAATTCAGTACGAAATTTCGTGCGAACTAAGGTGATGTATGAAACACTTGAATAAGTAAAGGCTGGATGTTGTTGGCTCGAATCAAAACTCGTCGAAATGTCAATAGACGATAGGTTCATCCGGAGTGTTCATTTGTGTTTACATTTTGCTAGCGTTGCCAATTTTATTTTGTGTCCACCACCCAATGTGGCTACGCCACATCGCTTTTGCGCGTGCTGTGGACTTATACTAGGGATAGCCCCTATGTTTGAGTAAGCCGGGCAAACGAGTGGATCACAGGTTCGCTTGCTTCCGATGGCGGGTCGGTGGCCACCTCGCCTGGCGGATCCTCAGCGGCTTTGCGCCGCTTCGGTTCCTAGGCTTCGGTTACGCGGCTAAGCCGCATCGAAATGGTACCCCTTAAATATTCTAACTAGAGTCGGTTGTGTCACCGGAGCCGGAATACGAATTAGAACCAGCCAACATTCCGGCTGAGCTTAACTGAGAAGTTTAGTAAAATTTAATCTGGAAATAAAAATTTTCTGGCTACGCTCCAGCACCCCGTTGAATTCTAATGATTTCACCACCTGGGCGCCAGGTTGACGATATGAAATGAACTTTGTTTCCCAGTTAAGCTCAGCCGGAAATGAACCGGAATTCTGGCTGGTTCCAGTTCGTATTCCGGCTCCAGTGACACAACCGATTCTAGTTAGAATCGGTTGTGTCACTGGAGCCCGTGGACGAACTGGAACCAGCTAGAATTCCAATTCATTTCCGGCTGAACTTTACTGGGTTACTTTCGACAAGTTTTGATTCGAGCCAACAACATCCAGCCCAGGGATGCCAGGTGCACAGATTTATCTGTGTTTCACAGATTTTCAATATGCTGTACAGATTGCAAAATCTGCACAGATTTCCACTGTTTTCTGTTTTACCGCACAGATTTCCACAGCTTTCTTCTAGAATGCACAGATTAGCACAGATTTCTCAATTTTTTACCTTGCGCTTAATTTTTGACTCGCGCTAAAATCAAAAAAAAAAAGGTCACCACATATTGGTTTCAGCCAAATTTGGCACGTTTTCAGTGACACAGATAGACACAGATTTTTAAATGGGCCGCGAACAGATTTTTCAAAATATCACCTGGCATCCCTGATCCAGCTGTTTGACGCTACGGAATGAACTTTGTTTACTTTCGAAAAGTTTTGCACTTGCGGGACATATCGCAGGACAAGGGGTTTTCAAAAACACAATTCGTGTTTTCGTTTTTTGGAACTTCTCTCAATCCGGCGCTAGTTTAGACCTGTCACTAAGCTAATGTCGGACTCTGATGAGACGAAGTCAAAACGCAAATTCCATGACTAATTTAGTTATAGGTTTTATGATCTTCACGCGTAAAGATGATTTAAAGCAATTTTTTCCTTGATGAAGAAAAAATTGTTTTTACCTAAATTTTTCTTCACTTATGAAAAATATAGCATAAGAATTCCAAGATATTTAATTCTCCAATAAAATTCTGAGTAATACTGCTTGCATGAATGCTTATACAATATTTGACCTCTCTCCGATTGACATGGCCAAGTCATCATTCCAATATCCTTTAATTGACTGAGCTAAATTTGGAACGTATAAGAACAGTGTACAGATACATTTAATTAGCGCCAAATAACGTTCGAACATTCCCAGCAAATGTTGGCATCGTTTTATGACCCATTATGTGCCCTATTTATTCAATAAGCTGACTGACAAAGTAGCAAACCCCATTCATTCGTATGTTCATTTCACCACCGTCAACTCAAAAGAACAGCGAAAGATTCTTAACTCTCAATTAAATAAATTAACACGCCTCATAAAATCCACGATTCGGCCCCTCCCGTCGCCGCAGCCGCACACTGGTGATGGAATGTCGTTCCACGAACTAATCCCATAAAAATCTGACAGCGTCTTTTATGTTTCGCCCTCCCCCCGTCGCTCAACATTCAATTCTTACACTAATTAGTCAATTTGTAATCCAAATCACCAGCCGAAAATTGCCACCATCCCTAAGTGCGAATATTGCCGAACAGCGAAACTGGCGGACTTAATTGCTCCTTTGGAAAGCGAATTATGTAGGCTACTGCGATTGAATGGAATGAAAGGGCATGGGTACTTATGGTAAAATGGTTCCCCCACAAACCTAAGTAGCTAAGTAGTTCGAATAATGTGGGCAATGTTTCGCACAATCGTTTGGAAATTCTAATACAATGTGAATGGGAATGTAGTGAAAGAAGCATTAACTTTATAAGAGTTGTTTATTATCATCAGTTGTACCAATGCTAATATTAATAGGATCAAAATGGCTGGTCGTTAGTTTGATAACATGGAAGAATTCATGTAACCGGAACTGTACGTCCTCAATATTTCTTCAAGCAGGTCTGGTTTTGGGTTGTTTGATGAGACACAGTAGGATCTTATTTTCAGGAAAATGCGTTCGGACAGGCGTACAAAACACCTAAAGGCGATATTGATTTTCGGTAGCAAATTGACCGGCCACGATATCCACCAAGGGTGGTGACGAAGAAGGGAGAAAGTTGGTCTTACGGAACCAATAAAAGGAAATAAACTAATAAAAAGACATACATTTGTCGAATGAACAAGAATAATGGACTAGGGCAGATGTTCTTTGTTTATTTTGCTGAAGCAGCCCGAAGCACTCGTTTGCTAAGAAAGGAAAAGAATATATGAGGTTAGAAATTTTTTTCCTAACCCTCCGGCAGTCGCGTTATTATCTACATTCAGGCGAACGCATGAAGTCTTAGGACGATGTCGCTGGAGTTTCTGAACGTGGTGAAAAAACTTTCGTTTCCAAAACTCTAGGGTAATAGAAATTGTGCGCTCAACAATGTTGTCCAAAGTACAAGTACTCAGAAATGAAATAATAATTAATCTATCAAATGGAACAATGTCCTGGAAAAAACACCATCTAAAAATAAAATTATCTACCTACCTAGACCACTAAATCAGATAAGAGATCTTCAGAAGGATCTATAATTAAATCCAACAGACAACCAAGTTCTACGAACTAAAGCAGCATCCCTTCGACACTCGCCTTCCACGATTAACCCATATTAGAAGGTAGAAACCAAAAAGAGCAATTTGGTCGCAACCGATGACGGTGCAGGAAAAGTCAAGTGTCCGAAAAAGTGCAATCAGTATCATTTCGAACCAAAATTGCTATCCACTTAAAGGCTAGTTTACAGTTCGGGAAATGGATCGCGGGATTTCACACGGGATTTGCGTCGGGATTTGATCAGGGAAAATTTCCCGCCGAGATCTCTCCAAACTGTCAAACCAAAAACTCTGCTGCTTCTTAAAAATACAAACAGTATCAAACTTGCAGCGAATTGTAAACTTTATAAAAATACTATTTTCCCCGTCGGAAACAATTTGTGTTGAATTGTTCCCGGACGGATTTCTGTGTGGAGAGTTTTAAAATCCCGTGATGTTTCCCGCGGTTGGGTTTACACTTCATGAAAACTGTCATTTTTGTGTAGACTTATTTCCCGTCACGGGATTTGAAATCCCGAGCTCCATTTAAAATACACAGGGACCCAAATCCCGTGACACGTTTTCCGAACTGTAAACTAGCCTTAAACGGTCCAATGTTGTCAGCATCTTCGGGCTGCACCTTTTCATGCTGTTCTTCCTGGTCCGGTACCGGGAGAAGAAAAAAAGCAAGCAGTTGACTAAATTGGGTTCGATAGTTTTCTTTGCCTGGCCGATTAGAGACAAGACTCCTGCCTGTCCGGGCCCAAAAAGGACACCATGCCTCTGTCCGTCGCGTCGCTGCGACGGTGGTACAGCAGAGAGAAATAGAAAAGGATCATTCCTGGTTACCTGTTGTTTGCCCGGTCAACAGAACAGCGACACTATTTGGCAGGGCGACGCGTCCGACGGTGACACAGTGGGAAATTTGTACAAAAGTGCTTGTTCAATTCAGCTAGCAGGGATTTAGATCCTTTCTTTAGGGTTTCTGTTGAAACCGTATTCTGTGCGTTTTGATCTGCAATTAGATATTGCCAATTAAAAAAATGTGATTTGGTTAAAAATTAATTATATTTATTGAAAGCGGCTTTAGCCAAGAAAATTATACGCAGCTTGAAAAGACAGGGGAAATAAAAATGGTATATTTCATTGGTTTATAACATTGTGTTGTTACTGATCATTTCCATCAGGAGCAATTTTTTGGATTCGCTAAGGGTGTTCTGCTCGTCGAGACGCTGATTACAAAATTGGGGCGATCGAGGGACGCTGCTGGTTTTTGTTATGGGTAGCGGTAAACTTCACCTCCATCTGCGGCAAATTAAGGTGGAAGCCCCGCGTTTAGGCTGTGTGTTCAATGTGAAGTTGGTCGTTTCCTTCAGAAGCGTTTTTCCGGGACTCTGCCCAGCTCGTCGCAGGCACGTAGCCAGAGGGGGGGGGGGGGGGGGCTAGGGGGCTAAAGCCCCCCCCCCGAAATTTTTCAAAAATAAATTTAAAAAACCGGTGACTTTTAACAAAACTTGTTGCTTATTTGGTTTGAACAAATTATTGAGAAAAAGTTAAAGAAGGCTATTTCTAACCACCGAAGGCAATGGTCACGAAATTCAGTGTGCTTTATGCTTTTGCTCGAGCCAGTGCGAAGCGAACAACAAAAAAGTAACTTTTATATTGTGTGCCTTGTCTGAAGAATACAAGAGACTGTTACTTTAATTGTAGCTGTAATAATCTGTCGAGATTAGTGATTAGCAGAAGCAAGAATTGGTGCTCCAGCCAAATGCGGTGTTTATAAAATTATTGATCATTCGCATCCTGAAGGTGTAAATAGAGATTAGACTTTCGGAAACCGGCTCTATCCAGTTCTATCATGGCAGGCATTTAGCGCTCAACAAATTAGTGCAGACGAAACCATTCATTTCGCACAACTTAAAGCACAAGGTTGTGTGTGACAATGCTATAATTAAGATCCTTCTGTATATGGACTATGAGAAAATGAATGTTCCGCTACAAGATCGGATACCGCTTACTCGCAGATTAATGTCACATTTGGGAGAAATGGAATCTATTTGGAAGGGCAATTATTGAGGGCGAAAAGCAAGGAAGATATTCGCGAACATAAAGGCAGCAACTACGATGATGACACGGAAATGTACAATAGCGAGATAGAAATGAACTACTCCCCCCCAAGACATAGTTGGTGAGGAAAAAAATATTTCCTCGCCTCGTAAACAGGTTTCCACGTGCAATGGCTAAGCGCTTGCGCGAGATCTGTAGGACAACCACATAAACTCGTTATATTATTTTTATTGTTTACATAAGGAAATATATAAAAGACCCACGACCCAGTTTGTTATTTTTAAATGATAAGTTTTTGAATTGCACACAATTTTGAACTTCTGTATTAGGTCAGTGCACACTGTACACTCTGTTCTCTGTACACTACTCTGCGCTACACAAAAAGTATTTCAATTTATCTGAGAACGATTGAGCCGAGAATAGAATTTTCATTTCGCGTCATTTTAACGCAATACCATTTTTATTAACGCTTCATTTCATTGTTACGAGTAATTCGTTCCGTACTAATACACTGTTAATCCGTAAATCCGTGATATCTTCGACAAACGTGCAAAAAAAATTCTTTTAAAAGTGGACCGGACAAAAAGTGGTAAAATAATAGGCAATCACGAAGAGGGACTAAAATGTTGGGACTGATTGAATCTATAAGTCAATAAGTTGGGATAACAGTTTCGATTTCATGTCTTAAGTATGTGACAGTCTTTCGTTCCGTTTTTGCTCGTCATGGAATAAAATGAGAGAGATAATCTTAAATAAGAGAGCAAAGAGAGGAAAAAATCAACCAATCTAAATCGACTCAAGATCACTCTTCTATCTTTACTATACACTCAACACGAGTTCTTTCCGAATTGCGCTCTGATCTTCTCATTTCGTCTTCGTTGCGTTAGGTGCAACAACTTTAATTGAAATTTTTTCCCAAATAGTGATAAAACAAACATGTAATCAGACAAACATTACAACTTTCTTCAAGAAATCATACATCTCTTCCAATCTTGATGATGATTGAAAAAAATCAAGAGCTAATTATTTTTATTCACAAACAAACCTATTACTAAACAGATTAGTGTTCATATTTGTTTAATGAATTGGCAAAGAGTTTTGCAAAAGTTTTACAGGAAACGGATAATTTGCTGTAATTTAAAACAGACAACTCTAAAAGAAAGCCTCGGCAAATTAGGTGCAAGTGCGATGTGTTCTCTTCCATGTGTCGGAAGCAAGTGATGCTGAAATTATTATCTATGTTTATAGTCTCTAGTTATATTGGTGTCATCAATGTTATATTTACCAAATTTTATGTAAATTAGAAGCATTGAGTAATCAGTGCTAAGTAATTTTCTTTCGATTTGTGAATAGATTCTGAGCAGTTTCGCTCAGTAGATTAAATTCTGGGTAGTTTCCATTAGTAGATTAAATCATTGAAATATATATTTGACATTGTCCAAAACCCCACGAATTCCGAAATAAAACCTTCAAATAAATAAATAAAACCAAAATGTTCAAATATAATATTTACTTAATCTAGGTAATCTTCTCAAGTTACAACGGTTTTGCAAGATTGTCAAAAGTCAATAGAGCTAAGGCATTCTTGGTTTGTAGTGAAATCAGTAGTTTTTGCACTCACTTTACATTTTGACTTTTACTATAGTTTTAGGGATCTAGGAAAATCAGTCTACGATATTTTTAATTCATAAGTACAATGATATAAAAAGTACCTAAAAAGAATCAACTTAAATAGATAAAAAGATAGTTATTCTGAGTTGCCTGATAATGTTGTCGAAGATAGTCTTTAACCCATTACCTATGAGAGTCAAATGAAAAAAAACATGTGTTTTTTTCAGGATTGTTTTGATTACGACATGATCAGTATCATTTAAATTGAAAATTTCATAAAGTCGAGTTAACGCAAACTTCGGATGAAGTCAAAGAGCTAGTAATAGTAGAAAGAAACCTGATCATGAAAATAGGAGTTGAACCTATTTTCTGCATCTACGAATCGCCTGCCTTATCAGAAGATTTGAAGCAAATTTCGACATTCACTTTGTTCGGACATTCTTTGCAACGGTAAACTTTGATTTCACACTGATATATTCCTATTCATGGGGACAACCTTGACGTTGGTTTCGTTCTTCTGATTAGCAAATGCGTGTAAAGTTTCATGAGACGGGTTTTTGGATATTTTTCTACTCATTCCAATTTAGCGTCTTCTACAAATTGTAAAGGTGTATCGAATGTGTAGCATTTTCAAGCAGCGTAGCATTTTCAAGCAGCCCTTAATACTTTGAGCTCTTGACAATTCATTTTTGTAACTAGAGAAATTTCTAACTTGTAAATCAAAAATAATCAAATTTAATTCGTCGATGCACTATAGCCTTTCTTGTAACAGGCAACATATTATTAGAGTTTTTAGTGTCTATTGTCTTATTTTTGGAATTGTTTTCACTAAGAACTTTTCATAATTACTTTCAGTTTCCAGTGATTGTTTCAAGTCATCAGAATTAATACATTTATGCAATAATTTTTAAGCCCCTCCCGAAACAAAATCCTGGCTACGGGCCTGGCTCGTCGATAACCCTAGAACGTTGCACTGGGGTACAAATGTACCCCATGCCTTCTTGGGAGCCGTGTGAAGACTAGAATTCGGCATTTATCGACCTAGGACCCTAACCATAATTCCATTTAGAGTTCCTAGTAAGAATAGAAAAAGGTGGTATAGCCAGTTTGCTTATAGCCTTCGTGGAAGCAGGTGTCAAAGTTGGCGTGGGGTACATTTGTACCCCAGTGTATGGTTGCCGTTAGCGTTTCGTCAGGTTTCGTGCTGTCAGTGGACATGTGACTCGTGACAATACTAATTTAAATACTGGTTATTTTACTACGTAAGTAACAATTAGTATTATATAATCGTTTTTAATAATTTATTCAATTATATAATTTAATTTTGAAGTAGAAAATCAATCGTAAAAAATAATCTTAAAGTTTACGCTAGTTTTTCCTGACGAATATGCTGTCATTTTCATTCCAAAAAATTGGAATTTTAGATGGAAGATCTCGAGGATTTCATTATTGCAATCTAAACCTCGTAAAGCGGCTGCTTGAGAACGAAAAGAAGGCGGTGGGCGTAGTTGGTAAATCGATTGCCTTGTACGCAGCGCACCTGGGTTCGAGTCTCAACCCGCACATAAGGTTAGAAATTTTTCATAAGAGATTTTTCTAATCCGAAGAGGCGAATGACCTCAAGGTTAACCTTTATAATCAAAATAAAAAAACGAAAAGAAAAAGTTTTTTTTCGCTACCCTTAATAAATCATTTTTAAAATCAACCGATGTATTCAGGGCAATGTTATTGGTTGATTTTCATAAAAAATTGGCCGATGGTGTCCAACAAACAGCTATCTCGTAGCACCCGAAATATTTTATTGCAATTTTAAAAATTGATCTTTGACAAAATGTACCCAATATTTTAAATGGAATTTTCTAAGTTTCTTTTACAAAATTCATCTCCTGAGAATATTTCCTTGTAGTGAACATTGGCGACAGACCTCGGCACTTACCGGTTAGCTCGTTGTGCAAGGACTACATCGAGTAGATCGCGACGAAGCGGAGAGTTAAATTGCTCACTTGTATCGGGACAAAACTGGGAGCTAATTGGTACCGAGAGAAATTCCGCTGCCGGGGAACTCTCAGTCGGATTAAGGTGAGTGTATCGCCGGGAACTATCCGAGTAGATCGCGTCAAAGGTGGGAACTAAATGGATCGGAGAAGCCGAAGCTAAATGGCTCATGGTATCAGGAGCAATTTGAATCACTGAGCCTTGCGGTAACTTATCGCTGGGTAATATCCGAGTGGAGTTCGTGGCTAAATGGCTCAAGTACGCAGAGGATGATCTATACGGCGTAGTAGATGGAAAGAATTATAGAAAGCAAGAGGGTTTGTCAAAAATTAAATGTGTCAAAGATCGAACCATTTCAGGAATCAAACGAGACTCCGAATTAACTTCAGAAGACTCGTGGGCAAAAAGGCTTCGTGATGGCCAATATCAACTGCGTCGACATTTGCTGCTGTTACTCTCCTCCAAGGTGGACAGTGAAGCAGTTCAGCCTAAAGTTGGAACAGATAATCGAGCATTTGATCAGCCGAAAGCCGGTAGTCATTGATGATGACTTCAATGCATGGGCTGCGAAGTGGCCAGTAGAGCAACCAACACAAGATGATGTATCCTATAGGAAGCTCTAATGCAGTTAGACGTACTATTGTGCAATGAAGGTCCCGTTAGCATTCTGTAGTCCTTCACTGACGGCGAACATGGATTGGAGAGTATGCGAGAAGTATACGCATATTAACCACCAGATGATTCGCTACCACATCGGTCAAGGAATCCTGCTGCAGTACAGAGAAGGACGACCGGCGAGCGAAAGTGAAAGACCTTCGTCGTTGAGGCACTTCGGCCAGACAGCGAGACCCAGAACATTGATGCGGCTAATCTAACAAGAAGGATTGTGTCGGAATGTGACGCATTAGACGGCGTCCAGCCACCCAGTCTGGATGGCGGCGTTGCGTTGAAAGCTGTGATCCTGGTATATCCGGTCATGTTCAGGATATTGCTGCAAAACCGTTTAGATGATGGCAACTTCTTCGAAGTGTGGAAGGTATAGAAACTATATAGATCCCGCCTTGTACAAGCTTATATGTCTCCTGGATAAACTCAGAAAACTCAGAAAACTAATCGATGACCGGTTGAGCTTCAACAACCACGTCGACTACGCTTGTGAAAGATCGGCGAAGGCAACGAACGGAATAGCGAGAATCATGCTAAATATCGGCGGTCCGACAAACAGATGTCTGCTAGCTAGTGTTTCGTTATCGATACATCGATCGTCATCGATACTGCGATATGGGGTGCGGCGCTAAAAACCAAGCGGAACCGCGAAAAGCTGAACTGGATGTACCGGCTGATGGCCGTACGAGTCGCGAGCACATACAGAACAAAATCGTCGGAGGCGTATCGCCGGGATAATCCCCATCTGCATCACCCTGGGGAAGAAACACCAAGGTCGCGAAAAAGATGGTGAAAATCGATTTGATGGCGAGGTGGCTGCAGGAATGGGACAACACAGAAAAAGATGGACGAACGACTCATCCTGACCCTGTTGACGTGGTTAAGTAGACAGCACGGAGAGGTGAATTTCCATCTGACACAGCTCTTGTCGGCCCACGGCTGCATCGTCTTCATCGGACCGGACACGCAACGTCACTGTTGTGCCCGGAGTGTGAGAAAATCGAGGAGACACCGGAGCGCGAGGTCTTCGAATGTCGGAGATACGAAACGATACACTGGGACAAGCTTCAAACGGGAGAACCGGACATCAACACGGAAAATGTTGTCCACAAAATGATAAGCGAGATAATCACGTGAAACGCGATCAACAGATCATGACTGCCGTATATCGGAAATGGTGTGATGAACAGCGAGAAACGGTTTCGGGGGAGCAATCACCGCCGGGAATCTATGCCGGAGCAGGCTAGGTCTACCGCCGGGCATTAGTCGAGTAGACCGCGACAGAACATCGGGTATGGACCGCCGGAGCGCAAGCGAACGGTTGACACCACGTTCCACCCGCAATCGCCGGACTGACCACGGTTCCCTACCGGTTGGCCCGAGAGAAAAATATCGAAAACAGAAGAAGAATCGTTGTCGGGAGAACTTCTTCCGCCGGGGAACTCTCTGTCGGCGTTAGCAAGATTCAACGTCGGGAACCAGGCTGTGTAAGTCGCGATGAGTCACATCCCGTGGCGGGTTGTCGGGGCACCAGCGAACCGAACGCCTTGCTTCACCGGAATCACTGGAATGATCTCGGAAACTGGCTGGTTGGCTCGCTGCCGGGGAATTTTCCGTCGTAGTAGGCTAGATCCATCGTCAGGGGCCAGAGCGAACTAGACGCGAACAAGTAGTAAGCTCCACGAGGAAGTGGTACTAAATGGCACAAGAAGGGAGCCAACGGGCCTAAACGAGTTGCGGTACTAAACGGCACCGGATAGAGAGCCGAAGGGCTGAATGGGGTGTTTGGAAAGCTTGAGGCTTCTATTTAATTGAATAATTTTTGTTTGGGTGAAAACACAGATATTTTCGAGACGCTCAGCACTCCTGTGCGAAATGAGCGTAGGGGACTATTCGGACCCCCTATTCCGTCAACCACCGTTCAGCGGCTTACGGCTGCGCACACCATTGCACACGCCACAGCAAACAAAATACATGGGCCGCCAAACGACAGCTGCGAATAACCAGATTAAGGTTTTGTAAAGCAATTTTTTTGCTTCTTAAGGAGTGTCTCTTATAAATATTTCATAGGTAAATATAATTCCATTGCAATAAAAAATTAAAGAAAAATGACAGTCTGAATTGCCCCGTAGGGAGGTTCGAATTACCTCTACATTGTAAAAGGATGGAAAAACATAGAGGTTTGCAAATCGTCGCCTAGCGCTGCCATTGAGTGGTGCAAATGTAACTGAGGTTTCAAACTAACAATTAGGACCCTTTGACCGGTAAATTTTTTCACATCTATCCACCTAAAAGGGCGATTTGCTTGAGTAGGTCCGAATAGCCCCCGGATCCCCTATTCAAAAGCTCAGCACGACATCTAGCGACAAAAAATCCCACACACACTTTAGATTCTTTGGGCCGTGGGTAGAGATGCCAGATTTGAAGATTTGTTTTCATTTTGAAGAAATTTGAAATGTTGTGAAGACGTGTTTTTCATTTTGAAGACAAATTTGTTTGGATGTTTGACTGATTTCTGGCAGAATTATGACTCAAAATCAATAACCGATTCAGAATCCTGACTGTTGAAGACAAATGAAAACCGTTGTCCGTTGACTAAGCTTTTGTATGCAGTCAAAGCACATAATGACCCTGGAAGTTTTCCTATTCATGTCTGGAGTGAGGTTAAGAAGGAAAAGAAGTAAAGTTTTCGGGCACGGCTTTCCGGATTAATACCTTTTTTTTCCTATTTTGTTCTTTTTTAACATGAAGTCCAAATCGTTCCATAGTTTTCTGGACAAAACAGGCTCACACCTAGGATTTTTCAGGCGAAATCCTGGATTGACTTACTCAGATAGCGCTTTTAAAATTACATGCAGCTTTGAGCGACTATTTGGTCAGTCATCCTAAGTCATACAACGAACTAAATTATGTATTAATTTTTTAATATTTTAATATTTTGGTCTTGGAACGAGTCTCTCCAGTTTATCACGAAACGCAGTTTGTTTCGTGAACCACTTGGAGTAAAATTACCCTAAGGTAAACTTTATAATCATTCTCTTTTTTCGGACTAGAAATGTTTCAAAGACTACGTACGAGCCCAAGATACCCGCGTACAAGGCAATCTACTTCGCTATTCTCGCTATAGTTTGAACCCGTATTTTTTTGATATAAATGCAAACCTTGAAACGTCAAACTTTTTTATTTCGATTATAGAGGTTTTAGCCTGTAAGTAGGGGTTTGCCCGCTACTCGGGTTCTTACTCGGGCCGGCACTCTTCGACGGATCTCACTGACCGTCACACGCGCGCTCTTTACTTCACTGCAATAGTGGCGGAAAACTGTCCCGAAAAGGATTTTATAGTTCGGGCGTCTGACACTAACCGTGGTTCGTCACTCTCTCTTATCTCGATGGCCCCCTTTTTCACTCCACCAAAAAAACACCCCGCCGCATAGCTGTCATTGCCATAGTACAGCATAGTTGGCAATCACTTTTACAGCGAAAGGAGAGCGGTGACCTACCTAAACCCTATGTTTCTTATATACAAACATAAAACAAAAATTACTACACCTATCTGAACGCACAAAACCATTCACAAACGCGAAACTATACAAAAATTTACTAAATGTGAACGGTATCGAAACAGCGGTGAGCATAAATATTCGTAAACAATGCACTCTACGGAGAGAGTACGCACTAACAGGTATATTTCCACCCAGTGCTAAATTGTTACCCTGACGGGTTACAAAAACCTTAAGGTCATTCGCCTCTTCGGGTTGGAAAAATCTCTTATAAAAAATTTCTAACCCTATGTGCGAGGTCGGGACTCGAAGCCAGGTGCGCTGCGTACAAGGCAATCGATTTACCAACTACGCTACGCCCACCCCGACGTCAAACTATTTACATTTGCTATAGACTATTGCAACACTAGATACTTTCCAAGAGTGATTTTATTGCATTTCCAAGACATCCTTAAGAAAGAAAACCACGTCGAGTCTAGCCAAGCGAAAGCGAAAACAGAGCCAAAATGTGAGAACAAGAATCCTGCAGTGCTGGGCGTCTAGACACGAACCTCCTACGAACTGATGGGACATAGAACTTTTTTTTTACCACGATTTGGCAAACCAGATTGGACTGGACTTGCTGTGTGCCATATGCTTTCTATACCGAGGACGACCCCATGAGGGTTGGCGCCAGACGTAGATCCGAAATCTCATGTCCAGCTGAAATGGCATATAATTGAGCTCATCATCAGGTTGACAATTAAGAATGAGGTTATGAGCGTTGAACGTGTTTGGAATGAAAATTGCTTGACTGGTTTCTAAAAAAGATTGAAAAAATTGATCAGGAAAATAGACCCGCGTTATTCGCTTGTATTAAATTCAAAACTTTTCAACCGTCCATTCTAATGTTAAATATTTCTTCAAGCCGAAATTTTTATTTCATCATTCGAAGCGAAACTCTTCTCGTTGAAGCATAAAATTGAATTATTTTCGGCGATTTCTTCGCTAAACGTACCCCAGCCAGCGCGTCTGGGAAATCGTGTCCGCATTGAAGCGAAATAACAGGAAAAACATCGAAATTTATAAGCCTCTCGAGCGCCTGAAGTCAATCAACGTGTCGAGAAAAGTTTTGCCTACCTACCAACCGGTGTAATTTTAGATAATAGGCGCAGCGGGAAAAGATGCCTGCTTCCTTATTATCCCATTGGCACCCCGATGCTTCAAGTTCTGTGCTCAGAGTTTGTTATCAAACACGATTCTGAAAGCAGGTAATAAGCTGACGCGGAATACAAATTAATTCCCGTGTTTTAATTAGTTTTTCTATAATTTCTAATCTGTGATCGATTTTCCCAGAATGAAATGCTATTGGCAAAAATCCGAAAAATATGTTCTGTATTTTATCAAAAACTGGTCCTCAGCAGGTTACTCTATTCTTCGAATCGACTTCTTTGTCTCACAACCCAAGCATCCCTGCCCAAAACATTTTGATCCTACAGAAATTTCCAACAGACATTTGTTTTCCCTCCAGTATGAGTACGAGATCAATTAGTGCTTTCTTGGAACCGGGACCGATGGTAGCAAGACAAGCTGTCGAAGTGGCACCAGCATGGACCAAAATTGGAAAAGTACTTCACAAATGGCATTTTCTCTCCAAAAATAAAGAAACGGAGCAGGAAAAATATTTCAAAACACTACCTTCCGAATCGTTTACCTAAATCATCCATCTTAATCGGTCCCTCCCTCAACTTTTATTACCTCAATGACGACGATGAATGGCAGCAGCGGCAATAACGTCGGCCGGCGAGCCGGCAATGTACAGGTGCCCCGATTCCGTCGCTTCTGCTAAATTATAGACTACAATCGACACAGGAAAAGTGCTATCAGAGGAGAAGAGGAACAAAAAACGAACAGTTTATCACTTCTCTTCATCCAACAGCTGTTGAACGAATTACACCCCCTCTCGCAGCCCCCGCACATACCTGCTATGCTGTATACAATCCATCCGCGGTACACTGCAATGACGTGAGATACGACCTTTGAAGCCTATAAATTTCATCCTTTCCATTTTACGGCTTTTTTTTTCTTCTTCTGCACACCCCAAATAAATTCTATCATTTTGCTGTCAATTCGCTTTTGTTTGAGTATTTTTTTTTCTGATTTTTGTTGGAAGAACACCGCCACCCGATCCAGCTTCTTTTTCCAACAGCAGCAGCCGCATCGTCAACAGTCCGTCCTGGCCCTTTCCGACAGCAGGCTGTGAATGGTTGCCAAGAAGCAGTCAAGTAGCTCAGTTTCTTGTTCTTGCGGGGAATGTCTTGGAAAACAGAAACGTTCGAATTCAATCGATTATTTGGCAGCTGTCTTGCGCGGATGGTTTTCAATTGGAATTTATATCATTTCGATGACGGATTGTTCGGCAGAGGGAGTGTTAAGAAGGCTTATATGGTCGCCATGGCCAAGTAATAACCTTTCACTAAGGTTTGGATGACGTTTGATACACAAACAATTCATTTCCATGATTTTTGTAAACAACGTGTTTAAACTAGAAAAACTCTAGAAAAAGAACTGCGGAGACTCCATTTTGAATCGATTGGATTTGGGTTTAGCTGTCAAAAAACGAATCCATTCGAACACTGCCTATATATACTTATGTGGTTTTTGTTTGAGGCGAAAGTGAGTCAGTTCCTAACCCCAACTGCTGTCAAAATGTATGAACTGACAGCGGTTGGGGTTAGAACCTGACTCAGTTTCAGGTTCAAGCGAAATCGCCATTACAACATTGGACGCAGAGCTGCCAGATAATTTTGTTGAAAATCTGTATTGCCAGAAAAAAAAAATCTGTATTTGTCTGTATTGAACAAAAAAAACGGTGTTCTACTAAATTATTGAAGTTGGAGAGTTTAGAGCATAGTTTTAATACAACGTCGCGATTTTACTCTAAATTTGCTCGTTTAAAAACTAATTAAAAATGAAAGATCTCCAATATAAATCTAATATTTTGATGTTATACTAGAGCACAGTTGCGTTCAACAATCGGCGGGACAGTAGCTAATGGAGAAGGATGCAGACGCATGAACCACGAGCTGTATTGAGTATACAAACATGCTGACATCTGAAGACTTATAAAACACTGCTGACTACAGTGGGTTGGACCTTTTACGCGAATGTCGGAAGATAGACCAGCTAAAGTTTGCTGTGGAGAGAACCCGGAAGAAGTCGACTTCAGAGCAGACCCTGCACTCGCTGGCTGAGTACAATGATGCACGTGTGGCGGGCGTTCAAGAAGACTGGAGAATAGCGAGACCAATTGTTGTTAAATATAAATAGGTATAAAGCGGTCTGGTTCGTTGAACAATATTTCATTGTAGCGGTATCTGTATCGGCTTTGGAGATAGTTAAAAAATAATCAGCTAGTGTTCTGTAGAGAAATCACATTACAGTTTCTGCAATATAAAATAAGAAACGAATTTTAATAAATCATGATAAGTCTATGCATACTTTCTGCTACTCTACCTTCACTTCATTTATAAATATCTTTTGTTAATCGGTTTCTAGCTGCAACGGTGACTTCAATGATGCCTTTTGAAGTTTTGTGAGACTTAATATACTCTTTTGCTGCCAGAATTCCTTTCATAGAGGATGTGTTTAGACTGAACTTTGTTTTATTTAGATTGTATGTAGAAAAAATCCTCTCGACCGCTGCTGACGAATGTTGTAAGGAGAGAAAGGCTGGGATAACTCGTTTCAGTTGAAGAAACGCAAATTCATCATTCATGCGACGAGTCGACAAAACTTTGGTCCAGAACTCCGGTCCATCGATGCATCCTTTTTCTGTGTTCCAGTCCGTAACTGTGTTCCGAACTTCCCTGAATTCATCATCTAAAATTTGCATTTCCTCGCCGTTGTACAGTTCAGGAAACTGTTTTAACAGCGGATACATTGTGGGATGTGTCTTGTTGATTATATGTTTTGGGTCTATTATAGCCAAATTGATCAAAACAGCATTGTTAAAATCAAACCGCTTAGTAATTTGATTTGCGATAGAAATAAAAAAGTTCATCGCATCCAACCGAATCTTTTGAAGACCAACATCAGTAAGCTTTTTTTCATCTATGTATTTGTCGATCAAAATTTGAACTTTCGTTCCCAAGTACAGCTGGTCAAGAGCAACGCAAGCATTCGAATCAATTTCTATGGATTCCATTTTAAGATTTTCAGGTTTCACAAAACAATCTAAAACCATTCTCAAAAGACGGTTGGATTCTTCATGCAACTTGTAGATTTGTGGAGTTTCCGACTGAAACAACTTGTTTAGATTATTGATCTTCGGTAATACAAACGCCATGAATTCAAGGTAGACGTGCGTTGACGGATTTGCCAAGACACCGTATATCTGATTTATCTTCAAAGTTTGTCATGCATCTATGCCAGCATCTCCAAAACTGAAGTATACTTTTAAAACATCGAATCTATCCAATAAACGTTTAACCACCTGTTCTAGAGAAAGCCAACGAGTAGTAGAAGGATGAAGCATCTTTAAAGGCTTGAGCTCCATCACGCTTTGAATTTCTTTAAACTTAGCTGTTCTAAGTGGACTATTGGATATAAATGAATAAATTTCTTTGCACACCCATTCCACATCTTCCGGAATATTTTTACAAGAGTAGGAAGCACAGAGTGCGAATGAGTGGCGTACGCACTTAAGAATGAACAGATGTGGACAATCGGTTTTCAGGAGTACAGCTACAGATTTATACCCACCCATCATCACGTTCGCACCATCTGCCCCAAATCCTATGAGATTCCGCTTGTACGAGATTCCATCTTTCTCGAATTTCTCCACAATCAGACAATAGATTGTTAGAGCGTCTGCTTCAGCAAGTTCGATTACATGATAAAACTTATCCCGAATCGAAACTCCATCTTTCTCCCACGTCTGGATTCTCACCACTAAAACAAGTGCTTTCTTCGCCGAAATGTCTGTAGACTCGTCTATTAGCAGACTGAACGGATACTTCATCATGCTTGCTCTTAACTCTTCATCGTGTGTATCGCCGAGAACATGTTCGATAATCGCAGAAGCCTTAGTTCGCTTGAGTGATATGTTGCTAGCGATTTTGCTGTCTCTGAAAACTGTTTTAGCAAGTTTTACAAACTCTTCTACATCTGTAGCAGATTTGTTATGTTCGGCTGCCCAGGCACAGATTTGGATTTCCGCATCTTTAATATTTTTGGATGGATCCATATTCCTGCTCACTGCTATCTGCTTTTCCAGTGTAATATGAGCATGTGTGCTACCATGTTTTACTAGATCACGTAGTCCGCCATTGCATTTGATATCTTTATCGCAAATCTTGCAATACGCAAAGTTTGAACCTCTCGGACTAGAAACTAGCCATTTTAATCTAGTCTCCCAAGACACGCAATACTTTTGTGTTGATCTTTTCGCTCGTTTCGATGGACCTAGGTAAATAAATAGTTCGTCGCAATCATTTTTATGTTTCTTAATAATTTTCTCAATATTTATTATAATCTACCAGTTACTTGTTTTATCAGAATTATAACAAAACTATTGAATGTAGAATTGTTTTATGTTATATAATAAGTTTGTCTTTTTAATAGCGGTCCTTACATGTTTAATATTTTTGTCAATTCTAAAGTGTATTGATAAAAGTAAAATGGGATTGACGTATCAATGGGATTTCTATCAATCCGTCAATGTATTGAAGGTGTAAGACCCGCTAATGAAAAAAATATTCTTATCACACTTTTTAATTCAAATGTGCTAGAATGTTTTCGATGAATATTAGATTCCATTTTTGTAAGTCCCATTTTACGAATAGGTCGGAAAATAAAAAGGCAACTGAAGTGTGGATGGTACCCACAATCACAATAAAGGTGAACTTGATACATTTGACTACAATATTTCTACACAAATAGAGATATTTAATGTAGTGAAGCGATTAGCAAACTCAAAAAACCTGCAAGCATTTCATCTTTATACTTTGCAGTCAATATCTAGGGATTTCAAATATTTTTTATGCCTTAATCACAAAAAGTTATTAACAAATAAAATGGCAGATATGTTTACATTAGTGGTATCATCATTCGAAATATTTAAAAAATACTTAATATCAAAGCTGACTTACGAACATCGTCACAATCAGAGCAACTACTTGCTTCTGATATCAAATCTCCATCGACATCCGAATTGAGGCAAATACCTGAAAAATAATAGAATTGAAGATTTGAATATTTGAAGATAGGCGAAGTGTACATAAAACGTAGCTATTATAGACCAACGCAATAACTTAAATTGGTTTCAAATAGCAATATGAACAGAACTAACCTTGCTGCACTGAAACAATTTTCGAGCTGGTGGCAGCATCTGTATTGTGAAGTTCTGATGAATCACCGGCGCCGCAAACATCAAGACGTCGAAGCTTTTGGCTGGCAGGTTCTTGTGGCAGATTACTGTCGCGCACTGAACATTCTGAGAAATTGCGAATTTAAAATATGTAAGTTCCATAGAAAATTCATATACTTTGTTTGTAGTAATTATACAACTAACCTCGCTCAGCAGAGTGGCTAGGCGTTTCTGTGGTCCGCACGAAAAAGGATGAAATCGGTTTCGAACCTGTGACTACGTTAATTTTTTTTCGTTGCATGTTGGAACTGCCTTAGGCTTTGGCAACAACGAAACACTGGTTTACTCAAAGCCACTCGGAAGTAAAATATTGGTTTAAATATATATAGCTACGACGCACGAAATGAAAAACTTGAATTGAGTTGAGACGCAAACGTTTGAAAATGAAGCATGATATAAAAGAAACGAAACAGATAGAAGTGCAGAATTTAATTTTTTTGACAAGACTTCCCGATAGGAAAAAATCGTTCAACAAACATCTTTCGCGAGACGATTTGTCGGACGTCACGTGTAATGCTCAACGAATTATCCAACATGGGTCCAACATTGGACGATGTTGAGCAAGTTATTTACAAGATGTCAAAATAAGTTTTCTTACTGGGGGGCGGGCACCCGGATCGACAACAAGTTCCACAGTAAAAAAAAAAACGTTTTGATTTTACTGACACAAAGTCGCAAAGGGAAGGTCCGACACAAACTTTTCTCGACAAACATATGATTACGGCCTAAAAGCAAACTGTCAAAATCCACTTTGAATGGAAATTCCGGACAAACCGTTACACGCCAATCATGGATGTTGGTAGTAAACGAAAGAGAAAAGTTTTCTCTTTCATAAACTGTTGTGAACTGTGTTCGGCTAGTAACTGTTTGTCTGGAATTTCCATTCAAAGTGGATTTTGACAGTTGGCTTTTAGGCCGTAATCATATGTTTGTCGAGTTTTTGTTTTTGCGCAAATCAAATATATAAAAATATAAATAATAATATCTGTATAAATCTGTATTGTTGTTTTTAAATCTGCAATAAATCTGTATTCTGTATCAGATCTGTATTTGTATTTAAAAATCTGTATAATACAGATAAATCTGTATAAATGGCAGCTCTGATTGGACGTGATGCCATACCAAGACGGATACAGGTGTGCACATTTTTCTGTGTGTGAGAGCGGTTGTCATTTTTCTTTGATGAAGCCTAAAAAACAAGCGGATATGAAGAAGAAAAGCACAAACAGTTGACGTAGCGGGCCCTTCTGTTGCCATAAGTTTCGTTTCGGTTCGGCAATAGTTAATTTATTCGGTTTTTTCTCGAGGCAAAAAGTGTCCATAAGTGTTCTAATCGATAGATCCGAAGTGAAGCTTTTCTCACTTTTCATCGTGCGCCAAAGAATCAGGATGCTCGTTCAGATGTTGATGTTTACTTCAAGGGCCCCGGCCACCATGCTTAATTTTGCAAGTATAATACTAATACACTTAAAAGTGTCAAATGTTCCCACCTTTCTCTCCATATTGATGCCATACAACGCCGGGGCATACGTTGCCAAAAATGCTGTTTTTCCCCTCCGCAGTTCTCTTTCTAGAGTTTTTCTAGTTTAAATGCACAGTCGTGATTCGCTGGTTGGACACTTTTTAACTGGACCGCTTTTTAGTTGTACCTCCGCTAGTCGGACCATTGTCCAACTAGAAAGCATCAGAACGTGAAAATCTCATGTCAAATTTACTTTGACAATCAATCTGACACTATTTAGAGATTTGAACAGATGCATTTACACTGCCAACATCTCCTTTGGAGAGTTTTTGACATTTGTCAGTCGGTCCAACTAGCGAATCAAATTCGTGAGTTGGACAAGGCTGTGGCCCAACCAGCGAATCACGACTGTATAGGTTTCACACCAACCGACATAAAGGCTAGTTTACAGTTCGGAAAACGTGTCACGGGATTTGGGTCACTGTGTATTTTAAATGGAGCTCGGGATTTCAAATCCCGTGGCGGGAAATGAGTCTACACAAAAGTGACAGTTTTCCTGAAGTGTAAACCCAACCGCGGGATTTGCTCAGGAAAGTAAAACGAATCTCTACACACTACTTTTTCGGCGGAAACAAATCGTTTCAAATTGTTCCCGAGCGGGATTTGCATCTGTTGCTGATTAAAAATATTGTTGTTTTAAAGATTGTTTAAAATATGTCTGAACCGGAAAAATTTTATACAGAGATTGACTATCTCGAGGTTGTCTATGATCAGGAGGATGTTTTTTGTGAAGAACTAAATCAGGAAGACATTCTAGAACAGGAAAATACGGAGCCACCGCCTAAAAAACGAAAACGTACATTTAAACCAACAAAAAGAAACTATGAGACTGAAATTAAACTTCACTTCCGGTGAAAATTTCAACGTGTCGACATGTTGGTGTTCACCGAGTGCTAGATAATTCGCTTTTTTCACCTTGATTGGGCGAATTACTCGTGCTGTGGTGGACCAATTTTGTGGCGCTGCGAGTTTATCGTCGGTTAGTCACAGAAAGTAAAGTCCATTGGACTATAAACGAAGATTAACTGGCAATATAGCGTTATATGCTGTGCCATTTTGGGCTTTGTTTCACAAACAAGCCAAACAGAAGTGAAGAAGAAGAAGAAGAAATTAAACTTGCTCTTTGTGCGGAAATTCGAAAATATCCTTGTTTGTATCAAATAACAAACAAGGATTATTCGAACAAAATCGCCAAAGATGCTATTTGGCATCAAATTAGCTCTACTGTCTCGTTATCCTTGAATAGATCCGTCACCGTTCTAGAGTGCCGGAAACATTGGGATGCTTTGAGGGAATCGACCAGGTAATATAACAAACATTTAATTCGAACATAAATTAAAGTTTTATTTTTAGAATTTATTTGGATAAGGCAAAAATTAATAAGATTGCGGATAAATCCGGTGCTCCAGCAGATATGTTGGATCTTTATCAGGCGGACGGATCTCAACGTTTCGATATATACCAAGAACGATGGCCGTTGGCGGAAGCCATGAGCTTCTTTTTGCCTTCCTGTGCGCGAAATGCTTTTACGATTTCTATTGGGGACTGCAATTCAAAGACAACTCTGAAGAAATCCCTAGAGCTTGAAGAAGAAGTGTTATTGGAAGAAAATGAGGTTTTATTTCTATTACAAACTTGAGAATTTCAAATAAATAAACTGTTTAAATAAATTTCAGAGCTTCACAGTTCCGGCGACTCCAACGAGCCGAAATCGAAATCGCTCTTACAAGAATGGCAACTCCGACGAGCTCTTGGATGAAACGTTGTGCTCAGTAGCGTCATCGTTGTCCAAGCTTGTGGATTCTAGGAGTTCCACTGAAGATGGGACTCAACTGAAATTTAAAGAATTTCACGTTGAGTTAGATAAAGTACTGCGTCAGATGCCATTCATGCATGGCATGCAGTTTTGCATGGATATGGTGAAACGAGCGAATGAAACTATAGACAATCTAAAACACCCATAGAATGTGAAAATTTAACATTATTATCGTTTTTGCCTTGTGCTACACCGGTGTAGTGTAGTGAGAGATAGGCTGATTACACCCAAGTTAGAGTGAAGTGAGTGAAGTACCTACTACACCGGTGTAGTGCACTGTCAACATGAAAATGACATAAAACAGCAATAAACTGTGCACTGAATTCTATGATTCGAAGGTTATGATTTTGCAACAAGTTATCACAAATTCAAACGACCAAGCAGGAAACAATATCCAAACTCACTAGTCATCAAAGTCCTCAAGCAAACAGAATGGTATTGAAGAAGTCCAATTTCAGTATTTGAGCTATTTATTTAAGACGGACTGCTGGAGATACCATGACGAAAGGTTTGCTTAAGCGAATAACCCGCAAATCACATTCTAGGCGAACTAACCTTAACAATTGTTAAGGTTGGTATTTAACGGACTCATCGCGGTAGTTAAGATATACGCATTCGATATTAAGATATAACGAAGCAGATGCACTTCATTATAAAGTCCTAGATTCAATGGCGCACTGATAGTTTTGAACATTTTGACACATAAGGACTACGTCATAACGTCCTGGGTTAAAAGGTTTCAAAAAGAGGCACTTCGGCGACTGATGTTCTGGACACTGTGACGCACTGATTGTTTCGGATATTATGCAGCATAATGTCCCAGGGTTGTCACAACGTCCGAAGGGAACACCCTTGCAGATCGTAATATCCGAAAACGGGTGTGCGTCATGATGTTCCAGAACTTTATGACCTGGAACGACACTATGCAATACCAGTGCGTCATAATGTCCGAAATTATGAGTGCGCCCTATAATCCAATTTTATGACGCATTACCACTGCATCATAACATACCAATATTAGTTTGCGCCATAAGCTCCCGAACATTATGATGCAGGATTGTTTTCGAACGATGTGACACAAGAATGATTTCGGAATTTTTGACGCACTCTTGTGCGTCATAATGTTCCGGATGTTGTGACGCTCACAGTTTTGGGACGATATGACCTGGAACGTTATGTCGCGGTTGGCAAAGCTGTATTATCGTGCAACATGAAGCCAATCTACGCCGCCATTCACCTCTGATACAGAACTCCTATCCCTTACCTCCCCGCGGTGCCAACCGGGGTTACAGGCCACCTTTTGCCGGGTTCTGTCCACTATCAGTTCATTCACTTCGATAGGTTGACGGATTGGAGCCTGTCAGTTTCGTTTCGAGCGGAAGTGGCATTAGTGAAGATCGGCTAGGATCTGTGGTCGTATGCTGACAGGGTAGGGGAACAAACGACGCGCGCGTGAGACTGCTAGTTCATCCGTCTTGCAGAGTGAATCTTTCGGTGCAGTTAATGGTTATTTTGAGCAGCTAAAATTATTTCTTCGTTTTCTTTTGTAGGATCGGTTTGTATACAACACTCGATTAATATTTTTATCAGTAAATTGTTTTTTTTATTCAGTTTGTTTTTTAATAGGTACAAATGCGTTAGCTTTGCGGGGCTAAATTCTTTTTTTACATTTGGAATATCTTAAATCTAAGATGATACAATGCACAAATATTTTTGTAATAATTTTGAGAGGATCACTTTTTACAACTATCCTAAGACTAAAAATACGATTCGATTGAACAATAGTTTTTTTACGAGAAAAAATACAGCTATCTTAAGACTAGGAATGCAGATTAATATACAAGAAGGGGACCCAAACAAAGGTAATCTGGTAAGATTTTGCAAATAACTTGCGCAGAGACTCCCGTATCTTCACCAGAAAATACGGGAATTGTTTTTTAGGCTTCACCGCACGAAGAGCCTCGATAGAGCTGAGGCTGTTCGAAATGATGAAGTAGCGATCTGTGGGCAGAGTCTCGACGATGCCAAGAGTGTACTGAATAGCAGCTCTGCGACGTAAACTGAAGCGGGATCATTGAGCTTGAAGGAAGCGGTGATAGTATTATTGAAGATACCGAAGCTAGTGGACCCATCGAGATTTGATCCGTCAGTGTAAAACATTTTGTCGCAGTCGACTTCTCGGAATTTGTTAAAAAATATATTGGGGATCACTTGCGGGCGTAAATGATCCGGGATTCCATAAATCTCTTCCTTCGTGGAAGTGTCAAAGAACACAGTAGAGTCAGAAATATCTATGAAACAGACACGGTTGGGATTATACGAAGAAGGATTGATGCTTTGTCGTAGTCGAAGTACAAGGATATAAATCGGGTTTGAGAATTAAGCTCGACGAGCCTCCCCAGTAAAGTTCAGCCGGAAATGAACTGGAATTCTGGCTGGTTCCAGTTCGTATTCCGGCTCTAGTGCAACAACCGATTCTAACTAGAATCGGTTGTGTCACTGGAGCCGGAATACGAACTGGAACCAGCCAGAATTCCGGTTCATTTCCGGCTGAGCTTAACTGGGTCTCGAAGTTTTCAATCACCAACGTGTTCAATATGTCGCATCGGATGAGCAATCGATATGAGAGTTCCCAAAATCGATTTTACAGCGGGAGAACGCCCACCAGCACTTCGAGACTCATCGTATGGGTCGAGTGCATACAACCCAAGGCAATGCGCAAGCAACGATACTGAATTCTCCCCAGTTTGATGAAGTGTATGTTCGTAGTGGAGCGGAAACAGAAACACCCGTACTCCATCACCGACAATATCGTTGTTTGGTACAACCTGATCAGATCTCCTGGGTGGGCCCCCCACCATGTTCCAGTTATTGTTCGGAGAAAATTGATCCTTTGTTGGCATTTCTGTTTCAGATACCTAATGTGATATCCCTAGGTACCTTTAGAGTCGAACCAGACCTCGAGATATTCAAATGTGAAGACCTGATTGATCGTTACACCCATTAATAAAAAAGAGTTGGAGTTGCGCCAGCTCACACTTCCTAGAAAAACCAACTCAGTTTTCTCCATGGAGAACTCGATACCCAGCTGAAGAGCCCAAGCAGACAAATTGTCCAAAGTATCTTGTAATGGTCCTTGCAAATCAGCAGCTTTGGGCCCTGTAATAGAGACCATCCCGTCGTTTGCAAGTTGCCTTAACGTGCATGAATTGGAAAGACAATCGTCAATGTCATTCACGTAAAAATTGTAGAGCAGGGGACTTAAACATGAACCCTGGGGATGACCCATTTAGCTAAATCGCGATGTTGTTAAATAGCCATGCGAAAAGTACATGTGATTTTCAGATAACAGGTTTAGCAAAAAGTTATGTAAAATCGGTGAAAGACAGCTTTTCTAACAAAATGTTGATAGAAACTGAGTCAAAAGCCTCCTTAATATCCAAGAACACTGATGCCATCTGCTCTTTGTTAGCATAGGCCAGTTGGATTTCTGTAGAAAGCAACGCAAGGTAATCGTTCGTCCCTTTGCCTTTGAGGAAACCAAATTGTGTATCTGACAGTAAGCCATTTGCTTCGACCCAATTATCGAGGCGAACCAGCATCATTTTTTCGAACAACTTCCGAATACATGACAGCACTGCAATCGGTCGATACGAGTTGTGATCGGAGCCTGGTTTTTCTGGTTTTTGGATGGCGATGACCTTCACTTGCCTCCAGTCATGAGGGACAAAGTTACCCTCAAGAAACATGTTAAATAAGTTCAACAAGCGCTTTTTTGCAGTGTCAGGCAGATTCTTCAGCTAGTTGAATTTGGTGCTGTTCAACCCTGGGGTATTATGGTTGCATGACAAGAGAGCAAGTGAGAACTCCACCATCGAAAACGGTGTTTCGTTCGCGGTATCGTGAGGAGACGCAGCGCGGTACGTTTTTTGATCCGGGACAGAGTCCGGACAGATCTTGTTGGCGAAAGCGAATCTCCGCTTACAGCTCTGAGCACTCTTTATCCCACCACAGGGTGGGAGAACATCCATGGGTATTTGCGCTGGGTACTGGTTTAGTCTGAGCTTGATTCGCGCTGTCGAGAATCAAGTCAGCCAAAAACCTGCACCCTTCCTCCGGAGGAAGCTCCTGAGTGGATTCGATTTTAACAGATAACGCGGTAGCGTAACTCTTCCAATCAATGTTCCGTGTGAGGTCATACGAGATATTGATTGTTTCTGATGGTCTTTCTTTCCACAATAGGTGGCTGTGTGGCCCTACTGCTTGCAATTGCTGCAACTAATGACCCGCGGTACAAACAGACGAACAGCTAAGCGAACTCTGTCAAGGAGGATGTACTTGGGAACAGAAGACCCGGTGAAGGTCACCCCAAGCGAGCCTGATAGAGAGTAGATAGTCTTGCCTCCCTTTTGTTTGCGGTATACAATTGTTTAGATTCTAGGATCTTAATCTGTTGAAGTGAGGGGTCCTTAAAGCAGCCAACCCCGTGCTCCAACAGTTCTTTGCTCTTCAGACCCGGTTCTGACACTGCCCCATCGATTTTCACGGCCACACAAGGCACGTAGGCTTTAAATTCCCACGTGAAGCGCTCACAGCGAGTAATCCCGTTTGCCTGACCGAGATCATTCACAAAAACTCGTATCTTGTTTGCCCGAACACGTGAGATTAGAGTTACCACCGGAAACTGAGAGTCCCGAGACAGTTTCAATATATTAATCGGTTCGCCGCGTCTGTTTTTCTGAATCTAATTTCAAACTCCGTTATTGCTCGTGCATCAGGTTAATGACCCTTTGTATTTCCCTTCAATGTTCGATATTATCGTTCGTATACGTGTATTTCACAAACAATCCGATATGGAAAATAGGAAATATTTTCCTTGATTTAGAATATCTCGAACTATCACAACTCTTTTTCTGTACAACATGTTATCACTCGGTAGGTTTCAACCCAATAAATATATCGTAGAGAAGGAATAGCAAAATTTATCTGAATACTGTCGCAATAAATAGTGATCCGGTCCAATATGCAGATAATATTAACTTTTCTAGGCAATACTCCTACGGTCGGCTGTGTGGAGTTCAAATCGCTTTTGTTCAGAAAACATAGGATACTCTCAGTAGCCGGCTATCCAGAGTTGAAAAAGAATCATAAACTAAACAAGATCTTTTCTTTTTCGAGTATCGTATACTCGAAATCAAATTAAACTACTACCTAATAAACCATACTTTACAGGTCGCATTGCTTGCTTGCAGCAAATCCAAGACCTTATATCCTTCCAAACCACCAACTCTGCGACACCTATTTTTTTTTTTTTTTTTTTTTTTTACAATGGAGAAGACCTTTATGTCCTAGCCCAGTACACGTGCTAACGGTAGGGTCCAATCTACCACACGGGGTGCACTGGGGGCGTGTCGGACTCGAATGGTGACCAGCCATTAATACCGACTAAACTCCATTGGGCTCCGCCATCATTCCTCCCAGGAACTACCTCTCGGTATTACTTCTGGGGGGATGGCTGTACTGAATGTACTCATTCACTCTCACTCACGCGATCATACATGCTGTATGAGGCTTACTTGGGTGCTCTCTAAATCACACTTTGATTCACTCTCAAACACTCCCACATGAGGCTGACTTTTGTGCTCACCTTTTACGTTCCATGCGAGGCTGACTTGTGTGCTCACCTTACTCATTCCTTGCTAGGCTTACTTTTGTGCTCGCCCTACCCATACATGTGAGGCTGACTTGGGTGCTCACCCTATCACCTGATTCACTCTCAATCGTGCCACTCTGTTGTACCTTTGTCACTCCCTCTGGCATCCCATGTGGGACATTTTTCTTAGGCCCCACTTCTGACATACCATGCGAGGCTGACTTTTGTGCTCACCTTTTTCATTCCTTGCTTGCTACCAACCTGTGAGGCTGACTTTTATGCTCACCCTTAACATGCAGTGTGAGACTGACTTGGATGCTCACCCTTTCACTCCTCTGCCACGCCATGAGGCATCGATAGCTTAGTTCCAACATACTACGCTGCGACCCTCCCGTCTTGGCATGAGGCAGTCCACTTATACGCCTATACACTCACTCTTCTGTCTTGCTTCGGGGTGGCTGGGTTTACCCCTTACGCGGTTGCCATTCGCTGCGCCAACCTACCTCGGCATGAACAGACCATTCACTCTCTTATTTTGCGCTTGGCCTTTTTCGCTCCAACTAACCAATCACTAGTTAGCCGTGCCCGCCGTCTGTTGCTCGGTTCGCCAGATTACCTGTAGCCTACTGGCAATCTGGATGGTAGCAGCCGAGACTGCGTTCCACTTCTCCACCGATTGACACATCCGCTGAATAAGGGTATCCGGGGTTGTGTCCCAGCCACAGACGTCAAGCATTGCTCTTCTTTCGACGTCGAACCGATGACATACGAACAGTATGTGTTCGGCAGTTTCGTCTACACCTGGGCAGTCCGGGCAGACTGGGACCTCCGCGTGTCCGAACCTGTGGAGGTACTGACGGAAACAGCCATGGCCTGACGGGAATTGTGTCAGGTGGAAGTGAACTTCCCCATGGGGTCTTCCCACCCAGCTCGATATGCTAGGTATCAGCCGGTGGGTCCACCTACCTTTCGAGGAGTTGTCCCACTCACGCTGCCATCTGGCGACCGAGGTCACCCTGGTGCGCTCGCGGGCTCCCCTATTTCCACGTAGCTCAAAGCACTCCTCATCTTCCCGAATGACCAGCCCGACTGGCATCATGCTCGCTATCACGCAGGATGCATCGTGTGATACCGTGCGGTAGGCAGATATCACTCTGAGGCACATCACGCGGTAGGTGCTCTCCAGTTTCTGTAGGTAACTGGTTACCCTCAGTGCTCTTGACCATGACGGGCCGCCGTACCTGAGGATAGATACGGCAACGCCTGCCAGTAACCTACGTCTACTGGCGCACACCTTTGAGCTGTTGGACATCATTCTCGATAGTGCCGCAACAGCAGTCGACGCTCTCCTGCACGTATAGTCGACATGGCTGCCGAAGGTCAGCTTGTCGTCTATAATGACTCCGAGAGACTTCAGACTTCGCTGTGAAGTGATCGCGACTTCTCCCACATGGATAACTGCATGTTGTGCCGACTTGCGGTTGTTGACGATAACTACCTCCGTCTTATGATGAGCGAGCTCCAGGCCTCTCGCGCTCATCCATTCCTCCACCGTGCTAATCGCGTGTTCTGCGGTTAGTTCTACCTCAGGAATTGACTCCCCGTAGACCTCCAAGGTTACGTCGTCGGCAAAGCCGACGATCTTGACCCCAGGAGGGAACTTCAGTCTCAGAACCCCGTCATACATGAGGTTCCATAGCACCGGGCCTAGGATCGAGCCCTGCGGGACTCCGGCGGTAATCGGAACCCTTTTCTGACCGGCATCGGTCTCGTATAGCAGTACGCGGTTTTGGAAGTAACTTTCCAGGATCCGGTACAGACCCACCGGTAGGCTAAGCCGGTGTAACGAGAGCGCGATGGCATCCCAGCTTGCGCTGTTGAATGCATTCTTCACGTCAAGTGTCACTAACGCACAGTATCGAATACCTCGCCTTTTTCGTTGGATCGCTATCTCGGCAGTATTTATCACTGAGTTGAGAGCGTCCACTGTGGACTTACCCTTCCGAAAGCCAAACTGGTTGCTTGACAGACCGTCCGTACCTTCCGCGTACGGGGTGAGCCTGTTGAGGATGATCCTCTCAAGCAGTTTGCCAGTCGTGTCTATCAGACAGATTGGTCTGTACGCCGATGGGTCGCCTGGCGGCTTCCCGGGCTTCAGCAACAGCACCAGTTTCTGCCTTTTCCATCTATCGGGGAAACGGCACTCGTCAAGGCATCTCTGCATAGCTAGCCTGAACATGTTCGGGTTCGCTATGATCGCTGCCTTGAGAGCGTTGTTCGGGACTCCATCCGGCCCTGGAGCTTTGTTCATTGCTAGGGATTCAGCCACTGCGACTAGTTCTTCGTTCGTCACTGGAGCCACCATTTCGACCGTGCCCGCACTGTCTCGTAGTGCAGGTGGCCAGGGGCTTGTGGCTCGAGACGGGAAGAGTACTTCGATAATCGTTGCCAACCGGTCCGGAGACCGTTCTGGGGGTGAGGAGCCCCCTTTGGTCTTGGCCATCACAATCCGGTAGGCGTCACCCCACGGATTCGCGTTGGCACTCTCACACAGGTTGTCGAAACACGCTCTCTTGCTGCTTTTAATAGCCTTGTTAAGGGCTAATTTCGCAGCTCGAAACACTTCACGGCGGTTCTCTCTTGCATCCTCGGTGCGAGCTCTTTGCATCCTACGTCTAGCTCTGAGGCAGGCTGACCGTAGAGCTGCAATCTCGGCACTCCACCAGTATACCGGGCATCTACCGTTTCTTGGCAGTGTTTTTCTCGGCATAGTGGCGTCGCACGCGCGTGATAGAACAGCTACCAGCGCATCCCCGCTTAGACTGTCGGTGTTGGCCTCCAGTCCCAGGGCCGCGGTGAAAGCTTCGCTGTCGAAGTGATTGGACTTCCACCCGCGTACCTGACAGGGATCTCCCGCCCTCGGATGCTGCACACCATAGTTGATCTTAAAGCGGATTGCTAAATGATCACTATGGGTGTAGCCTTCGTCTACCCTCCATTCCATGCCTGGAGCCAGACTCGGGCTGGCAAAGGTCAAATCAATCCACGCCTCCACTCCGTTTCTACGGAATGTACTAGCGGAGCCATCATTAGCTAGCACAGTATCGAGTTTCGCAAACGCTTCCATTAGCGCTTGACCCCTGCTATTTGTACAGCGGCTGCCCCACTCCACTGCCCAAGCGTTGAAGTCTCCCGCTATTACTACCGGTTTCCGGCCCACGAGGTCCGACGAGAGCCTGTCGATCATCTGGTAGAACTGTTCTATTGGCCACCTTGGTGGGGCGTAGCAGCTGCAATAGAACACACCATTGATCTTGGCAATCGCCACACCCTCGGCGGAGGGGTGTATTACCTCTTGAACCGGGAACCTTCCCGTTGTACAGATTGCCACCATTCCAGACCCGTCCGACACCCAATTGCCGTTGCCGGCAGGGATGCTGTACGGGTCTGATAAGAGGGCGACATCTGTCCTCGACTCCGAGACCGACTGCCACAGCAGCTGTTGGGCTGCTGCACAATGGTGTCTGCGACACCTATGGAAGAGTCCGATCGTCTACCTTCCGTTGAATAAGTGGAGCATCAACACTTCCCGTCTACCTTATCCTTCCCCGTGAACGATGAAGATAGGGGCAGGCGGCAATGATGACTATCATGCTGTTGACGTTTTAACATTATGACGCACAATCCAAGCTACCAACAAAGGTTCCAATTGCATTTAAAAACTACACTTCCACACTGCAACTCATAATAATATTTATGATGTGTTGAAGCAGTGAGACAAGATTGGTTTAGCATATTGTTTATGAGAAATGGTCATATTGATCCTTTCTCATGAAGCAATCTGGTGTATGTTGGTTTTTCCAGCATCCTCAGGTTAAATGTTTCAAGTGCGTAATATAAAGAGTCTAATAGAAACTAAAGAATACATCAAACAAAAAGTCTAAGCATAAAAAGTTGTTGCCAATTACCGTTACTTCTGTAATCATATCCACTTTTACTTTTGATAAAAAACGAAGATGTATAGTAATATACATACACCGTGTTAGCTTCAATGTAGTTTCTAGAAAAAGGAACATTTTGTGGCTTATAACGTAGAAGACGAAATCCTCACTAACTTGCCTCGGTCTCTCCTACTTCTGGATCTCATACATTAATATACTTTACAAGAATCATAATCTGCATTTAATATATATTTATTAGGTAATAATATTAAGATTCATATTAAAAACTCAGTTCTCTAATATTGTTTAAATACAATTTGCCCGAGTATACTGGAACGGCAATATGTCGATGTTGTTGAAATACTCGGTTAATTTACGTCGAATAAAACTTCCGGATTCATTTGGACGTCCACGCCTTTGGCCATCAATTTGGTCAAACTGTTGTAACATACGCCACTCTCCTTCGATAAGCTGCCCATCTTTATCATAACGGTCTGCCGTCCTGCCATATGCAGCATCTCTACTCAATAAAAAATTATGAAGTGCGCAGCATGCAGCAACGATGACTTTCACCTTGTCAGGAGCACAAAGAAACTCTGATCGAAGACATCCCCACCGCATCGTCATAATACCAAATGCGTTTTCAACAGTACGACGCGCACGTGAGAGTCTATAATTGAAGATCCTTTGGTCATTAGTAAGTGCGTTTGCTGTTCCATAAGGTTTCATAATTCGATGAGATAGGGGAAAAGCATCATCTGCAATAAAGAAATATGACAGGTCTGCACCGTTGATGGGAGCATCTTGCGGTAAATCCAAAAATGAAGTGTCCTCCAAAATTTGCTTTCCGAATTCAGTCCTGGAAAAAACATTTACATCACCATCTGCGCCAGGAGACCCAACGTCGATAAATGTGAACCGGTAGTTTGCATCACTGGCTGCCATCAATATGATGCTATGGTAGCGCTGCAAAATGAAAACAAACATTTTTAGAAAATGTCTAAGAAAACCAGGACTTTTTCTGCTTTTTAATGGAGCAGCTCCGAAATAATATATAATTTAATATATTATGCTAGTTCTGTAGAACTCTTGCCATTCATTCGTGAAGCACACTATAGTCATGGAATTAAGACGATCTGAAATATTTCTGCTTAGCATTCCAGACAGTTTAGAGAAGTATTAAAATAACATTATGGATATATTCTAAGAGTAAGACGATGTAACTAGTGTACTTCTCGAAAGAATGCCAAACGTAGAGCATAAGAAACACACAAACATTCATTATGATATGCGGAAATTACTCATAAAATATAGATATACTCAATTCACCAGAACACTAACTTTTCCTGTACTCAAACCAAATCAATTTAAAACTGGCGAAGTGTTCGAGTACTTGTTACAATTGTGAAAATAGAAAATTAAATCATTTACCTTGTAATTGTAGTACAAGGATCCTGCATTGGCTGGACACTTGATGCGAACATGTTTGCCATCCAATGAGCCAAGGCAGTTGGGCATGTTCCATTTGTTCCTGAACCCATCCGCTACTGTCAACCAGTTTTCTTTCGTGTATGACATGAACTCCGTTTTTGCCAGCTCTTCGTAAATAATCTGACATGTGTCCTTTATAATGATGCAGCTTGTAGCCTTGCTGAAACGGTAGTTGCTTGCCGCATATCTTTCAAAAAAAGGCCCACCAGCGAGATACCTTAAAATAAAATTTGAATGTATAGTTCCCGCTGAGTGTGAAGATTGCGGCATCTACTTACTCTAGAGTGTAAGCAAAACGTTGTTTTGCGCTTATTCCATCTGGACGAGTACATCTCTTCGGTTCCAGCCGATGTTTAACCCTTTGGAACAGCTCCTGAAATTGCTTCTCTTCCATGTGGAAGTTTTGAGCGAATTCACTCTTCCATGCCCGCAAATCATCGAACTATTAAGTACATTATAATGTGGTAAGTTGTCAGATAAAAATTCAAATAAGCTATAGATAATACTTACATCTTCAGCAAATCGTCCCTTTAAATTTCTCTGCCACAAATAAGGATTCACCCAGCAACTCCTCTTATTTTTCCTTGTATTCCTCTTCTTTTTTAATAATAAGCCTATCGTCAGTATTGAAGCAGCCACCAGCAATAAATTTTCTTCAAAGCTTTCCATAGTTTTAATAAATAACACTGTTGTTTCACAAAGGTAAACAACTTGCAAAATAGGTTTCTTTTTGCGTGTGGAGAATTGTGGAGAAACGTCATTGAAAAATTTTCCCGAGGCAAATCCCGCTTCAAATCCCGCGAAAAATCCCGTGACACGTTTTCCGAACTGTAAACTAGTCATGCATGAAATCTGTATTTTTTCGTCAAAAAATCTGAAAATCTGCATCGCGGAAGAAAAATTCTGTATCGAAAATCTGTATTCGAAAATTAACCAGCAGATCCCCAAAAAACAATATTGTGACAATGAAAAATTGATTATGATAACCGATCACAAATATATCAATCAGATTGATTTTAGTCTTTATCTGGAGAATAAATGATATCTAAATTTGGCATTTTTGCTCCACGCCTTAATGGTTGCTTAAGATCTGAGCTGCTGGGTACTACAAACCTGCACGGAAAATCTGCATTTTAGCCAAAAATCTGTAATCTGTATATACAGAATCTTGGTCGTAAATAATCCAGAAAAATCTGTAAAATACAGGTTAATCTGTATATGTGGTAACCCTGCTCACGCAACGCAACTGACAAAGTAAACAAACCACCGAAAATTTGTCAAACATGAACTTCATTCATCATGAGTTCATTCGTGTCGTCATCTTGTTGAAATCAATTGATCGCTCACCCTGTAGGTGATGGAATGCACAGTGGGCAAAAGGCGACCCCCAGAGGCACTTAATTAGTCGCCGCGGGATTCCTATCATAATTTATATATGAGAAGTTGCGGAATTAGATAAGAAATCAAACGCACCTAGTTTGGTCCACTGCACGCATCTGTGGCCAGAGCTAGGGGGGTTTGAGTACCCGGAGAACTCCCGGTATTAGGCAAAAAGTGATTTCCAGAGGCACTAAATTAGTTGCCGCGGGATTTCTATAATAATTTATATATGAAAAGTTGCGGAATTTGATAAGAAATCAAATGCAACTGGTTTTGTCCACTGCACGCATCTGTGGCCAGAGTCACGGGGGTTTGAGTACCCGGAGTATTCCGATATTAGAGAAAAATGATTCTCACAGGCACTTAACTGATCGCCGCAGGTTTCGTATCATAATTTATATATGAAAAGTTGCGGAATTTGATAAGAAATCAAACGAAACTGGCTTGGTCCACTGCACGCATCTGTGGCCAGAGCTAGGGGGGTTTGAGTAACCGGAGAACTCCCGGTGTTAGGCAAAAAGTGATTTCCAGAGGCACTCAATTAGTCGCCGCGGGATTTCTATAATAATTTATATATGAAAAGTTGCGGAATTTGATAAGAAATCAAATGCAACTGGTTTGGTCCACTGCACACATCTGTGGCCAGAGTCACGGGGGTTTGAGTACCCGGAGTATTCCGGTATTAGACAAAAAGTGATTCCCAGAGGCACTAAACTGATCGCCGCAGGTTTCCTATCGTAATTTATATATGAAAAGTTGCGGAATTTGATAATAAATCAAACGCAACTGGTTTGGTCCACTGTACGCATCTGTGGCCAGAGTCACGGGGGTTTGAGTACCCGGAGTATTCCGGTATTAGACAAAATGTGATTCCCAGAGGCACTCAATCAGTCGCCGCCGGATTCCTATTATAATTTATATGTGAAAAGTTGCGGAATTTGATAAGAAATCAAATGCAACTGGTTTGTTTTACTGCTTGCATCTGTGGCCAGAGTCACGGGGGTTTGAGTACCCGGAGTATTCCGGTATTAGATAAAAAGTGATTCCCAGAGGCACTTAATTAGTTGCCGCGGGATTCCTATTATGATTTATATATGAAAAGCTGCGGAATTTGATAAGAAATCAAACGAAACTGGCTTGGTCCACTGCACGCGTCTGTGGCCAGAGTCAAAGGGGTTTTAGTATCTGAAGAATTCCTGGTATTAGGGTAAAGTAGTAAAACTGCCAAAATATTCGACTTTATTCGTTTTCATTTTAGTTTTGGGGATGTTATTTATGGAATTTAGGGGAGTGTGGTAATAGGAGAGTGTAGTGTATTTGGGTATCTTCGTGAGGAATGAACTAAATTTGGAGTAAGTTGATTTCTTTTCCGATAGAATTCAATAAAAAAGTATTTTTTCGCTGCTATTTTCCATGAGGGCAGTAGTAAGGTTTTTACACATAAAGGTGTCTCAGAAAAAAATTTTTGGCTATTTTTTTTCTGAAAATGAAGCCATATTATATTATAGACATCACGCTTCGGTAATTATAATAACGTGACATTGATCGTCGTGGTGATTTTGATCACTCGAAACTTTTTTCGTAGATTACATATTTAGCTAGAATAGTCTACCTAATCATTCAAATTTGTAATGAGTTTTACTATAAAGTAGTGATTTATTATACTTTTTGAGTACATTATTCGATTTATTAGTACAAAGTATGCAAAAATCTTAACTTTTACTTTATCTTATTTTGACGAAGCTTCTAAAAGCATCTATTTTTTATACAACAAATAAATCTTAGATTTTAGCTAGAATAGTAAATTCCAAACGAGTTTTTATTTTTCTTTGGTATCGGATGTGCCAAATCGATTTTTGAGAGCTTGCTTAATTTTAGAAAAATGTTTTGTAAAACTAGTTAGCAACTATTTCAAATTATTTCAAGCTAAAATTCTCAAATTTTTTTATGTGCAATACTCCAATATGTTAAAATGGATGAAAATCTTTGTTAATTGATAAACCGCTGAAATAAAACAAATTTAGCAGTTAAATAAGTTTTTAGATACTTTTATTCTAGTTAGACCCGATTTACACGAATTTTGGTCATTTGAATTTTACAGTATAGTGAAATGCTGTATACAATGCCAATTAACATCTATTTAACAATGGGTATCGATTTAAAATTAGTTTAAACAAACATTTGAATGAAAAACATTGACATCAAGAACTTAATGTGGGTGAATATACAGGTTATCAAAGCCACCCCGGAATATGAAAACGGACTTCAAATTTTAAGGTTTTTTGAAAAAATAGTAGTAAGCAGAGAATTTCAGGTGAAACCATCCAATCATGTACTTCGTACATAAGTACATGGTTTAAAAATATTAAACTTGAAAAAATGTATATGTAATGATTACTTCGAAAAGTGATCAATGTTACCCCGGGTTACGGTACTATCGGAAAAGAAATTAAATTACTCAAAATTTAGATTGTTTTTCACCAAGATTGTTAACACCTAGAAACTGAAATAAAAACGAACAAAGTCGTATATTTTGGCAGTTTTACTACTTTACTCTAATACCAGAAATTCTTCGGATACTAAAATTCCCGTGACTCTGGCCACAGATGTGTGCAGTAGACCAAACTAGTTGCGTTAGATTTCTTATCAAATTCCGCAACTTTTCATATATAAATCATGATATAAATCCCGCGGCGACAAATTGAGTGCCTCTGGGAATCACATTTTGTCTAATACCGGAATACTCCGGGTACTCAAATACTCGTGACTTTGGCCACAGATGCGTGCAATGAACCGAACCAATTGCGTTTGATTTCTTATCAAATTCCGCAACTTTTCATATATAAATTATGATAGAAATCCTGCGGCGACTAATTGAGTGCCTCTAGGAATCACTTTTGGTCTAATACCGGAATACTCTGATTACAAAAATCCCCGTGACTCTGGTCGCAGATGCGTGCAGTGGACCAAACTAGGTGCGTTTGATTTCTTATCAAATTCCGCAACTTTTCATATATAAATTATGATAGGAATCCCGCGGCGACTAATTGAGTGCCTCTGGGAATCCCATTTTGTCTAATACCGGAATACTCCGGGTACTCAAACCCCCGTGACTCTGGCCACAGATGCGTGCAGTGGACCAAACCAGTTGCATTTGATTTCTTGTCAAATTCCGCAACTTTTCATATATAAATTATTATAGAAATCCCGCGGCAACTAATTTAGTGCCTCTGGAAATCACTTTTTGCCTAATACCGGGAGTTCTCCGGGTACTCAAACCCCCCTAGCTCTGGCCAAAGATGCGTGCAGTGGACCAAACTAGGTGCGTTTGATTTATTATCAAATTCCGCAACTTTTCATATATAAATTATGATAGGAATCCCACGGCGACTAATTGAGTGCCTCTGGGAATCACTTTTTGTCTAATACCGGAATACTCCGGGTACTCAAACCCCCGTGACTCTGGCCACAGATACGTGCAGTGGACCAAACCAGTTGCATTTGATTTCTTATCAAATTCCGCAACTTTTGACATATAAATTATAATAGGAATCCGGCGGCGACTGATTGAGTGCCTCTGGGAATCACTTTTTGTCTAATACCGGAATACTCCGGGTACTCAAACACTCGTAACTGTGGCCACAGACGCGTGCAGTGGACCAAGCCAGTTTCGTTTGATTTCTTATCAAATTCCGCAACTTTTCATATATAAATTATGATACGAAACCTGCGGCGATCAGTTAAGTGCCTGTGGGAATCATTTTTCTCTAATATCGGAATACTCCGGGTACTCAAACCCCCGTGACTCTGACCACAGATGCGTGCAGTGGACCAAACCAGTTGCATTTGATTTCTTATCAAATTCCGCAACTTTTCATATATAAATTATTATAGAAATCCCGCGGCAACTAATTTAGTGCCTCTGGAAATCATTTTTTGCCTAATACCGGGAGTTCTCCGGGTATTCAAACCCCCCTAGCTCTGGCCAAAGATGCGTGCAGTGGACCAAACTAGGTGCGTTTGATTTCTTATCAAATTACGCAACTTTTAATATATAAATTACGATAGGAATCCCGCGGCGACTAATTGAGTGCCTCTGGGAATCACTTTTTGTCTAATACCAGAATACTCCGGGTACTCAAACCCCCGTGACTCTGGCCACAGATGCGTGCAGTGGACCAAACTAGGTGCGTTTGATTTCTTATCAAATTCCGCAACTTTTCATATATAAATTATGATAGGAATCCCGCGGCGACTAATTAAGTGCCTCTGGGGGTCGCTTTTTGCCCACTGTGGAATGGTTTGGTGGATCTCTTCAACGAATCTTCAATGAAGATATGGACACTCTTTTGGTTCAGGTGGAGGGTTGTCTTAACTTTAGACCGCTAACTGCGATGTCCGACGATCCGAATGATCTGGAACCTTTGATTCCAGGGCATTTTTTGATTGCAACAACTGCCTGCTCCAGACTTCACTGCTGTTCCGCAAAATTGGTTGAAACAGTGGCAGAAAATACAACAAAAACTATTGCAATTCTCGAAACGAAGGCGGTTGGAATTTTTAGCCCAGCTGCATTGCAGAGTGCAGCGTTGGCAACCACCGGATCCCAAATGGGTAAGAACCAGATTCCAAGCATACCCTTTACCAATTTTATATGTAACAAGGCTGTATAGCCCGATTGGTTGCATTTAATGCAGTTCATGACCCACGACACAGAATGGCGAACAGACACAGGAACCTTGCCCATGAGGACCCAATTTGGGCTAGCAGACCCTGCGAAACGACTTCAATTACTTATAATCTGAGTAAGGGTTCTTAAAATAATCAATCCAATACTAACAGCGTGTTGCATGTTAAACTCTCGTTGTTGACCACACCGTCGATTTCAACTTTGTGCGCGGACACAATTGCGATAAGTCGGTTCAGGAGAGGCGACTGAAAGTAGAGCGCGGTTCGAAGTAGGAACGTAAATAATGCGAATGGAGAGTCTGAAATCATGGAAAATGTTGCAAATTGAAAGTCGTGTCAACGAAAAGTAAAGCAGAATGTGAGTACGACTGAACGTTGTTGACTTCTAGAGCTTCGTCGACCTCGAAATACCAAAACAGCACCTTCAACAGCAAAAAATTAAGCACCGCATTCATTTCAATCACACAAATAATGTGCAAAACCTTTCCTGCTATACAGCTAAGTCGCCGCCACTGCAACGACCGAAAACCACTAACATAACCACAGTGCTGCGCGGGACGGGGACTTGGGGGACGTACCGATTGAGCCAATTCATTCTGATTGACGACTCCTGACCGGGATGAATCCCATCCACACCGAAAATTGCACATTATCACAATCGATTCACCTTTGCCAGCGCTCGGCCTGTGGGGTCGATTCGGTCGAGGTATTGAGGCTCCACTCGCAGCCTCCGACGTAGACCGTGGCGGTGGTCCACCGACGGCCACCCCGATCATTTTCCCATCGCTGAAGTGAGTAATTATCTTGTTAAGATTGGAGTTTGTTTTATTTTTCCGCCTCATTCGTCTTCAATCTTCAATCCAGCGGGCATCAGGCATTCGCACGAAACCACGGCCAGCACAGACCGAAAAAAGCCACCCAGGATGCAGTTCGTATCGTACCACCAAAAAGTGCATCCGTACTGCATCAGGCCCATCACGAGCGAAAACTAAAGAAAAAAAACAAAAAACGACGAGTAGAGTTTAATTTTTGGCATACTTACCGGGGTTCGTTGCTTGTATTCTTTTTTATTTTTCGAAATTAGCAGTAACTTGAAAACGCGTCCCGGATCCCAGTCCAGTTTCGAAAAACAAACAATTCCCCGGCACCAGCCGGTAGGGAAACAGAGTGTGATTAGAGCATGAAATTGTTCCCCATAACTCTTCCTCACTTCCATTAAAACCGCTCCAAGAAAGGCACAATCGGTTCTGATGGGCTGAGACCGATACCTTCGCATTTGATTCGTTCCACCGCTTGTCCTGTCGCCCGGAGCCATTTACACGAGAAAAATGTCTGCAAGTTTGATTATTTACCCGGGGAGGAAGCGATCTTCGCGGCGATCCTTTAATGTGGATGCATAGCGGTCCGCCGGAATTGTCGGGCACAGTGGGCGCGTTTGCAAGGGATTGATTTGAGGAACTACAGTTAGAAAATGGGAAATGTTGAAATTTGACCCGCCGTGCCCCGCGGATCCTGTTATCCGACTAGCGACGAACAAACTGGCAAGGCAGCGAAAATCGTAAATAATTTGCGCCAAATGCTCGACCACCCATAAATTAAATTGAAATCGGGGCTAATTGAGTACGCACGGTAATTTAATCTGATTTGCTTGGCCATCCCCATCGGGAGAGGCGATTCGTGTACACTTTTGCTGTGACCTTTTGCTGCTCATTAAGGTGGCGAGATCCAGCTGCGCGCGGCTTTGTTCCGCGTCATTGTCATCGCGCCAATGGTGGAATTTGGCTGCATTATCACCCCACCCGTGGGTTGCTGATGCCGGTAAATATTTGCAACACATTAATCGCCCAGTAGGACCTCACGATACCCACGGGTCTGATGGCGGCAGCAATTTTTTTGTCTTCGAGAGCCCCACGTTCTCATGTGCCAGAATCGTTGACTGTACTGTACGTACCAGCGAGTGTCTTTGTTGCTGGGAATTGGGAAAGATCTTGATCGCGCTTTCGCTTCCATGTCGTGTCCCTGCAGCGCGGGTCGATCGTCGGTGTCCAGTGCAGGCTGTCGTGCAAAGTGGGAACCGCACTCCGTAGAAGCAGTAATTAAATACTTATTACATATACTTTATTAATTTTATTAATATACGCTTCTGGGTTTAGTTCGCGACGTGAGTCTCTTGTTGAGTGTTGTAACGAAATGTTTTAAGGTTAGGTAATAGGTAAATTAAACAGATGTTTAAATTTTAAGACTAACACAGGCTCTTGAGCTTGAGTCAGGTTTCTTGAAACATAAAAACACGTGAATAGCTCATTCAAATTCATAGATCTTAGATTCGTCGATCGGCAGTATTATGATCTAACATAAAATTGTTGAGTAATGAGTACTGAGTAAGACCTCTGCTAAATTAGTTTTGCACAAAACAGAGTAAACATTCGTGTATGATTATAAAACATAACAAACATAACCTATAATAGGCATAGCTGTAAAATCTATCATTCTGCTCCGTTCCACTGTTTGGTGCAGCAACTAAATTCCAAATTCCAACATGTCGCGATTCTGTCGTGTTCCCCCAGTCCGCTAACTCAACCACCAGCACCTCCAAACCTGAGGAAAGGCTGACGCTGGCAACTACACATGCTGCAACCAGATATCAGGCCAAATAAAACTCTAGGAAACTTGAACCTGAAGGCGGATACACAGAAGCAGCTGAGACAACATTGAGACGTGAAACAAGTTGGGGAAATGTAATAATTATATGATTATTAAGAGTGATATTGTGGGTACAAGCTTCCTTGGGAATAATATTACAACTATTTTGCACACGTACAGTGTTCCCGGTAAAAGGAAAGCAGACAGACAGTTAGACATAAAACAATAATTAAAATGAAGTTTCGTACTACAAGCTCCTACATCGGAGAACCACCCTACCCCAACTAACCATCGCCGTTTTGAGACATGCGGTCTATTGGGACCTGATACGGGACTAGTAGTAGGTACATACATAGGTGAGTGTAAACTGAGCAGCAGAAGATAAATGAAAGATAATTACTTTTCGAAGGAATTCAGCAATATTTGCACCGTGTTGATCCAGTGTTTGCCGCCCTTCTTTCAAGCAAACCGTGTTGCGAACCGGTCATCGCCGTCACGGGTCCCGTAGGCATAGTTTTATGTTTCAACCGAACTACCGACCGTCGCGATGACAGGCTCTGTTAGAGTTAAACGGCTATAAAGCAGCAGCTCGCATCAGGTTTATTGCAGCAGGAGTAGTACGATCTTTTGGAATGTTTATTTAAACATCTCACGGCTGTAGCCGCTGCCACCGCCTGGTAGCTAAAGTCCCCGGATGAGGGTAATTAAGCGCACAATTGGTCATGTTCTATCGACAGGTAAGTGTTACAGTTGCTCATACGAGCGTGATGGTTAACAGTGAATTATGGTGCATGGTAAATTTTCTTGCAGTTAATCGTTTATTAGGAAAAAAAACTTCATTTCGCTGGCGGAACGAGTTAAGGCCTTTTTAATTACTGTACTGACAGTAGGGAAGCGCCAGTGGACTGCAATCGTCAGTTTCTTGAAATTCAATTTGGGCTGTTTGTCTGCCATGAGCTTGGGTTCGTTTTCAACGATCGCCTTTTCTAGTCCGAAAGGGTGAGTCGAAATTATTGCAATACTTTCAAATTTGCATAGGTTTTTTTATACTTGTCCTAAATGATTAAAATTTTAAATACTTCTAACGTCCCGTTTTAAAAAATTCTGCTGAACGAAATCGCAATATTTTTGCACCATTTAATCGAAAATATGTACCCGTATTTTGAATTCAGTTTCGCAAAATGGACGACTACTATAAATAAAGCAAAAACGAATTTTTAGAACATCCTTCGAAAACGACGGGGAAAATGCAATATTTGCAAGCCTGCTTCAGATAGGGCCGTCAAAAAGGAGTATCTAAGCATTTGATCACAAACGGGAAAGTTATTTATACAGGCTCCTGCGTGCTCGTGTTGTATCAGTCGATGCTCACTTGCCAAACGAGCAACCTGTTGACTGTATTGTCGAAAAAGTGCAATAAGCGGTAGACGTCATGTATTTTCGGCAACGTTGGAATATTCACACACTCGAACCTACTTACTTACCGTTCAGGCTAGAGCCTTGTTGTCTCTTGCCTGTCTCCACTCCACACGGTTCATTGCTGCTTGTCGCCAGCCTCGCAGTTTTCGAAGCGTCCGCAGGTCGTCCTCTATCTGGTCGATTCACCGGGTCGTCGTCCAACATTCTTACGACGCGTCCAGCCCACCGCAAATGTCCTATTTTTTCGGAATGCGCATCCATCGTTTTTCCAGCAGCTGATGCAACACATGGTTCATTCGCCTGCGCCACGTTCCGTCTTCCATCTGGACGCCACCATAGATGGTAGGCAACACCTTTCGTTCGGAAACTCCTAGGGCGCGTAGATCAAAGCTCATCTACAGAAAGAAATACCAACACTCAGTCTCCAATATCATTCCCCGAGCCACAAACGGTTGCCAAATTTGTGGCTACTATTCAAGCAATAATGACAACTGTGAAAGCCGCGTCAAGTACCACAAACTCAACAGCTAATTCCAGCAATGAGGGAGCTACTAGCAATGACGGAGCGTTCACGGTCGTGACCCGAAAGGGAAAGAAGTTAGGATGAACACCTGATCGCGAACATCAAGGCAGTAACCCCGATGATGACCCGGACATGTGCGACGACGACAGAGATATGAATGACCCACGTAATACAGTTGACGTAAATGCAAATATTTCCCCGTCACGAAAACGGATCTCTGCGCGCAATGGCAAGTCGCGCGTACGGGATTGATCTTAGTATTCATTGTTTATTATTTTTATTGTTTACATCATGTTAATATATAAAAGACCCAAGGCTCCGTTAAGCAAACGCCTTGAGCCGTGCCAAAAAAACGAATTTAAAAAAAAGGTCGCGTAGATCCTCCACGAGCATAGCCCAGGTCTCGTGACCGTAGAAGTCCACCAGTCTAATCAGCGTCTTGTAGGCGGCGGATTTAGTTCGACCGGAGCGTCCTCCAGAGTCCAAAGTAGGCACGATTTCCCGCCAAGATCCGTCTCTGAATTTCTCTGCTGGTATCATTGTCGGCGGTTACCAGTGAGCCCAAATACACGACTTCTCGTTTTCGTCACCGTCAATCCGAACTCGGGATGGGAGGTTCACATTGTCGTCTCTAGAACCTCTTCCTTTCATGTGTTTTGTCTTCGAAACGTTGATGGTAAGTCCAATCCTGCTGGCTTCTGGCTTCAGTCTGATGTATGTTTCCGCCATCGCCTCAAAGTTCTGTGCCATTATTTCAAAGCCGTCGTCGAAGCCAAGAAACTGGACGGACTTCCTGAAGATCGTGCCACTCGTGTCAATCCCCGCTTTCCTTATTACACCTTCTAACGCAACGTTGAACAGCAGGCACGATAGACCATCATCTTGCCGTAACCCTCTTCGAGATTCAAATGGACTCGAGAGTGTCCCTGATACTCTAACAATGTACATCACCCGATCCATCGTCGCTTTGACTAATCGTGTTAGCTTATCCGGAAAATCGTACTCGTGCATTTTCTGCCATAGCTGATCTCGATCCATTGTGTCATACGCCGATTTGAAATCGATGAACAAATGATGTGTGCGCACGTTGTATTCGCGGCACTTCTGCAGAACCTTCCGAATCGCAAATATTTAGTCCGTGGTGGCGCGGGAACCCATGAATCCTGCTTGGTAGTGCCCCAAGAACTCCCTTGCAAATGGTGACAATCGGCGGCAAAGAATTTGGGAGAGGACCTTGTAGGCGGGGCAGAGTAGTGTGATGGCGCGGTAGTTGTAGCAATCCAACTTGTCAACCTTTTTGTAGATTGAGCAAACGACACCCTCCATCCACTCCTCCGGAAGAGTCTCCTCTTCGCAAATTTTGGCGATTACCCAGTGCAGCGCTCTAGCCAGTGTTTCACCACAGTATTTTAATAACTCGCTCGGTAGTAGATCTACACCGGCAGCTTTGTTGTTTTTCAACCGACCGATCTCCTCCTTGACTTCTTGGAGATCAGGGGCCGGCAGCCTATCGTCTTCTGCGCGTGCTCCAAGATCCGTTGCCATACCGTCTTCGTCCTGTTCAGCTTCTCGTAGAACTTCCGTGTGTCGTTTACGCGGTACAGTTGTTCCATCGCTTCGCGATCTCGTTCCACCTGTTGGCACTTCATTCTGTCTCGTTCCGTTCCGTGCTGCAGCATCCTCTCCCGTGCTGCTGGTTTTGTACACATTCTGTGCCAGTATTAACCATCAAATCGCGAAAAGTTTTAGAAATATTTTACGGCCAAGCACCTATGTCACTCATGATATCTTAAATGGTGTTATTGTTAGCAGTAGTAAATTGTTGCTAGATACTTTCTCTTTCCATGCTTTCATGTCCCAAAACATTAGGTTTTACACCAACCGACATAACCCCACAAAACGAGCCTGATGAACTTCTTTTGACAATTCTCGGTGGTTTGTTTACATGGAAGTTACGTGAGTTCGAATGTAACAGATGAGCACCCGTTGCGCTCGCACTCACGCATCTGACAAAGTAAACAAACCACCGAGAATTGTCAAACATGAACTTCATTCATTATGAGTTCATTCGTGTCGTCATCTTGTAGAACTCAATTGTTCTAAGATGAATTCAGAATTGAAAAATCACAAAAAAAGTTTTAATCCAAAACATTTCTTACAATACTATTTTCTACGTCCATGTTACTAAATTCAGATTGTTTTTCACATATTTCAGGCGGAAGTTCACAATCTTTCGTTCTCGGCGTAATCTTTGAATTGCACGAATCAGATTAAGCAAAATGAAATATGTAATAATTTTTTAGGTTATTTCAATTACCTGCTCGTCTCCAGGAGATCAACAACATCATCAACACTCCGATCCACTTCCGATAATTCAAACATGCCACTATTTTCTGGAGATTTATTTAAATGGCGCTTGATGAAGTTTTGCATAAACTCTTTCGAATGATTGGTAACATATTCTCTTTTCATTCGCATTTTCTTGAATTGTGCACCACCTAATTTTATTCGTTTAGACATTATGTAAAATCCCTTCTGCTTAAATAAAATACACGATGGAAAACCAAACCAAGTTTGTAATAACCAAACGTGTTTCTAAACAAGATCCTAGCATGCGTCACAATTGTTGTTGTTTGTAAACAGCGAACGTGGTACTAATGACGCCGTCGATATCATGCGTCGAAAGAACTGCCACACATACATTTAAGCTGAGGTTGTTTTAGATGTAACGCATGCTAAGACCTTCCCATTGCAGAACTGTGGTCATAACCTGTGTAATGGACAGAGGGCATGAATGATTGAACACACGTGTGTTTGTTTACACGCAGAGATACCAGGTACTTTTTTAAAATGTCTGCAATAATAATTTTAAAAGTCTTCGAAGAACAAAAAATGTCAGGAAAGCAAGAGTAGCCAAAAGCCTTTATATTCAAAAATCTGTAAATATCTGCAACCAAACTAAAAAATCTTCAAATATCTGCGTCATGGAAAAAATCTGCAGTTTAAATTAAAAGTCTGCGAATTTGCAGACTTGTCTGCAAATCTGGCATCTCTGATGTAATTCATTATTAGGTTTTACACCAATCGACATAACCCGAGGGTCTGCCCCAAAGGGAAAAAGAGCGTGTCCGGATAAGAATAAGAAGAGTGGCAGATTTGACAAACGCAAAACAGATTCAAGATAATCTGCATAAGGTGTATGCATGTGTGTACAATAATATTTTTGGTGTCAAACGCTTTGAGAGGCTGAAAGCACTAGTTTCTATATTCAAAACATTGTTTTAATTAATTTCGTTTTTATTAACCTCTTTTTTGAGAAGTGAATCAGTATTTTAAATTACGTAACGCTTTTAGGGGGGAGGGGGTACAACAAATTGTGACATGTTGTGACATAGGGGGAGGAGGAGACAGCTAGATCGTTACGTAACATGTTTTCACCGAAGAAAAAAAAAATTTCTAGTAATTTGTTACGTAACAGGGGAGGGGGGGACGAAGAAATTTGTGACAATTTGTTACATGGGGGGAGGGGGAGTCAATTTTGGGCAATGTTTGCGCTACGTAATTTATGAATGGTCCCTATGCCTATACCTTATCTGCTACCATCTTGGGTTTTCACGTCATTTGCAGTTTGACAAGACCAAAATTTGACAAGACCATAATTTGATGTTGGAACGGTCTATCCCTGAGAATGATCATAGGAAGGGCAATCCCTCGACATAACCCCACAAAATAAGCCGGATGAACTTCATTTGACAATTCTCGGTGGTTTGTTTACATGGCAGTTACGTGAGTTCGAATGTAATAGATGAGCACCCATTGCACTTGCACTCACGCAACTGGCAAAGTAAACAAACCACCGAAAATTGTCAAACATGAACTTCATTCATCATGAGTTCATTCGTCTCGTCATCTTGTAGAACTCAATTTCTCGACAAACATGTTAAACGGTCCTAAGTGCAAATGAGAGCCTCTCTTTGTTTACTTTCTCTTTCGATTATTACGGCTTCATCTTAAATCTTTTCAATATTGTTTCAGGATATATCGAAAAACTATCGATATCGATTATCTTATTTTGCTAAGAGTTGAGTAGCAAACGTATAAAGTGCCGGGTTATTAGCGAAATAGAAAGTAAACAAAAAGAAACCGTCACTTTTACTTAGGACCATTTGACATGTTTGGCTAGATTTGTCTTCAACTCATGCAGGGTGGCCAGATAGAATTCCTTAATATTGGTAGGGTCACTAAAAGTTTATCGGTAGTTGTCGGTAGGCCGGGTTGTTGTCCCAAAAACGTAGTATTGACATAGAATTGTAAAATACTGAAAACACAGATCTCAGACCAAATCCAACCCAAAAAATGAATGTTGAGTAGGATGTGTCCAAAATCCATCAAAATCGGTAGTTTTCGGTAAGCATAACGAAATATCGGTAGTTTCGCCTTGGTCGTCTGTGAATCGGTAGGGAAGACCAAAATCGGTAGGACGACCGATAAATCGGTATGTCTGGCCACCCTGAACTCATGCACTCCCACTGAGACGTCCAAAAAATTGTTTCAAAATCGTTCAACATGGGTCCAACGATGGACGTTCGTTGAACGGTTATTTGGACGTTGTCCAAATTGGTCCAACGAACGTCCTGCATTGGACGATTTTGAAACCAACCGTTCTTAGAGGGCTGTTATCCTTACGTACACGCAAAAAAAAGTTTCGGTTGAAATTACTATTTTAGAGGGTTAAATTAATTACATTGTACCCACAATTTTCAGCTGATAATATTATGATTTCGCTGCAACCACGTAAACAATCATTTCTACCATATTAATATATCTTTGGTTTCTGTAGTTTTCACTATGTTTGTAGTATATTCATCTCACCGTATGGTATTCGTTTTTGCTATGAAAGTAGTCAAATTGAGAACTAATATTCTCCAGTGATGATTTAATTTCATAGAAATTTTTACCATACACGATATACCTTTTACTGTAAAATTTTGCTATATACCTAACAAATATAATTTCACAAAGAAGTGCTTCGTTCTGCTAATAGTTAAGAATGCATTGAGGGGTCTAGCTTTTTAGAATATATGCTTTATTTGCGAGTACTTACGGATGACTATAATGAAGCTTGAGCTAAAATTCCAGACATAATTCAACTAGTCTGGTTTATGGTCCTCCTAAAAGAATCAATTACATCAACAATTTGTCATACCACTGTTAAAATTTCATTTTAAACTTACCACTAGACTTTTCAGCTATGTTTTCCGGACATGTGATTGTGGATGTTAAATTATATTTATTTTATAGAAAATTAGTTCTCAAAATAAAATAAGCAATACAAATAAACTTGTTGCGATGAAAAACAAAAACAAGTTAATTGGATCGAAATGGCGCTCGTCAACATTCCCTTGACGCTTAGAAATACTATGTTTCTAGTAAATTTAAACGGAAATCATAGTCAGCTGAAATTTGTCGGTACATTACATTTAATTTTACCATAATCATGGTAAAATTTGACCTCATAACAAGAAAATGACGGGACGTTGACAACACGTATAATAAATACTACCGGAAATGAAGTGAATTTTAACACAAAAGCATAGTTCGTTTAAATAATTAATATAGTCAGCAACACCATAGAATTTCAATTGATGCATAGTCCTTTTTCCTATTAAGTGGTTGTGTTGACTTAATTTTCTATTATTTTTACCATTTTGATCCATAGTAAATTTGAACACAGATTTATTGTTATGTTTACAAGAATATTATTTTCTGTGTAGTTAAAAACACTTTCAACATGGCAAAATTGACTACACGGAAAACGGATACCTGATGTGTACACGGAAATGAAAAACTACCTAAAATTGAGTTCCTTTGACTCAATCTCGTGGTATCGTGGGGGAACTTAAAATTAGGTAAACCGTGTTGAAGGTAGTTTCCATTCAACCACGGCAAAAATTACAACTCATTGATAGGTTTTTTATACTCAAATGTAAGTTGAATTTACCTAATTTTGAGTATACCCCAAACAACTTAAAAGTACCTTCCTCCACGGAAGACCTCGACTGAGTCGAATCTCTCGTTTTGTTTTTGACAACACTAATAAGTGCGAAAGAGACGCACAACTCAAAAGTAAGTTAAAATAACTTATTCTGCAGGTTGTTTTATTTAACCGTGTAAAGTTAAACCCAAAGTTTCGGGCCCATATTATTGGCTCGAATCAAAACTCGTCGAAATGTCAATTGAAGATAGGTTCATCCGGAGTGATCATTTGTATTTACATTTTGCTAGCGTTGCCAATTTTATTTTGTGTCCACCACCCAATGTGGCTACGCCACATCGCCTTTGCACGTGCTGTCCGACCTCGCTACATTCTAACTAGAATCGATTGAGTCACCGGAGCCGGAATACGAATTAGAACCAGCCAGCATTCCGGCTGAGCTTAACTGGGAAGTTTAGTAAAATTTAATCTGGAAATTAAAATTTTCTGACAACGCTCAACGGGGTGCTGGAGCGATTCTAACGATTTCACCACCTGGGCGCCAGGTGGACGATATGAAATGAACTTAGCCAATATATTCTGATTCCTGATAGTGTATATTTGACTTACCGAGACATCTCACAAATACTATTTTCCGTGGATTTTGAAAAAAAAATCATACAAAAGTTAACAACAAAAGAAAAGTTTTTAAAATTTATTTGTTTTTTCCACTGTATTGTTTTTATGGAAATTATAAAAAATGCGGAATTTTCTACAAATATCACTTGCTTTATACCTTCTTTGAAACTTGGTGAGATTAATAACTAAGTCGAAATTAGATACATTGCAATACGATTTAGATATCACGTCAATTCAGTCGCTTTTCAGAATAATTACATGGCCTTTTTTAAGAAAGTCAAAAATAATAAGTACATCTTAACGCATACAAGCGTGTTATATAGTTTATTCAAGTTAGGTATTGGAAACCTTCAAGAATTCGGTAAAAGTTAAAGCGCCGTTGTATGTGTGGGTTATATATGCAATTAGATAGCATCGAGATACATATAGCAATCTATTATATGTAGGGGGACCCGGGGCTATTAAGACAGTGGGGGTAATTCGATGTCTTAGAAAGTAGCAATACTTTATGACTCATACATACCGCTATTCTGAAACATTATTTTTTTTCTTTGTTTTTTTTTGTAGAAAGGAGATGCAACGTGTTTCGTTTTTTGCCGTTCTCAAAACAAAAATCATTATAATGGAAAAAACAGTGTTAAAGCAACAAATAAAAGTGAACAAATATAAGGTAAGTGTTTTGGAAAGCTTGAGACTCCTTTTTATGGAATGATTTTTGTTTGGGTGGAAACACACATATTTTCGAGACGCTCACCACTTTTGTGCGAAAAGAGCGAACGGGGCTATTCGGACCCCCCATTCCGTCAACCACCGCTTAGCGGCTTGCTGCTGCGCACACCATTGCACAAGCCACAGCAAAGAAAATACATGGACCGCCAATCGACAGCTGTGACATACCAGATTAAGTACTTATAAAGCAATTTTTTTTGCTTCTTAAGGAGTGTCTCTTATAAATATTCCATTCCATTGTAAAAAAAAATTAAAGAAAAATGACGGTCTGAATTGCCCCATAGGGAAAATTGTACATTGTAAAAGGATGGAAAAACGTAGAGGTTTGGAAATCGTCGCCTAGCGCCTTGAGTGGTATGAAATTCATGCGCATAGCATACTGATTCGAGCTTCCGAACACTTTGAAAATTAGAAATATAGTTTTGTTCCGTTTCGACCCGATTCGCCTCCACCTGAATCTTCAACAAGCGCAAGTATAAGATGAACTCGAACGTTTCACACGCGCTTGATGTTTATCTTAATTAGTGAAACTTGAATAGTTAGAAAAAATAAAATTAAAATATATTGAGCAGGTTATGTTGCCCACTTCGCCTCCCCCTAGCGCCGCCACTGCACAGTGGTCCAGAATGCAAATTTAGTGGGAATTTTGAGATATCACTAAAACTAAACAACTTAGCCTTATTAAGTCTTCGGAGAAGTTTTCGTAGTTTATGAGCCCCATCTTTCGGTTAAAACAACAATTAGGGTGGTTCTAATTTTACCAAGATCCAAAAATTAACTTTTTAATCATTCTAGCTAGAGCCAAACGACCTTCAGCAAAGTTGTAGAACGACAAATTTTGGAAAAGTTTGCTGAAGACATGTAATATTTATCTGTCATAATTTTTATTTTACAACAAATTTAAAGTCGGAGCTTAGGGTGTTTCTTCGAAATACAGTTTTATTCCAATAACTTTTGCTGTATTCATTTAAAACTAAAGTAGTCTTCAGACAACTTTAAGATTGTTTCAAGGTGAATAATTTGTTTCATGGCACCATATGTCTAGCTATTTCCGTTGAAAAGTTATGAGCACTTTTTCGCCAAAAATGGGGATGTTTGGAATAACAATATCACTCATTTGGGCCAAATAAAAGATAATTCTTTTTGAACTATAAATAAGGTAATGATTAGAGTTGTAATTGAGGAAAAAATGGCGAAAATGATATTTTTTTAAAATTGATTTAAAAAAATCTATTTTTGAAATATTAAGTGCTTATATCTTCTGAACAATAAAAGCTAGAGTTTTGATGTATTAGAAGAAAATGTTCGTCTTCAAAAACTCTGAAAAACATCTGAAGGATAGGCTGGAAAAAAATGAAAACTGAAAAAGTTATATTAAAAATTTGGTTTTTCATGAATTGACTCCTCCTTGTAATATGTTTAAATTACTTTCACGGTGAACAATATAAAAAATGTAGTTTCGTTTTTATGATAAAATATTGCACTTTACAATACTTCTCTATTATTTTAAATAGTGGGTAGGGTGGCTCTATTTTTTTAAATCAGAAAATTAACATTTTAATGGTTCGAAATAGAGTTTCGCTGTCTTCCAGAAAATTGAAGAAAATGAAATTTTAAAAAACTTCGTCGAAGACACTGAAACTCTATGTCGTGTACTTTTCATTTTACAAGAAATTTACCAAAAAAAATTAGGGTGTTTCTCAAAAAATGGTTTTCTTTGTATAACTTTTGCAGTTTTGATTTTTCATTAAGATCACTTTAGTAATACTTTCAGATATTTTGAAGGAGAACAATTTGTCTTAATATATTGAACCTCTAGCTTCGTTTGTTAGAAAGTTATATATACTTTTTACTAAAAATAAACTATTTTTTGAGTAAATATTGCAAGATATAAAAAAAATATTCGTATCGAATTTTTGGTGATCTATACTACAAAGCATGCTGTTTCATATGAATGCAACAGTATTTAATGTTCAGTGCCCGAATCGAAGATAATTCTATTTGAAAAAGTTATATTTTTTCTATAAAAGTTCTTATAACTTTAAAACGAAAAAAGTTTAGTAGTTGATGTTTTAAAGCAAATTATGTGCCCTAAAATAATCTTCAAATTGTCCAAAGACTACTTTAGCGTAAAATAAAAACTTCAAAAGATATAGAAATAAAACCGTTTTTTAAGGAACACCCTAAAGCTTACATTTGAATTACTCGTGCAATGGAAAATATAAAAGCTAGAGTTTGCATGTCTTCAGCAAATTTGTCCAAAATGTCCAAAAAACTTCATCAAAGACAGTAAAACTATATCTCAAACCGTTAAAAAGTTCCATTTTAAATATTGCTAAATTTAGAACCACCCTAGCATCGGTTTAAACAAAAAGAAGGAGCTTGCAAAGTACAACAACTTTACCAAACACATTGTAAGGCTAAGTCATTTAAATTTAACAAAAAGTTAAAATTCCTGCTAAATTCGCATTCTGGACCACTGTGCACTGGCGCGAAATTCCGGTAGTATTTCAGTGTAATTCTGCGCGAAATACCTGTGAAATTCCGTGCGAAATTCCATGCGAATTAACGTGCGCATTAACGTGCGAATTTCCACCCGAAATTCAATGAAGAATTCCGCGTGAAATTCCGTGTGAAATTTTAGGTGAAATTTCCCGTGAGATTCCGTGTGAAATCGTGCGCGAAATCCCACTAGAAATTCTAGAAAAATCCGCACAAAATTCTGCGCGAAATTCGGTGCGGAATTCCGTCTGAAATTTCGCCGGAAATACCGCATGAAACTCCGTGCAAAAAAATGAAATTTCTTGGGAAATTTAACTTGAAATTCCGAACAAAATTCGGAGCGTGAAACTTACGAAATTCCGCAGGAAATTTCACTTGAAATTTCGCGCGCTTCATAATCAATCATCACGCCGTCGATTCACAACGTTGATTTCCGCTGTTGAATTTCCAAGTTGAATCCCGAAGTTGATTTGCGAAATCGAGTCCCGAATTCCGTCGTCGTCGAATCCCGACATCGAATTCCGCCGTTGAATTCCGAAGTTGAATTCTGAAATCGCGTCCCGAAGTCGAATTCCAACGTCGAATGCCGTCCTCGAATGTAGAATTCTGCCGTCAAAATTCCGGTGTTGAATTTCGATGTCGAATTTCTCTGTCGAGTTCCGGTGTCGAGTTAGATCGTCGAACGTTGATGTCGAATTCCGTCTTCGAATTCTGCAGTTGAATTCTGCAGTCGAATTCCGACAACGAGATCTGCTGTCAAGTTCCGAAGTAGAATTGCCAAGTAGAATTCCGAGGTCATATTCGAGTACCAAAATCGAGTCCCGAAATTGAATTCCGTTGTCTAATTTCGTAGTCGTAGTATTAAGTCGAATCCCGATGTTTAATTGTCATCGAACTCCGACTCCGAATTCCGCTGTCGAATTTCGAAGCCATGTTCTGTAGTCGAATTCCATTGTGGAGCTCCGAAATTTAATTTCTTAGTCGAATTCCGGCGTCGGTTCTTGGTGTGGAATTTCGAATTCCAATCCCGCTGTCGCATTCTGAAGTCTAATCCCGATTAACTGTTGAATTTCGAAATCGCGTCCCGATGTTAAATTCCAACGTCGAACTCTGCTATCGAATTTCCAAGTCGAATACGGAAGTAGAATTCTGCAGTTGATTTCTAAGTCGAGTTTCGAAGTCGAATTTTGCAGTCGGATTCCGACGTCAAAATCTTAAATCGAATTCCGACGTTGGATTCTGCTTTCAGATGCCGCTGTCGAGCTTCGAGATTGGATTCCTTTTTATCGATACATATACTAATTACGTTAAGGAATTTTTTTTAATTTGAAATATATATTTTTTTAATATTTTTTTCGTGCTCTACAGTGTAAAACATCAAGATGTTTTGGGATGATGATTAATCAACTTGTTCATTAGGATTGACTAGTAGTGCTGCTATTGGTGTGAATTAAAACTAAAATGTTCGATACAAGAACCCGTCGGAATAATGGAATTTATAGAGATACAATAAAAAATATCAACTGAACATTTTTTCTCATCCAGACCAACCCCAAAGACAAACATAAATTTTTACTTCTGAGATACTACAGTTGGCCTAAAATGTACTCTTGTTCAATCGGGGTTCATTTTCCGATTCAACTCTATTAAATTTTCGCATGTGGCATAGCTTAGAGCACCCTTAAACCATCGGCCTTGATAAGCTGTTTCACCCTGAATGAGAAACGGGAGCATATAGATTTCAGCTAGATGTAAGATTACCGTTAATACCACCAACAAAGATACAACTAACTGTACGGGATTTATTTTTAATTAGCAAAATAATTATTTCATGCGGGTGGAAAACCCATTTCGTTCCACATTAATCTCAGCAATGCAAACCGCTCGCCGGGATATTGTTATGGGGTTTCCGCCGCACAGGACATCAAAAGAACATTCGCCTGCCTGCCTGCCAGGCTGCCGTCCTGTTTCCGGGCGCATTTGTTTTTGCGCGTTTTTATTGACTGCCATTAAAATTTCGGCACCGCATCCGCCACCGCCACCGCCGCCACCGTTATAAAATATTCCCAGCAATCGTGCATCCAGTCAGTCTGCGTGCGTGTGTGTGTTTTACTTGCGCCATCTCTGGTTCAGGTTTACTCCGGGATAAGCAGCAGTAAAGCTTTACTACTCGCATATACGCGGCGAAATATGTATGATGCACGTCCCAGGTAGCACGCATCCGCACGCGGTGGGACCCCGGTCAAGATTTATGGGCTGCAGGTTGCAGGTAAGGAATCCCGCAGGGGTCGAAAATTGCGCCGTTATTTGTGTTCATAAAATAAAATTAGATGACGGGCTTCGGCGCGCACACACACATACACACAAACAGCAAAATATTTACCAACCTGGTGCGAAATTTAATTACTTCGATTCTTTTATTACCGCGAATTTTACGTCCCCGTGAAATGGGCTATTAAACCTTATTTGGCACTGCAACTCATTGCCATCAGGATAGGCATCCTTTCTGGAATGTTTTTTTTGTTTGTTCCATTGGATGGCCAAAAGTAACTGCGAGCTTATGCGGTGACAGTCAGTCAGTCAGTCAGACGGTTGTCCGCTGCAGGCAAACCCGTCAATGAAAATGGTGGTTGGTGGGCTGTAAAAGTTGAAATGTGCGGGTCACCACAGAGGCAACTCCCGTGGTGAAGCCGTTCGATAGCCGGAAGACTTTGAGTGTTCAAGGGAAATCAATTTGATGTGCGAAATTAAAATTTAAGATTGAACCCCTCAAATTACACTACAAAGTTGCCGGCGGCTTTTGGCGGACAGAGAACGACTGCAGTTTTGACCTGAGGTCTGAACAGGTAAAATATTTAAAGAACTAATTAGTTTATTAATAAGTTTTACGTTGTGTTACGGAAACTATCCGTCTCCCTCTCAGCGAAATTCGTGGATTTGGTGGAGTTTGCTCAAAGCTGTAATTTTAATTCAATTCATCGTTTACAATATTGTAAGTTTTAATTTGTTGTCTACTCACATTTGTTGGTCCATTTGATGTTTTAACCGTAAAATTTTAAATTTTAGCAAAGTAAATTTTAATTATAGGTTTAGAAAAAAAGAAAACTGTACTGAAAAAGCGCGTGTCTGTTGAAGCTAGATTATAGGTTTTATGACAGTTGTTGTCCCTTTAAAACCTGTGTTGCCAGATTAACCGTTTCTGCGCAATATATCGAGATTTAGTAGTTAGTTCACAGATGACGGTACCTTGGTCTGCTGATAAATGGAACATTCCCCGATCTGTATAGCTGGCTGCTTGTCCATTACGTCTAGCAGAGTGTGCTTCATAACTGGCCGTACAAGTGTATTCGTAGTTGTCTGCAGAAGCGCTTTCCGAATCCTGTCATCTTTAGCTGGTAAACCCTGCAAAACCCGTCCTCTAACCCATTTATTTCTGGTATTATCATCAGCCATCACTACCAAGTCACCCACTCGTATTGCTCTTGTTACCGAAAACCATTCCGTTCGTCGGGAGATAGTGCAAAACTGAACCAACATGTGCTGAACGATGTTTCAACTGCTTCGTAGTACTACCTTCTCGTCTATAGGTTCTTTTCCTGGCTGACAGATCCCCTTCGAGCTAATCAGAAGGAAGTGATTCGGCGTTAGTGACTCCTGCTCAAACGTATCCCAAGGAATGTAGGTCAGAGGCCTCGAGTTGACCATTGCTTCCGCTTCAGTCACCTATGTTACGAACGTATTTTCATTCAGCTTCCTAGCGAACGATAAGCAGCTCATCTTCCTTAACTCCTTAACCATCCGTTCCCAACATCCACCCATGTGTGGGCTGGTGGGTTCTAGTGACATTTAGAATATATTGGCTTAAATGGCACGTTCCCCGTATGTAGTCGGGGATCCATTGACACGGTCAACCTCGCGTTCAAGCAAGCGTTCGTTTTGCCCCAACAAAGTCCGTGCCTTGATCGCTGAATATTTCCTGTGGCGCCCCCCGACGAGCCACAAATCTTCGTATTGCCTTTTTACAGGAATCGGTCGTTAAGCTCGGGACCATTTCCAGATGGACGGCACGAATTGTCAAACATGTGAAAAGCGCCACCTACCTTTTGACATCACTTCTCCCAACCTTAATCCGGCTAGGAACAAAAGAATCGACACCAGTGTATGTGAACGGTTAGACAAACGGTATCACCCTGGACTCCGGAAGCGCTGACATCCGTGGAGCTTTTGGGACAGCTTTGAAAACTCGACAGGTATTGGCATCGTTTCGCTGTTTGTCGTACTTCGACCCGCTAACGTGAAATGACAAACTTCTGGTGAACTTCATTCACGACGATTTCTCCATTCATGTGACCCTACTGTATGTGGTATTAGTCCAAGATCAAGTTGGTTAAGTAGTGTCCTCCAGGCAGAACCACGGGGAATCTGGCATCGTAGGGAAGAAATCCTACTTCCTTCAGGCGACTTTCCCTTCGCAAAACTCCGATTTCGTCTTGCTCAGGTGATGATTTAAAGATGCTGCTCGATTTGGCAAGTGATTTTTGCTTATCCCTCGGCAATTCCTGGTTTCGGCGTAGAGTGAATACTTCATCTTGAAATACCTCGTACTGGACGATTCTCTAGGATCTTCTTTTTGTCCAAGAAAACTCGTCTCGAGCTGCATCCCGTTGTATTAAAGCATCTTTATTTACTCCTTTCTGACACAGTGAGAGGAAGCGATGAACGTATTTCAGCGCTCCTAGTAGGCGTTAAGAACTAGGTATCTGTGGACATAAACCGGTCTTAGCTCCTCGGATGTATATGGTGGCTGTAGCGGTTCTTGTGACTGATGCTTTTTTTCTTATAGTAAGTGTTAAAAGCTTCAAAAGCCTGGCCTGTAGTGTATTGGCACTGTGTGGGACTCACGATTCACGTTCGTGCCTAACCAATAAAAACAATCCTTACACTCAGCTCCCGGCCTTATCACGATCTACTTAGATAGTCCCCAACGGTGAACTCACCCTACTCCGACCGATAGCTATCTATAGTTATAGTTTCCCGACGGAGAAATTTCCCTGACACTGATACACACTTCCTTGAGCCATTTAGCTCCCAGGTTTGTCGAGATCAACTTAGATAGTATCCTACTCCGACTGAGAGTTCCCCGACAACGGAATTTCTTTCGTTATCGGTGTTTGTTTCGTGAGCCAATTAGCGCCCCTTTTGTCCTCCGATTTTGTCAGGTAGTCCACCGCGGCGAATCTACCCTAGCGTGAATTCCCCGGCGATAGATTGCTCCCGATACCGATGTACGTTTCTGTGAGCCATTAAGCTCCCCGCTTCGTCTACTCGGTCTAATCTCCGGCGGTGGACCTAGCCTACTCAACGGGCCAGTTAGTAGGTGCTGAGGTTCATCCAGCGACCCACTTCTAGCTATTCGACGCAGTCTTCTCGGTCTAATCCCCGGCGATGGATCGAGCTACCCGGTAGGTGTCGAGGTCGGTCCGGCGATTCCGGTGAAACCCGCCGTCCTGTTCGCTGGCACCCCGAAGACCCAAGCCCGGTGCTACATCGCGTACTACTCAACTGGTCCCTGGCGGTTGACCTAGTCTACACCGTCGGTGAGTTTACCGGCGGCGGAATTTCTCCCGAAATCCGATTTGTGGCTTTACGGCGGCATTCTAGCGGCATTTGTTGGTCCCAACGCCACTTCCTCTGCAGTTCGGAGAGTATACTCGTACTAGGGTACTGATGGTCCATGAAACATCCCTGCTACCTTGTTCAAGCACCGACCTTTTGCTCCACTTGGTTGCTTCATTTGCGACATTGACATTAACTCCACTAGCGAATGACGGATCTCAATAGTAGCAGGTCTGTAATAATATACGTACCTGGCACTATTGAGAACCAGAGCTACAGGTCCAACGCCCTGGTAAAGGAGGATGGTTGTGATGATCTGGGCCGCGGTCACCACGTAAAGCAAGATAGGTCATAACCCCAATTCCAAGGCGTGAAGCGACCCGTGCCGAGGGATGAGTGATCGAGGGGGTGAAAAAGATGCTCGATCGTTAACGGAGCCTGTGGGGTACCTGGGCAACCCCCACAGTAAGCGTCCCTTTCCACACTAATGCGGAGCTCTGGCGTGACAGACATTTATTCTCGCGTAACTCGTGGGTACTTATATGGAGATGAACAAAAACAAAACAAATAAACGGAGGTGCCAAACCCCTTTGCTAGAGGTGGTTTGGCGAGGTCTCCCCCCGTGGGGAGAGTAGTGGAGCGACGAGTGCTGCATCTGATAGTGACCCCCAGCAGTGGTAGAAAATAGCCCTACCAACGCGCTGGACGGGCGCGATGCGCAAAGTGGTGGGGCAGCTCGATGCAATAATCGAGCTCACTAGCGCAAAGCAAAATATAAGCAAGGAGCTGAAGCAGAGCCTCCTGGTGCTCCGAAAAGCTGTTCGTGTCGCAAGACAGGAACAGCAGGCTTACGCCAAGAGGGTGGAATGTCGAGAGAAGTCCGACAGAGAAACCCAGACAGTGGCCTCCAAGAGGGAGGGAAGAGAGAAGGTCGACATAGCTACCCAGACAGGGGGCTTCACCTTCTGTGGAGCAGCCATGTCGCTCGAAGCGGCGGCCGAGTTCTCCTCGAAGGGCAAAAGCAAGGGTAGTCGCAAGACGGCGTCGAACGCGAAGCGCCCTAGGAAGTCGCCAGGCGAGGGTGCCAAAACCGACACCACACGGCGTGCAACCGTTAAGGCCAAACGCCGCGAGAGTGACCTCGCTGGGCAGAGCGGTGGTACCAGCAACCCGGCGCAACCGGGGCAGGGGGGTGTAAACCCCTGGACGCTGGTCACCAAGAAGAAGTCGGCACCGACACCGGAGGTACCGCGGCCCGCGAAGAAGGCCAAGGAAAGAGGCAAGGTCTTGTGGTTAAAAACCGACGCCACATACTCGCTATACCGGCGTTGGTCTGACTGAATCCAAGAGAGAACGGTGCTGGAATTGCTCCGAAAGACTCGGCGAGTTATGAGTATACTATGCTAGATCATAGTCACCGCCAAACGTACACCTATAACTGCTCTTTGAAGTTCCAGTCGTGGTATCGTTAATGGCTGTAGAGGAGCAATCTTCGCTTTTGCAGCTACCAACGAGCATCGAATGTCTCTTCGATAAATTATCCGGAAGTAGGCGACTGCTGCATATGCTTGTTCGCTTGCATCGACGAAGACGTGGAGCTCCAGGTTCAGACAACTTAATAGCCAGGTAAATAACACCTTGAAACCGCTACCTTTTCTAGCGTTCGAAGTACGTCAACCCATTGCTGGCACCGGTTAATAAGGTTATTCGATAGTTGGTCATCCCAGCCGATTTTTGCGCGCCACACATCTTGGATTAAGATTTTCCCGTGAATTGTTATAGCTGCGATCCGCCCGAGTGGATCGAAAACGTTCCCGATGACTCGAAGTAACTGTCTTTTGGTGGGAATCGCACTGCCTTCGATCAACGGATACAGGTCGGGCCGGAATGCGATCGCGAAGCTGAAGTCGACCCGCATGGGGGGAGCCATACCATACCTAGAACTCTTTCGATATCGCGGTGTTTCCCAAACTCGAAGAGGCGCACTGCATCGGTTTTGGGTTTCCCGACCCGTCTCAGGACTTCGTTCGAGTTCGATGACCAGTTCCGTAGTTCGAACCCGGCTTTTTTGTGGATTTTCTGCAAATCGAGCGCTTGCACGATAGTTTCTTCCACGGTATCAAAACTATCCAAGAAATCATCCACATAATGATTCTCCAGTGTAGCCTTTGTCGCTTTCGGATAGACCGTTGAACAAGGCGAACATGCTGAACCGAAAGTGGCGACATCCATCACCAACGTCTTCATCGGTTGATTGGAATTGTTTCGCCAGAAAAACAACTGCGACTGACGATCATGTGACCGTATATAGAGCTGATGAAACATCTCTCTTATGTCACCAGTTATCGCAACCTCTCATTGGCGAAACTGGAACAGAGCTGCTGTCAGCGACGTTAAGCGATCAGGTCCCTTTAGCACCATAGAGTTCAGCGACACCTTTAACCTTCGCTGCTGCATCCCATATAACTCGCACTTCCTCTGGCTTTCTATGATTCAATGCTATACCAAGGGGTAGGTACCACATACGCCGAGGATCAAATTGAGAAAGTTCTTCGTCATTTGCTTCTTGAGCGTATCCTTTGACTTTGTACTCATGAATCTGAACATTTTTGTATAGCTCAGTATTTTTCATCAGCTTTCTTTCCAGACTCATTAGTCATTTTTCTACCGTTGATTTGCTGTCTGGAAACTCCACGTTGTCATGCCTCCATAGGAGCCCCGTTTCAAATTTTCCGGACGAAGTTTTGTGGTTTCCTGCAAGATTCTTCTGGCTCGTTTGTCTTCCTCCCTTTCGACGGTTGGAGATATTGTGACTCCAATGCTTTCTATGGAAAATAACCGTTTGACGAGATCATGAAGAGCTTCAAACGTCAAACGCGTTTCCTCTGCTTACCACTACTGGCATAGGGTATGCCCCGGATTTGACCCACGCTGATTTTGAACCCATTGACCAACGACAGCTTCCGCCGCATGCATTATCGTTTGGAACTTCCAGACTGGCATCTCGTACTTTTTGTCGACGAACTCTTGCTCCACACTAAGTTGCTTTAACTTTGCCCTTTCCTTCTCTGCCAACTGCTGTTTGCGCAACACCTTTTCCTTCTTCCGTCTTTTCCAGCTTCTGAATTCGGGCTTGACGTAAACCGCCTTTATCTGATCTTCCGGATTTACGGTTGGTTGAAGCCGCAAAACTCTCATCTGAAATTGTACTCTGCGATGCTTTCGTTCGCCCCCACGCCGGTAGGGTGAAACTATTGTTTACAGTGATCGCACTGTGCCATCCAGGCCTCTGCTTCGTCCGGCCGCTTGCACTTGCGGCAACTGAACTGAAGACTGACGTTATCTTCGGTTGTGGGCCGAGAACTTGCCATTAGCTCGACAAAACTGCTATTTTCTGGTATTTCCCGACTAGAATCCGTGACTACTTCTAGCTTCTCAAAGCCGGATGATAACAAATCTTTGAGTTTGTTACGGATACTTTCGGACTTCCTTTCAGCGAAACTCGTGGATTTGGTGGAGTTTGCTCAAAGCTGTAATTTCAATTTAATTCATCGTTTACAATGGTGTAAGTTTTAATTTGTTGTCTACTCACGTTTTGTTCGTCCATTTGATGTTTTAACCGTCACAATTTTTAATTTTAGCAAAGTACATTTCAATTATATGTATTTGTATTTGTATTTGTATTTTTTTATTTTATCATTTTTACGAAAGCCTGTTAGTTTACACTGTATTTCAGGTCAAGGAAATAGTTTAGATGGTTTGACAATTGGATAGAGTTAGAGGTACATATTTTGTTAGTCTAGGGAATTTGGTTTTTAAGCGCAGCTTTAAAAGTGCTCATCGTTGGTTGTTGTCTTGTAGTTAGCGGGAGTCTATTCCATAAGAGTGCTCCATGAATTATTGGACTTTTCCTGCTGGAGGTTGTGTTGTGGGGTACCAAAAAACTACGTGTGCGTTCGCAACGACCTAGTTGCAGATGTTGTGTGATGTATTCAGGAGATTCACCGTTGTATCCTTGCCTTATGAAGCAGCATATGCGGTGCAGGTAATTTTCTTGTAGGCTGTGTCCCAGGATTGAGTTGCGTACCATTGCTGTTGTTTCTCGTCGTTTAATGTTGTGGGTGAAACGTGTTGCTGCTTTAAAACAACGATCAAGCTGCCCTTTGAGCGTTTCTGACAACCCAGGGTAGTAGACAACGTCGGCGTAAGTGAAGAAAGGCATGATCACAGACTGCACCAGCTTCTTTCGCGTAGGAAGTGATAGAACAGCTGCAAATCGTCGGAATGTGCTCAGAGTACCGAAAACTTTTGCGACCACACTGTTGATTTGCGGGATCCACTTAAGGTTACAGTCCATTAGAAGACCGAGGTTAGTGACCTTCTTGGACAGAGGAATGGTTTCGCCGCAAAAACGGATATTTGTTATTGGAGTAACAGTTCCTTCTCGACAAAATATGATCGCCTGTGTTTTCTTGGGGTTCGGATATAGAAGATTGTGTTTTGTCCAGCGTTCGATGGATGTTAGGTCAGCGTTAATATTGTCAAGCAGATTTTCAACTTCCTTGATGGGGCCTGACACGTACAGCTGTAGATCATCAGCGTATAGCTGATATGCACATTTTAAGCAGCTTGGTAGGTTGTTGATGTACAAGCTGAACAGTAGAGCGCTCAGGCAGGATCCCTGTGGTGTTCCATCGAATACAGCTTTTTCCGCGGACATTCCGCTTGCTACATTCACCACCTGACTTCGCTGACCTAGGAATGATTTGATTAGAGCACATGCGGTGTCGGAGAAGTAAAATTCTTCGGCAAGCTTTGTATTCAACTTGTGATGGCTGACGCAGTTGAAGGCAAGTGAAAAATCGACGAGGACCATGACTGTACAGTAGCCCCGATCGAGGTTGTTGTAGACGTCGTGAGTGACTTTTGCAAGCGCGGTCGTTGTACTAAAACCTTTCCTATATCCTGATTGGTGCTTCGCCATGAGCGGTGGATTAGAGTTTTCGAGGTATTCGGTGATTTGGTTTAGCAGAATTTTTTCGAAAATTTTTGAGATGGCTGGTAGCACACTAATATGTTTAGAAAAGAAGAATACGATACTGAAAAAGCGCGTGTCTGATGAAGCTAGATTATTGAGATATCTGACGTTTAAAATACGCACACTGATGCTGTTTTCGGTTTTAGAAACGAGTCGCCCTAGGTTCGCTCTAATGTTTACAGTTTCCATACAAAAGTGACAGCTCCGAGCGAACCTAGAGCAACTTTGATCTAAAAACGAAATCAGCATGAGATCTCGCATTTTTATATTACAGCCCTCCCCTTAAGGGCATGTTCAGGAGCGTTTCATGTCTAGATTCATAATTTTTAAAAGTTCTATAATATAAAACTGAAAATTTTAAAACTAGAACTTGCTGTCCCCAGCAGCAGCTTTCGCGGGTGTTCCATTCAGTTTAAAATTTATGTCTCGCGATGCCTTTAGCGTTGCTGCATTCAAATTTATTTTTCCCCGGTCTATCGGGTCTAAGTGTCTGTGCTGAGTACTCTCCATGTATTTAAAACACAGTTCTAAACGTGTTTTAAAATCAGCAACAAATAGAACGCCGTCGTATAACAGTTTTAAATTTTAAAACAAAACTGTTCGAAATTATAAAACAAAACGTTCTGCTGGGGATGTGAATGTTTCAGTTCCAGTTCTATTTTGAAACTCCTATACAAAATAAAACGCTCCTGAACATGCCCTAAGCTAAGAAACGGTTTGTTTTCCTCCCAATTCGCCGTGTAAACGATTTGTTTTCCTCCCAATTCCCAAATGTCAAAACAACACAATACCAACACAGCTGGATAAGTCTATAGGTTTTTTGGCAGTTGTTGTTTCTAGAGTTACTATATTAAGGGTTAGGCGGACACAAAAGCCGGAAAACTGGCAGCTATTATTTCAGGGAAAAATCACTGGCATCCCATGTAAATGTTCAAGCTCTAGCTTAATAATTTTATTGTCGTCGTAAGTAAGAACTTTGCATGCACGAATAGAAAAAAAACAATTCGAAGATCAGATGATATGATTTCATACTTGTGCAAATATCTCTTTTTGTTACAGAAAAAAATTGGTTCTTTTCGTTTCTCTACACGTGATAACACAAAATAAGAGAAACATATTATGTGACGTCATGCTCGATTGGCTCCAGCATTTGACGTGTTCAATTGGCTCCGCTCAGTGTCTCCGCCTAACTATGAATATAGTAACTATAGTTGTTTCTCCCTTGTTTGTTTTAAACCCGTGAAATTTCCTTGTTTAGTTCACAGATGATGGTACCTTAGCCTGCTGATACATGGAACACGTTGGAAGCATTAAATTTTAACAGAATTAAGAGGCCTGTATTCATCCCATTGATAGGAAATCTTAATCTGAATTTTCAACCAACATTTGGTTAGTTAAGCGTTTCCACAGATCTTATCTATTTCAAGTCCATTGTTCCGTACGGTCTACTTCGAATTTACTATTCTCTCTCTAAACATGCATTAAATACTGTTAGAGCATCAGCTGCCCAGCTCTAACCTCAAACGAATGGCTGTGGTGATGTGCTTTGGACAGGATACATTTACAGTTTGTACCAAAAGTAACATATATCAATTGCCAGTAAAAATAAATTTCACCCGGAAAACGATATGAGCTCATGCATTTTCAACAAAATTCAACGGATGAATGGGCAACATGCCAGCCAGAATCAAACTCGTCTCCACCCAAAAAAACACATCCCCCGCTGCCAATCATTCTTGGATCACCGACTTCGGCATCAGCAGCGATCAAAATTGTTCACCAATGAAATTGGACGTTTTCATTTCACCCGCCCCCCTGTACGCTCTGATATGTATGTAATGTATGCTCCGGCTCATAAATATTCCTTCATCAACGATGACGACGACGGTGACGAGAAAATGAAGAGAGGAGTGAAAAAAAAACACACGGTTAAAGAAAATTTCAAAAGGTTCCATTTTCCCGTATCACATCAGCGAAAAGTGTCTCCGTGAAAAGGCTCACGCATCCAGCTCAGCTCAGTTCTCGCCATCGAATGTGAGCCAACTTATAATTCATGAAAATTCAATGATGCAGAAAATTTGGAATTGCGATAAAGTTTCTCGTTCGCTCGCGCGCGCTCTCTCCCTTTCTCTGTCACTCTTTTTCGGCTAGGACTTTTGTCAGGCTTTTTTGTCCTAGTTCTTACGGGATTTACGTGGGTCGGGTAGGAACGGACGGTCGAGGGATACGAAATTGGTTTGAGCTTTTCGGGCTGTATGTTGTACCTTACGATGCTGGCTGGTGCTGACAGCAGATGGAGTAACTTTAACACGTTTCTGATGGTGTCAGGAAGAAGAAAAAAAAGTGAAGGCGTCGTCGGCGAATATGGGTGTGTCGTTTGGGCCTTTTGTTCAGTTACTTGAAATGCGGCGGGGTGCAACAATGTGCGATTTATTTAGAATAATGTTCCTCAATTGTTCCTTGTATACATAAACGACACAAATTGCGCTAGAAGAATGAGAGAGTTCAGGGATTGGACTTTTAACATTGTAACGTACATGTTTGCAGTCGTTTTTCACGTTTTTGCTTTCGATCGGAAAAGACGGGTTAGCTTGTAGGTTAAAGGTATTTCACCTTAGCAGAGAATAGAGGAAAAGTAATATGACGATGTGAAATATCATTTGTCTACCCAAGTCCTGTACAACGCAATGTACCCAAGCTATGCCCACAGGTAAATGGTGACCACCTTCATAGAAAGCAAGCTTCGTGTTATCATTTATTACCTTGGACTATCCATCAAAATGGCATCATGCGAACTCTTTGATTGTCGTGTTTATGTACCTTTGCATGATGTTGAGATCGACGGTGTCATCATCGGATCGAGCAGGAGTGTCGAGAATCTACTGAAGTTTAAAATTTATCATTTCATGGACACCATTACATTTAGTATCACTCGAACAACTAGGGTAAAGTGCCGATTCTCACCATATTAGTGAGGGTGCCTAATTAATAAAATAATTACTCGGCCTGCAATCGATTGAATGCGTACAAATTGGCATCAACAAACTGTTGTTGGCATCAACAAACTGTTGTTGTTAAGAACCAAGATAATAACACAAATACCCTAAAACAGTGATATGCTCCTGTTTTAGCGCAACGAAAACTCGAATCAAAAGCCCTTATTGTTGCCCTACCATTTGACTCAATGCGTTGAACAAAGATGGGAGACGCTGCTCTAACCAACGGCTTTAAATGGGTCCGGTGATAATAGAAGCATGGCGAAAATAGGCTCATTACCTTACTTAAATGATACAAATTAAGATGAAACATGAGTGAGTATGGGGACTGGCCTTTAAACACTTAAATTTAAATGCTTACAATAACGTAGCGCATTTTTACTTTAGAGCGGAAAAGTCGTGTTAGCTCGCAGTTTAAAGTAAGGTAGTTTGAAAGCTAAGATTTCTTACTCAGATAAAAACTTGGTTTGTAGAACACAGCGTCAGAATAGGGTAAATATACAAAGATACGAAATTCCCCGTCTCATCCACAAGGTAGCAGTATTCATCTGTCCAAACATTGTACATCGCAATATACATGGACTCTGCGCCCGCAGGAGAAGAGCGATCGTCAGTATGGAGATCACCACACGACAAGCTTCTCGTAATTATTGAAAAGCTTAAACAAACTGATGAGATAGTCTAGCCACCTGGCTATCACCTTTAAGTACCTTCCCGCAACGTTGAAATCGACGGTGTTGTCACCGAACCAAGTTCCACTATCCAGAAACACCTGAGCATACAAAGCATGCTCAAGGAAGTGTAGTAACTTCGACTTGTTCCACAATTTTAATTCACTACAAATCAAATTCATCGATACATACTTTACAAATCAACGCAAAAGTATCGGTCTGTCAAACTTCTTTTTACAATTCTCCTTTTCGCACTACCATCGAAATCCGTTCGAGAGCTCCTGTCAGTCCCGCATTCGACACGACAGTCTCTAATGCAACCGGGGGGTACTCGAGCGACTGGTGCGATTCTCCGTAATATTCCCCGACCCGTTAGACTGGTAAGGCGAGTGCACTCCAGTCTTACCTCCATCTACATCCAGTCTCGCCTGCTTGGCCACCGGTCGCCGTTTGATTCCTTCAGCAGTCTTTATCACCGCATCACTCATTCTTCCATCACGTCATTTCATGACTCGAACGACCCGACCCCGAACCTAACTGTTGCCAACTTTTCACTTCAACGATAAATACTAAGTCTCCAACTTCAATCGACTTCGCCTCTTCTAACCGCTTTGTCCTGGGAGCAATAGTTGGGAAATACTCTCATACCCATCTCCGCCAAAACTGGTTTAACATGGCTTGGCAAAGCTGCCAATCTGCTCTGCACACCATCTCCGGCTCCGCTTGCTCCTTCGGCAGCTGGGAACTCGACAAGAGAAAATGGTTCAATGTCAACGCCTTTTGCTGCTCCGCCTCGAGGGCAATGAAAATTAATGCTCTGGAAAGCTTTCTACTTCGATCATAAGAGTAGTGTCTCCTCGCTTGGAATCCTGGACGAAGACATCACCTCCAGAGCTACTTTGACCGATCTCACCAACCGTTCCCAAGCACATCCCATACGCGGCGCAGTAGATGGGTTGAACAGCCACCGAGTATTTGTATTGGTGAAGGATTCTGCAAGCTGTCCATCTACAGCGATCATCTTCTTGCGCAGTTCGTTATTTGCCCCAACGAAGTTCGTTCCTTGATCAGTACCCAAGCAACATTTCTAGTTTTATCACACAACACGTGTATTCTAAGTTTTAAGAAGGGGCTTCATGAGTTCCATAAAACCTCAATTGTTACTCGGGTACGTATTTCGGCCGGCGACCCTCTACGTCTGACAAATCGTCGTATTTTTAGTTTGCAGGATTCGGTCGTCAGCGTGTGTACCTCAAGGTGAACTGCACGGGTTGTGAGACTCGTGAACAAGGCGATCCATCTCTTCGTTTTGCTGCGGTTGACTCGAACAGCGATTGGTCCAAAGTAGTCAATTCTTATATAGGAAAACAGACGTTCGAAGGCCTTTATTCTGGTCGCCGGATGCACATCAGACACTTCGCTATCTCACATACTATCGCGCGCAACGTAGACACATAGAAGCGCTGCCTCACCTCATTGACGACAGTCTCCCCATTAGCATACAGGAACCTCCTGTGATACCACTCCAGCATTATAGGGTGACTACGAGGCTTCGGCGATCCAGGAATCTTAACGGATAACTCCAGGTTCGTCCACGTATGGTGACAGCTTCCTGATTATGCTAGTTCTCTCCAGTTTCATCAGTCGCCTCATCTTCGGATGATCTTTCTCCGTCGTCAGTGTAGCAAGTTCATCAGAATACATTTCACTTTGGACCAGTCGGTGAATGATTGAATCTCAAAGCGCAAGCTACTGCTGCGTGATAGGCCCAGCTAGTGGCGCTTCTCTGTTGCAGAATCTTCCGATATCGGAGAACATACGCCACCGCTCGCAGTAGTTGTGTTCAGTTGGAAAACCGTTCCCAATTGATGACGGATTCGCTTCACTGAGAGGCATGGCCGAAATTCCTTGTCGGTCGTCGCCTCGGTAGGATTGATTCCCGATGGCCACTGTGCTTCCGGCACATTAGGGAAGAACTCCCCGAACCATGGACTATCCGCTGAAAAGCTGGGTTGACTGCCAAATCTGCGGGGTTCATCTTACTAGTTACGCACCGCCACTTCTCCGCGTTCGACTTCGACAGTATTTCGCCAACTCGATATGCAACGAACTGCCGATAGCTTCGATGGTCGATCCATGCTAATACAGTCTTGGAGTCGGTCCACATGACCGTCTTGTCTATCTTCCGCTGAGATCCGGTCTCGATTCGTTTCATGTTAGCCGTCCACTGCAGACCTAGTGGGATCGAATCTCCTTTGATTCCCAATTGTAGAATGTTCTTCGATCAGCGTCCGCGACGATCCGTCATCCAGGAACGCGTAAGTTGACACCGAACGGTTGTTTCCATGCAGCTCTACTAGCATAATTCGAAAGAGTAGGACCTAGCCAGTGTAGTGATGATTGGTAACGGTGTCAAATCCTGACGGTTTGAGTTCGAGCTTCTGCTGTTTTGACACAAGTTCACTCTGCGTCTGCTTTAAGTGTTGCAGTGAACGATGTTGAAGCTGACATCCATCGATCTCACACTTTGTGCGAATTCGGCACGGTCGCTTTCCATGAGCTCCCAAACATATACAGCAAAGTCTGAGCTCCTGAATGGTCTTCCAGCTTTCGTCCAACGTCTTCTTGGCAAGCACACAGCAGTTATTTACCCGATGTTTTGAGTCTTTGCAAACCAGACATGCTAGATCGGATGAGCGCGGAGGTATATCCATAGCCTCACCGTCTCCCGGCGTTTTCGCTGGTTCCTCTGTGATGCGTGCACCGCAAAATGTTTGTCCTCGCCGCTTCGTAGGCCGCAATTGCTGTTTCTTAGTGCAGTGTCGCATCATTTGCCGCTCTAACGAACGTCGACAAGTACTATGAAACGATCGAATGTTCAACTTCACCGCCTTTCTTTATATAGTGACCAATTAAGCTTCATATTTGATGGTTTTGAACTGTCAATCCGTATCCGATAAACATGTCGAGTCGGTCTTGCTTCGGTCCTGGAACGTTGCGCATCGTCTGCAGCAACGTGTGTGTTAACAGCTCCGGTCTACCGTACAGCGTCTCAAGCGGGGCAATTACATGTGACGCAGCTGCCGGTAGCAGCAAACGACTTCGTACTGCTTCGAATGCGTTTCCCTTCAAAGACCGCTGCAATCTGGTCAAATTCTCCGCAACAGAATATCCACACGCTTCCGTTGTGTTGACATAAGAGCTGATGAACAGAGGCCAGTCCTCTGAACCCCCGGGAAAGTAGCACGCTTTTTGGAGATTATCTGCCTGGCAGCGATCTGCTGCGGATTCGGTCCACCGTGATAAGGTAACCGAGGTAGTTGATCCAATTTATTTGCCCTCTGACCCAGTTGTCCACCCTGATTCCACGTCGGTGCTCTTGGCATTGGTGGCGCTCCGAAACCTAAGACACGAGATTGACTACCGAACCTCTGCGGTATATGTCCACTAGATTGCCCCGGAAATAGTTGCGGTTCGAATTCGGTATCAGGTATCCTCCGGTTGGCGCTGGGACCGGCTATGTTTCATAGACTATGAATATCAGCTACAATACATTTTCGGGTCTCGATCTTAATACTACGACAATGTTTGCAGTCACTCCAGTACCACCAACAACCGGATTGTTTGACAGAAGTTTTCTAAACAGACCATCTTAAGTATTTGTTGGGGTATACTGCTGATACTCGGTAAGACGGGTTCAAACACTGGCTGGGGTAAATCTATCTCGCTAGTGACATATGTGTACACAACGGTCTCAGAAGTTCGACCAATGTAACTCCCTAACGAAGACGGTACTGCTGTATCGTTCAGGGAAATATCTTTTAATGCCCTATCTAAAATGGTTCGCTTATCGTTAGTTTTTAGCTTACGGCATTCCTGTCTAACGCCTGTCCCGGATGTCGTTGTATTCTACGTCTGCTGAACAGCCCCAGTTTCTGTCTCTATGGGTCTCATCATAGTTGAGCTCATAATTCAGCAATTTGCCGTGTGAACCCTGCCGTGAAATCATCGTCCTCATTTGCCACGTAACCAGAAGGTTTCTTCTAGAGCTTCCGTTTCGACTTGCAGCTTCATCGCTACGAACTCATTCTCTCGCTTCTCGTGTTCCAACTCCAAACGTTTGAGCTCAAGCTTCTTCTGCGCTTCCAACTGGATTCCCTCTGCAGTTGAATCAACCTTGCTCGGGCACTGACAGTGGTCTTTACAGAACTTGTTCTGGAACTTGTATCACTTTTAGGCCTTTCGCTCGATGCGCCAACTAGGTTTCATTTTCGGTACCAGTCTAATGATGATGAAAATATTTTCTTGCATTGATGAAATAGAAGGGTCTTTCTGTTTTAATTGTTCTAAGATAAACATTACATAGTTCCACAAAAACTTTAATTGCAGGTGATAAGAAAACACTAGTTCTTTCGTTTGTCTTCAAAACATTCAGTCGAACTCGATATTGTATAGAGAATTATTGAGATCCGGAATTATTTTTGTATTGTTGAGGTTAGTTTGCTTGTTTTAGATACGGAAAATGTTTATTTAGAAATTGGATTTATCAGTGGATAATCTCTACTGCCAACACCTCCACTCTTTAATCCAGTGATTTTTGCTCAGTATCGTGTTTTCTATCGAAATTTCAACCTCTGAAATTCATTTTAGTATAAACTGAAACCGGAAGAACGAATTTTTAGTGATATAACATGAAATTTACCATCTAGATCTTTTTAAGAGGTATGAAACATATTTTCTTCATCAATATTACTTTTCATTAGAAGAAATAACATTTAATTATAATATTGATTGAATATATAAAATTCAAAATTTACTTTCCAATGCGTTTTGACAGATGACAATAAAAACATCATCATTGCACTCTCGTGCCGTCTGGCGATCGACATCCACCGTTCGATTACGAATACTGGGCCCATATTATTGGCTCGAATTAAAACTCGTCGGAATGTCAATTGACGTTAGGTTCTTCCGGAGTGTTCATTTGTGTTTACATTTTGCTAGCGTTGCCAATTTTATTCTATTTCCACCACATCGCTTTTACGCGTGCTGTCCGACTTCGCTACCGCTCAGTCGAACTTAAACTAGGGATAGCCCCCACGGGTTCGCTTGCTTCCGACGGCGGATTGGTGGCGGGAGGTTCCTGAGGGGTATCGCATGGTTACCGGAACCCAGTAAAATTCTACCGTATATGATTAGAATTCTAGCTGGCTCTAATTCGTTTTCCGGCACCAGTAACACAACCGTCTCTATCTAGAATCGGTTGTGTCGCTGGAGCTAGGATACGAGTTAGAACCATCCAACATTCCGGCTGGAAGTTTCCTAAAATTTAATCTGAGAAATAAAAATTTCCTGGCAACGATCCAGCACCCAGTTGAATTCAAACGATTCCACCACCTGGGCGCCAGTTTAACGATATGAAATGAACTTTGTTTACTTTCGACAAGTTTTGATTCGAGCCAACAACATTGTTCATTTGAGGTGGAGTAGCCGCTTTCTTACGCGTGCTGTCCGACTTCGCCCCTACGTTTGAGTAAGCCGGGCAAACGAGTGAACCACAGGTATGCTTGCTTCCGACGACGGGTCGGTAGCCATCTCGCTTGGCGGATCCTTAGCGATTTTGCGCCGCCTCGGCCATGTTGCCCGCCCATCGTTCTGGTACACCTTAAACACCTTAAACAGAGGTTCCTGAAGGGTATCGGATGGTTACCGGAAGTTTCCTAAAACATAAGGTCTGTTCCAGTACCAGGAGAAACTGGAAGTACTCCGGAGAAAATCGTTCCTGTACTCTCTTCTTCTCCTTTTTCTTCTTCTGGTAGCAAACCGGAGTAAAAAGGAGCAAAGATTTTTTGCTCCTGTTTACTCCGGAGTGACTTCCGTGTACTGGAACAAACCTATAATTTAGGGAATAAAAATGTTCTGACAACGCTCCAGCTCCTCTGTGAACTCCAACAGTTCCGCCACTTGGGCACCAGTTTGACGCTACAGAATGGATTTTGTTTACATTCGACGAGTTTTGATTTAAGCCAACAGCATCCAGTTGAAAGACTACGCTAAAATGGCCATGCGGCGCGTAATCAATATGGTCACTCAAGTTCTCGAAGGAATAGGTTAGGTGACAAAGAGAACTGAATCAGTTTTTGAGAAGACGTAAATGAAAGCAGTTCAGAGATTAGGTGTGCTGAAATATATTTAAACAAAATGGAGGAATCCGACAGCAAGATTTTGTACAACGCGTTAGTATGGATGGAAATTCATTTTCTCATTTCTGCTACCGATTTCACTTCATTAGGATGCTTCCAGAGTGCCTTCTTCATGATGGCCCAGTATTACTTAATTGGCCGCAATTCCGGTACGTTTGGGGGATTAAAATCCTTTGGCATATAGTTGACCTCCTTAGTCTCGGAAGGGGAAGTAGACGCTTTCGGAGGCATTCTTCCAAGGACACTTGCCAATGGACCATTCCGATTGTCACAAACAGGGTGATCAGCTTTCCACCCGAGCAAATTACCTGCAAAATGAAGGATTTTTTTTAATTTTAGCTATCTGCTTTCTAACTTCTTCAGGGACACCGAACATGTAATGAGCAGTGAAAAAAGCAACCCATGAAACTTTTTAATCTGCTATCAAATTAATCCCGTCGTTCATAACGAGAACTTGCGGTTTCGCCAATATCCGAGTGTGAAGCTTCTGCGCACGGGCATTCCTGGCTGTATCTACTCGTTCATCACGATTCGGCACCTTTTGGACTTGGTACGTGAGTAGTCCTTTACGTCAGGCAGTTCTCGGCACACAAAAACTAATAACATTAACGATATTGCATAAACAAAAAAGTCTGATGGGCTGTTAAATCCAAATCGGCTTTCCTTGAGAATTTAACAGAACGTGACTACATGCAAGTCCAGTTGGACAGATACAATCCTAACCAGTGAGCGATCTATTCAAGGAGTCTAAAGTAAACTTTATTAAATTCAACAAATAAAATAATTAGCGGGTGCTGAAAACCATTTTTCAGTTGATACAGCCTACAATTATTATGCCTTATTAAAGGCTTCCAAACTATTATTTTTTTTGTTCAAAAAACCTTCAATCAGCCCGCCGAGTGACCCACACACTAGATGGAAGGATTTTTCTGCGTGATTTGAATTTTAAGAAACGGACTCTCCTCCTCCTCGTCGTCCGACTCTAGAACTGAAAAAAGGTGTCCACCCGATGTGGGGGATAGCAGGAAACACGCTTCGATGATTTGGTTGAATAGTAAAATAAGTTCAATTTGTTGGAAACGCATCGAAAGTAAAAGCTTTCTCCCACTGACAATGTCATCATCATGGTGCCAACGCAATGTCTCTTTTCTTCTTGTTCATGCGTGAGGAAAATTCGAATTTTCTTTTTGGTGTGGTTATCCTTCTAGTGTTATAAGAATAAAACTCGTTGTTGAATAAAATGTTTAGTGAGAATGTTTAAGAAAATATTATTTCGTGATTTGGAAGAGAAAATTGGAAGGAAGAAGATGGATAGTGTGAAGCTGAAATAACTTATTATACAGATTAATCGAAGTAAATGAACACTACTTATGCCACTGGGAGCTGACATCCAAGTCTAGTTTTTAATGTGTGTAAGAAATAAAACAGTCGCTTTGAAATCAAGATGGATACAGGTGTGCACATTTTTTTCTGTGTGTGAGTGCGGTTGTCATTCCCCGGTCAATAAAAATGCGGACGAACATGGTCAGGCGATTTAAACAGTTTGACGTTTAACTCAACTCGCCTGTGCTTATTGCCCCTAGAAACAAATGGAATTTGCGAAAGCGATTTAAAGGCGATTTCAACACTTGGACAAATTTTCTGGCGGCTGAAAAGGACTTGGTTGTTTTTGCGTTTTTCAAACATGGCGGTTCATGTTTGGTTTAAGCTTAAAATTGTTTTTTGAACAATTGGTGTGTTTTCACTTGTACTTTGTTTGTCTAGTGCACTTCATTTAGCCAACGAATGTGGGAAATTGTGGAATCGTGTGTATGTATTGTAGAACAAGATCTTTGACCTAAAATCTTAATAAAAGTCAGATTGTGGTAAGTTTTGGTGTGCAATGCCAATTTCACCATTGATTCTTCCTATAGTTTGGTGGTGATTACCTAGTGTAGTGATAAGTTTATGTGAGTAGATAATGAATCCGAAAATAAGTATTATTTGTAATTTTCATATAAGGCAATTAAGGGCGATTCAATGGCGCGTTCCCTGGGCGATTTAGGGGCGATTTAAGGGCGGGTAGAGCGGCTAAAAAATGACGGCGGCAAATCGCCCAAATGTTGCATTTGAAATTGCCCCCTAATTGCCAGCAATTTGCTAGCAAATTGAAGGGCAATTAGCGCATCCGAGTTGGCAAATAGCCCCCCGTTAGCCAGCAACTTGCCCTTTTTGACTGGGTTTACTTTGATGAACAGGGTAGCCAGACCTACCGATTTATCGGTAGTCCTACCGATTTTGGTCTTCCCTTCCGATTCACGGACGACCAAGGCAAAACTACCGATATTTTGTTATTCTTACCGAAAACTACCGATTTTTATTGATTTTGGACACATCCTACTCAACATTCATTTTTTGGGTTGGATTTGGTCAGAGATCTGTGTTGTCAGTATTTTACAATTCAACAACCTGGCCTACCGATAACTACCGATTAACTTTTAGTGACCCTACCGATATTAAGGAATTCTATCTGGCTACCCTGGTTGACGTAGTGGGCCCTTCTGTTGCCATAAGTTTTGTTTCGGTTCGGTCATAGTTAATTTAATCTGTTTTTCTCGAGGTAAAAAGTGTCCATAAGTGTTCTAATCGATAGATCCGAAGTGAAACTCGGCCTTTTCTTACTTTTCATCATGCGCTGAAGAATCAGGATGCTCGTTCGGTTGTTGATGTTTACTTCAAGTGCCCCGGCCGCCATGCTTAATTTTGCAAGTATAATACTAATACACTCAAAAGTGTCAAATGTTCCCACCTTTCTCTCCGTCTTGCTTTGAAATGCTATCGGCAAGTAGAAACTTGGCACTAGCTGGCGCTGGCAATCGATCAGAAATCACTATGCGCACCTTGCATGCAACCTTGGATGAAATAGTCATTCACGCATGCGAATCTGTGTGCGATGGTGATTTTCAACATATTTTCGCCCATTACACAGGTTTTTTCGGAAACTTTCTTCTCTGTGTCTATGTTTCATTACACTGCTAAAAATCCAAACTTATATTTTATGTATTCCCACACACACATGATACGCATATGCACAAAAATGTGCAAAAAATATAAATTGTATTAATCGCGCACATACATTAGATGTGAAATCTGGCATGAAGCAAATTTCTATGTGGCAAACTATTATGATTTTGATGTACGTCACATTAATTTCAATAGTTTTGTAAATAGTGCTATTTATGTGTGACAGATAATTTTGATGTGCTGATACACATTGCAAAAATTATGTGTGAAATCAATAGATTCAATATAGCGAGTTTTATCAGTGTAGAAAGCTGGAAAACATTGGAAAATCATCGGTACAGAATCCTAACTTTTGGTTAATATTTTATCAAGTCGTGGTAGTAAGGTGCATTTAAAATAAAACTTTAATTGCCGATTCATGATACGATAAATAACATTTGAAAATATGATTCGGAAGCAGTTGCCAAAACCCTTGCGTTGAAATCATAATAGTGGAAGCGTTGCCATTTTGGCAGATTTTCACTAATCGCAAAGAATTGTCAAACAAGAGTACCATTGGTTTAGAGTTCATTAGAGACGGACTTATGTGAAACTCAATTAAAAAACTTTCGGAATATCATTAAACATTGTTTTTTTTTAGAGTAAGTACAGCTAATCTCAGATACAAGTTGACGGTGTTAGCCTGAATGACATGTTACCATTTGCTTTCAATATATTGCGCACTTCCCACCAACCTGGACTCCGCACTTTGAAAGTGCGAGTGATCTCAAAACTGCGAGCTGTCAAAAAACATGTATTTCAAGTGATAGAGATGGTACTTTCATAGACAGACCAGTCGAACTAACCGGTCTATGAGAAGAATTAATGGAAGAATGGTAAGTGCGTAGTGCGGTTAGAATCCAGTTTTTTGTGCCACAAGCAATAGCTTACCAGCGTTCGTGCTTGATTCGGAAAACTCTCACCCGGGAAAAGTCAAGTCCAACTAAAAGCTCCATTCGTCAATGTAAGCTGAAATAAGCTTAAACGAATTACCCAAAACTATTCGAGAATGAATTGCTCCCGTCATCGCTTGGAATACGATACGAGGTCCGAAACATATTTGAAATGTACATTCGTTCGGAAAAGTCGAAAGGTACAACTTTCCGACAGAGGGAAATGCAATACGGGGCAAGGCAAGCGGAAAAAGCAAAAAGAATCCTCCCGACTAGATAGTGTCGATGCTCAGTTTTCCACATATCGAAACAGTTTTTTTTTGCTCGTCTCCCGATTCTTCGATGGAGTAGTTCGCAGAAACTTTCACCGGCTCAGAACAAATTGCAAGCGCAGGAAAAACTATTGAGTTGTTACCCCGTAAAACATATATGGGAAAACGGAAGTTTTATCCGTTTCTTGGTCGTTGTCACCGGCAGAGGGGTACATATCTACCATACAGCGAGCACCAGAAGAAAAGTTTCCTGCAAGATCCTCGCTGAAATGATCCTTCTGGAAAAGTTGCTTCCGAGTACGAGGTATTTTTTTTGGTATAATTCCCTCGAAACATTAGAACCAGTCAGCGTGCTGAACTTTGTATTTTTGAATTAAACTCTTATTGACTTGCGAGAAGCAACTTTCTTCGTACATTTTAGCATTCACTGAACAAAAAAGACACGCAGGGTTGTTTTCGTCGTCGTCGTCGTCTTTGTTTGCCCACTGGTTTTCAACAGATCGTTTTTGGAACAGTTGGCAGCAGCTCGGAAAACACCAAGAATTAAATTGATTAATTCAGCGCTTGCCAACAGATGGTGGCTCGATGTCGTTCGGATCCGGTGTGTGTGTTAGTGAGGAACAGTGCCTTATTCAACTAACAACGGGAACAGTGAGTGGGGGCAAACTTTTGCGCCCACAGCGCTAACAGAAAACCACTGGGATTCTTCTGGAGCTTTCAAATGCACATTATTTACTCATGTCAAGCTCGTTCGCAGAAGCGTGTGTGCACCGTACCTAGTAGGAAGCAGGAACGCTTCAGTTCCGTCATCACATGTGAACAATTTCCCATCGCATCGTTTCGACGCAAACTTTCCTCACGCGGATAAAACTTTGTCTTTTCTGACATCTGATACGACGGCGGGCTTATCAGCAATGGTTGCAGCGGATTCAGGGGTGCAGCTAGAAAGAAGGTTTAGTTAATTGCAACTAACTTAAGTTTTCTTTATTATTAGTAAACCTCTTTTGAACGTCAAGTTTTTGGGACAATGCTGAACTGTTTCATTATGTTTCTTATTATCTGAGATATATAGTTGTTCAATCAAATTATACACTTGAAGTAAATCTATTAACGAAAGCATCACAGGAAATAGATTTACTAGACAAATTGACTCGATTGAACAGGTATCCATTGTAAACCAAAAGAACGAATCGCAAAAGGTCGAATTATACCACGTCACATGAAAGGGGAAAAATCGAATGCCACAGAAGTACGAATGTAACCGATTTTATCCAAAAGTGGTAGGTCCTATGAGCATCTCGTATCTACTATATACAACTCAAGAGGATCTCCTAATCAGTCACTTGTAAAAAGGTGGATTGGTAGGATTCGTGCGGAATATCACCCGAAATTTTGCACAAAATTTCCCATTAATGCCGGTCGAAAATTTCACGTCAAATTCCGAGTGAAATTTTGTGTAAAATTTCGTGTGAGATTCCGTGAAATTTTGCGTGAAACTTTACGCGAAACTTCGCCTAAAATTCCGCGTGAAATTCGTCGAGAAATTTCGCGTGAAAATTGACGTGAAATTTCACGTGAAATCCCGCGTGAAATTTTTCGTGGAATTCCGCGTAAAATTTGACACGAAATTCTGCGTGGATCTTCACGTGCAATTCCAAATGAAATTTAACGTGAAATGCCGTGTAAAATTTCACGCGAAGTTCCCCGCGAAATTAGGCGTGAAATTTCACGCAAAATTCCGTGAAATTCCGTATGAAATTTGGCGTGAAATTCCACGCAAAATTTCACGTGAAATTCCGCTCGAAATTTCGTGTGAATTTCGCTTAAAAATCCCCGCGTGATTCCTTGAAAAATTCTGCATGAAAATTCCGCGTGAAATTTTACGTGGAATTCCGCGTGAAATTTGACGCGAAATTCCGCTCTAAGCTTCACGCGAAACTCCGCGTGAAATTTAACGTGAAATTCCGTGTAAAATTTCACGCGAAATTCCACGCGAAATTTTTTATGAATTTTAGCGTTAAATTTCACGGGAAATTTCACGATAAATTTCATACGGATTTTTAAGTGAATTTCCTGCGAAGTTTCGAGCAGTATTGCACGCGAAATTTGACACGGAATTTCACGTGAAACTTCACGGGAATTTCAAGTGGAGTTTCAAGTTGAACGCAACAGTTCATGCGGAATTCCACGTGGAATGGCACGCGCAATTTTGCTCGGAATGTCATGCGGAATTTCACAAGGAATTTCACGCCCATTTACCGCGAAATTTCACGCGAATATCAAGAAGATTTTCACACGGAATTTTACGCGAAATTTGTTGCGAAATGTCAGGCGGAGTTTTGCGTGAAATTTCACAGGAACTTCACCCAGAATTTCACATGGAATTTCATGCCCAATTTCACGCGAATTTTTACGGCAAATTTCACGCGAAATTTCACGCGAGATTTCGCGTGGAATTCCACACGAAATTTCATGCGGAAATTGTTGCGGAATTCACGTGGAATTCGCACGGAATTTCACGTTTACGCGGAATTTCACACGGATTTTCAAGTGAATTTCACGCAGAATTTCACGTGAAGCTTCGTGAAATTGATACGGAATTTGACGGAATATAATGTCACGCGGAATATCGCACGGAGTGTCACGCAGAATTTCACGTGAAATTTGAAGCGAATTTCACGCCGATTTTCACCCAAAACTTCACCCAATATTTCACACGAAATTTGACCTGGATTTTCACAACGAATTTCGCACGGAATCTCACGCGACTCGGAATTTCACGTTAAATTTCATGGGGAATTTCAAGTTAAGCTTCACGTGAAATTTCGCGCCAAATTTCAGGAGGAATTTCAGGCAAAATTTTACGCGAAATTTCGTGCAGAATTTCTCATGGAATTTCACGTGAAATTTTACGTAAAATAGCATGTGGAATTTTATACGGAATCGCACGTGAAGCTTCACACGGAATTTTACGCGAAATTTGAAATTCCATATGACATTACACGTAATATCGTACGAAATGTCACGCGGAATTTCATTCGGAATCTCACGCGAAATTTTACACCGAGTTTAACGCGAAATTTGACACGAATTTCACGCAGATTATCACGCGAAATTTCGTGCAGGATTTCCGACAAAATCTGACGCGAAGTTTCACCCGAAATTCCACGCCAAATTTCAAGCGACATTTCAAGAAGAAGTTTACCTAGATTTTCACACGGAATTTCACGCGACTCGGAATTTCACGTGAATTTTATTGGGAATTTCAAGTTAAGCTTCACGCGAAATGTCGCGCCGAATTTCACGCAGAATTTCTCACGGAATTTCACCTGAAATTTTTCGTAAAATTTCATGTGGAATTTTATATGGAATCGCACGTGATGCTTCACATGGAATTTCACGCGAAGTTTGAAATTCCGTGTGAAATTCCTCGTGAAATTCTGCGTTTAAATCCGAGTGAGACTCCGCGTGAAATTTAATGTAAAATTGTAAAGTGTAAATGTAAAGTCTTCACGTGGAATTCCGTGTGAAATTTTGCATGCAATACCGCTCGAAATTTAACGTGAAGTTCACTCGTAAATCCGTGTGAAATTTTGCGTGAAATTCCCCGTGGAATTTCGTGTGACATTTCGCGTAAATTCCGAGTGAAATTCCGCGTGAGATTCCGCATGATATTTCACGTGAAATTCCGCGTGAAATTTCACTTGAAATTCTACGTGACATTCGGTGTGAAATTTCACGTTATGTTGCTCGTGAAATTTAGCGAGAAATTCCGTGCGAAATATTGCGTGATATATCCAGTGAAAATCCATGTGAAATTTTCGATATTTCACGCGAAATTTCTCGCGGAGTTTCACGTAAAATTCAGGTGAATTTCTCGTCTAAATTTCACGCGGAATTTCACACGCGAAGATTCGTGTGAAATTCCGTATGAAATCCCACGCGTTATTTCGCGTGTAATTTGGCGTGAAATTCCGCATGAAATTTCGCGTGAAGCTCCACGCGAAATTTCGCCTAAATCTCTGCGCGAAATTTCATTTAAAATTCTGCGTGAATTTGACACGGAATTTTACTTCCAATTCTAGTAAAATTCCACTTGAACTTCCGCCTGGAATACTGCGTGTAACTCTGCGTAAAATTCCGCGTGAAATAACACGTTTAATTCCGCGTGATACTACGCGTGAAGCTACGCGTGAAATCCCGCGTAAGGTTTTACGTAAAATTTCGCGTCAAGTTTCATGGCAAATTTCACATTAAATTCCGCATGGAAAATTTCACGTGAAATACCGCGTGAATATTCGTGTGAAATTGTAAGTAGGGGTTTGCCCACTACTCGGGTTCTTGTTTGCCCGGCGAACCCTTCTTTTCAGGGCGGCCTAGGTGCCTCTACAGAATTTCGGACATTCGCAACAACAAAAAAGTAAACAAACAAATGAATTAAATTTACCGTGTTTATATCTTCCCACTATTCTTCACTGCTAGTCGATTGTAGATTCACTGCTGCTGGCGATGGCGGGAAGGCGGAGGTTTTTCCCCGACCAGCCGGGACAGCAACGGCCGAGTTCTCCTTATTTACGCTGGCTGCTCCGGGAGTGGTCCCTAACAATTAGCTAGGGAGGTGAGCTTTGCTGCTTTGTCGGAACCTCCCTAGCGACGGTGGTGACGAATCACCGGATCCTTTGCTCCCCGCAAAGAATCCCGGAAGACACCGCAGTGTTCTTCCCAGGGGGAGCCGTTGTCCGCGCTGCTTCACCCTCCTTGGCTATTAGCTGGGAAGGAGAGCAAGGCTCGTTCGGCTTATCCTTCCCAGCGAGGGCGGATTGGTGCCTCTGGATCCTTTGCGGTTAGCCGGGGAAGCGAAAGCTCCTTGGTAATTAGCTTCCCCCGACTGCGATCCAGCACCACACCTTCTACTGTGCCCAAACCACGAGCCGGCACTTTTCGATAGGTATTTTATCTGTCGCACGCGCGCACTTCACCTCACTGGTTAAACGTGGCGGGAAACTGTCCCGAAAAAACTTGTTCACGGACGTCTGTTTATCTTCGTGGTTCGTCACTATCCACTATCTCGATGGCTGCCTTTTTCACTCTACCACACAACCACTAAAAAAACACACCGCCGCATAGCTGTCATTGCCATGGTACAGCATAGTTAGCAATCACTTTTACAGCGAGAGGAGAGCGGTGACCTACCTAAACCCTATGTTTCTTATATACAAACATAAAGCAAAAATTACTACACCTATCTGAACGCATAAAACCGTTCACAAACGCGAAACTATACAAAAATTTACAAACTAAATGTGAACGGTATCGAAACAGCGGTGAGCATAAATATTCGTAAACAATACACTCTACGGAGAGGGTACGCACGAATAGGTATATTTCCACCCAGTGCTAAATTGTTACCCTAACGGGTTACAAAATTCCTCCTTAAATTCCGCGTGAAATCTCACATGAAATTCCGCGGCAAGCTTCTCGTGGAATTCCGTATCAAATTTCGCGTGCAATGCCGCTCGAAATTTCACGTGAAATGGACTTGAAGATCAGTGTGTAATTAATTCCGCGCGAAATTTCGCTTGAAATTCTTTTGAAATTCCGTGTAAATTTTTTTTTTGTGAAATTTCTCATAAAATTTCGCGTGGAATTCAGCGTGAAATTTCGCTTGGAATTCCGGGTGACATTCCACGTAAAACTCGGAGCGAAATTTTGTTTGAAATTTCATGTGAAATTTGGCGTGTTCACGTTATGCTCCTCGTGAAATTTCACGAGAAATTTGGTGTAAAGTTTCACGTAAAATTCTAAGTGCAATTTTTGACAGATCACGCGACATTTAGCGCGGAATTTCACGCAAAATTCCGCGTCAAATTTCACGTGAATTTCAGCCTGGAATACTGAGTGAAATTTTACGTGATATGCCGCGTGAAATTCACTATAATCGTAAAATCCCGCGTGGATTCTCTTGAAATTCCACGTGAAGTTCCCCGTGAAGTTCACATTAAATTCCGCGGAAAGCTTCACGTAAAATTTCACGTCAAATTCCGCGTTAAATTTCACGTCAAATTGCGCATGAAATTGCATGTGAAATTTCGCATGATATTCTACGCAAATTTCTATTCAAATCCACGTGAAATCCTACTTGAAATTCTAAGCGAAATTCCGCGTAAGGCGTCACGTGAAATTTCACGTCAAATTCCACGTGATGTTCCACTCCAATTTTCTCGTGAAATTCCGAGCTCAAATCCGTTGAAATTTTACGTGAAATTCCGCCCGGAATTTCGAGTGAAATTCTGCATGAAATCTTTAGTAAAATATCACATGAAATTCCGCGCGAAGTTTCACGTCACGCGCAATTCTGCTAGAAATTGCGAGTAAAATTCTACGTGAATTTACGAGTAAAAATCCTTATAAAATTCCACATGAAATTCCGCTTTATATTCTACGTAAATCTCAGCATGATAATCCGCGAAAAGTCACATGTGAAATTTCACTGAGATTCGGTATGAAATTTTACGTGAAATTTCATTTGAAATATTGCGCAAAATCTCTCGTGAAATTCCGCGTGAGATTCCGCTTGAAATTAGGCATGAAATTGTACATTAAATTGCAGATGTATCACCCAATGTTTCATTACGGGATGCTTCTGGTATATCTATCTTTTACATCTTCTCTGAAAGAATTAATATGCAAATAAAATCTAAATTTTGTTTGGAACAGAAGTTGGAAAAATAGAGATCTCTGGGTAAGCTTGAAGGAAACAACGAAATTCAGGCAATGCCCGCCAAGATAAATGGAATTTTTCATTTGTTTACCTCTTCATTCGTTCGGTTCGGAGCCTACATTCAATTATTTTCAATTTAAATTCAAATTCAGTAGCAAATAGAATTTAGTTTCTGTGCTTGTCTTGAGAGAAATCATCGAACAAAAATGCAACATACATAGATTACGCGGCTCACTTATACTCGAAAATGTGAAATGTAAAAGACCTTGTTCCAATGAAGCTTTCGATTCTGTAAGAAATTTCAGTCAACTTGAAAGTGAATGAATGAGGGAGGCATTGAAGATGAATGTTGGTTTCAGTAAATTCAAGCAGAATAAGACAATAGAGTTTGAGATTTCGTACCACTGTTTCCAAACATTATATCCCTCTCTTACTAAAATCTAATTGGGTCATTAAGCCATATACTGTTTTTAGTTTTTTTCCGATGCAGCAGATGTATTAGGTAGTCGATTTTTTTCATTTCTATACGAAAAATAACAAATAAAAAATATTTTATGAAATTGAATTTATACGACCACATAATTACCTTGAATCTGATCATTACCGTCATAAATGCTAACCCATGTGGCAAAATTCACTGCCAAGGAAGATTAATAGAGATCAAACGAAGAAGTGTTTTTATTTTCCTGGAAAACCATATAAACATGTACCTCAACTTATAGTGAAAACCTGTTTTACTCCTTGTAATGCAATTGCGCCTTTCTCATTTCTGTAAACTACGACTCCATGATCGCATAGGTTCGTGAGAAACCGCTCTACAACCACGAACCTTATTTGTTATGTGTGGATGCTGATTGATAAATTGGGAAAACCTTTGGTAATTATTATATTTAACAAGCGTTTCAGCAATTTATTTGTTTCGTGATAACTATTTTTAATTGGTGTAATTTTTAATTACCAACCACTCATCATAATCGTAAAATGGGTGGATCTTCTTCTACGGTGGGTAAATATTTCTGCCTATCGATTCACAGATCGGTTGATTTCCAGTAACTATACACACAATTTTCACTTTTCAATTTTTTCCAAGACATCTTAGCGATGTCTAAAGCAATATGAAACCATCCACTCGAATAACTCCGAAAAAACTCAAAGCAAAACTTTTCACATCCTGTGCGACACATTGTAATCCGACATGGCTGGGTAGGTTCTCGCTTATCGCACCCCCCCCCCCTCATTCTCAGGATGGTCCAGCTGAATGCGGGGTTAGAAAAAGTGCACCTTTTTTCCTTCTTTTGATCTGTCGCTTCGGGAGGGCCAAAGGCCATTAATCTTCCCGGATGCCGTCGCCGTGTTCGTTGAGGGCCGCCCGAGAAAACACGCAAGTCATATTACTTCCTTTCCTTAGACCCGAATCGGACCCGGTTTTCTTCGTCGTTTTCTTAACCCACCCCCCCTCCACCCAGCAATCCGATGTTGCTGGGAAAGATTTTCACCATCAGCATATTGGAGCGAGCAAGTTGAGCGAATATTTAACGATGGCAAATTATGCGCTTCATAAAGTTTATATAAATTTAATTTGAATATTTATAGCGTAACAGTGACGACGGACGTGACGGAGGAGCAGTGCTGGGTTTGACGTGTTGCAGTGAGCGGCAAAGCAGATGACGACGACGACGACGAAGATGACATCGGTCGTCGTCCCTCGCTGTCCGGTGGGATCAGCTGTCAATGATTGAATCGTGAAAGTTTTTCTTCTGGAAATGATTGGATAAGAATGGAGATGGACATTTGAAGCTTATGCGCAGATTGGAGTTTGCAAATTATGGGATGGTGATGAGGTATCTCTTTAACATAGCACATTTACGATGCATTGGATCTTTGCAAGTTATGGGGTTCTGCTTATGCACGGTTCGAAAGTGACTGACATTTATTTGAAGCTAGTCATGGTTCCTTAACTTGAAGGGATCAATTATATAGGCGTGAAGTTCTGTGTCAAATTCCGCGCGAAATCCCGCCTGGTATTCTGCGTAAAATTTCACATGAAATTCCCTATGAAATTCTACTCTAAACTTTGCACGAAATTTGTGCGAAATTCTGCGCAAAATTGCCTGTCAAATTCCTTGTGAAATTCCGCGTGAAGCATCGTGTGAAATCTCGCGCGAAATGTCAAGTGAAATTCCGCGTGAAATTCTGCGTGAAACTTCACGCGAAATTCCACGTGTAGATTTATGTGAAATTCCGCGCGAAATCCTGCATGAAATTCCTCGTGAAGTTCCACGTGAAATTCCGCCTGAAGCTTTACGTGAAATCCCACGCAAAATTTCGTACGGTATTGCACACAAAATTCGCGCGGAATTTAGGGATTTCACACGGAATTTCGTGCGAGATTTTACGCAGAACTTCACACGGAATTCCACATGGAATACCACATGGAATATCGCGCGGAATTTCACAAGAATTTTACACGAAATTTTGCAATTTACAAAATTTCACACGGAATTTCGTGCGGAATTTAACACGGAATTTTGCAAGGAATTTGACGCCGAATTTCACGCGAAATTTTACACCAGTGGCGTAGGGGGGGGGGGGGGGGGGGTTAAAACCCCCATCCAAACGAAAATTAACTAAACTGAAGAACTGAAAAGTTATTGAGGCTGACTAATTTAATTAATTTTTACAATAGAAATTATCTGTTATATTCTCAACATATTAAATCTATTGTTCATTAGCTTCATTGGAAAAAGCGCGTTGCGAAACGAATCTGCCTGTTTGCGAGAAAAATCTTGGATTATCCATTCTTGGACAAACTCCTGGACAAGAATAGTATACTTTTTTTGAACGGCATATTGCCGTTTGATTATATGATAGTCAATATAAAAGATAATAATTCACATTACTTACCTTCATGCCAACAACGTTTTACTAGTTGAAACCCAAAGGCGTTGTTTATTTATGTAAAGGCTCGCACAGAATGAAGCCAAATCTACCTATCGAACATGTCACTGCCCGAATAGAAATGTACAGTAACAAAATTATGATTTTCACTGTGACAGTACAATAATTTTACAATAATTTACAGTAAGTTTTAGTGTTATGCTACAATACAAAATCAATAAACTTTAACGTTTTTACAGTAAATTTCAATGTAAATTAGATTTTTGCAGTGAAAAAGGGGGGTGGTTATGTATCCGGGCCCATATTATTGGCTCGAATCAAAACTCGTCGAAATGTCAATTGACGATAGGTTCATCCGGAGTGTTCATTTGTGTTTACCTTTTGCTAGCGATGCCAATTTTATTTTGTGTCCAGCACCCAATGTGGCTACGCCACATCGCTTTTGCGCGTGCTGTCCGACTTCGCTACCGCTCAGTCGGACTTAAACTAGGGATAGCCCCTATGATTGAGTAAGCCGGGCAAACGAGTGGATCACAGGTTCGCTTGCTTCCGATGGCGGGTCGGTGGCCACCTCGCCCGGGCCTCGGTTATGCAGCTAAGCCGCATCGAAATGGTACCCCTTAAACATTCTAACTTGAATCGGTTGTGTCACCGGAGCCGGAATACGAATTAAATCCAGCCAGCATTCCGGCTGAGTTAAACTGGGAAGTTTAGTAAAATTTACTCTGGAAATAAAATTTTTTTGGCAACGCTCCAGCACCCCGTTGATTTCACCACCTGGGCGCCAGGTTGACGATATGAAATGAACTTTGTTTACTTTCGACAAGTTTTGATTCGAGCCAACAACATCCAGCCATGTATCCTCACATCAAAAAATCAATTTTTCTCCATACATTTTTTTCTCGAAAACAGTAAAATTTAATGTGAATGCACTGTATCAGTTTTTTGCTGAACAGTGAAATTTATTGTTACATGAAATTTTATTGTAAACCTACTGTGAGAACTTGGCACCGAACAATGTTGAAACAGTAATAACTATAATATTTATTGTTTTATGATTGTTTGTAGGGTAAATGCTATTGTAAAATTCTATCCGGGTGGCTACCTATCGTGCAAAGTAAACAAACATACTTCTTTATCTATGCCCCCATACATGCTCGCAAGGGGAGTATTGTTATTGGCATGAAAAATATTACAATAATTGGAGTGAGAAATTATTTGTTTATATATTTACCTTTTCTTATTTCATATATTGCTTATAAAAATCAACAAGTTAACAAGAACGCGATCAATCCATATTTTAATTGATTCGCCGAGCCTCTACAGTGCCATTGAACGACAATTAGGCTTGTTTTCATTTTTTGTATTGTTGATAAATTCGCAAATGGAACGTTACAAAACGCTCGATTATCTTATTGCCAATATTATGACAGTCTTCTTCGCAGATATTTCAAGCAAACTTATAGAAAAAATCCTATGTGCAAATGAGAGCCTCACTTTGTTTACTTTCTCTTCCGCTAACATCACGGTCGCATTTTCGTTTGCTGCTTAACTCTTTACATAGTATGCTAGTCGAAATTATTCTCTTCCAATATGAACTGGAACATCAATGGAAAGATTAATGGTAAAGCCGTGATAATCTAATGAGAAAGTGAACAAAGAGAGGCTCTCTTTTGCACATAAGTCCAATCCAAAAAGTACGCGAGATTTATAGTAAGTGATTTTGCCAGCTTTGATGAAACGTTTGCATTGCAAGTGACGAGACTGGTGACGTTGTCTAGAGATATTCCCTCCAGAACGATAAAAAAACAAATAAACAACTTGTGTTACATATAATAAAGCTTCCCCACTAATATCTTTAAATATAGTATACTTTGCAAATTATTTTAAAAATGGCATCATACTAATACATGGTGTAAAGCATGCATCACAAACAGTATAGTTTTTCGTGACACTCTTAAGCGGCCCTTACACGTTCAATATTTTTGTCAATACTAGAGAGTATTGACAAAAGTATTGTACGTGTAATGGAAAAAAGTGGTATTGACGATGTGGATTTCAAATGGGATTGAAATATTGCAACAATATCGTCAATACTCGTATTGACAAAAATATTGAACGTGTAAGGGCCGCTTTAAGAATGTATCCTGCAATATATTACACTAGATTACGTTCTGAGTTGTCGAAAACGCTATCGTTAGAAACCTGTTCAGAATACTCCAACTCCACAAGGTTCACCTGGAAAAACAGAGACAATTTATACTTAGACTATATTTGCTGTTTATCCACCTGGATTTTTTTTCCATCGGTTCATTACACACTTTTGGATCTGGTGATGTTGAATTCAATTTACGGATGTCTTCGGTTAAGTTCATTAACAATTTTTTTATCGTTCGATGATAAAGCAATTTCAGACATTAACTGTGATACAGAAAGCAACTTCAAGTTATCTTTAAATTGAAGAGCGGTTGAACGTTATTCAAAGCAGTGTTGTTGCAATAAATTTACATTAAAATTTCAAGTAACAATTAATTTCATTTTTCAACAAACAATAATACAGTACATTAGCATTAAATGTTACTGTTTCTGTAAAAAATGCTTAAAACAAAATGATTTGTTAAATAACATTAAAAAAATAAAAATCAATACATAACCAACCCCCTTGGTGACTGTAAGAGTCTTGTTTTGGTATTGTAGTATAACATTGGACTTCACTGCAAACGGTTCTTATTGTTCTGTCACAGTGACATGGTTTTGTTACTGTTCTATTCGAGTGTCAAGTTCATCCGAGAAAAATCCACTTCTTTGAATAAATTTAAACACTTTATTCATTGATTTATTAGCATTCAATAAATCAGATGAAATGATGTTTGAAATGGTTTTCTCGGGGTTATTCCACAATAAAGTTGCATAATTTTTCATTCAGTATGAATTTATTTTGTAATTTGATCAAAGTCACTCAAAGTTACAGCAACTATTCCGGTTGCCAGCAAAAATAAATAGTTTGTACTCTACGCAGTGTTGCGCATTCCTCTGTGCGGGACTCTATATTGTATACAGACTCTATTGAAACCCTGCAAACATCACAAAACAACATTGAAAATCAAGAATTACAGTCGTGATTCGCTAGTTGGACACTCTTTAACTGGACCGCTTTTTAGTTGGACCTCCTCTAGTTGGACCATTGTCCAACAAAAAGGAATTGAACGTCAAAATCTCATGTCAAATTTACTTTGACAATCTATCTAACAATCTTTTACATTACTAATGTCTTCTTTGGACAGTTTTTGACATTTGTCAGTCTGTCCAATTAGCGAATCAAATTCGTTAGTTGGACAGAGGCTGTGGCCCAACCAACGAATCACGACTGTACTCCAAACAGTAGATCACAAACTAGCAGAACAACAAAGATGAAATATTCTATGAAATGAAAATAAAGATAATTTAAGCTTAAAAAACTGAAAACTGAATCCGTAGTAATAAATGCCAAATTCGGTATACGAGTGCACTCTTTCCCAACCCATAATGTCCTATTAGCGTATTTCCCCAAAAATCCAAACGGCCTTTCCTGATCGAAAGGAACGGCCGCGCTTCATGAAACACCGCGCTTAGCCAATCTGTCGTATTGTTGCACATTTGCATAACAAAGGGATGAATGAGTAAATGAAGTAAAATTCCGTAAAAGGGATGGGCGTAGCGTAGTTGGTAAATCGATTGCCTTGTATGCATCGCACCTGGGTTCGAGTCCCGACCCCGCACATTGGGTTAGAAATTTTTCATAAGAGATTTTTCTAACCCGAAAAGGCGAATGACCTTAAGGTTAAAACCTCTATAATAATAAAAAAAACCTGTTTTAATCCACCTAGCGGTGCGATTGTGCCTTTCTCATTTCTCTAAACTATGGCACGGAGGCTTTTTATGTTCAACATACTTGTGAAAATATCCATTACATTCTTAGTACACTTTGCACTTATACACAATGGCATGCCAGCCACGAACTTGATGAGCTACGTGTCGACGGTGGAACACTTGAAACAAAAAAATATCATACTCCATTACCCTAATCAGCATTAGTTCAATGTTATCTGCTTGCTAACTCATTTTGTCATGCGGGGGTGGGTATGTGAGGAGGGCGAAAGTCCCATGAACGAACGACTCCCCAGCTTAAATTGGTATGCTTTGTGATATAGTGGTGGTTTAAAGATGATGGGGTTGAAAGGGAGGGGTATGAGGGCTGGAAGGGGTGGTGGTCTGAGGGGTGATTTAAAGAGATTTTTATTGAAGGGGAGTGAACAGTAGAGGGGGGGGGGGTGTAACCCCTCTCCGTAAACCATCAACTATGCCCCTATTAAAATCCAAAAACCTTATGCGAGTCGAAAAAAAATTTGGGCCGGGATTAGGTTGACGTTTTTCAGAGTGATTGCATAACCTTTCTATATGAGAAAGGTAAAAATGTGCCAAAATCCAAAAAAGTGAATCGTCGTCAAATTTTTTTTCGAGTTTGCATCAAATCTCGACGTTTCATGCACCTTGAACACATATAGCATCAAAAATAAAAATTCTATTTTTAATTTTTCCTATAGTTTATATGAGAAATTTCTGTGTGGCCGCACTCTGAAACCCGTAATTCCGGAACCAGAATTCCGATCGATCCAAAATTCAATAGCAGCCGATGGGAATGCACCTTTCATTTGAGACTAAGTTTGGGCAAATCGGTCCAGCCATCTCTAAGAAAAATGAGTGACATTATTTGACACATACGCACATATATACACGCACATACATACATACACACACACATACAGACTTTTTCCGATCTCGACGAACTGAGTCGAATGGGATATGACACTCGGCCCTCCGGGCCAGGATTAGGTTGACGTTTTTCAGAGTGATTGCATAACCTTTCTATATGAGAAAGGCAAAAATCCGTAGATATCATTTTATAGCTTGTTATGCTGCATACGTACCTTCAACAAAGTTATTTTAAATGACTTTCTCAACAACTTCTCGAAATATACATTGTCTCTTGCTTTTTTCTCTCCGCGAATACGCGATGTTTTATGTTAAAAATGACTTCGAATTTGTTTAAGACGATGACGGTTTCGAAATTATGTGACTTTAGCCGTAAGGCAACTTTTCTAACATTTATTCCCCTTTAAAGCTTTTTGCACACGAGGCGACAGGACACACGCCACAAAACATATTCACTATGGATTTCGTTCTACCTCCCTATCAAAAAAAAATGCGGACGGACATGGTCAGGCGATTTAAAAAGTTTGACGTTTGACTCAACTCGCCTGTGCTAATTGCCCCTAGGAACAAATGCAATTTGCGAATGCGATTTAAAGGCAATTTCAATACTTAGACAAATTTTATGGCGGCTGAAATGGACTTGGTTGTTTTTGCGTTTTTCAAACATGGTGGTTCATGTTTGGCTTATACTTGAAATAGTTTTTTTAAACGATTGGCGTGTTCTCGCTTGTATTTTGTTTGTCTAGTGCACTTCATTTAGCCAACAATTGTGGGAAATTGTGGAATCGTGGGAAAGTATAGTGGAACAAGATCTCTGACCTAAAGTCTTAATGAAAGTCTGATTGTGGTAAGTTTTGGTGTGCAATACCAATTTAACCATTGATTCTTCCTATAGTTTGGTGATTACCTAGTGTACTGATAAGTTAAGATAAAGAATCCGAAAAGAAGTATTATTTAAGGGCGGGTAGAGCGGCAAAAAATGACTGCGGCAAATCGTCCAAATGTTGCATTGGAAATAGCCCCCAAATTGTCAGCAATTTGCTGGCAAATTGTAGGGCAATTAGCGCATCCGAGTTGGCAAATAGCCAAAGCCCCGTTAGCCAGCAACTTGCCTTTTTTAACTGGGTATTTTGAAAACCGGTATTTTACTTCAAAATTCTTCAACCCCTCCTACAATTTTACAAAATTAACCTGCCCAAGCGTAACGCTTGCCCCGGTGTGTCAACGATAAAGACACTGGATGCCATAGAGCAGATGACGCGAGACAATCCGAGCGTCAAAGTACTTAACTGCATCCGGCACCGGTGTGGTGGCTTCCAGCGGCACTTTCTCGGTTCTTAATCGTACCCTCCGAGGAACTCCCGTTTAAGTGGCTGTTGGAACTTTTCCTTCCAACATCCATTTGGGGCATGCCATCATTCATTGATATAATTATGCTCGTTGATTGAACTTTATGTTCCACCGGCTGCAAAAGGGCACCAAGAACTTCAAGTCGTGGCGATGGAAAAGTTTGAAAAGCCCCTCTCACAGGAAGACATTATTGGTGGAAATTACTTTCCGTTTAGTTGAATTGAATATAAATAATAGCGGGGTCGGCATAGTTCTATTGCTGAGCAAAAAGTTTCAAAACCCAGTAGGAGGTCTAGTCTTGCTCAGACGAAAGTGCACTTCATGTTCCTTTTCCAAATTATTAATTACAGTTAATTGCTAGAAATCTGCATCGTCGAGTGCTGTTACTGAATAGTATGACAGACGTTTGTTCAAATGCTTTACTAATAATATTCAAGAAGCAGTTCAAAGTTACCTTGACAAAAATTGTCTTCTAGAATATTCAGACGAAAAATTTGGATAAAAAATTCCACTAAGAAGAAAATTGTTTAAAGCCACATTTGCGCGTTAGGGGACAAAATCTATAACAGAATTAGTTGTGGAAGTTGCGTTTCGACTTCGTCTTATCAGAATCCGACAATAACTTAGTGACAAGACTAAGCTAGCACCGAATCGACACTAGCTCCAAAAACAGAGATACTAATTGTGTTCCTGAGCAAACCCCTAGTCAAGTGTAATGTCCAAGAAGTTTGCTCAGGGACACAATTAGTATCTCTGTTTTTGGAGTTAGCGTCGATCCGGTGTTAGCTTAGTCTTGCCACTAAGTTTGTGTCGGATTCTGCAGAGACAAAGTCGAAACACAAATTCCATAACTATTACACTGACGCAAACTGTAGAAGAAACCGGAATCCTACAATATTTACTTTTTAACTAAACTACTATTTATGACTATAACAGATTCTTCATAGCTACGTCATATCCAAAGGCTTTTCGAACCTGACTTCACGCCTTTCTCAGTCTCCATCATGAATTTCAATTCCGAATAACCATCTGCCCAACGATGGAAATCCCTCGAAAATGGTAATGCAAAATCATGTGAATCTCGGCAGCCGTTTCAATCATTTCCACCAAAAAAAGAAATCGTCCATTCGAAATAAAACATAAGCTTCCCGCAAACAGAACATGGCAACACAACGATACAGTAGTGCCTACCGGCAGCACCGCTCGCCGGCCAGTTCGTTCGTTCCGTTCGCGGAAGCGGAACACCATTCTGACCAGCAGCATGCCGGCTCGAAAAACACTCGCTTCACTTATTTTGATAAATGCAAATATTGTGACTTTTGGCATTCTTCCGAACCGTTCCCAGTCCCCGGACACGAGTGACGACCTACGGTGGAAATCCAATCGTGTGACTGCTCTGCTCTGCTGGTGTCTTTTTTTTCTCTCCTCCATCATAGATTGGTTAGGTCTTTCAGCCACCATCGCAGCATCGGCCCCCGGGGGATATGCAACCGAAATGTCGTAGTTCCGGGATCTTTTGCTCCGGATGAACCGATATTTCTAATGAAAATGGGAAAGGGAGGGAGGAGAAGAATTTCTATTTCTGTCAAGAGGCATCCGAGCGGCTGTGGATGAACAGTCTGGCAATTTGCCAACAAACGAATGGAATTTTATATATTCATATTGTAGCTAATGTTCTCGTTCGCTGTTTTCGCCGTATCTGGATGAATAGACAGACGGTTTGGAAGTTTGGTTTAGAACTCTATGCCTGTCGTTTAAACGTGGGACGGAGTGCAGGTTTTCGACTGTGGGAAAAATACGATTAGTAGCAGATGGCGCCAAGATCGGGAATGGAATTCCATGATTTATATTGACCAATAATTATGTGTTCAATTGGGCTTCTGGTCCCAGGCGAGGTAGGTGCATTTTGTTCTTATAAGAGATCCGATCGGAAAATGTCAGTGTTTCTAATCGTTGCACTAGTACATTTAGTGAAAAGAGATGGGTAGGTAACGTTATTGACATAACCGGAGTGAAGTAGAATATACTTTGGGTTTGTTAATTAGAGCGCAGAAACTTTTAAGTGTTTCCAGAAAAAAATCAAAATCAGTTTTTAGGTATTTATTATAAACAATTCACCAAACGATAAAAAATGTTCAAACTCTGTCTTCAGATTTTCGTTTGAGAAACAATTTTTTAAGAGTCTTTATCAGATCCTAAACAGCTTCAGAACAGAAAAGATAGTAGTAGTCCCCGACGATAGAGCTAGCCTACCTCGACGGGGAGTTCCACGACGAAAGAATATCTTCCACAACCGTTGAGAGACGCGTTATTCTTGCTTCGATGCAGTCCGGAATGATACAGAGGTCTGTCCAGCGATTCCAGATGGAGGATAGCATCCGGTTCACTGGTGCCCCGATGATTCGCTACGGACTACTCGGAGTGGTCCCCGACGGTGGATCTTTCGTGTTCCAATGAAGAACTCCCCGGCAGTGGAAGATCTTCCGAAACAGATGCTACCCGGGAAGATGTTCATAAGAGCCCCGACGACCATTTGCCGGTGCTACGTCATAATGTTTTCGAACTAGAAATTTCTCGACGTTGAAAATTCTCTCGAAACCATTATCTCCATGCTGGTCGGTCAGTCCTGGATTCCGAGGGGAGGATGACTTCCGGTTCTCAGGTGCCCCGACGACCTAACGTCGACGATGCGTGCACTCAGTCTAGTCCCGGGCGGTGGATCTAGCCCACTCCGGTCGCGCCCGCTGCCCTACTTTATCTGTCTTCCGCAGACTGACTTGTGGAATGCCAAGGTCGATCCGGCGATTCCCGTTGGAGTTCAACTTCCGGTTCATCGGTGCCTCGACGACACGAAGCCGTAATCGGACGCCAAGGCCGAACATCACACAACTTCGGGACGCAAGGGAAGAACAGCTGGGCGTAGCTACTCTTGAAGATGGCTGGAGGGAGATCCGTTCCGCCGAAGGAAGCACTACTATGGCGGCACTAGGTACAGCGATTCCGAATCGAGGGAACGACTGGTTTGATGACGAATGTAAGCAGTTCATAGAGGAGAAGAATGCAGCACGGAACGAGACAGAATGTGGAGCGGTACAAACAAGCACGGAACAGGCAAACCTCGGTCATCCGGAGAAAGAAGCGCCAACAGGAGGAACGAGATCGCGAAGCGATGGAAGAACTGTACCGCGTAAACGACACACGGAAGTACTACGAGAAGCTGAACAGTTCGCGCAAAGGCTACGTTCCGCTAGCCGATATGTGCAGGGACTTAGACGACAACCTTCTTACGAACTAGTGTGAGGTGATTGAGAGGTGGAAGCAGTACTATGACGATCACCTCAACGGTGAAGCAGCAGAGGACGAAGACGGCATGGCAACGGAACTTGAAGCACGCGCAGAAGACGATAGGCTGCCGGCTCCTGATCTCCAAGAAGTCAAGGAGGAGATCGGTCGGCTGAAAAACAACAAAGTTGCCGGTGTAGATCAACTACCCAGCGAGCTTTTAAAATACGGTGGTTATATACTGTCTAGAGCGCTGCACAGGGTAATCGCCAAAATTTGGGAGGAGGAGATTCTTCCGGAGGAGTGGATGGAGGGTGTCGTTTGCCCAATTTACAAAAAGGGTGACAAGTCGGATTGCTACAACTACCGCGCCATCACACTACTCTGCCCCGCCTACAAGGTCCTCTCCCAAATTCTTTGCCGCCGATTGTCACCATTTGCAAGGGAGTTCGTAGGGAACTACCAAGCGGGATTCATGGGTTCCCGCGCCACCCCGGACCAAATATTCGCGATTCGGTAGGTTCTGCAGAAGTGCCGCGAATACAATGTGCCCACACATCATTTGTTCATCGATTTGAATTCGGCGTATGACACAATCGACCGAGATCAGCTATGGCAGATAATGCACAAGTACGGTTTTCCGGATAAGCCAACATGATTAATCAAAGCGACGATGGATCGGGTGATGTGCGTTGTTCGAGTATCAGGGACACTCTCGAGTCCCTTTGAATCTCGAAGAGGGTTTTTTTTTTTTTTTTTTTTTTTACAATGGAGAAGACCTTTATGTCCTAGCCCAGTACACGTGCTAACGGTAGGGTCCAATCTACCACACGGGGTGCACTGGGGGCGTGTCGGACTCAAATGGTGACCAGCCATTAATACCGACTAAACTCCATTGGGCTCCGCCATCATTCCTCCCAGGAACTACCTCTCGGTATTACTTCTGGGGGGATGGCTGTACTGAATGTACTCATTCACTCTCACTCGCGCGATCATACATCCTGTATGAGGCTTACTTGGGTGCTCTCTCAATCACACTTTGATTCACTCTCAAACACTCCCACATGAGGCTGACTTTTGTGCTCACCTTTTACGTTCCATGCGAGGCTGACTTGTGTGCTCACCTTACTCATTCCTTGCTAGGCTTACTTTTGTGCTCGCCCTACCCATACATGTGAGGCTGACTTGGGTGCTCACCCTATCACCTGATTCACTCTCAATCGTGCCACTCTGTTGTACCTTTGTCACTCCCTCTGGCATCCCATGTGGGACATTTTTCTTAGGCCCCACTTCTGACATACCATGCGAGGCTGACTTTTGTGCTCACCTTTTTCATTCCTTGCTTGCTACCAACCTGTGAGGCTGACTTTTATGCTCACCCTTAACATGCAGTGTGAGACTGACTTGGATGCTCACCCTTTCACTCCTCTGCCACGCCATGAGGCATCGATAGCTTAGTTCCAACATACTACGCTACGACCCTCCCGTCTTGGCATGAGGCAGTCCACTTATACGCCTATACACTCACTCTTCTGTCTTGCTTCGGGGTGGCTGGGTTTACCCCTTACGCGGTTGCCATTCGCTGCGCCAACCTACCTCGGCATGAACAGACCATTCACTCTCTTATTTTGCGCTTGGCCTTTTTCGCTCCAACTAACCAATCACTAGTTAGCCGTGCCCGCCGTCTGTTGCTCGGTTCGCCAGATTACCTGTAGCCTACTGGCAATCTGGATGGTAGCAGCCGAGACTGCGTTCCACTTCTCCACCGTTTGACACATCCGCTGAATAAGGGTATCCGGGGTTGTGTCCCAGCCACAGACGTCAAGCATTGCTCTTCTTTCGACGTCGAACCGATGACATACGAACAGTATGTGTTCGGCAGTTTCGTCTACACCTGGGCAGTCCGGGCAGACTGGGACCTCCGCGTGTCCGAACCTGTGGAGGTACTGACGGAAACAGCCATGGCCTGACGGGAATTGTGTCAGGTGGAAGTGAACTTCCCCATGGGGTCTTCCCACCCAGCTCGATATGCTAGGTATCAGCCGGTGGGTCCACCTACCTTTCGAGGAGTTGTCCCACTCACGCTGCCATCTGGCGACCGAGGTCACCCTGGTGCGCTCGCGGGCTCCCCTATTTCCACGTAGCTCAAAGCACTCCTCATCTTCCCGAATGACCAGCCCGACTGGCATCATGCTCGCTATCACGCAGGATGCATCGTGTGATACCGTGCGGTAGGCAGATATCACTCTGAGGCACATCACGCGGTAGGTGCTCTCCAGTTTCTGTAGGTAACTGGTTACCCTCAGTGCTCTTGACCATGACGGGCCGCCGTACCTGAGGATAGATACGGCAACGCCTGCCAGTAACCTACGTCTACTGGCGCACACCTTTGAGCTGTTGGACATCATTCTCGATAGTGCCGCAACAGCAGTCGACGCTCTCTTGCACGTATAGTCGACATGGCTGCCGAAGGTCAGCTTGTCGTCTATAATGACTCCGAGAGACTTCAGACTTCGCTGTGAAGTGATCGCGACTTCTCCCACATGGATAACTGCATGTTGTGCCGACTTGCGGTTGTTGACGATAACTACCTCCGTCTTATGATGAGCGAGCTCCAGGCCTCTCGCGCTCATCCATTCCTCCACCGTGCTAATCGCGTGTTCTGCGGTTAGTTCTACCTCAGGAATTGACTCCCCGTAGACCTCCAAGGTTACGTCGTCGGCAAAGCCGACGATCTTGACCCCAGGAGGGAACTTCAGTCTCAGAACCCCGTCATACATGAGGTTCCATAGCACCGGGCCTAGGATCGAGCCCTGCGGGACTCCGGCGGTAATCGGAACCCTTTTCTGACCGGCATCGGTCTCGTATAGCAGTACGCGGTTTTGGAAGTAACTTTCCAGGATCCGGTACAGACCCACCGGTAGGCTAAGCCGGTGTAACGAGAGCGCGATGGCATCCCAGCTTGCGCTGTTGAATGCATTCTTCACGTCAAGTGTCACTAACGCACAGTATCGAATACCTCGCCTTTTTCGTTGGATCGCTATCTCGGCAGTATTTATCACTGAGTTGAGAGCGTCCACTGTGGACTTACCCTTCCGAAAGCCAAACTGGTTGCTTGACAGACCGTCCGTACCTTCCGCGTACGGGGTGAGCCTGTTGAGGATGATCCTCTCAAGCAGTTTGCCAGTCGTGTCTATCAGACAGATTGGTCTGTACGCCGATGGGTCGCCTGGCGGCTTCCCGGGCTTCGGCAACAGCACCAGTTTCTGCCTTTTCCATCTATCGGGGAAACGGCACTCGTCAAGGCATCTCTGCATAGCTAGCCTGAACATGTTCGGGTTCGCTATGATCGCTGCCTTGAGAGCGTTGTTCGGTACTCCATCCGGCCCTGGAGCTTTGTTCATTGCTAGGGATTTAGCCACTGCGAGTAGTTCTTCGTTCGTCACTGGAGCCACCATTTCGACCGTGCCCGCACTGTCTCGTAGTGCAGGTGGCCAGGGGCTTGTGGCTCGAGACGGGAAGAGTACTTCGATAATCGTTGCCAACCGGTCCTGAGACCGTTCTGGGGGTGAGGAGCCCCCTTTGGTCTTGGCCATCACAATCCGGTAGGCGTCACCCCACGGATTCGCGTTGGCACTCTCACACAGGTTGTCGAAACACGCTCTCTTGCTGCTTTTAATAGCCTTGTTAAGGGCTAATTTCGCAGATCGAAACACTTCACGGCGGTTCTCTCTTGCATCCTCGGTGCGAGCTCTTTGCATCCTACGTCTAGCTCTGAGACAGGCTGACCGTAGAGCTGCAATCTCGGCACTCCACCAGTATACCGGGCATCTACCGTTTCTTGGCAGTGTTTTTCTCGGCATAGTGGCGTCGCACGCGCGTGATAGAACAGCTACCAGCGCATCCCCGCTTAGACTGTCGGTGTTGGCCTCCAGTCCCAGGGCCGCGGTGAAAGCTTCGCTGTCGAAGTGATTGGACTTCCACCCGCGTACCTGACAGGGATCTCCCGCCCTCGGATGCTGCACACCATAGTTGATCTTAAAGCGGATTGCTAGATGATCGCTATGGGTGTAGCCTTCGTCTACCCTCCATTCCATGCCTGGAGCCAGACTCGGGCTGGCAAAGGTCAAATCAATCCACGCCTCCACTCCGTTTCTACGGAATGTACTAGCGGAGCCATCATTAGCTAGCACAGTATCGAGTTTCGCAAACGCTTCCATTAGCGCTTGACCCCTGCTATTTGTACAGCGGCTGCCCCACTCCACTGCCCAAGCGTTGAAGTCTCCCGCTATTACTACCGGTTTCCGGCCCACGAGGTCCGACGAGAGCCTGTCGATCATCTGGTAGAACTGTTCTATTGGCCACCTTGGTGGGGCGTAGCAGCTGCAATAGAACACACCATTGATCTTGGCAATCGCCACACCCTCGGCGGAGGGGTGTATTACCTCTTGAACCGGGAACCTTCCCGTTGTACAGATTGCCACCATTCCAGACCCGTCCGACACCCAATTGCCGTTGCCGGCAGGGATGCTGTACGGGTCTGATAAGAGGGCGACATCTGTCCTCGACTCCGAGACCGACTGCCACAGCAGCTGCTGGGCTGCTGCACAATGGTTAAGATTTAGCTGTGTGACTCACGGCTTCTTCTTATTTAACTCGCCGAAGGGACACGAAGGTCCGCCCATAGCATGTTTATGGGCTTGCTTCTTAGCGGTGCAGATAAGGCACTTATATGCCTTAGTGCACCCCCGCTCTTTATGCCCCTCCTCGCCGCATCGACGACATAGCTTGCTCCTGTCTAGGCCTTTGCATTCGTAAGCTTTATGGCCGGATTCTAGGCACCGATAGCACCTGTCCACTGAAGGCGGCTGGGGTATACTAATAGGGCATACCGACCAGCCGATCTTCAGCTTCCCTTTCTCGGTTACCTTTTTGGCATCCGCATTCAGTAGCCTGAGGTAGGCTACCTGGGTGCCAGAGGGTCCGTCCCTCAATCGCACAGAGGCCCGCTCGATTGTGACGCCGCATTGCTCCTTGACGGCTGCGACGACGTCTTCTGCGGTCGCGAACTCGTCCAAGTGCTTGCACTGGAGAGTTGTTTCCGCACCTAGCGACCTGATTTGGGCGCCCTCACCAAGGACCTCTTGGGCCAAGGCCTTATATACTGCACTTGATTGTGCGCCTCGCTTCAGCACCAGCAGCATCTGTCCCGTATTGGTGCGTCTCACGCTACGCACATCCTGCCCAAGGGCCGAGAGACTTTCGGCCGCCTTCATCGATTTAAGGACATCGGCGTATTTGTCCTTGTCGGTTTTTAACCACAAGGCTTCGCCTCTGTCCTTGGCCTTCCTCGCAGGCCGCGGTACCTCCGGTTTCGGTGCCGGCTTTTTCTTGGTAACCAGCGTCCAGGGGTTTGAGCCCCCCTGCCCCGGTCGTGTCGGGTTGCTGGTACCATCGCTCTCCACAGCGAGGTCACTCTCGCCCTCGCTTACCTCACCCAGGCGGCGTTTGACCTTGACGGTTGCACGCCGAGTGGTGTCGGTTTTGGCACCCTCTCCTGGCGACTTCCTAGGGCGCTTCGCATTCGATGCCGTCTTGCGATTGCCCTTTCCTTTTCCCTTCGAGGGGAACTCGGTCGTCGCTCCGATCGACGTGGCTGCTCCGTAGAAGGTAAAGGCCACTGTCTGTGAACCTCTATTGACCTTCTCTCTTTCCTCCCTATTGGAGGCCACTGTCTGGGTTTCTCTGTCGGGCCTCTCCCGACATTCCACCCTCTCAACATATGCCTGCTGTTCCTGTCTTGCGACACGAACAGCTTTCCGGAGCTCCAGAAGGCTCAACTTCAACTCCTTGGCTATGTTCTGCTTTGCGCTAGCGAAGTCGATTATAGCATCGAGTTGCTTCGCTACTTTGCGCATCGCAGCTATTGGCCCCTCCGATGCATTGGTAGGGGTATTGCCTACCACTGCTGGGGGGTCACTGGTGCTTTCGGGTGCAGCACTCATCGCTCCACTACTCTCCCCACGGGATGGAGACCTCGCCAAACCACCTCTTGCGAAGGGGTTTGGCACCTCCGTCTGTTTATTTTTATTTTTATTTGCCTCCATGTATAGTCCCACGAGTAGCGCGAGAAATATATGTCCGCCACGCCAGAGCTCCGCATTAGCGTGGTAAGGGACGCTTACTGTGGGGGTTGCCCAGGTACCCCACAGGCTCCGTTAACGATCGAGCATCTTTTTCACCCCCTCGATCACTCATCCCTCGGCACGGGTCGCTTCACGCCTTGGAATTGGGGTTATGCCCTACCTTGCTTTACGTGGTGATCTCGGCCCGGATCATCACAACCATCCTCCTTTACCAGGGCTTTGGACCTGTAGCTCTGGATCTCAATAGTTCCATGTACGTATGTTATTACAGACATGCTACTATTGGGATCCGTCATTCGCTAGCGGAGGGACACTCTCGAGTCCCTTTGAATCTCGAAGAGGGTTACGGCAAGGTGATGGTCTATCGTGTCTGCTGTTCAACGTTGCGTTAGAACGTGTAATAAGGAAAGCGGGGATATACACGAGTGGCACGATCTTCCGGAAGTCCGTCCAGCTTCTTGGCTTCGCCGACGACATTGACATAATGGCACGGAACTTTGAGGCCCGACACCGCCTAAACCGTACATCAGACTGAAAGCTGAAGCCAGCAGGATTGGACTTGCCATCAACGATTCGAAGTCAAAATACATAAAAGGAAGAGGTTCTAGAGACGACAATGTGAATCTCCCATCCCGAGTTCGGATTGACGGTGACGAAATCGAGATGGTCGACGAATTCGTGTATTTGTCCTCACTGGTAACCGCCGAAAATGATACCAGCAGAGAAATTCAGAGACGGATCTTGGCGGGAAATCGTGCCTTCTTTAGACTTCGGAGGACGCTCCGGTCGACCAAAATTCGCCGCCACACGAAGTTGATAATCTACAAGACGCTGATTTGACCGGTGGTCCTCTACGGCCACGAGTCCTGGACCATGCTCGTGGAGGACCAACGCGCCCTTGGAGTTCTCGAACGAAAGCTGTTGCGTACCACCTATGGCGGCGTGCAGATTGAAGACGGAACGTGGCGCAGGCTGGAAGAACCATTCATCGCGCATACCGCAAAATAGAACGTTTCCTCGCTGACTTTGTTGCAGTCGCTTGTTGAAGGCCGGACAACGTGGGCCTCATGTAACGTGGTTGTTACCTTCTTCGTTTGCACAGATCAGATATCTTGAAGCCTGTCGGCAGTCTTTTGCCTAGTGGCCGTCTACTCCACACCTTCTGCATAATTTGTCAGGTCCCCGGGCAGTTTCTCGCCAGGTGGCCAAACTCTTGACACTTGAAGCCCACTTCCGGTCGCTGAGAGACACTCAATGGACATACCGACCAGCCAACATTGATCTTCCCAATTTTAAGTGCCGTGTTTGCTGCTTCGACTGGAAACCTAACCAAAGCCGCTTGCGTACCGAAACGTCCCTTTCTCATTCGGATCTGCACTTCTCCAAACTCGCACTGTTCTTTCAGAACATCTCTTAGCTCTTCTTCCCAGGATAATTTCATCCAGGGCCTTACATTGGATGGTTACCTCCGGGCACAAAGCTCTCACTTCCACCTCGTCGCCCATAGCTTTCTCGGTGAGCTCTTTATAAGTACAGCTGTTTCACCTTTTTCAGTTCCTGGATCATCTCTTTCTGATTTTCTTAACGTCTGAGCCCAGCTCCTTGAGAACCGGGTTTGTACGCATTGCACGCAGTACCTTCTCGTGAGTAGCTGCTTCGTTCGCTACGCCTACCACTATGCCGGAAGCCTGCTGTGTTTCTTGGAACCTCCTGGTCCCGCATCTGCTGGTGAAGCTCTTGGCCTCTTCGGTGTAAAGAAGCACACGGCTTCCGTACCCTGAGGTTGGTCTTTCGTCCCGTACATTTCCCTCACTGTCGGTGGCGCTATTGTTTGTCCTATTTCCAAGGACTTCTTGGCCATCTACAACTCCTTTACGGTTTCCTCCGCTTTCTGTTCCAAGGTTCTCCATTCCTTGGCGGCCAATTCGAGGCTCCCTTGAATCTTCAGGACCAGTGTCTTAATGTCCTTGTGTGGATTACTCCTTGTGTCAACAAAGTTGTGCAGTTTGTCCACCAGTTCTGTAGCTACTGCTATACTCGACAAGCTTGGTATTTTCAACCGGGCGCTGCCCTCCTGCTTTTACTGCTTCTGTTGAAGCTGCGGCTACGGCTTCTGATGCTGTTGATGCTGCTCCTGGTGTTGAAGCTACTGTGGCTACTGTTTCTACTGGTCGTGCTGTTGTTGTACTGGTTGGCTTTGCCGAGGTGGTGACCTCGTTGAACCACTTTTGGCGAAGGATTCGCTGCGCCTACTTCATATGTGTAGGTTTCTTTCACCATTTTGTTGAGTGCCAACTCCGAACTGTTATCTTTACTCGTTATACATAGTCGCTTCTCGTGATCCCCGGCACAGACTCGCATCGTCGGAGCTGCTTTCAGAATTATGGTTTTTTTTAGAGGTTTTGCAGAGCCCAATCCAAACCACACCATATCCTACAAGACTCCCTACCACGCATGAGTTCCGGAGGGGGGGGGGGGGGGGGGTTTAACCCCTGAAGCCTGGTGCGATTTGCACAAACTTAGTCTTTAATGGAAGGTGAAACCTTCCCATCGGCTACTATGGAATTTTATGTCGATCGGAATTCCGGAGCCGGAGTTACGGGTTGAAGAGTGCGGCCAGACAGCAAATTACTTTATAAACTGGTACCACCATGATATTGAAACCTTATTAAAATGGATGCAAAGTTACTTGGACTTGTCTAGTTCAATACCAAAGTCGCTTTGACCACATTAGGAAAATCGAAATATTGAATTTGTATTGTTGGTGCCAAATGTCTTTAAAATGCATGAAACATGCATGGATGTTGGCACATTTTTGCCTTTCTCATAGAGAAAGATTACGCAATCACTCTAAAAATCGCCAACCTATTTGTCACCAGGCATACCAAATTAAATCGGGAAGTGGTTCGTTTGTGGGCTTCTCACCCTCCTTTCACCTTCGCATGACAAAATTAGTTAGCATGATGATATTGAACTAATGCTGATTAGGCTATTTAAGTATGATATTTTAAGTGTTTCACCATCGACACGTAGCTCATCGTGTTCCTGGCTGGGGATTTTTTATATTTTGTAAAGTATACTAAGAATGTAACAGACATTCCCACAGTTATATTTAACATAACCAGCCATGGAGTCATAGTTTGGAGAAATGAGAGAGGCACAACTGCACCACTAGGTAGATTAAAACAGGTTTTTTTTCAGTGTAGCGAGCACTGTCAAATGTCAGTTAGGACTGTTACCGTTTTGGGACGCGGCTGCTCTCAGCCCCCGAGGATGATGTTAACCAGCTCCGGAAGGGAACTGGTTCAAAGCCCCAACGCCTGGTATACGCGTTCCGGGGTGGGCACGCAAGGCCTCTTTTGGTCCTCGGGTCCCAGGGTCGTCTTATGTTGTGGGGGAATTTCGGATCTGGGTTCAGGGAGGAAACCTACTACGAGTTTAACAAGATAGTATATAATTTACTCACGTTTTCTACACTCTCTACACTTCTCTTCTTCCTACTCCTTCGAACCCTTTCCTGCTGCTTCTTTGGTCGGTTCGTCTCCGGATGGCGTGGTGGCGTGATGATGGTAGGTTGTCGGAAATTAGTGGGGAAACAATGGATTTTCAGCTTTGGCGTCTTAGGCTTTTGTTCTCTGCTTTGGCGTTCTGATGATGGCGATCTTAAGCGGGCCCACAGGCCACGGGGTCGTCCTTGGTAATTAGCGGGCGGAATGAAGGACTGCACAAGGCAGCACGGACCCGCGACGACAGCCTGTCGGATGACTCCTTTACGGTTAGCCGTACTGGATAAACCAGTCAGGGCGAAACAGGCACTTGCCGATCCTTTTCTCTTAACGGGTGTTATTCACACAGTGATCGGGGCTTTCCAAGCCGGTTAGACCGTCCAATATTTTCTAACAACTTCAACTTAATAGCGTAACAAGGTGTGTCTTCTTCCACGGTCAAAACCCAAGAGAGCTTCTCGCCCATCGCCAACACATCACCAACCTATCTTTGTTCCACTTTCCATCTTTTCCGCTTCCTTTTCATTTTCCACCTTCTTTTTACCAACTCCGACAACCAAATTCTCCTACATTTTCCTACACCCCACAGCCAAAGAAACTCGCCCAATAGGGTTCTAAAATATCCTGTCTATCACCTATTCTCTGCTTTTCCACTCACTTCTTATCGTTTCATTTATTGGTTTTTCCCCATACACAGACACTCATTATATTTGCATTTGTAACTTAAACGGTTACAATCCGCCCGCGGTTGGTGAAAAAAGGACGTTTCCTTAAATGAAACTCCTTTTTTATAAACTTTACTAATACCTTGCGATCTAGCTGTTGTATCCACGCACCATCGCTTTTGTATCATATCACACACTTAACGCTCTACAAAAACAGAAAACTTCCTTCAGAATCATTACCACGAGTACCACTACCTCTTTCAACGAAAATCTCATGCATTATACAAAAAGAAAACACTTATCTTACTGCTTGATTCGAACAAACAACGAACTTAAATTAAATCTACTATATTTTTTTAAACACCTACTCCAATTGCCTAAAACGATCGCGCGCGACAGATCATTAGCAATCGATCAAGCTGACGTGCACCGACGAGAGACGCGTGTCCAACTAATCTACCTAATCAAAATTATTTTATTTTGCTTTCCCTCAAACCGGCATGTCTCGGTTCCCGATCAACAGAGGAAGTCCCGTACGATCAGTCATACACTGAAAAAATATACTCCGTTGCATTCTGTGATCCCTAGTGAAACTGCTCGAATATTGAGATGAGTTGGGTCGACCCTATAATTTCCCTACTCTTCGGGTTCCGAGTAAATTATTATTCGGATATCAATCATATTTCGCGAAGCAATCGTTATCAGTCGGAACGTCTTCCAACCTTAGTATAAGGATACCACTCGATTAGTGCGGATCACGATTGACGCGTTTACCGTGAGATACATTTGATGGCTCTTATACTCAATTATAGGTAAAGTAGTACCTGATATTGGTCTCGAAGGCCCCAAAGCAGAGCCCTAACACTCCGCGGAAAGTGTTTAAGATGAGTCTGAAAGCGGGGATCAGAATAGACGGTAAGTACTACATTCCTATTGATCTAATATGAGCGGTGGTCATGAGTCCATTGTCACCACGTTTCTTTGTTCCCCATACGTCGTCGCTGCAGAGACCGGGAACGATAAAGTTCAATGGGCCGATGCCCTTCTAAAATTAAATACATTTATGTTTTTTTTTAGGAACTTTATGCGGGTTTCAATAGATTGGCCGGCCAAACCCCAATGTTACGGCCCGATGAGTCTGCCAATTCATACGAGGACGATTCATGTCGAGCTAGTAGGGTTCATGGTAAATATTGTGCACCCAATTTTGCATTGTAATGTTCATTCGCATTGGATTGCTTAGTATTGCGTTTATATACTTTGATTCCAACTTCGAATTGCTTCGCCGCCTTACGATGACGTAAGTTGTAATTGCGGGTGGATGTTTCATGTGCCTTGGCGAGATGTTTAGTCACAAGATCGAAAATTTTCGGGGTGTTTTCTTTAATCCGGGCCATACGTGCCTCTAAAGACTGCTCGTCGTCGTTTTGGAATTGATCATGGTCGGTTCCTTTTAATATTGCTTCCTCCCCTTTTGTTACATAGAATGGACTAAAGCCTGTAGACGCGTGGACTGTCGAATTGAGTACCAACTCGATCTCTGACAATCGGGTGTCCCAAGACCGTTGATCTTCCCTAGCATAGGAACGCAGAGCAGTATTGATCGAGCGATTTACGCGTTCCACTGGATTCGCTTGGGAGTGGTATCTGGACGTAAGCCAGTGTTTCACTCCGAATTGATTCAGTAAAGCGCCGAATTCTTTCGATACAAATGTGCTTGCGTTATCGGTTAAGAGGATCGATGGTATAGAGTTGCGGTAAAACCAATGGTCCCGTAAAACCGTTTTCAGGGTAACTACCGATATGCTCGGGAAGGCATGCAGTTGGGTCCATTTACTAAATAAATCCATTATCACTAGGATATATTGTTTTCCAGATCGAGTTCTGGGCAAAGGACCGATATAATCCAGTGCTATAATCTGCCACGGGTGGCTGGAAATACGCATATCTCCCATTAATGGAACCGTGGGTACACTCGAAGGCTTTATTTCCTTGCAGATGTTGCACTTTTGTACATGTGTACGGATATCGCTGGTCATTTTGGGCCAGAAATATTGTTGTCGGATTTTAGCTGTAGTTTTGTCAATGCCAATATGCATACAGTGATCATGAGCCGAAGTAATAATTAATTTTCTTGATTCTGGGCTTGGTATTATTTTCCAATCAAATCTAGGGTCAGAAATCTCGTTGGAAAATACGAATTTCATCAATTGATCATTCTGAATACGGAAGTCAGGATAATTTTCGGGACATTCCGAAACCTTTTGTTTCAGATTATTGAACCAATCTGAGTCAGATTTTGCCGAGATCGCGGCCACACTTCGGGAGAGGGCGTCTGGCACCACGTTATCCCTGCCACGACGATGCTGAATGGTTAAGTCGTACTGTTGGAGAGTTAAGCTCCAACGGCTTAATCTAGATGACGTTTTCCACTTTGTGCGCATTATAAAAGTCAGTGCCGATGAATCCGTTACCAGGGTGAAGTGACTACCTTCAACGAACCCACGGAAGTGTTCAATCGACAGTAGAGCGGCCAGTCCCTCTTTCTCGGTGGCATGGTAGTTTCGCTCCGGTGTGGTCAACTTTTTCGAAAAGTATTCGATTACATATTCACGGTTATCGACGTTTTGTGTTAGGACACCCGCAATAGCATGATCGCTAGCGTCCGTATGAATGAGAAATTCAAAGTCGAAATCGGGGCTTCTTAGGATGGGTGCGGTTATGAGCTTTTCTTTTATATTTTGAAATGCCTCTTCTGCTGCCGGAGTCCATTTCAGGTTTTTTATGTTAGTTTTTAAAAGTTCTGAAAGGGGGGCAGTGATACGACTAAAATCGGCTATAAATCGTCGATAATAGTTAGCCATACCCATGAATCGTCGTAGCTTTGTTACGGTAGTTGGGCGCTCATACTCAACAACAGGTCTGATCTTTTCGGGATTTGTCTGCAAACCCTGAGAAGACAGGATATATCCTAAGAAGGGAATTTCTGGTCGACAAAAATGGGATTTTTCAAGCTTAATAGATAAATTAGCTTCTCGTAAGCGTCTCGCTACTTCTTGGAGTAGTCGAATGTGCTCTTCAAACGTCTCTGTGACTATGACGATATCGTCTAAGTACACAAAGACGTTTGGCTCCAAGACACTCTGTCCCAAAACTCGGTTCATCAACCTCGCAAGGGTAGCGGGGCTGTTTATAAGCCCGAAAGGGAGACGAGTGAATTGATACATTCCTTTCCCTTGAACACTGAACGCACAGTATTTACGCGAAGCCCGGGACAAGGGAATTTGAAGGAAAGCTTCAGTGAGATCAATTGTACTCAAATACCGCGCCCGAGGTAGTCGACCCAGTATGCGTCCGGGGTGGGGAAGAGGATAACCATCACGGCTCGTTCGCTCGTTGAGTTTGCGGGCGTCAAGGCACAGTCGTATATCCCCGGATGTTTTCCGAATAGGAACGATGTTCAGCGACCAGTCGGAATTGGATTCTTCTATTATCCCTCGCGCTAGCAAACGATCGACTTCGGCAAAGAGGCCCTCTTGTATTTTTGGGGCAATAGGGTAGGGATATTGGCGTACAGGTTTTTCAGACTTGTGTTGAAACATTATATTGATTTCATGTTCAATAAGGGGAGTGGTGTCCAATTTGTCTTTAGTCGCCACTTTGAAAGACTTTTTAACCTGCTCTAGCATTTGCTTTTGCGTGTCTGTCAAAACAACCGGACCATCAAACTGTTCAGTTGAAGCTGGTCTACTCGTAGCTAACGAACATGTGGCTACTGTAGGACGGATTCCAAAAGTCCGCCAGAAGTCTATTCCACAGATGAAATCATTCGTCAGTTCAGGAACAACCAACGTGGGTATGACTCGTGTTCGTCCTTCGAACGAATATGGAACGGATACTTCCCCAGCAATTGTTAATGAGTCTCCGCTGGCCGTCACGAGTTCGAGTGGTTCATTCAAGGGTCTTAGTCTTACGCCACGCAGTGTCTTAAATACCTTAGAGTTGAACATCGTACGATGACTTCCACTATCCAGCAGTGCACAAATAGAGATGTCAAAAAGCTTTAATTGTATGTGCGGACGGTCGTCGGTGCCGTCAGGCGAAGTCAACGTAATTTTATTAACTTGTCTTGGTGAGCCTTCATTATCGTTTTCGTGGGCGTTTGGACAGTAATGGTTCGGGAGTTCTGAAAGCAGACTTTGAAAAGAATTATGGAGGGGCGTATCTTGAGGATCCAACGACTTTAGGATTCCCTTTGAGAGTTTTTTTTACAATAGGGGCACGATTTGAACTCGACTCCTGGAAAAGCGCACACCTTACAATAAAATCTTCTCGGCAAAGGACACTCGCCTACATTATGGTCCTCTAGGCAGTTGAAACATTCGCCGTTGATAGGAGGTTTATAATTACTCACCAATTTAGCAAATGCGTCTGTTCTATTAGGTCCACTTTTTGCGGGCTCATTTGATTTAATCTTAGATGTCCCCGGGGTTGGCTCTTTCTGATCTATGTTTCGAGGTCGATCCTCAAACTTTTGCTTGGTGTATTTACTCTGCTCATTTGGTTTCATGTTTGGTTTTTGTTGGTTTCTATTGTGAAATGTTCTGGAGTACTGTTCATTGTTACCCTTGGGGTTATAGTGGGTGGCAATGACGCAGGATTCCTTTTTCTGGGTACCGAATACTCTGGCGAAAGCAGATGAGTCGGCTGCGTCTAGGTCGTTTCCTAGTGACACTAGTCCCGTCAGTGTAGTGATTTGTTTTCCCACGAGTAACTTTCTGTAGTCGTATCTCAAGTTCATTTTCAAAACTTCGAGCTTGTCAATATCAGCCATTGGCTGTGACATGCTTCTAAATAACTTCTCCATCTGTAGATAATACTGCTGAAATGTCTCGTTACGCTGTTGGCGATTTTGATATATTTTAACACGCAAAATCGCATCTAAGTCAGGGTGACGAAAGGCCGAACGAAGTTGGACAACCAGATCCATCCAATTCGCTAGACGGTGTTGGCTTCTCATAGCCGTATACCAGTTCAAAGCTGGCCCATCGAAAAGATGAATTGCCGAATCGAACAGGTCAGCCTCGGAAACATGCTCAGAGATTGCTAACTGAGTCACGTTGTCCAGAAACTCATTCATTCCTAGTCCCTGATCATCAGCTTTATATTTTTGAATTTTCCATTGCGAAACGGGAACCACTTTACGAGCTTGAGTTTCAAAGCGGTGTGGATTAATTGGTGGAATTTCCAGAGGTCGAAAGTCGTATGGAACGAATTGTGAAATTTGAGTAGTGGGAGGGTTTGCGAACGAAGCGGCCGAGTTTGCCAACGGGTTAAGCAATATCCGATCTGGTTCGGCCCATGGGGTATATTGCGCAGAGGGCCTGCCCATGAGAACATCGTGCCGTGTCGCGGGTGGTTTAGGAAGGCCATAATTAGATGAAAACTGGATGCTTTCTAGTGGAGGGCTTTTTGGAGGAAGGTTATAGGGCTGATTAATAACATATTCGCTGCTACATTTTGGTTTAAGTGGGGGAAATGATATGCTCTGACTCACAGCGGTAGTTACTATACAGGTTGAACTGAGAGAAGGACGCGGTACGCCGTCGATAAAATCTACTCTGTTACTCGAGCGATTTTTCCCATGACCAGCGGATGCTGACAATGGAGTGTCGTGCAAAATGTCTGAAATTTCGATATCTTTTAGTAGCGGTGATGTGGAACGAGATACTAGACGTAAATCCGCTTTCAAGTCCTTCAACTCGCTAGATAAGTTTTTGAATAAGTCCCCGATTTCTCTCATGGCAGAGGTGAAATCTTCCTTAGTAACGTATTTTGGTTTTATATGTTTTGGGATTGCCCCAAGTTTAGCGGGTAAAGTTTTATTTCTCGGTGCAGTGGCAGCTGATTGTGAATCGCCACTGCTAGAGGACTGATCTCCGTCCGCAAAAAGACCGTGCGCATCCCAAAAATATTCGGAAAACAGTTGGAGAACTTTTGTATATTCTTCTTTACTTCTTGCCTGCACATCTTCACTGCTATGATTTTTAATCAGGACCATTCGATGTCCCAAATGGAGCAATCTTGCTTTGCAACGATGGCTGTTATTGTCTTGAGAGGATAGAATTTGGACGATTTCGTTGTAAATTGTCCTGCAAGCTTCGAGATCCAGCTCTGGATCTATATCGTAGTGGATAAGGAACTCATGACCTGCTTTTTCTTCTCGTAGGATCTGACTCAACCGACGCCGACGTTTGCACCGCGATTGATCGTCGGGGATTACTATATCGCGAAGGAGCAGCTCATAGTCGAGCTCGCCCGGAGCAAGATGATCGACGCGCATGGTACGGTATAACGAATAAAGATCTGGTCCGGGAAATCTCGGCATTTTGATTAATAACTATAAGCCACAACCGAGTAAGTTAACACAAGTGAATAAATGTCTGAATGGTGGTGGGCGTGACGCGGGTTGATCTAACTAAGAACGTCGTACTATCCGAAACCCCAGTAGTCTTGTGTTCTTTTTTGCACTTGAATCACCTCAATCTACTCTGTTAGAAACATACGAATGGTACTCGATCCAAATTTCTTAAAGAATCTTTCTGTTTTATTTTCCCTTGAAGGCTAACTAACGTGATCGCGAGCTTAATGGCTGTGGATTCACCAGCTATATCAGGGGAATTATTCTAACTTACACCAACCACGTGGAAAAAACTAATTGACTTTGAGCGGAAAATGCAATATTCGCGAAAACTCCCCCACAACTGGAAAGAAGAAATATTTTACGAATATTTCTTCTTCTCCTAGGAAACGTAATCAAATTTTAGTTGGGCGCCAAATGTTACCGTTTTGGGACGCGGCTGCTCTCAGCCCCCGAGGATGATGTTAACCAGCTCCGGAAGGGAACTGGTTCAAAGCCCCAACGCCTGGTATACGCGTTCCGGGGTGGGCACGCAAGGCCTCTTTTGGTCCTCGGGTCCCAGGGTCGTCTTATGTTGTGGGGGAATTTCGGATCTGGGTTCAGGGAGGAAACCTACTACGAGTTTAACAAGATAGTATATAATTTACTCACGTTTTCTACACTCTCTACACTTCTCTTCTTCCTACTCCTTCGAACCCTTTCCTGCTGCTTCTTTGGTCGGTTCGTCTCCGGATGGCGTGGTGGCGTGATGATGGTAGGTTGTCGGAAATTAGTGGGGAAACAATGGATTTTCAGCTTTGGCGTCTTAGGCTTTTGTTCTCTGCTTTGGCGTTCTGATGATGGCGATCTTAAGCGGGCCCACAGGCCACGGGGTCGTCCTTGGTAATTAGCGGGCGGAATGAAGGACTGCACAAGGCAGCACGGACCCGCGACGACAGCCTGTCGGATGACTCCTTTACGGTTAGCCGTACTGGATAAACCAGTCAGGGCGAAACAGGCACTTGCCGATCCTTTTCTCTTAACGGGTGTTATTCACACAGTGATCGGGGCTTTCCAAGCCGGTTAGACCGTCCAATATTTTCTAACAACTTCAACTTAATAGCGTAACAAGGTGTGTCTTCTTCCACGGTCAAAACCCAAGAGAGCTTCTCGCCCATCGCCAACACATCACCAACCTATCTTTGTTCCACTTTCCATCTTTTCCGCTTCCTTTTCATTTTCCACCTTCTTTTTACCAACTCCGACAACCAAATTCTCCTACATTTTCCTACACCCACAGCCAAAGAAACTCGCCCAATAGGGTTCTAAAATATCCTGTCTATCACCTATTCTCTGCTTTTCCACTCACTTCTTATCGTTTCATTTATTGGTTTTTCCCCATACACAGACACTCATTATATTTGCATTTGTAACTTAAACGGTTACAGGACAAAAAACTTGGTTTAGACTCTTGTCTGTAAAGTGAATGTGATAAACCGCTAGAGAAATATTACGACAATTTTGTTTTAGTTACCCACTCATTCAGGAAATGAATGTTTCTGACATCCAAAAGCTTTTTTTAATAAAGGAAGCAGTTTTGTTATTTTCGTGGGAAAACTTTTTTTTTTTTTGGATTTTGATCACAATAAGTTTTCTTTCCAGGTTTGAAAAAAAAAATTGCTTTTGTTTGTAATTATTCCGTAAGAAGATTTCCTTTAGTTCAACTCCAAACAAAATCCGCTGGATAATAGACTACAAGTATTTAGGCTGGAGAATTCCTATTAAGTACTTGTGTGTTATTCCACTGACAGTTGTCCACTTTGTTCAACTGAAATGACACCTGAAATTAAATGAAAAGAAAGTGCAGTTTGAATGCTAAATATTTCGCTTCAGCAGAAATATTTTTAGAACCAAGAAAGCTTGAAATAAATATGAAGGGAATTCGGAGTGTGAAAAGTCTATTGAAAACATTATTGATCCAGCTCATTGTCGAGTTTTTTTTATTGCATTTCAAATTTGGTAATGTGCTCACCAGTTATAAACTAACAAGTTGTAGAATATTCCATTTTATAAAACAGCCTCGTTTGATCGTTCTCTCGGAAACGACCCATCAAAAAGCTACATAATTTTCACAACTCAGCTCCATCCCCATCAGTTGGAAAGTCATTCACCTTTTTCCACTTTCCCAACCATGAGCAATATTAATATTTGAGAAGACGCTTCCGAAAAACACATTAAGCTGCAAGTTCAGCATTTCCTTTCGAATGCAAATGACCTGCTGATGTTGGCGTGGGAGAGAACTTCCACCAACCAACAAAAAAAAAAGAAAGGAAAAACCATCAACTGCTGATGCAGAATCCTTTTTCCAGACATGTACCTCCCGGGGCACTAGCGGATGTCGGGCTACTGGCTGGTAGGGTACGGGGGGGGACAAATGTCTTTTCAATAGCGCATCGCACCGCCATGCCTCTTGTATGTGTAGCAGTAGCAAGCAATTGGGGAGATTGTGTCGAACCAAACGATGACGACGACGACCAACCGACAACGCTGATGCCATGTCTTCAAACACTATACATACTTTTATTTGTATTATACTCGCTCACGTTACAGTGCTCCCGCTTATTTGCTGGCTGGGGCCCGCAAGGACCCCCGAAAAGTACCGAAAAATAAAATGTGTAAACGAATGGATAGCATCCCGTCTTGGGAGGAGTGCACGGAAAATCGTAAACAGTGGTTATTTAGCTAAAGTACTGGCATACAAGTCAAGTTTTCAATGTGTCTAAAAATATTGCTTGTCGCACTAAAAACTGGATCAAAACACACTTATTGTTCTAGTAATAAATTCTTCTCATAGAGTGGATATGGATTGGCCTGTCTATGAGAGTACCATTTCTATCACATGAAATATATGTGTTTTGACAGCTCACAGTTGTCAGTAGCAGATTGATCACTCGCACTTTGAAAGTGTGGAGTCCAGGTTAGTGAGAAATGCGCAATATAATACTCGTTTTTAAATGACATCTGCAAGTAGCAACTTGCCGTTAACCGGCAATGCGATCGGCCAGCACACTACCATCAATCAAACTTGCAAGCAAGATTGAATACAATGGATATTCACGTATCTGAAAGTGTGTGCAGTCTACGTCTAAAATGCTTCCCTACCATTTCACGAAGCAAATTTCAGTAGAACCACTGCAACCAACATCACTTTTCCACAACTAGCATCTTTCCGTGTTGCTTTTCGCTTATATTTTGCCACTGAAGGATAACGACGCTGCCATATATTCCTATCGAGACTTTGAAACGGTTCGTCTTCGACCGACTTCGAAGGCAGCACGTCCGGACACCGAGTACTGACGAAAGCGGGGCTTCGTATTCACCGGTGGATAATAATCCCCCGCTGAGAACAGCTACTACATTTTTTGGGGGAAAGTAACAAGAAATCGCTGTCCCCAACCCACACTGACAGACTGACTGACTGACAAGCAAGATTGGAAGTATTTGCCAACAGCTTTTCGGGGGGTGGGATCTTTTCGCCCCCGTCTAGAAGGCTTTGCCGTGCTCAACGGGAAGAAAGTTCGATGACATTTTGGGTGCTATCGTTGAAAACGTGGGAACAATGCGTCAAAATGGAAGGGGAGGATTGACTTTTAAAGGACACTTATTAAGGGGTTATACTACAGTAATAACCATGAAATAATAGGTACATTTTAACCCTAGAACGTTACACTTACTTTTCTCACCTTAGAACGTTACACTGGGGTACAACCGTACCCCACGCGTTTGATCGCACTTTTCGAAGGTAAAAATGTAAACAAAAGAAATGTATAATATATAATATTCTTCGTTTTTTAATTGGAAAAGCAGTTGTGTATGTGAAAGTACGGCATTTATTTAATCAACAATACATAAACTGACTTGCTCAAAAAAGTGAAAAAATCGTGGTTTTGACTTTTCTTAAAAATTACCATAACTTTGGGAATTTTCAACCGATTTGAAAAAATTTAAATGATTCCAAAAGTTGAAGAATGGTCTAGAAACGGTATAAAATGGAATTTCGATGTTTTTGGGAAAGTGCAATTATTTGGAAGAGTGAAAGTGTAAAAATCAGGTTTTGGAAAATACCACGAAATGAGGTGGAAATTGAAATGAAAAAATATTTCTGACCAATATTACATTGGTAACACGCAACATTCCTATTACTGCAGTTACTGTGTGCAAATTATACTTGCAAGCCATTATTTTGAAAAACTACAGAAAACAAGAATAAAAAACGTACAAATGTACCCCACGCTAACTTTCACTTTTGCTTCCACAAAAGCCAAAAGCAAATTGGCTTTACCACCTTTTCCTACTCTTACTATGAACTCTAAATTGAATTATTGTTAGGGTCCTAGGTCGGTATATGCCGAATTCTCGTCTTCACACAGCTCCAAAAATGGTGTGGGGTACATTTGTATCCCATTGCAACGTTCTAGGGATAAATATCCTTTACGTCTTCCATTTTAAGACCCTACAGCACGTTTGAGGCGAATCAAACTATTTTGCAATTATTTCGGAATTTTACCGAAGTGTGACCGTTTAAAACTTCTGGAAACTTTGCTGCAAAATTGAAACCATTGACTTATTTGACGTCTAGGACACCACACAGTTGCAATGTGTGTGAGTAGGGTGACCATATCAAGCGAGTGAAAAACCAGGAAAGTCCAAAAGGGACTACCACCCTCCATCACCTCTTAATCGATTGTGCCTTCTCCCCACGTGTTCAGCAGCTAAAACGTTCTATGCGGCAGTAAAACAGTTCTGGGGTCTTACAGGCATAGCTCAGCCAAAAAGTCTTGCATGAGAATTCGATCACCGAGCTTTTTTTTCGGATTTACACACACGCAGTTCTTGTTACATTACCATCAGCAAAGGTAACATGTTGTTGGATACATCGGCTATCATCAATTTAGCGGATGATACGAAATATTCTGAAATCATCTGTGCAGCACCGGCGAGGGGTCATTGAAGTAAAGTACAAACATCAACGGTCCAAAGTAACTTCCCTACATCATTCTTGGTTTTAAGTTAAGTAGATGGCAATCTCCAATGACAATCATTATCTCTCGAACTGAGAACTATGATCGAAACAGCTGCAAAAACTACCATTGATTAGAAATTCTTCCAGTTTATCAATTGTTAAATGAAAAATAGCGGATTGGTTGGTGTAAATAATATCAGTTTGAGCACGACCTTCATACTCCCTGTTATGTAGGATGCTAGACTCGACAGGATAGTCGCTGTTCAGCGTCCTGTGAAGCCGCAAACGCGATGTGGCGTAGTAACGTTAGCAAAATGTAAACAAATACACCGCTGTACTTGGATTAGTCCATGAAATAATTCTCGCGTGTTGTTTTTTTGTGAATAAACTTTTCTACGGCTCATGTATGTACGTCACATGATACAAATACTACTTCACTAGCTGTCGGAAAATAATAAACAATGACGGCAAAAGCAAACGGGATTGTTTTCAATCACGAAACTGGATTAGTGTTCGTGAGACCAGCAGACAAGATCTCAAGCCAATTGTCAAAATTCTCTTAAGGGGCCATGCATAAATGACGGAGCAGTTAGGGGGATAGGTGTGTACACCAAATTTGCGACGAAGTATAACGAGGGAGAGGGTATGGTTAGAGGTTGCGAGACGTAGCATTAAATTTAATTTGTTGACAGGTTTCAAAACCGATTGATTAGAGAAAACAATTTAATGTTCCTCCATTCCTAAGTGAAATAAATTTAAATTCACAAGTTACTTTTCAAGCGGATTTTCATGTGGTAAGTTTATTGATGCGCGGAATTGCAAGCTAGCAAAAAAAAAAACAAAAAATGTATGCGGATTTAACTTGCTACATTAGTTAGCTAATCTTGCTAACTAGTAGACTTAGTTTAGTAACTGGTGTTCTATAAAAAATGAGAATGATTTCCATACCTTTCTGTAATTAAAGTAAAGAATGTACATTATTTCTCTCCAAGAAAATTTCTTCTCAGGACTCACTTGAAATGGGTGGCATGTTTCTTTTCGCTCGGGTGATCTTAGTTTAATCGAAGATGGCGTCAACACAGCAAGTACTCCGCGAGCGTCTTGTACGGTTTTACGAAACGCATGGTCATCGTGGAAAAACGATCACGGTAGACCACTTTCGATACGAAAACGTGTCCGTGAGGACAGTTTACCGCATCATGGAATCCCTGAGCGTGGAGCGGAAGGCCGGTAGCGGCCGTCCGGTGAAGATAATGACGAAGAAGAAGAAAGTTTTGAAAAAGCAGTTCGACAACAAGGACGGAACGAGTTCGCGTGACGCCGGCCGAAAATATCACTGCTCCCATAGTTTAATTCACCGAAACCTCAAAATGGAGGACGTCTTCTGTCCTCCGAGTACACGACAAGCAAAGTGACTAAGTTGCGTCGTACGGCTTCTCCAGTATTCATTGACGTTTTTGTGAAGAATAAACATGTTTCAAAAACAGAATTCGTTGAATTTTTTTTGGTTTTAACCCCTTCATGCCCATGTTGTTTGTAGACAACAATGTTTTTAAATACCTACAACTTTTGATTGAGGCAAGATTTGCTCACGTAAACAAGTAAGGCTAATAAATACGACATTTGACTTTCATTTGAGTAGTAACACTTACAAAGATCTGTTCTAGAACTGAAGTTATTGCATATAGTCTGATTGGATTCCGAAGGAGCAGTGCTGCCAGGAACAGTTTACTTTGACGATGAAATTTGAAATTCTATAATATTTTCGTTTTGTTGAAATATTATTGCAAACTGATAAAACTTATCAATGTAGACTGTCTACGGCTGTTTTTTACGGAATTGAACTTTTGTTCATATTCTGAGAATTGTATTGAGCATTGGAAGGTAAAAATAGAGCAGCTTCTAGCACTGCGAAGGAAGCACCTATATTTATGAAAAAAGGCTTTTCGTGTTTCTTAAATCCACCGTTTTCAAGGAAAAATTGTTTTGAAACCTTGCATGGACTAGAAAAAAGCTGGGCATGAAAGGGTTAACTATATGACTGAAGAAATTCTCATTTTTATTGAACACCCGTTAGCTGAATTAAATTATCTCTTCGGATTCAACCAAACAGTAAAGGCTGCGTCATTTATTTACAGCCCCTTTGAGAAAAAAATCCTCGAATAAATTTAGTTTACTTTAGAGCCTTATTATTACTTTCGTTTCAGATCCATCCTGAGGCAGCAGGCTACACGAAGCTTTGAAATTTCACGCGCATCTAACCTTTGAACAGAACGTGAACACGGGCGCCGTTTTGTTTTTTTTCGGCTTGGAAAAATTTGTACATGAATGCAAAAATAAAAGCTTTTTGAATACTAAAACTTTTTCCATGTTTTTTATTGGCCCATAAAAAATCGACATAAATCTTTCATTAGGGCTTAAATCGCAAATGTAAACAAACTGCTGTTTCGCTATTATGACAATATGCTACTAAATACTACAAGATTGAGGTGAAAATTATTTAGAATGGTTTTAGTTCGATTTATAATTAAAGAAAACCGAAGGGCCTGAGTCGAAATATCAAAGAAAAAGCATGTTTCTTTTTCTTTGATATTTCGACTCAGGCCCTTCTTCTCATACGAAATATAGTTAAACTAACATTTTTGGATAGAACCGGGGCGAATGGTTATTATTTACAAAATAATTCGGTAAACGGCGGTTCTATTATATAAATTATAACTAATGTCTACTATGATTTCTACTACTCGGTGATTGTTGCACATAAGCATTCGAATATTTCGATATTTTCATGAAATTTAAAGAAAAGATGCACGCGCCCTTTCAGCAGCAGCAGCAGCAGTGTGGAGGATTCGGAAGTGAATGAAATTCAAAATTTGTTTACTTTTGTTCCTTGTCCTAGTTGATCATGTCTCTGGCAATTGGTTTTGATCTTTATTTCTGGACTGCATTAGTGCGAGTGAAAAAATATTTTGACGTTTGTTTTTGTTTCGATCGCACTCGCAACTCGATGAAAACACTAAAAAGGTAACTGCGGAGAGAAAAAACTGCATTTGTGGCAACGTATGCCCCGGCGCTGTATGGCAACACGTCCAATGTTGTAAGGATAGGCAGGTTTCCATTGGATTTGTTTTTTTTACAGCTAAATCAGAATCCAATCGATCCCAAAATGGAGTCCACGCAGTTCTATTTTATGGAGTTTATCTAGCATTATTCATATTACCACTACGTTGTATTTTACGGTATACAAATAAAACACTTCTAAACTGTACGTCAAATTGAGCAAACGTGTTTCTATTATTTCCTCCGTCCATGTCTCTTGCTCTAACATTCTCAAAACTTTCACCTCTGAAACGTATATTTTCCAAACAAACCACTGTCAGTACCAGCGTTGCCAATGTTCCAGATTTATCTGGAATCTTCCAGATGTTTCCCAACTGAACAAACATTTGTTCAAGCCAGACATTTTGCCAATTTTTAAATTTTTTTAGATTTTTTCAGATACTCTACGTTACACGTAAGCGAGGATATCATTATGCCAGATTCATCTGGATCAGCCAGAGTTGTTGTAAGCTTCCAGCAAAAAATCAAACCTCTTTTTTTAGATTTTTAAATTTTATAAGTAGTTGCACACAAATTTTGGGAATAAGGTTCATATTTAGCCAAACAAAAATCGATTAATACACGTTCTATGAAAACCAAAATATATGCCAAATTTCGATGACTTTGAGGTCGCTGTCAAGTAAAAGATTTTTTCAGACATTTTTAGTTGAACTGCCAGATTTTCTTTGAAAAATAGTGGCAACCATGGTCAAAACATTCAAAATCCGACTACTAGAGGTGCAGCAGCGAAATTAATAAAGTGTCTGGATTCAAAGTGCAACAAAATTCAACATTTTATTCACCTGTCCCTAATTTACCCTCATGCAATTTGATAACCCTAGATTTAAGGAGTTAATGTTAAAGTGACCTAGTTAACGAGGGCGTCAGGTGTAATGGGCAAAAAAACGACTTCTTTTTTATCCGCTTAATTATTATTATTGAACCTCTAGAAAAGTATCCCGCAATCTCGGTGGCCACGCTGAACTTCTTTTGTTTTAAACAGCCTTACATTCCTCGTGCGTATTTACTACAGGCGCTTTATATAACAGACTTGCGGAGAGAAAAGCAGTAAAATTAGCAACCATGAATGTAAACTGGCATCACGGAAGCTCCCATAAGCTTTACATGGGCTTCCTCTTGTACTTCCCCTCTCAAAACCATCATGCTCGTTTGGCTGCTCTTTTAGACACTTCGCTAGTCTGTGTATAAAGTGTCTGTATTATTTACTATAGAGTACTTGACAATCTGTAACTGTATTAGTGTGTTCAACGGTTTGTTTTCCTCCACCTGTCATAGATGGAGGAAAACAAATCGAAAATAACCAGAGGTGGGAAAATACCGGTTGAGTACCAGTACGGTAAACCAAATTTTCACAAGTGTTTATGTTTCTTTTACATTGTGTGCGGTCTTATTGCTGGTTGTGTTTATACGAGACACGAAAACCAAACCGAGTTTCGTTTACACAGCACCGCGGTTTGGTTTTGATTTTCGTTTACCGGTGCACGAGTATGGGAAGGAAACACGAGAATAACGAAACCAAACTTCGGTTGTGTTGCGGTTGTGTATTCGGGTTGATGTTTATCGGCTGTGCTAGTGCTGCTAGTATTTTTATTTAGAATTCTAAACAAATTTCTTTATAAGGTATATTTTCGGTAATTGAAAAAATGTCTTCAGACATATTTCTGTTCAAATAAATTATGTTCGTGGTCATGAATGGCGTTCCTTAACTCAATATTGCGACATTTTCATTATAATTTTCATCAGGAAGTTTGCAATATGGGTATGTTTGGTTTGGAAAACTGTCCAAAAATCGAAAGTAAAAGGAAATTTAATAGCCTTCGCTATTTTTATACCTATGATAGCAGATCAAAATTTAAGATGACAGTATATTCAACATATTCTGTCATCTAGAATCACGCGACATGGGCATTTTAAATATAATAAATATGTCAAAAGATCGCAAATTGATGCCTGCAATCATTTAAAATCTGAAATGGCGAGCTATATTCAATACTACTGGTATTGAATAACGTTTTAATGGTAAAAAATATCATGAAACAAGGGTATTTTTGATATCGAAAAGTTGTGTAGGGATTCAAAATTGTTATTCGTCGTCATTTTGCATCCCAATATGGTGTTATTTTCACGACGATTTAGCATTTAAAAGCATGCATATTTAAATAGGCATATATTTCCAAGGAAACGAAACTTGAATTGCGTCGCAAATTAGAAATTCAAAATGGCGGCCTATTCATGATGATTTAACAACTAGCATGGTTGTGGACCAATATCCACATTAATGATTGAAGGTCGTTTTACATGTTTTGTTGTAATGAGACAGACAACTTCGTGATTGGACACAATGTGAACAAATTTTGTTTATTCAAATTATTGCGACCAAATCTTCTAGATGTTTCAAAACGATGTGCAGTAACAGCAAAAATAACAGAAATACGTACAGTAAAAACAGTAAATAAGAACCTAATCGTGAGTTTCCCCCTACTTGCGTCTGAGTTGCTTACCATATGTAAATAACACACACATACACGCAATTGCCTCTGTGCAAGGATAGATGTATCAATACGACGCGCCGTAGCAGTAAGAATAAGGATATATGTATACAAAATGCGAGTGTGTGCTCGAGATTATTCGAGAATCGCCTAACCAGCGAAACCAGGCGTTGATTAGATTGCATTGATACGACTATTGGCGATATAAATACAGGCCACTTTGAATACATTGAGTGTTAATGTGAAGTTTCATGTGATTCAAGTCATGTTTAATTGATTTAATTAATTTTATTGATTTCATTAATTGATTTTATTGTTTTTGTTATTTTATTGGCATCGCTGATTTCATTGTTTTCTTTAATTTCAATTTAAACATTTTGACATTAACATCAATTTGTATGCTCTAGACAACTTTTCCAAATCAAACATATCTACATTTCATGGTTCAGCATTAAAACAAATATCAATTGTTGAACTTTTAACAACTGCTCAGAACCAGCCATTTTGATATTACCCCATTGACTCTCAACAACTAATTGAACTCAATTCAATTGTCTATTCGGCAGCACTGCAGACGAATTTACTGCTTCTTCTTTCAACCGCAGCACCGTGTACAGAAAAAACCAGGCTCGGTTTTCTAAAGCCAAACCAAAACCGCTGCTGAGAATACATCAACACAAGATGAAATTCGTACACACATGTAAACGGTGCTGAATGGCTCGGTTTGGTTCTATAAACTGAGATTTGGTGGAGGTTTTTCTTTCGTTTACTGTGTGAACGAAGTCCAAACCGAATACGATGTGCATCACTCGTTTACACGTGTTGAGATTTTGGGAACAATACCAGTGTATGTACGTACCGGTTGGTTTTCTTACCCACCTCTGAAAATAACTTTTCGGTCGGATTATTTTCATGATGAAATATGATCAACCAGAATTGTACGTCCCCCGAATCAGTTTTACAGCGACATAGAGCATTTCAACACCATTATAAATACTTTACGAGAGCTAATTCAAATGTTTAATTTGGCTGACAGTTTTATATATGACAGCTGGAGAAAAACAAACCCCCAAGTAGTGTGAGTGAAATCGTTTGCATAGAACTCTATAATGCACGCAGATTTCAATCCATCGGCAACAAGTTTCGAAAAACTGGCAACAGCAAAAATACAGTGTAAACAATACACTCTAAAGTACTTATACCCATATTTTCAAAAGAATATACCCAATGGGTCATTTTCTACAGTGTTATCTGTGGTGCAAGTTGACGTGGAACACCATTTACAGCATTTTTCTCGATATTGCTTGTGGCACTAAAAACTGGATTCTAACCGCACTGCGCACTTACCATTCTTCCATTAAATTCTTCTCATAGACCGGTTAGTTCGACTGGTCTGTCTATGAAAGTACCATCTCTATCACTTGAAATACATGTTTTTTGACAGCTCGCAGTTTTGAGATCACTCGCACTTTAAAAGTGCGGAGTCCAGGTTGGTGGGAAGTGCGCAATACCGAGATTTTCAAATTGGCGAACACGATAATTCAAAAACTGATCAACGAATTGATTTGATTTTGTTTATGAGAATGCTCAATGTGTGTAGCCTGTCGATGAATCACAGAAAACTGAACAAAAAATTGTCTCCCTACTATTTTGTAGCAAAGTTAGCGAATTTTACAACAAAATATGAGATTTTTTGGTTTTCATGAAGACATTTTCCGAAACTCAAACTTTTTCATACTTTTTTGGCTCATCGAGTAACTACAAGTCTAAGCTTAAACCTTATTGAATTTCCTGTGTCAGACAATTTTGTTAAGAGTTATAGTGTTCGCCGCGACGCTCCTTGACGTGGAAATGGTTGGACGTCTATTTTTGGAACGGTCGTATGTCTGACTCAGCCTGACTGAAAATATTTGTTTTTCGTGTACAATGAATGTATAAATTGATCCTAAAATTACACAAATAATCCATACTTGTCTTGCCTTCAAACTCGTAAAAGAGAATAACTTTCGATTTGAGCGCTTTACACCAGACGCCTCCCTTAATAACCAAAGAGAAAGCAAGCAAAGTTCCATGTACTTAGATACTTAGATTATTAAAACGTTCCCGAGACATTTTTATATAGTTAATATTCGCTACGAATTGGGGGGTTTCATCTGTTTGTGATTAAAACAACAACTTCTTAAAATTCTCTGAATTCTTCGAACGTCGATTCCATTTAGACAGTAGCTTCACCTCTCTGTCTTGCGATAGAGGGAAGAAGCTTCACTGATCAAACGTTGCTTAAAAGCGAAATCCGGCTCAACGTCGTCGACGCTCGATTGACATTCGAAACAAAAGCTCATTTCCAGCCACTTCAGCTGTCAATTAGATCAACTTTGTGCGGAATGATGAGAGTTGAAAAAAAAAGAAAAAGTGAAACGAAACGAAAACGATGACAAGCCGCTAATGGAATATTAATCAGCACCGCTAATGTGAAGTCCAACGACGGTGACGGCGACGGTGGTGGCGACCGGCCGCGGGGGATTAAAGCTAGCGTAGTTCGGAATTTGCTTTTTTGGTATTTCCAGCTCCTGTCCTGACAGCTGCAGTACTTTTTTAGATTTGAGACCGAATACTGAAATGGAAACTGATGCCAAAAGCGGTCCCGTAATAGACTTCCGACCTAGTGCCGCGCTGCTGGATTGAAGTTAACTGATGATTTGGTGCGTTTACGAATTAGAAACTCCATTTGAGTGATGGTAAACTGTTGCCGATGGGTTCTTTCCGGTTCCTTGGAGAATCTGGTTTTGTGAAATGGGTCAGTTTAGATTCTGTTAAAAAGATCAACTGATCATCCGATAACCTGTTCTGACGTTGTCTGGTTACGAGGAAAATGGCTTATCGCTTGGTGATAATTTGAAGGATTGAAACATGACCATTTTAACATTTTCTCAGTGTTTATTTTCCCCTGTGTATTAGTTACCATTGCTTTTGTTTCCCATCTTAACAAAATCGGAAGAGATTATGCCGAGAAATACGCATTGTCGTGTCTCAGTTGGTTGACCCTACTTCATACGTATTCATCGATTGCAGATCGCGCAATCAATTAAATAGTGCGACATTCTTCCTTTCTGAGTGAAAAGAGCCACTTCACCCTACATGAGTTACAACAACCTGTGTTGTTTATTATAGTCTCTCCTCCCCCGTCCTTGCTTCGTCATATGAGCACTAGCAGGATTTCAACTCATTTCCAACCGCTGAAACGAATTACTCATTATCCAGCAGACAAAAGGCCGCATATCGTAGAAAGTTTGCACGTAGAATTGCACGGACTTCACCGCTTAGAAGCCCACTTTTGCTCGACACGGCATTATAAGGTGCTTTTTACGAGCTTACTACTTTAAACGGATGACGCGGCCCCGGAAACCAACACGGGAGTCTAGTTCTAGTTTGGCTTGCGAGTGTACGATACAAGTTTCGTTGAGTTCCATCATCTCTGCTCTGCTCTAGCTGGCTGTTTGGTTGGTTGGTCGCTGCAATAAAAATTATGCCGCAATAAAAGTAATGGGATTTTTTTTTGTTTTCCTTTAACTTTTTCTGCTTCCCTTTTCCGCCCTTCAAGAGGTGAGGGATACCACGGAACGGAAACGACGGTCCATCAGAATGGTGATGATGATGATGATGAAAGTATATTTCACTGCATGTTGTTCCTAGAGAGCTGTGTTGTGAAATTAAAATATGAATCGAAAGCGTTGACTAAGCGAGACAAATAGTAGTAATTACAGTTCAAGACCCAAAACAAGTCCAATTCACAAAAAACATTAGGAAGAGAACCATTGTTTATGTCAAATAAATTCAATGTTATGTATGGGTTAGCCCTCGAATTTTATTTTAATTTGTGCAAAAACTTATTTTGCAGTCAGCTGAATTAAGAATGTTTTTACAGCGGGAGATAGCTTATCAGGGGGTCAGAAATATTTTAAGCTGTAGAAATGCGGTCCAAAATATCGGAGAATTTTATTAAGTCAGCGCTGGTTTGTTTCTTTGGTTGAGATATGAGAACACTTGGGGTTTTAAATGTCCCAGGAAGTGATGTGAGCTCCTTTTCTGAGACCAGCAGCTGCTTGCCTTGGTTTTGCACCAGTACTTCCTCAAGCAGTTATTTTTCGATCGCCTAAAGCGTCCTCGATGGAAACGCTTCAGTTTCTCCTCGTGCTGTTTGTACATGTCGCGAGCTCTTGTGGATTTACCCCACAGTAGAGACACTTTACAACACCCCTTCCACAGGAATCATCAATCTGACAATTATTAGAGATGTGAATAGATGCATTTACACTACTAACGTCTTCTTTGGAGAGTTTTTGGAATCTGTCAGCCGGTCCAACTAACGAATTAATTTCAAAACAGCTAAACCCATGTGTCAGCAGATCCTCGCAATTCAAACTCGAATCGAAAACGACCCCGCAGACTTCAACCCGATTATGTACCAACAAACTATGTACTCCTTTGTAAAAAGCACGTAGCCAGCAATATCATTTGCCTGTCTCAAACTATGTACCACACCCCGAAGCTTATCAGGAAGAGTTTTCGATAATTCTGTCACGACCGAATGTCGTTCAATCAGAACTCGAGAAATTTGCAATAAATTCAAACATTTTTTTGTCTTTGCCCCGGAAGAATATAACGGATGAGGAGCCTGGATATATCTTGAGCCGAGGAATCGATTTTACTTCGACCTTCACCTTACTTTGAGATGTGTCATTACCAGGGAAAGTAATTTTTGCACGGGTCTAGGACCCAGCACAGGATTATATACCAGACAAGAATTAGAAAGTAAAATAATGGTGGTACTTAAGGACATTATACATGCGAGCCAAAACATAGCTCCCACGCCGCACACACCCCTCTCCCCTGCCTAACCATGAATCTGACAATAGCAAATATAAAAATACGTTTTTCAATACACTAACATTGCCGGTGTACCACGAAACTGCTACTTGAGGAAGCTAGAACATTTTCCTATATAATTAACCCGAGTTTTTGACGGAATTCCATCTGTAGCTCTTATTTTGTGCAAAAATATCACCCCTCTTCACTTGGGGTTTCTTTCCGAAACACTTATTTTTCTTCTTCTCATTATTAGTGCACTTTTTCGAATGCACTTTAATCACACACCACTGCAAAATCACTCACGAAACTTTAATCGTTTAATAACAAAACTTTCTGCCAATGTACAGATGACCGAAGGAAAATGTCCGAAAACTCTCATTTGTGCGATTGAATTTTCATTTCGAATTCCATTTTTTCTCAATGTAAACAAGCGCGTTGGTGCCTAGCATCCACATATCTTCACCTTAACTACAGTTGAATTAGCGCTTCACACAATAACAGCAACATATAGTGAAACACCAAAGCAAGAAAAATCAATCTAAGTAATCCAACTTTACGTTCTAAAACGTTTTGCTAGCTGGCTTTTCCTCTTGTGTGAGTAATGGTTGGAATCGTTCCGGAAATTCATTGGGGCACACTCAAACAAAACTGACCAGGTACAATGGATCACCGACGGTCAGCTTAGGATTAGCTGACAAAGCAATATTAACATATGTGAAAACGCACTTTTCTTCTGTTAGAACGTGTAACAAGGGGTTTGCCCACTACTCGGGTTCTTGTTTGCCAGGCGGACCCTTCTTTTCAGGGCGGCCTAGGTGATTCTACCGGAATTTCGTAACACAACAAATGAAAAGGGTAAACAAACAAATAAATTACTAAATTTACCTACTTTTATTCACCTCTCTTCTCTATGCACTCTCCGCTGCTCGTCGAGCTGCTGCTGTTGGCAGGACTGCGGTTCCGTCGGACCGGTCGGGTCTACAACGGCCGAGTTCTCCCGGAATGTCGTTTGCTGCTCCGGCAGCGGTCCTTGGCGTTTAGCTAGGGAGGTGAGCTTGGCTCCTTTGTTGGAACGTCCCTAGCGACGTTGGCGAGTTATCGCCGGATCTACTCACACCCCGCGAGAGATCCCGGAAGTCACCGCAGTGTACTTCCCAGGGGGCAACTTTGGCCGAACTGCTTTGCTCTCCTTGACGTTTAGCTGTGAAGGAGAACTAGGTTCGTTCGACTGATCCTTTACAGTGAGAGCGGAAAGGCGTCTTCTGGGTCCTTTATACTTAGCCGGGGAAGCGAGTGACTTGGCACTTAGCTCCCTTTTCTGGCGACTCGACACCACACTATACACTGTGCCCGAATCACGGGCCGGCACTTTCCGACGGTCTTAGCTTGTCGTCGCACGCGCGCATTGAAACTTTTCTCTAGTGGCGGAAACTGTCTCATAAAACTTATTACGGACGTCTGTTATTTGCCGTGATTCGTCAGATTCTAAACTATCACTGCGATGGCCGCCTTCCACCCGACCAAAACCAAAACCGACAAACCGCGTCGGTGCATAGCTGTCATCGCCCTTGAGGCATATCGAGCAACCAATTGAACAGCAAAAGGAGAACGGTGACCTAGCTAATCCCTATGTTATCGTACAACAAAAATTACCACAACTATCTGCACGCACAAAACCGTTCACAAACGCGAAACTATATAAAAATTGACAAATTTAACGTAAACGGTACAAAACAGCGGTGTGCATAATCCCTGTCAAAAAAAATGCGGACGAACATGGTCAGGCGATTTAAAAAGTTTGACGTTTGACTCAACTCGCCCGTGCTAATTGCCCCTCGGAACAAATGCAATTTGCGAATGCGATTAAAAGGCAATTTCAATACTTAGTCAAATTTTCTGGCGGCTGAAATGGACTTGGTTGTTTTTCGCGTTTTTCAAACATGGCGGTTCATGTTTGGTTTAAGCTTGTAATTGTTTTTTGAACAATTGGTGTGTTTTCACTTGTACTTTGTTTGTCTAGTGCACTTCATTTAGCCAACGAATGTGGGAAATTGTGGAATCATGTGTATGTATAGTAGAACAAGATATCTGATCTAAAGTCATAATGATCGTCAGATTGTGAAAAGTTTTGAAGTGCAATACTAATTTCACCATTGATTCTTCCTATAATTTGGTGGTGATTGCCTAGTATACTGATAAGTATATGTGAGTAGATGATGAATCCGAAAATAAGCATTATTTTTAATTTTCATATTAGGCAATTAAGGGCGATTAAATGACGCGTTCCGTGGGCGATTTAAGGGCGGGTTAGGCGGCAAAAAAATGACGGCGGCAAATCGCCCAAATGTTGCATTTGAAGTAGCCCCCTAATTGCCAGCAAATTGAAGGGCAATTAGCGCATCCGAGTTGGCAAGTAGCCCCCCGTTAGCCAGCAACTTGCCCTTTTTGACTGGGATTTTTCGCAAACAATACACTCTACGGAGAGAAGATGCACGAATAGGTATATTTCCACCTAGTGCTAAATTGTTACCCCGGCGGGTTACAAACGTACGGGACAAAACCGAGAACGAAAGAAAAAGCGACCTATCACAGACGAGAACTCGCCTACTATGTGACGTACTGGAAATGTGTAAAGAAGAAAGAACATGCAATACGGTCTGTAGAGTGGTCACACAGATACTAATGGAGTTGCAGAGGAAATGGAAGAGATCGGCAAACTAGTGACAAGAGCTGATGGTTTTAATAATTGCAGCATACCGGTATCTATGGAGTAGGCTAGATCCACTGCTGGGGATCTACTTGAGTAGTTCGCGTCGATGCAACGGTTGTCGGTCATCGACGTGCCGATGTACTGGACACCACACCCTACTTGGAATCGCCCGACCGACCTCATCAGCCTACCCGGACCGGACCGTGAGAAGGCTAGATCCACTGCCGGGGACTAGATCGAGTAGGTCGCGTCGAACAGCCAACGGCCGGAATCACCGGATAGACTTCGTCACCTACCGGTTGGCCCGTTCAGTAGTCTAAGTTCACCACTGGGGACTAGACGGGGAATGGAATCAGGAGTTGAATGATTGACCACTGGGGAATGTCCAAGAGGAGTTCGAAGCTAAATGGGATAGGATTCAAACAGCGTAATAGATGGAGAGATAAGGAAAACAACACAAAAGTCAAGAGACGAATAGATCGAAGGTCGAGCAATTTCATAAATCAAACGACGCGTCGGGACGCTCCGGGTTAATTGTGGAAACCTCGTAAGCAATAGAAAGAAGTTTGATAAAAGCACAATCAGCCTTCCACGAAGTAATACTTTGACGGTGTTTATTAGAGAAAAAGGCCGGAAGAAGAGTAAGAAAGGTTTTTAGTGGTTAAACACGAAAGTGAGTACCACACAGTGCTAATACACTAAAGGGTAACCTCTTGGAGTATTTTACCTCACTCTATAAAAATGCACACACATAAAGGACGTTAGGACGGAATTAAAGAGGCTCAACGATGCCAAAGCGAAAACTAACGAATGCCGAAGAGTTCTTGGAATGCACATTTGGCGAGAATAGAAAAATGGATAAGCGGAAGAGAAGAAAAAACTGAAGTTGACCAACGAGTCGATCGTTAGGAAGCAAGCGGTTTGCACACGGTCGTAACACAAAAGCCGGAATCGAAATAGCAGAAAGAAAAGAACGAGATACCGAGGCCTTGTCGGGATGAGATTAAGAGCGAAGCTTTAATCGTCGAGATGAAGCAAGGAAGGACGTACGTTGAGCTTCTTCGCACAGTGGGAATCGATCCGAAGTTGAGGCAGCTGGGAGCAAATGTGTTGAAAACCCGCCGCACTCAAAGAGGCGAGTAGCGCTTCGAACTAAAGAAACTTCGGTTTTGCCTTCAACACGCTCATCAAAATGTCGCTTGGTGCCAAAGCAACCGTAAGGGGTCTATCCCACGACACAGTGATTGATTGCAGAAGCCTGGATGGGATCAGAACCGAAGACGAGCTGCGAAGGGTGCGTAAGGAACTATGTGATCTAGTAAGAGGCGGTAAGTAGACAGCATCGATTCGACTGTCGACAACCGTAGCTAGCAAACGATTGGAAATAGGCCGAATAAAGGATTGGTGGTCAGTAGGTTTATTAAAAGCCATTACCAAAAAATGGAGGTCGGACGACGACCGGTAGTCATCGTAGGTGATGGCAATGCTGGAGCTGTGGAGTGGGGAAGCAGATGTACCAATACAAGAGGGTATAGTCTGCTAGAAGCTGGCACTGGAGGGTAAACGAAGGCTACACGCATAGTGACCACCTGGCAATCCGGTGAGGCATTAGTCAACAAAATCATGCAACAAAACAGAGTGTGAATGGAAGAGGAAAAGAAAAGTCATTCGACAAGAATCTGTTTGTGGAAATACTTTTACCTGAACGCAAATGAGTTAACGGAAAACTAGAGCTAATCGGCAAACGTCGTCCAGCGTACTGATGGTATAAAGAGCTGAGTACCCTCCGCGCTAGCTGCCTTATAGCTAGAAGACATGCTCAGAGAGCTAGCCCCGAAGCAGACAGAGAGAAGCGAAATCTAGTATTCCACACCACACTGTCATACACGGACGTGAGATAATGCGAAGTAAATTGACTTGGCTAGACTGACAAACTGAAGGTTATCGTATGAGGGCGCTTCTCGGAGCATGATCCAACGACATGACAAATTATACCGTATGGCGAAGAAGAGCGGGATTATGTCGAAGTGATACAAGTCTTCAAAGAGATACTAGTATGAGCGGCGAAGGATTTTAAGAAGTGCTAATCCAAGCTCTCTCGATTTCTGGATAGAAAAGTGCTCCAAAAGTGTCTAGACGTCACTTCTCCGACAAATTTAAGGTACAGAAGTCAGTGATACTGCCACAACCAGGCAAACCTCCCGAGGATCTATCTTCGTATAGAGCAATATGTCTGCTGAACCTCAACACCCTTGTAGACTATGCCTGCAAGAAGATGACCAAAACTATCAACGCTAGATCTATTTAGTAGCAAAATGCGTCTTCTGGCTAGCGTAGCGTCGTCAATACCGTGGTAAGGATGTCCTGTTTGAGCTTCGCAGCTGGAGATTCAACGAAATGAAGGGAGCAGTACGTCCAGACTCATCAGAGGCAGTTTGCGTCATCGTTGAAATGATCCCCATCAGCGAATGCTATAACCAGAAGCAGACCAGGGGAATACGGAACACTCAGAGTTGACTCAGTAGCCAAATGGTAGCAAGATTGAAATTCGGCGGAAAAAGAGAATCATAGACTCATATGAATTCTTTTAGCTCGCAGAAGTAACTTTTCACCTGACGCAGGAGTTTGAGTATGGGTATTTCAAGCAGTAACAGTACGACTGGAACACGCGGTATCACCCTTTTGTCCGGTGTGTCGAAACGAGGGTGCATGGTATACCGTCAGCAGAGCAGTGACACTAATACTGTAGGAGCATCAGCGGCGAAAGCGAACGCCGGCGAAGTGAACAAGTTAGTACGAAGTCGGTGAAACAACCCTACGAGGGTGGCTCGGTCGGCATCTCCGGATCGATTCACATCTCGACAGGCCCTGGTATTGGTGACAGTCCGGAGTTCACGATCCGAACAGCGACGGCCAGCCACGGAAACGGATGAGAGGAAAACAAGAACGAGCGATCGGAGAGACAATTGGAAATTCGGTGTCTGGTGGAGAAAGCCCACAGTCGGGCCTCTCTCCGTCGGAATAAGGTAGTTTTACCACCGCAGACCATCCGAATAGATGCTCGGAGCTGAATGGCTTAAGTACGCAGAGAAGTATGCGAAAACTGATGGAGTACAAGAAGCGACTAGGGAGCTAAATGACTAAATGATTGAGAACTGTGGAATCAAACTGCGGCTAAATGGAACAAACGAGACCACGAGATAACGGTGGAAAATTTGTGATCAAAAGAGGTGCTTAGGGAGCCCTATCCGCCTGCGCACGATGTAATGCTGTGATGTAGTCCAGTGGGGAAAAGAGATGATCAACTACGAAAAACCAAGACCAGTCGTGATTCGAAAGACAATACCGCAATTTGTTCGATAACGGTAATGTCGCTGAATCACCCTGGATGAAAACTCACCATCCCTTTCGTTTATTTATCATGTATCTGTCAATGTCATTCCGGTCGAGCACAAGACCTGTCAATAGCGCTCATCATCCGAAGAAAAACTCTGTGCATCCTATTCGAACAAGCAGTGATGCCACATGTTTTTTGAAATGTCTGTAGAAGAATAATTAAAATGTCTGTAAAAGTCTGTAGATGGTTGTGTAAATCCTAGTTACACTAGAATATTACTTTAAAAGTAGATTAAAAATAGAATTCTATTAAGAAGGAATCACTCGTATTCGAATACTCTAGTGCAATTTTGCTAAACACTATTACCCTTTTAAAAGTCTGCAGATCTCTGGTTATGTCTATCGGAGGCTATCAAAAGTCTGTAAAATACAGACATGTATGTAAATTTGGCATCGCTGCGAACAAGGGCCATTGACAGGTCCCGTACTCGATTGGAATGACACTGACAGATAAATGGTAAACAAATAATAGAGATGGCGAGTCTTTATCCTGAGGGATTCAGCATCCTTAGGTAAAAGCAGAGATGATGCTTATAAAGCTGCGCGAAGCCAAAAGTTCCAATCGAACCCAAAACAACTATGCACTTATCCAGCTGGGTTGGTATTGTGCTGCTTTGACGTTTAAATTGGGAGGAAAATCAGCCCCCTGCTAGGCAGCCATTTTGTCCTAGCCAACATCTGCCTTTGTTCAAATCAAAACAACCCAATGCTATTGCACAGGCGACATGGGCCTAGATGCAGCTAGGCCCACATATGTTGACTACTGTCAAAGTCTGTATATCTCCATAGAGGATGACAGGAGTGACACCCTCCTGAGGAAAATAAAACTTTTACACGACGAATTGGGAGGCAAACAAACCGCTTCTGGGCCTGAGGGGAGGGCGGTAGTATAAAAATGCGAGATATCAGTGTGCGTATTTTAAACGTCAGATATCTCAATTCCCAATGAGCAATGTAAACAAATATGGCGGATTTGGAAAGTAATGCATGGGGAGTATTGAGATTAAAATAAAAAGAAATGCATGTCTTTATGTTTACATACGAAGAGTGTAAACTTCATATACATATATACTAAATAACGTTTACGATACAAATACGAGTAAATTTGAACACATTAAAATTTACAAATCCATTGATCGATTGTCTAGTCCTCACTTTATATAGCTGGTAGGTTCAGTCTGAAAATTATAAACTTACTACTTTTCACCCAATATCGTGACATTCGTCATAAATATTAATTTTGAATGGCATCAGTAAACAATGCGGCAATATTGCTTATACTCATCAACTGCATCCTCGATATATTCTGTCTGGAGCAACGAAAAACATGAAAAATGCTCAATAACATACATCAATGCGTTTCCGAATTGCATAATTGAGCATTTTGCAAACTATTTCATAAAAGGAATTCGTCAAGCATTCATTAAGTCACTCGCTGTTTACACAATATTCCTGGTTGCCAAAACTAGCAGACAAAATAACTTGGAAAACAATACAGCCAAATTTACTGTTTTCTCTCCGCGTGTCTTGATATTTAAAAGTTGATCGCTACTAATAACCCAAAGACGATGTTTTAAAAAAAATCGTCTTTGGGTTATTAGTAGCGATCCATACCCACCAACACATCGAGATGCGCTCGCGAACACACCCGATACATCAACGCGTCAAGTTTCAATTAGAACAGTAATAATTATAGGCGTCACCTATCTTCAAACAAAAAGAAATTTCACTATAACCCACCCGTCATCATCACGAGCTTCGAGCGCCGGAAAAGTGTTAATGCCGGAATGAAAAACGAACAAAACAAAAAACAAAGGCGTAAAGACGCGCTCTGATAGACTCTAATTAGCATTCGAAAATTATCGACTTTTTATTAATTGACGCCGCGCTCCTAATTAACCAAATCCTAGCCGGCCCTACGAAACGATGCGACGGTGCTGCCTCTTAAAACACAACACTTAGCAACCGGCCCGTTTCGCCTTCGCTTCCGACCATACCAACCACGAAACTCAAGCCTCGAGACAGCAGGGTCAGCAGATGGTTCGTAACACTTCACAAACGCATTATCACTATAATCGGTTGAGTGGAAATAAAAATAAAAACACTTCGAGCGATGTGATGAGAGCACCGCACGAGATCTACTGATGCATTTCCCCTGGGGTTGATTGGCCAATCTCGACTATTGTGGTGACTGTTGCTGTGCTGGTAGGGTACAGTTGTAAGGTTCCACTAGAGCTTCTAGTTTCAGTTAGTGGATATTTTAAGTTTGAAATTAATTATTAATAATATCTAAAATATATGAATCATGAATTTACATTTCGACTTCATCTCATCAGTATTTGGCAGAAATAAATTGGTCACCAGATAGACGCTATAACCCAAAATGCAGCACGACTTGCATTTACAAGTAAACAACTGTTTACAGGTGAAGTTCAAGAAGCATAGAAGTTCTGATTGTTGATGAAAATATAGCGAAATAGATCAATGGTTAGGATAACAAGTCAATTCGTTCAAATGGACTGTACTGTTTCCTAAGAATAAACATGTATTAAATAATTTTCTCTATGATGTGCCCTTCAATTTTCTGGTGAACATATCGGGTCTCCCAGATACTGATGAAATGATGTCGAAACACAATTTCATGACATAAAACAATAGTGCTTTGCTCCAACTGGTAATACTAATCTCTAGAAATTAGCGCACCAGTGAAACGTCAAACAAACAGGCTAATGTCATTTAAAAAGCTACTTTCTACAAACACATTATACGGAATAATGATCACTAAAATCAAAGCATTTAAAAGCTTTCATTCATCGCTTCGTTAGGCTATTACTGATGAGAAATAATATCAACTATGGTAAACAGGAGAGCCCGTCGGAATGCGTTTATTGTTGATAAAAATATAAAGTCGACACAATCGACAGTTACAAACAAAGCAACTACCAACATTATTCAATAGTTTGGAAACAAAACCTTTTCGCATTTTTTTGTTCCGAAAGCACAACTCTTCAAACATCCCTCCGTTGTTCGTAGTCCTATTAAAAGCAAAAAAACACACATTGACATAACCTACAATTGGCTATCTGGCTAGCCGCTCGCTTTGCCGTCGTGTGGCAAAATTTCATCACGTCCCAAATCAAATTAAAAGCAGCCTGACCAATTTCTCTAAACAATATTGGTTCGATCCGGCTCGTGCTATGCAGCATAGCTTAGTTACGTAATACCCGTCGGTTTCATTCCGGAAAGATAATACACGCTTATTCGCAATAGCTTACAGTTTGAGTAGTTAAATACCATGGAAAGTGCTTGGTCGTGATTCGTTGGTTGGTCAGTTTTTAAATGAACCGCGTATTAGTTGGACCTACGCCAGTGTCCAACTAAAAAGCATCTGAGTGCCAAAATCTCATAACAAATCCACTTTGACAATCAATCTGACAACCATCAGAATGTGAATACAGTCGTGATTCGCTGGTTGGACATTTTTTAACTGGACCGCTTTTTAGTTGGACCTCCGCTAGTTGGACCATTGTCCAACTAAAAAGCATCTGAATGTCGAAATCTTATGTCAAATTTACTTTGACAATCAATCTGTCAGATGTGAATAGATGCAATTACACTACTAACATCTCCTTTGGAGAGTTTTTGACATCTGTCAGTCGGTCCAACTAACGAATCAAATTCGTTAGTTGGACACAGATGTGGCCCAACCAGCGAATCACGACTGTAGATGCATTCGCCCTAGTAGCGTCTCCTTTGAAGAGTGTTTGACATCTGTGAGTCGATTAAGATTTCTGACAGATCAATTACAACCACAGATGCAAACTCAAACCAAAAGAATTTGGTTTGTTTTCCTCACGAAAAACCTAACCTCAATTGGTTCTTACAGTGCAAAATGTTTTGTTTTTCTCACAAAATAATTCACCGCCTTTTCTTTTTTAACAGGAATAGAAAGGTCGATAAGCGAATAAATAAAGTGTCTTTCGACTCAATATTAAATAAGGTTTTGACTAAAATGCGACAATGTTTTAACATTTTCATTACAAAACATAAATTTGAATAAACTAGAAAATAAAACTAAATTTCATAACCTATTTTTCAAATTGTGTATTTGTCCTCATATTTTTTCTAGTATTGTAAATAACCGTGTAGAAAATAGTAAAAAAATGACAGTTTTTGTTCCTGCCCGGAAAGAGTTTACCTTTTTATCCCGGGGAACAATATCCAGTTTCCGATATCGATCCCAGCGCCACCACGACGCTGCTGCTGCTGTTGCTGCTGGTGGTGGGTCTTCTTTGTTTCCATGCACCGCCATTGGAGCTGCCAGTACAGATTATATTATATGAACATGTGTGTTTGGTGGATTAAAAAACTTTTTCCCTGGCATGGCATGCTACGTGTACTCGGATTCTGAACGTTCTGTGTGTAGGGAGGGGGTAAGCTCAGTGGCTACATTGGATGAAAAAATGTTAAACTCTTCCTTCGGTGCTGCGGATGAACACGATATTAAGCACGTGTATCAACGCGCAATGGTCCAACTTTTATTGGGAGGGTATATTTACCCTTGTTTTACTGACGAAACTGTGGATTAGGCAACGTCAACTGTCCGTATCGATTTGTGTGGACAATTCGAATCAATGGTTTGTTTACTTCGCTGAATATTACAAATAATGCACTCAGTGTCACCCGTGTAACCGATCGGTCTGCAATCGTTTTCTTCGCTTCCCTGGCACAATACTGTCACACTGGAACGAGAGATGTGCGGATACGAAATAACCTAACGTCAAATGCAGCCAGTCTATTTAATCAGAGATGGCATACCCGTAATAATAAGTGCTAGGGGAAGATCACTTGTGATGCTTTTCAAAATTCAACGAAATTAAATGCATTTTCTTTGCAGCTATTTAGAAATTTAGAGTGGTGTTTTCAATCTTTTTTGCACCATGCACCCCCTTTCAAATACTGATCTCCATCGTGTACCCCTTTCTGAAAATTGTTGACCATCATTACCTTGTCAGAATAATTTTCATTTTGGTGAATACCATATTTCTTTCAACTTGAAACCTGTTTCTAGAGACACTCTGCCAGCATCTTAATTCTTGACGCACTGAAACAATATATAAGTACAAATCCAATGGGAATGTTAGGAAAACAAGTTAAAATTTACCCCGCAAAATTTTAACCCCGGTTGAAAACCACGGATTTAGAATGTATTTTTCGTTGCGTGTAAGACGTTATAACCATGCAAGAAACCTCCCGCTTGGAAGAAAAACGGGCAGCCAGCAAAAATCCGTCAGGATTCCGGCAGCTGTCAAAATTATCAAAATGGCGCTGCCAGAATTCAGCTATACTCCTTCCAGTTATGGCAGGCAGATTCGCCTCACCGGTTCGGTTTTGTTTATCGTTGTTTCATTTTCGCCATATTTAAATTTTTCCAAGAAGGATAGTTTTGGCAGATGAAAAAATAGGAAGAAACAAAGATTTTGGTTTCAAACAAGGTAAGTAATATGGATTTCATGTCTCCAGACATGTTTTTATTATAAATTTACATAAAAAAAAATTAAGAAAAAATACAAGCAAAACCTGAAGCGATCTAAAACCGGTCCTGCCGGTGCGTGCCTGGCAGAAATCCGGCAGAAAAAACCGTTAATAACCGTAAGGCGAAAAATTCTGCCAGAAACGGTTGTTGCATTTGAGCCGGCCGGCTGGGCAGCGCTCTGCCAACCAGACCCCCAGAAATTCTGCCAGAGTTTTTATTTCGCTGCCGGCTATCTGGGGGAAATCCTGCCAGGCACGTCCGAGCGGGCTATAACACTACCCCGCTTGGAAGAAAAACGGGCAGCCAGCAAAAATCCGTCAGGATTCCGGCAGCTGTCAAAATTATCAAAATGGCGCTGCCAGAATTCAGCTATACTCCTTCCAGTTATGGCAGGCAGATTCGCCTCACCGGTTCTGTTTTGTTTATCGTTGTTTCATTTTCGCCATATTTATATTTTTCCAAGAAGGATGGTTTTGACAGATGAAAAAATAGGAAGAAACAAATATTTTGGTTTCAAATCAGGTAAGTAATATGGATTTCATGTCCACAGACATGTTTTATTATAAATTTACATAAAATTAAGAAAAAATTAAAAAAATACAAGCAAAACCTGAAGCGGTACAAAACCGGTCCTGCCGGTGCGTGCCTGGCAGAAATCCGGCAGAAAAAACCGTTAATAACCGTAAGGCGAAAAATTCTACCAGAAACGGTTGTTGCATTTGAGCCGGCCGGCTGGGCAGCGCTCTGCCAGCCAGACCCCCAGAAATTCTGCCAGAGTTTTTATTTCGCTGCCGGCTATCTGGGGGGAATCCTGCCAGGCACGTCCGAGCGGGACATCGAAGACTGTATATCAAGAAGACTGGCAACTCTGTCCAGAATCTGGAGACAGTAACAGCAACGCCACTTGCGAGTAAGGGTGGTACTTCCCATAGTGATGCACATACACTTTTAGATTAAGCTTCCTTCAGACAATAGAGGTGCTGTAGCCACCAACAAACTGACATAACACTGTATTTTCAAAGTTGGCAAGATATTATTATAGTTACTAATATTCATAGTTAGGCGGAGACACTGAGCGGAACCAATTGAACATGTCAAATGCCGGAGCCAATCGAGCATGCCGTCACATAATATGTTCTCCTTGGTTGTATATGGAAAAGGTATTGTGATTATGGTCATAACTATTTTACTCTTATCTTGTGTTATCGAGTGTAGAAAAACGAAAAGAATTATTTTTTCTGTAACAAGAAGAGATATGCACACAAGTACGAAATCATATCATCAGATCTTCGAATTGGTTTTTCTATTCGTGCATGTAAAGTTCTTACTCACGAGTACAATGAAATTATTAAGCTAGAGATTGAACATTTGGGACCAATGGGAACAATGAGATGCCAGTGTTTTCTTCCTGAAATAAGTGCTGCCAGTTTTTCGGCTTTTGTGTCTGCCTAACTCTTAATATATGGGATTTTCGATTGATGTGCACCGGTGTAGTGGAGTGCACTGGTTTTGCACTTTCTAGCAGAAGTGTCAATGGAACATACCCAGTTTTCTGCACTTCTGCTAGAAAGTGCAAAAACAGTGCAGTTCCAGTGCACTCCACTACACCGGTGTCAGTCAATCGTAAATCCTAATAGTAACTCTTGGGGTTTTCGATTGATTGACACCGGTGTAGTGGAGTGCACTGAAACTGCACCGTTTTTGCACTTTCTAGCAGAAGTGCAGAAAACTGGGTATGTTCCATTGACACTTCTGCCTAGGGGCAGATCACTCTAGGAATGTATAGCAAATTTGCATCAACTTAGAAAAAATGTATTTAATTTTCATTTTTGCATCAACTTTGCACTACTTCGCAGAAAAGATTACTTAACAATCGTCCTACGCTGATCCACTTTGTTCGATGTTTTGTTGAATGTAGGGCTGTTTTTTGTAGGGTTTTGACTAGGGTTGCCACCTCGGGAAAGGCGTTGACCCGGAGATTTTTACTGACCAAAGCAAACAAAAAGTGTAATAAAGCGATTGCACGACATTTTAGAATTCAAGCTATTTGTACACGAGGCGACAGGACACACGTTCCAAAAAATATTCACCATGGATTTTGTTCTACCGCGTAAAAAACCTAAGTGTATATACTTTTTCAATCTTTCTGTAATTTGTCATAAAATTTAATCCTGGTTGATTGGAAAATTATCAAAATTACCTCACAATCACCGTAGAGTGATCTCGTCTATATCGTCAAAATAAAGCTGTAAATTTCTCAAGTTTATTTATTTATATTTGTTTCATCGGTTTTATTAGTGTACAGTGTCTCTTCTCCGGCTAAGCGCAAAGAACACAAAAGCACTAGCCATTCTCGCTGCGGCGGATAAGTCGAACGAGCGTTGTTCTGATCCACAACTAACAGAAGAAGGAGAAGTACTTTGTGGTCTCGGTAATTCGTCACCAGACGTTCCAACAAAGGCCAACACTTAGTACCATTGCCAACAGTTGGGGGTCACTGCAAGAGCAGCAACAACACCTGAAGCACTCGTTTTATGTTGACCTAGCCATTCAGAAACCCGCCATCCCTTGATGCAGCTGCAGATAGGCACCACCAACAACGAAGAGATTTCGTAAAGTTGCGGGAAAATAACTTTTGAGCGACTCAGTGTACGCAAAATTTTAACATGTAGCGAACTATTATTTTCCTTAAACTGTAATAAATTTGATTTGTTTTTCATTTTCGTTGTTTCGCGACGAAATTATAAATATTCGGTGGACCCGTCTGAGCCAGAAAAATAGTACATACAGCATAAATACATATTAAGAAAAGAATCAACTAAATTCAAAAAGGTTCAAGCACAGAACAGACATTCATGATCGAACAATTATATTAAAAAACTTGTGTAAACATTTGAATTAGAACACTAGCGCCGCCACACCAGCTATTCCAACTAAACGTCAAACCTATTCCGTTACCGGTTGGGAATCCTGAATGGATTCCAGCTCAAAGGAAACAACCGATTCCGACTCAATCGGTTGATGCATTTGAGCTGAAATCCATACTGAATCTCTTAGTATTCCGAACCGGTTCCAGAATTATTTGACTGGGTAGAGGTGAAATCGCCGTCAATTCAGTCGAATTTAGCCGCTAAAACATGACGAGAGTAGCGCACCTGGTGGAAATATCCCAACTATCTTAAAAACATTAGGGATTTTTACACAAGTTGAATGCTGAAGATAGACGTCTGTTCTCTGTGGTTTAAATTATCAATTTTTCAACTAAACCTGGAGAAATTGATGTAAAACTCGGAGGCCCGGAGATCGCTCTCGAAAACCGGAGGCTCCTGGTCAAACCCGGAGGGGTGGCAACCCTAGTTTTGACGTATTACACGCAACGCAAAATACATTGCACGCAACGCAAAATGCATTACGAATATCTATTTTGATGGAAAGAAATGCATTTAATTTCGCTGATTTTTAAAAATGCATCACAAGTGATCTGCCACTAGCTCTAGATATTATTGTGCCTTGCAGGATAATCGCTCGATTGCGATTTTATGAAAGCTCAATTCAGATAGGCGCGTGACAGCCGCCTATATAAATTTATAGGCAGCTTTTTCCTTGAAGCTTTCGAAAAGCACACAGCTGGCAGAAAAATAAAGCTCCACTGAAATCTGCTTGCGGAGCAACTGCGGCAGTATTTGATGCGCCTTTCAGACGCCCGCAATGTGAGATTTTATTATAAGCGCGACAATATTAGACTGGGACGGGACCTGCGGAAAGAAAAAAAACGCGTGTCAAATTGATCCAGCACGCAAATGTCAGATTGAACCGGCTGTCCTCAGAGTTATTAATATGGGGAGTATTCTATTTGAAATTAAGTAAATGCTAACTTTTTTTTCAAATGTTCAATAAATTAATCATTAGATCAATAATGATAGTGGAGATGATAGTGCTTTCATTAATTTCGAGATCGTCAAATCTTGTGAACTTCTCCCACTGTTTTCACAAATCGGGATTCACCGGAAAATGGTGAAAAGTCATCTCCGGATTTTTCGCTTTACTACGACCGCAATTTTTGACCTTGCAATTCATGATAATGGATTCACAAAAAAAATGAAAGTTCAATTCTTGTTTGTTCTTTAAAAAAGTCATGTCATTTCTTGAACTACACCAAGTATTAGTGTGTGTGACTCGAAGTAGTAAGATATAACAAACAAAAAGAAAGAATAAGAAAACACGAATCCGCAGGTCCCGTCACAGATATTAGAGAGTCGACGCAAAATTTTGTAACTCATACCCGGTCAAAAAAAGCGGACGACCATGGTCAGGCGATTTAAACAGTTTGACGTTTGACTCAACTCGCCTGTGCTAATTGCCCCTCGGAACAAATGCAATTTGCGAATGCGATTTAAAGGCAATTTCAATACTTAGACAAATTTTCTGGCGGCTGAAATGGACTTGGTTGTTTTTCGCGTTTTTCCAACATGGCTGTTCATGTTTGGCTTAAGCTTAAAATTGTTCTTTTAACAATTGGCATGTTCTCGCTTGAATTTTGTTTGTTTCATGCACTTCATTAAGCCAACGAATGTGGGAAATTGTGGAATCGTGTGTATGTATAGTAGGACAAGATATCTGACCTAAAATCTTAATGAACGTCCGATCGTGGTAAGTTTTGGTGTGCAATATCATTTTCACCATTGATTCTTCGTATCGTTTGGTGGCGTTTCTGTGAGTAGATAATGAATCCGAAAATAAGTATTATTTGTAATTTTCATATTAGGCAACAAAGGGCGATTAAATGGCGCGTTCCGTGGGCGATTTAAAAAATAGGGTGGCAAAAAAATGACGGCGGAAAATCGCCCAAATGTTGCATTTGAAATAGTCCCCTAATTGCCAGCAATTTGCTGGCAAATTGAAGGGCAATTAGCGCATCCGAGTTGGCAAATTACCCCCCGTTAGCCAGCAAATTGCCCTTTTTGACCGAGTACTGTCAAACGGACGTTCGTTTGACAGTACGAGTTACGAAATTTTCAGACTCTCTAATCATCATCGAAACGGGCCCATATTATTGTTATTCTTCGTGTCCGATAGGTAGACGATTTAAGTGTTCAATAGGTAGATTTGCTTCAGTCTTTGCGCAACTGTTCTTTATAAACGGGCCCATATTATTGGCTCGAATCAAAACTCGTCGAAATGTCAATTGACGATAGGTTCATCCGGAGTGTTCATTTGTGTTTACATTTTGCTAGCGTTGCCAATTTTATTTTGTGTCCACCACCCAATGTGGCTACGCCACATCGCTTTTGCGCATGCTGTCCGACTTCGCTACCGCTCAGTCGGACTTAAACTAGGGATAGCTTCTATGTTTGAGTAAGCCGGGCAAACGAGTGGATCCCAGGTTCGCTTGCTTCCGACGGCGGATCGGTGCTTCCGACGTCTAATGTATTGCCTAACTGTCAAATTTTCTATGGGGTTTGTTTACTTTCGACAAGTTTTGATTCGAGGCAACAATATCCAGCCCTATTTTGCCTGATATTTGTTCTAAACTTTGCGGTTGGCGCTAATAGTGTATATTTTCAATTCTTTCGCTATTTTGAATCGATTCCGTCGCGTGCCGCATTAAAAAAATATCAGAATCACGAAATAAACTGTGCTAGAAAATATTAAGAATCGGTATACATTGGAGCACGGTATAGAAATTCACTTCTAGCTATCTTATTTCGCAAGCAATATGTACCTGTAGAAAGCGAAGTGAAACCGAATATATCCAAAAACGTATTTTGCAAGTAAGTTACTAGCAATATCATAAATGAGCATTGAAATTCGTGACGTTCTCTATCAATGAAGCTTAAAAGCTACCCCTGTATCGAAGAAAGAAGATACTCGAATATAAAAATCCAATCTTATAAATCGTTCCGTTATTACTGTACCTATAAAGTTGAATATCGCCCAAAAACAACTGTAACTGTAGTTCGTATCATACTACCAAAAACATCACGACAAAGACAAAACCCTCCATCCTTTTCACCAATTCAAATGATTTCGTCAGCTTGACTGAATTTCCTGTTCGGCTGAATCATACTCCTTCCCCTTCCGCTATCCATCCGGAGCATAACAAACGACGGTAAGGTACCTAATACTAAAAAGTTAAGAAAATGTCACACCAGCCGGTGCACTTCCCAGATTGGTTCCGCTCCGTGAGCACACTTGCTAGGATGTGTCGTCACACCGGTTGCCAGTTTTAGTCGCAAAAATTTAACAAATTCCGGGCACACAGAACGGCTTCCCGGGCCGAACTGATTACCTACCATCAGGCGATGACAGTCCTTTTCTTTTAGAGCTTTTAGAAGCCGTGGGGAGGGTAGAGACAAAGTCACTTCCATCTGATGCAGGCATCCAACGGAAGGATGTGAATCAAACGCGCGGAAGCGTTGCTAATACGACACACACACATTGCATGAACCGACCGGGCCCGGGAAGGAAGATTAGGATCGACACCGAACGTGTTTTCGATTGCGGGTGTTTTCTGTCGAAACGATTAAACTTATTTTCGAGTTGGGATGGGATGAAACATCGAATGATAGAGTTGGTGGGACTTTGAAATGACAGTGCTCCGGTTGATTGTCCTGATTTGTGGGTAGAGTGTTTTTGTTTATCTTAAAGAATTTGATAATAAATTTGAAATGATTCGGTAAACAAGGCAAGATTATCGATAACGTGGCTGCTTGGGGAATTGTATTTTCCTTTCAATCCACGATTCACGCTTTGATCCAGATAAGCGAAGGAAAATTGCGCAGAACCAACTGGAAACACACAAGCAGCAGCGAACCTTGTTTGCAATGATTAGATTCGAAGCTTGTTTGATACTTTTTCGGGTAAAAATCAAAGCAGGTGCTGCTTTTCCGAGCTTAACATTCCACTGGAATGGATCCTAAACCTTGTTGATTCAACTGAGCAGGGTTGCTAGATAGTCAATCATGTTAATATTATCCGAGACAAGAATAAATGAGACTTCAAAATCCGCAGGGCAATCCCCTAGCACCAATTGTTTTGATTATCTACATCAAAGATTTGCTGCTTTAAGCCAGCTTATCCTAGACGAGATCCACTGCTGATGACAACTGTTCTGAATGAAACTGACAACTTGACATCACTGCTTCTGTACCGCTGCTGACGGCACATCAGACACAACGCATGGCAGCAAGAATTTCGAACAAATATTTTACTTCAACAATTCCCGGCCGTTCGAGAGTAGACACAGCCGTGGAAGATGAAAGGCATTCCAAGCGTGTCCGGATTTTCATCATCATCCTCGTATCACAACGCCACGAGTGAAAAGCAACATCAGTAGGTACCTACAACAGAGTACACAGCCAGCTTTATGCGTTCGGTGGAAAACAACGCGAAAAAAAATTCCACCCCCGAAGGCTAACTTTTCCGTGCGGTCGCTTCATCCTGTGCTTGCCGGCTTTTGGTATGTCCGTTGTTCGGTGGAGGGGAAAAAATAGCAGGTAGCAGCTATCTGCCCCGTGATGAGAGGTACCAAAACAGACGCCATTTTACATACAGCCTCTCACGCACAGAACATCACATTCATTAAGCCAAGCAACATGAAAACATTAGCGAATTATTTTCATGCTCCGAGGCGAAAGGAGGTCCTTTGAAGCGCAGGCAGTCGGAACATTCCGCAGCTAATAGCGAGGGAGTACGAGCTGTTCTGGGCGCTCGTTGGCTGCATGTTTTTCCTTTGTTACACGTTTTTTGCGTATCTTTTTGCGATGCTAACATGTTATGTTGTGGATGCGGAGAATTTTGGTTTAGCAAACAAATTTGATTTTACGAGGATGTGCTGTTCCGGGAGTATAAATTGAGCTGCTCTTTTGTTAAACTGATAGTTTCTAACGATTGTGGATTTTCGGATATATGTAAAGCGGTTAGTTACTGTATTCAATATTCAAAGAAACTACTACTGGTTTTCCAGGTTTTTGAAAGTGTACATGTTATCCTCAAAAACATGTTGGATGAGATCAACGAGCGTCTCTTGGCAGAGTCTGGCAGATTCTTCAGCAGGTTAAATTTGATTCAGTCTGGCACTGGGGCTTTACTATTACATGATAAGGGAGCAAGTGAGAACTCCACTATCAAAAAAGGTGTTTCGTTCGCGCTATCGTGAGGGGACGCGGCGCGGTGGATCTTCTATTCCGAACAAACCTTCTTGGCGAAATTGAATATCCAACGGTTTGAATATTCCACGCTCTCATTAGTACCTACTGTTTCGGTTTCGCATACGCTAGGCCGTGCCTCAAAGAGTGCTCATCGATGTTTCTCGCGTTAATCCGTCAACGAACCGGCGCCAGTAACTACGTTGGCTTTCATCAAACTTTTCATTCGCGTGTCTAACGTTGCGTACTGTCGATAGCTAGTGGGTAGCCCGTTGTCCCGGAAGGTCATATAGGCGGCGGTCTTCTCCACGTCCACGTCTGAGCACTCTATGTCTCAGTCTCTTGGTTGGTAAATGACTGGGTAATGCGTAATATAGACCGGTGGTTCACCACAGTGGTCCTTAGCCTCTTGTCCAGTAACTCCTATCCCTACCTCCCCGCGGTGCCAGCTGAGGTACGAGTAACCAGAGGAAAGATCAGGTAGCCAACCCCGGTGGGACCATGTTCGTTTGCTGACAGGGAAAGGGGGGCTACTCTTTTCGGAGGGTGAGTCCATCCGAGCGTATGTTCCCCATGTTAGGGGTGGCTCAAAACAGTGTCTGTTCTCCAAGTTAGGGGCGGGTTCTCCGGTGAGACAGGAAGTTGGGGTAGGCCAAACAAGCCGCCCTGGAAAACTAACCGTTACGAACAATGCAGAAGAAAATACGAATCGGAACAATCGGCGTACACCTACGCGACGTAACCAACGATCTTGACCCCCGGAGGGAACAACGGCCAACGATGCGTGAACTTCGCAGCCTCCCGTGGCATGGTAGTCCGAAGTACCTTCTCCCCCCGCAAAGATATCCAGAAAGCCACCTGGAGAACACCTGACCAACGCACCGAAAACCAAATCGATCACGTTCTAATCGACGGGCGATTCTCCTCACGCTGCCATCTGGCGACCAAGGTCACCCTGGTGCGCTCGCGGGCTCCCCTATTTCCACGTAGCTCGAAGCACTCCTCATCTTCCCGAATGACCAACCCGACTGGCATCGTGCTCGCTATCACGCTGGATGCATCGTGTGATACCGTGCGGTAGGCAGATATCACTCTGAGGCACAGCACGCGGTAGGTGCTCTCCAGTTTCTGTAGGTAACTGGTTACCCTCAGTGCTCTTGACCATGACGGGCCGCCGTACCTGAGGATAGATACGGCAACGCCTGCCAGTAACCTACGTCTACTGGCGCACACCTTTGAGCTGTTGGACATCATCCTCGATAGAGCCGCAACAGCAGTCGACGCTCTCTTGTATGTATAGTCGACATGGCTGCCGAAGGTCAGCTTGTCGTCTATAATGACTCTGAAAGACTTCAGACTTCGCTGTGAAGTGATCGCGACTTCTCCCACATGGATAACTGCATGTTGTGCCGACTTGCGGTTGTTGACGATAACTACCTCCGTCTTATGATGAGCGAGCTCCAGGCCTCTCGCGCTCATCCATTCCTCCACCGTGTTGATCGCGTGTTCTGCGGTTAGTTCTACCTCAGGGATTGACTCCCTGTAGACCTCCAAGTATACGTCGTCAGCAAAGCCGACGATCTTGACCCCAGGAGGGAACTTCAGTCTCAGAACCCCGTCATACATGAGGTTCCATAGCACCGGGCCTAGGATCGAGCCCTGCGGGACTCCGGCGGTAATCGGAACCCTTTTCTGACCGGCATCGGTCTCGTATAGCAGTACGCGGTTCTGGAAGTAACTTTCCAGGATCCGGTACAGACTCACCGGTAGGCTAAGCCGGTGTAACGAGAGCACGATGGCATCCCAGCTTGTGCTGTTGAATGCGCTCTTCACGTCAAGTGTCACTAACGCACAGTATCGAATGCCTCGCCTTTTCCGTTGGATCGCTATCTCGGCAGTCTTTATCACTGAGTTGAGAGCGTCCACTGTGGACTTACCCTTCCGAAAGCCAAACTGGTTGCTTGACAGGCCGTCCGTACCTTCCGCGTACGGGGTTAGCCTGTTGAGGATGATCCTCTCAAGCAGTTTGCCAGTCGTGTCGATCAGACAGATTGGTCTGTACGCCGATGGGTCGCCTGGCGGCTTCCCGGGCTTCGGCAACAGCACCAATTTCTGCCTTTTCCATCTATCGGGGAAACGGCACTCGTCAATGCATCTCTGCATAGCTAGCCTGAACATGTTCGGGTTCTCTATGATCGCTGCCTTGAGAGCGTTGTTTGGAACTCCATCCGGCCCTGGAGCTTTGTTCATTGCTAGGGATTTAGCCACTGCGAGTAGTTCTTCATTCGTCACCGGAGCCACCGTTTCGGTCGTGCCTGCACTGTTTCGTAGTGCAGGTGGCCAGGGGCTTGTGGTTCGAGACGGGAAGAGTACTTCGATAATCGTCGCCAACCGGTCCGAAGACCGTTCTGGGGGTAAAGAGCCACCTTTGGTCTTGGTCATCACTATCCTGTAGGCGTCACCCCACGGATTCGCGTTGGCACTCTCACACAGGTTGTCGAAACACGCTCTCTTGCTGCTTTTAATAGCCTTGTTAAGGGCCAATTTCCCAGCTCGAAACGCTTCACGGCGGTTCTCTCTTGCATCCTCGGTGCGAGCTCTTTGCATCCTACGTCTAGCTCTGAGGCAGGCTGCAATCTCGGCAGTCCACCAATATACCGGGTATCTGCCGTTTCTTGGCTGTGTTTTTCTCGGCATAGTGGCGTCGCATGCGCGTTATAGAACAGCTACCAGCGCATCCCCGCGTACCTGACAGGGATCTCCCGCCCTCGGATGCTGCACACCATAGTTGATCATAAAGCGGATTGCTAAATGATCGCTATGGGTGTAGCCTTCGTCTACCCTCCATTCCATGCCCGGAGCCAGACTCGGGCTGGCAAATGTTACGTCAATCCACGCCTCCACCTTGTTTCAACGGAATGTACTAGCGGAGCCATTATTAGCTAGCATAGTATCGAGTTTCACAAGCGCTTCCATTAGCGCTTGACCCCTGCTATTTGTACAGCGGCTGCCCCACTCTACTGCCGAAGCGTTAAAGTCTCCCGCTATGACTACCGGTTTCCGGCCCACTAGGTCTGACGAAAGCCTGTCGATCATCTGGTTGAACTGTTCTATGGGCCACCTTGGTGGAGCGTAACAGCTACAATAGAACACACCATTGATCTTGGCAATCGCAACACCCTCGGCGGAGGAGTGTATTACCTCTTGAACCGGGAACCGTCCCGTTGTACAGATTGCCACCATTCCAGACCCGTCCGACACCCAATTGCCGTTGCTGGCAGTGATGTTGATAGGGGGGCGACATCTGTCCTCGACTCCGAGACCGACTGCCACAGCAGCTGTTGGGCTGCTGCACAATGGTTAAGATTTAGCTGTGTGACGTTCACGGCTTCTTCTTATTTACCTCACCGAAGGGACACGAAGGTCCGCCCATAGCACGTTTATGGGCTTACTTCTTAGCGGTGCAGATAAGGCACTTGTGCGCCTTAGTGCAACCCCGCTCCTTATGACCCTCCTCGCCGCAGCGACGACATAGTTTGCTCCTGTCTATGCCCTTGCACTCGTAGGCTTTGTGGCCGGACTCAAGGCACCGATAGCACCTATCCAATGAAGGTGGTTGGGGTATGCTAATTGGGCATACCGACCAGCCGATCTTCAGCTTACCTCTCTCGGTTACTTTTTTGGCATCCGCCTTCAGTAGCCTGAAGTAGGCTACTTGGGTGCCAGAGGGTCCCTCTCTAAAGCGCACAGAGGCCCGCTCGATTGTCACGTCGCATTGCTCCTTAACGGCTGCGACGACATCTTCTGCGGTCGTGAACTCGTCCAGATGCTTGCACTGGGGAGTCATTTCCGCCCCTAGCGACCTGACTTGGGCGCCTTCACCAAGGACCTCTTGGGCCAAGGCCTTGTACACCGCACTAGATTGTGCGCCTCGCTTCAGCACCAGAAGCATTTCTCCCGTGTTGGTGCGTCTCACGCTACGCACATCTTGCCCAAGGGCCGAAAGGCTTTCGGCCGCCTTCATCGACTTTAGGACGTCGGCGTATTTGTCCTTGTCGGTTTTTAACCACAAGGCCTCGCCTCTGTCCATGGCCTTTTTCGCGGGCCGCGGTACCTCCGGTGTCGGTGCAAGCTTCTGCTTGGTGACCAGCGTCCAGGGGTTTAGGCCCCCCTGCCCCAGTCGCGCCGGGTTACTGGTACCAGACAACAAGGCTCTAGCCTGAACGGTAAGGTAAGTACTCTATGTCTCACCATGGGTGGGGAGGACGCCCGCACTAGTTCGCGTCTGGTTTGAATCACAGTGTCGAGAATCAAGCCAGCCAAAAGCCCGTACTCTTCCTCCGGAGGAAGCTCCTATGTGGGCTCAATTTTGCTGGATATCGCGGACGCGTAGCTCTTCTAATCATTATTTCGGGTGAGTTCATATGGAAAATTGATTGTTTTTGGTGGCCCTGAAGCGTTAGCAGAGGGATAAGTCTCTTCAGCTCGGACGCTTTGGAGGGCCAGGAATCCGAAGTTGTCGTGAAGTGAGTGAATCACCTATGCCGATGCGTGTGCGGTGTGTCTCCGGGGGTTCGCAAACTCGGCGATCTCCAAGAGAGCTTGAAGGAGCTAGAAGAGGAGGCAAAGCTCGAAGAGCAGAAGATTACAATTAAGCGAGCTGTATTTGCAAAACATTTAGAGCTAGAAACTACACCCTATGAAACAGGATGCAGAAAAGGAGAGGATGCAAATACAGATGACATTCGAGAAACAACAGTTGGATGAACAATTCGCTACTGAAAAGGCTTTCCACATTCAACAGCAGAACATGCGCGATGAATTTGATACTAAATTTAAAGCATTAAAAGTGAAAGGAGCCGCTAAACTTTGCCATCTGAACCCTGATGCGCCCGAAGAACTCGACGCCGAACACAGAAACACCGTTACGAAACCCGCTAACTTCGTTCAATGACCGGAGTGGTCTCATCCAGCTACAGAAGGAGAGACCGTACAACAATGACGAAACCAGCTCGTCGGAAGAGGAAGAGGAGCTGGTTGGGGAGGAAGTAGAAAATTTTACATACACGATCGGACCGACGAAAGCTCCGTTATCAGCACGACAATTCTTAGCCAGGAAACTACCTATCTTCACAAGGCGATGCGAGGAATCGCCCATGTTCGTGAGTAGCTTTGAGTCGTCGAATCAAGCGTGTGGCTTTTCGAATGTGCAAAATCTAGCTAGACTCCAGGAATGTTTAAAAGAATCAGGTTTGGAAGCTGTCCGTAACCGCTTGTTGCTGCCAGATTTAGTGCCGATGGTGATAGAAATGCTTCGGTTATTGAACGGGAGACCAGAACAACTGCTGAACACGCTTTTGAGTAAAGTTCAAAAAGCAGATCCTCCGAGGTCGGATCGCCTGGAAACATTTATTAATTTTGGCATTTTGGTTCAGCAACTTGTCGACCATATGAACGACAATTTAGTGAATTCAATGTTGGTCGAGAAACTCCCTTCCGGTTCAAAGCTTGATTGGATTCGTTTCAAGAGACAGAAACAAAACGTCACCTCACGTACATTAGCTGATTTTCTTTCGGACATTATATCCGAAACAAGCAAAGTGACACTGTTCATGGAACTACAGTTGCAGTTTCGAACAAATAAACCGATAGCACGGTCCAAGGAAGACAATACGCATAGTATTGCAGAAAATAGCGGATACACAAACAACAAGAAACCGTGCAAAATTTGTAGTCGCACTGACCACCGCCGTCGCAATTGTGAGAAATTTCGTAAGTTGAAAATGGAGGAACGATTAGAAGCAGTGAAAAAAATTCAGCTATGCAAACTGTGTCTGAATGAGCACGGCTCAGCCCGTTGTAAATTGAACTTTAGGTGCAACGTGAGCAACTGTAAAGAACGACACTATACTCTTTTACACCCTTCCCAGCCTTGGCCCTGTTCGGAATTGTACCGACCACAATCTACGAGCCTTCAGACCCACCCGACGCTGTACGGAATCTGTTCTCCCACCGGAACTCGATAACAGCTTTCGGTACCTGCGCAACTTTGTCGTATTCAGCACGCATGAAGGTGATCCCACCTGTTCTCTACTTTCAGCAGGCAACTCCTGAGGCAAGCAGTGGAGCAGTGCGGAACTGATGAACAACTTTAGTCGTCATGGAAGTCCTGAAAGATTGATGCCATTCTGTAGGACGCACAAAGATCTCTGCACCTGTCCCTCGGCCAAAGACCACGATGGAAGGATACAATCGCTTCCGTCACAAAGGCCCTCAGAAATAGCTTCTATGAGGAAATCTCACACCAATATCCAAAACGTTCGGTGAAACAGAATGCTCCGTCAAACTCCGTCAGGTTGATTCAGTTTCTTGATCAATTTGATTTCATTGACGTCTAACCACAGACTAACAGACATAACACCCGAAAACGATGCTTCACCCGCTTTAACGGTCATTATAAATATGTTTGTAGTTGGGACTTTGGCCACATTTGCAATGAAGGCATCACTGACATATGAACAAACATATGGGGGATAGACCACTAGTGAAAAATTGTTCCCAAACCTGAGGGGTTACAAACCAGCAAATGAGTGTTTGGGAACGTAAATAAAAGGTGGAGCTAGTATTCTGGGAAAATTGCCGGTTCGACGTTTTTTGAGGAAATTCCCTCATAGTGTTATGTCGGTTAGTCTGTGGTCTAACTGTGAGTATCAACACGCGAACGCTTGAAAGCCAAAATGGGGATAATTTTTGTGTTTACGAAAATAATTAACGGAACGAAAGGATTTTCAACACTGGATTCCTTATCAACAGAATGAGTTGAATTAGTCGAAACCACCTGGTATTACTTTCATTAACCATTAGGTATAACATTCAACGAGTTGTTCACACCTGGCAGCTTAGTTATAATTTTAAGTAGCGCCCAAAAGTCATGGAATTATTTCCTAGTTTTAAATCGATCGTAGTTGTTTGCATTGTAGTAACTTGCATCCTGGCAAATAATGACTCAAAGAGCGGCGAAGAGAAAACGGAAGAGCTTAAGACGGATCAAAACATCCAGCCCTCGGGAGTGAATGTACCTATGGGTATTCCCGTTGCAATAAACATATATGGTGGGTGGCACGGTGATGCAATTATTGGTGATTTGGGGGATGATTAGATTAGAAGTGCACTGAAAGACTGTGGGAGACTAGATAGTAGTGGAACCGAGGGCGTTCCGATTGTACAATATGTTAAAATGAATGATTATTCTGATAGGAAAAGAAGTCACCAGTAATTGACAGTAGAAGTTATCCAATGTAACAACAACAACGTTGAAGAATGACAGGAAGTTGAACCATCAGAGTGCATAGTGGAATTGCAAGTAGAGAATAATTTGAAATATTATTATACAATACAATATAGCACTTATATATTCGTTAACAACAAAACTGTTACTTTTTTCATCGACATGCTTTTGTCGAAAAGTGATTGTGATCAATCCCAAGCCGTCTGTTATCTGTTGTCTAGAAATGTTCTGACGGTGTTTACGTTGAGATTCCACCTGGGATTCTGACTCACGGTTCACCTGAAGATGCTGAATCTTTGTACAAGAACTCGACTTTTCAATCTGTTGTTAATCACCTGCGTTCAAGAAGGAATCAAAGAGATTTTCCTCGATTTAAGTATTGCTGATAGATCCCGTCCTGGGTTGAAATGTTACTTACAGATAAAAGGTGCACCAACAAATTGAGATGGTGATGTGAAAATTTAGCTTTAATGTTTATTTGGCTTTAATCTTCAAGGTCATGCGCCGTGTTTTGATTAAGTAATATTGCATTCACAAATAATTATAATTTATACTGTAATAATTCATAGTAGAGAATGTTGATCCGGCATTTACCCGCCTTCCAAGAAACTGGGATTTCAGCAGTGCTTTCAATCCGCCCTGTGTGATTGTGGGTTCGAAGGATGACATCTCATCGGTTGGATGTTTTTGTTCGAATCAAAACTCGTCGAACTTAAACAAAGTTTTTTCTGTAGCGTCAAATTGGTGCCCAGGTGGTGAATTCGTTAAAGTTCAACGTGGTGCTGGAGCGCTGCCAGAATTTTTTTTATTTCTCCGATTAGATTTTACGAAACTTCCGGAAACCAACCGATACGCTTCAGGAGCCTCTGTTTAAGGTGTACTAGTACGATGCGGCTTAGCCGCAGGGTTGCCACATTGAAATTTATATTTTTTTGAGAAAAAAATGTGGAAATCTGCATCGCGGGACAAAAACTCTGTATCGAAAATCTGTATTCGAAAATTAACTAGAAGCTTCCCAAAAAAATAATATTTTGACAATGAAAAATTAGTTAATCTTAGTCTGAAGAACAAATGATATAAAAATTTGGCACTTTTGTTCCACGGCTTAGTAGTTTCTTAAGATCTGAACTATATAGGTTGGCAATAAAGAGTTATCCGAACTTCTGATAGGCTGGGTACTACATATCTACACTGAAAATCTGTTAAATCTGTATTTTAGCCAAAAATCTATAATTTGTACATACAGAATCTTGGTCGTAAATTATCGAGAAAAATCTGTAAAATACAGAATAATCTGTATATGTGGTAACCCTGCTTAGCCGCATAACTGAACGCCTGAAAACCGAAGCGGCGTAAAGCCGCCGTGCGAGGAGGCCGTCAACCCGCCGTCGGAAGCAAGCGAACCATTCGTTTGGCAACGCTAGCAAAATATAAACACAAATGAACACTGCTGGTGAACCTTTTGTCAATTGACTTTTCGACGAGACGAATCGAATTCGGGCCAATAATCAGGGTGGCCAGATAGAATTCCTTAATATCGGTAGGGTCACTAAAAGTTTATCGGTAGTTATCGGGTTGTTGTCCCAAAAACGTAGTAGTGACATAGAATTCCAGAGTGCTGATTCAAATGGTCCTTAGTGACAAATGTAAACAAACTGAGATATTTGCAGCGCAGTATGTGATTACAACATAGCTAACGAATACCGAAAACCAGGATTCATTATATTCAGTATTTATCAAAATAACAAGCATTATATAAAAAGTCGCAAAGTTTTCATGATCATATTTTACAATTTTGCACTTGAGACCTTTTAAATTGAAAGGACCTATACGTGAAACATTTCAAAACCTCTGGAACTGTTCATAGGCGCCATGCAAAACGACGCAAGATTCTTTTCATTCTATGTTTTTCCCACTGCACATAGGTACCTAGTAAAAACGTCGTAAGCATCAAAATAAAAGATATTATTTTCTTCTGTTCATGTGACTTATTTTCGAAGTTGAATTTAGAAAGTATAATAAATTAAATGATAATTGGAAAGATTAGTAACTAATAAATATTAACTGTTAATCTAAAGTAACATGCCATTCGTTGGTTTCAACCACTTCCAGCCAATGGTTTGTTAATATAAACTAAAGTTTCCAGCTATTTTTTTTTTACTGCAAGACTTCTGTTAAATCCAGTGTAGCTATTTATCATAGTAATGAAGAACATTCGTATTCCGGTGCTCATTTTGTCGAAAACTTTGAAGAAATTCAATATTCGTCGTAAGAGCTACCTTTGCTGAAAAAAGCCTTATGTGAAGCGTCGTATGACTCTTAGGCCCGAAAAAGACCTATGGGAAAGGTCCTATAATTTTCAAAAGGACGCATCATTCTAAAGCGCCTAAAAACTACATTAGCACAAAACATTTCATTTTTTACAATTATTTACCTAAAGAGCATAGTCCTTAGACTGTATTGGCATAATTGTTCCATCAAAACACATATTTGTTCTCTAATAGGGATTTGTTTTAAATCCATGAAATTTCAACCTCGTTTTTCTCAGTTCGAGCTCAATGTCACTTAGGACCTTTTGAATAAGTACTCTTGAATTGTAAAATACTGACAACACATATCTCAGACCAAATCCAACCCAAAAAATGAATATTGAGTAGGATGCGTCCAAAATCAATAAAAATCGGTAGGAATAACAAAATATCGGTAGTTTTGCCTTGATCGTCTGTGAATCGGTAGGGAAGACCAAAATCGGTAGGACTACCGATAAATCAGTAGGTCTGGCCACCCTGCCAATAATTGAATACTTTACGCTGACGTCACAAATGAACTGAGTGTTCATTTTTGACAGTTCGCTTGTACTGTTCACATGGACTTAGAAAAATTCTTTACGATTTTCTTCGAGCGAATCTAGTCGTCCACAAGTCCATGTAAACAGTACAAGCGAACTATCAAGAAAAGTGAGGTTAACTGTGCCAGTAAAGGACCTAATAGGGGCCCCAGCTCTGCTTTGCCGACTCAGATATGTGTGTATACCCGGTCAAAAAAATGCGGACGAACATTATCAGGCGATTTAAAAAGTTTGACGTTTGACTCAACTCGCCTGTGCTAATTGCCCCTAGGAACAAATGCAATTTGCGAATGCGATTTAAAGGTAATTTCAACACTTAGTCAAATTTTCTGGCGGCTGAAATGGACTTGATTGTTTTTTGTGTTTTTCAAACATGGCGGTTCATGTTTGGCTTAATCTTTAATTTTTTTTTAAACAGTTGGCGTGTTCTCGCTTGTATTTTATTTGTCTAGTGCACTTCATTTAGCCAACGAATGGGGGAAATTGTGGAATCGTGCGTAAGTATAGTGGAACAAGATCTCTGACGTAAAGTCTCAATGAAAGTCAGATTGGGGTTTTGGTGTGCAAAAATAATTTCACCATTGATTCTTCCTATAGTTTGGTGGTGATTACCTATTATACTGATAAGTTTATGTGAGTATATAATGAATCCGAAAATAAGTATTTTTTGTGATTTTCATATTAGGCCATTAAGGGCGATTAAATGGCGCGTTCCCTGGGCGGTTTAAGAGTGGGTAGAGTGGCAAAAAATGACGGTGGTAAATCGCCCAAATGTTGCATTTGAAATAGCTCCCTAATTGCCAGCAACTTAGCCTTTTTGACTGGGTCTTCTTTGCCGATTCAGATATGGATGTGTACGTATAGTATTTTAGGTTGGAATTCCATGAGTGAGCACGTGTGGTTTTTTGGAGCTAGTATTTTTGGTACTTTTAGCCCGAATCAGACCGGAATTTGTCGAGGTAAGGCTACCGGGACGAAGTGCATCAGCCGACTGCAACGAGGTAAAGTGTTCCTGGAAGGTTAATGATTGTGTAACACATACTATATTATTTGTCGTTTGTTCCAAAGGCGCTTTTGGTGGGCGGATTCAAGTGGAGGACCGAATAATTGAGCCCCACCAATTTCTTTGGCATATAAATTCATCTAAGTATCGTTCCATATCCTTGTTTTTGCTAGTAATATAATATAACACTTTTGGCGGTAAGAATGATGAATGGGTGAGAAATTGTGTCTCCTATTCCGCTACAGACGCCGGGGAAGTTTCCAAGTCCGGCTGACCAGGGACCCGTTCAGATGTTGATACGGACGGTTTTGCTTTGAGACTTTTAGTCTTGAGGAATTCCACGAAGATCCGGCCGAAAATCTTTCAAATCGTGACTGACCATCTTAGATTCCAATGAAACTTTACACGTTTCACCGTCATGCAAGACTAAATATTTTCCACAGGTAATAAGATTATTTTGACTCAAAAGCAACTTTTCAAAAGGGCGTAAACGTTTCTACGTGTATGAATTTCAATTTTTTTTGTTCGATTACTGTATTTTATACAGCAAAACTATCTGAGAACGAGTTACAGGGAATGAATACTTCTGTCTGAAAAAAATATACACTGAAAAAAATGTTGCGTCATTTTTCAAAAAAAAAAATTTATGATAAAAATTTAAATTGCGAAAAAACCCATTTTTTTAATTTTTTTATATTTTGTTACCAAAAACCAAGATGGAGAAAAAATCGGTAAAAAAGTTTTCCTAACAACTTCGTACATGTTTTTAAATTTCATACTAATAGACATACAAAATTGTAATTCTATTACAGAATATAATTCTAAGCACCATTTAAAATCAAAATGCATTTAACAAAAATCTTCCAAAATGCGATAGTTTCCGAGATATTTGAAATTTTGCTCCTTCAAAAACAATTAATTCTTGTAATTATGCTCTTTTTAAAAGTTATTCGCGTTACCCCATCAAAAAATGTCAAATTTAATGTTAATCGTTTTAAAGACGTAAAAGCAACTTGTTTAGTGTATTTGGATCATGGAGAAGCTTTCAATAAAAAAGTTTTCCTAACAACTTTTGACATTTTTTTATAATTCTTACTATTTGCAGTCAAAAATACAATTTTCTTTTTGAATATGATTCTAAACGCCATTTTAAATCGAAATGCCCTTAACAAAAAATTTCTAAAATGTAGTAGTTCTCGAGATATTTTAACTTTGGTTTTAACAACACAATTATTTTGTTTTATTACGACCTTTTCATAAGTTAGTCGCGTTTCTCCATCAACAATAATAGGTTTTTTTAAACAACTTTTTACTAAACTTGTTGTCGGAAAAGCACATGCATTTTTCGCATGGTGACTTATCGACATCACGATTTAGCTACATGGGCCTTCCCCAGGGCTCATGTCTAAGCCCCCTTTTATACAATTTCTATGTCAACGACATTGATGAATGTCTTGACAATTCCTGCACGTTAAGGCAACTTGCAGACGATGGCGTGGTGTCTGTTACGGGACCCAAAGCTGTCGATCTACAAGGACCATTACAGAATACCTTGGACAATTTGTCTGCTTGGGCTATTAAGCTGGGTATCGAATTCTCCACGGAGAAAACTGAGCTAGTTGTATTTTCAAGGAAGCGTGAACCAGCACAACTACAGCTCCTATTAATGGGTCAAACTATCGCTCAGGTCTTCACAGTAAAATATCTAGGGGTCTGGTTCGACTCGAAAGGTACTTGGGGATGCCATATTCGGTATCTGAAACAGAAATGCCAGCAAAGGATCAACTTTCTTCGTACAATAACCGGAACATGGTGGGGTGCCCACCCAGGAGACCTAATTAGGTTGTATCAAACAACGATACTGTCGGTAATGGAATACGGATGCTTCTGCTTTCGCTCCGCCGCGAACATACATTTCATCAAACTCGAAAGAATTCAGTATCGTTGTTTGCGTATCGCCTTAGGGTGCATGCAGTCGACCCATACGATGAGTCTCGAAGTGCTGTCGGGCGTTCTCCCGTTGAAAAATCGATTTTGGGAACTCTCATATCGATTGCTCATTCGATGCGATATCTTGAACCCGGTCGTGATTGAAAATTTCGAAAGGCTTGTTGAGCTCAATTCTCAGACCCGTTTCATGTCCCTGTACTTTGACTACATGGCGCAGAATATTAACCCTTCTTCTTACAATCCCAACCGTGTGCATTTCATAAATACTTCTGAATCTACTGTTTTCTTCGACACATCCATGAAAGACGAGATTAGTGGAATTCCGGACCACATACGCCCACAAGTGGTTCCAAACATTTTTTTTAATAAATTCCGAGAAGTCGACTGTTCTAAGATGTTTTATACTGACGGATCAAAACTCGAAGGATCCACTGGCTTCGGTATTTTCAATCAAAAGTTCACCGCCTCCTACAAACTCAGTGACCCTGCTTCAGTTTACGCCGCAGAACTAGCTGCCATTCAGTATACCCTTGGAGTCATTGAAACATTACCCGCAGGCCATTACTTCATCGTTTCGGATAGCCTCAGTTCCATTGACGCTATTCGCTCGATGAAACATGGAAAGCACTCCTCGTATTTTTTGGGGAAAATACGGGAGCTACTGAGTGCTTTATCTGACAACTCTTTCCAGATTACCTTGGTATGGGTCCCTTCTCATTGCTCCATTCCGGGCAATGAGAAGGCAGACTCCTTAGCTAAGGTGGGTGCCTTAGAAGGAGACGTTTACGAAAGACCAATTTGCTTCAGCGAATTTTTCAGTATTACTCATCAGAGAACCCTCGAAAGTTGGCAAACTTCGTGGAGCAGTGGAGAGCTGGGAAGGTGGCTACATTCGATAATCCCTAAGGTATCGACGAAACCTTGGTTCAAGGGGATGGATGTGGGTCGTGACTTCATTCGTGTGATGTCCCGACTCATGGCGAACCATTACACGCTGGATGCACATCTCCGGCGTATTGGGCTCGTGGATAGTGGTATCTGCGCTTGTGGCGACGGCTATCACGACATCGAGCACATTGTCTGGGCGTGCACCGAGTATAGTTCCGCTAGGTCTCGGCTAATGGATACCCTGCGGGGCCGAGGAAGACCAACCAACGTCCCGGTTCGAGATGTGCTGGCAAGCCGCGATGTCCTCTATATGTCCCTTTTATACACCTTTGTGAAAACCATCAATAAACAAGTCTAACTGCCCCTTGTTATTTTCCTTATCATTCTCAGAACCCTCTTCCACCTGTATCAAAGCATCTGTATCGAATGAGCCAACAAACACGGGACCTACGGCACGAACATAACACGCTTAACTCGAAATGTAGCCGATCCACATCTGAGCCGTACTACGAAATCGTCTGGAAAAACCCCTGCCATCTTGAGGAGGACCACCCGGCGTCCCAGTACATGATTCCCCTGATGAAGGCCACCCGAGTTTGTGATCCATCCGTTGATCTCACGATGCCTGAAACTGAAATAATTTTCTCTCCCTGCCATCTTTGTCTACCCTCCCTCCCCTGACTCTTATACCCAGAAGTAACACCCCCCCCCCCCCCCCCCAATATCATCACGAAGCATTTAGCTCTTCTTGTCTCTTCTAGTTTTAACTATTATATTATATAATCTCGTTGAAAATGCCCAACTCTACTACCCACAAAAATAACTATAATTACGAATCTTTACAAAATTCAATCATGTCCTCTAGTTATTCCTAGTTTTAAGTTAGTCGTAAAAAATTGTCCCCCTTAGTTAAACATTATTTGCTCCAATTATCTCACTGATAAAAATGTCAAACCATATTGCCACAAAAACTAAATGACCCCCCTAATCTTACGAAAATAATATTATCCCCTTGTGTAGATATATAAGATAGCTATAAAATCGCATTAGTTTCATTTTTAAAAAATCAATATGTAATCCCCTAGTTTTAAGCAATTTAAAATGTAAAACAAAACAAAATTGGCACCTTTAAGCTAACGCAACGTGCCTTATCAAATAAACGATTTGAATAAAAAAAAAAAAAAATAATAGGTTTTTCAAAAGGCCCGTAAACTTTCGTGCAACTTTCTCTTTGACATCAAGGCAATATTGTGAAACATTTTGAAGTGACATGAAAACAACCAACATATGATTCAGCTATATAGTTTAATCAACAGACCCCCGAAGGGTTCGCTGGTCGTCCTCTATCTGGTCGATCCACCGTGCTCGCTATGCGCCACGTCTTCTTGTTCCTGTAGGGTCGCCCTCAAGAACCATCTTCACCGGGTCGTCGTCCGACATTCTTACGACGTGTCCAGCCCACCACAAACGTCCTATTTTTGCGGTATGCGCGATGGATGGTTCTTCCAGCAGTTGATGCAGCTCACGGTTCATTCGCATGCGCCACGGTCCGTGTTCCATCTGCACGCCACCATAGATGGTAAACAACACCTTTCGTTCGAAAACTCCAAGGGCGCGTTGGTCCTCCACGAGCATAGTCCAGGTCTCGTGGCCGTAGAGGACCACCGGTCAAATCAGCGTCTTATAGATAATCAACTTCGTGCGGCGGCGAATTTTGTCGACCGGAGCGTCCTCCGGCGTCCAAAGTAGGCACGATTTTCCGTCAAGATTCGTTTCTGAATTTCTCAGCTGGTGTCATTGTCGTCGGTTATCAGTGAGTCCAAATACACGAATTCGTCGACCATCTCGATTTCGCCACCGTCAATCCGAACTCGGGATGGGAGGTTCACATTGTTGTCTCTAGAACCTCTTCCTCATGTATTTTGTCTTCGAAACGTGCACTGCGCACATCACCGCTATTGCTGTTTCAACTAGGCTGGTTCGATTGCAGCTGGTCCGATCAATCAAACGTGTGCGGTATAGACTGAGGTGTGGGCTCTGACAGGCTTCCTCCTTCATAGCGATCGATGGTGGTTTGTCGTTAGATTCAGGGCCATCCGAATGGGAAGGGTCCCGTTGGGTAGATACGGGTTTACCGATGGTGGCAGCTCGTTGATGCCGATAAATATTGATGTGATCGGGATCCCAGGGGGTTTGAAAAATAAGAGAGGCGGCAGGCTAGGTTCGGACGGTAGATATAGATGGTAGTTGCCTGTTCAGGAATCTTGCCTGTTAGACCTAGGTACCCGTGCAAACAGCCACTGGGAGGACCATTGGGATATAGTTCATTGGGAGGACCCGATATAGTTCCAGTTAAGATCGACAGGGTTTGGGGGACAGGGTTTGTTTGTTTTCTTTCGACGAGGTGTTTTTGGTGTTTCGCGATGTCCGGGTGTCTCACTTAGATTGCGTTAAAGAGGTTATCTCTGATGAAATTGATTGGGATTTCTTCTCAAACCGGGTGGTTGGATATCGCATCTCGATTTTTTCTTCGGCGAATCTATGAACGGTACTTCCCTGGGAGTTAGCGAAGTACCTTTTGCAGTTGTTGGAGGTACAAGCCCGAATACTATTCGAGTCTGTAGATGTAGAAGCGAACAACTACAGTTATTAAGTCACAAGAAATGCCATTCTAAGCTGTTTCTTCGTCAACCTCTGTCCGCGATGAGTGTCCATCACTGACGCCAGAGAGGTTACGCCACCATCTGGACCCTAGATATCGGCCCATCAATACATCAATACAACCTACGGCTTTACTTCCCTGTCGAAGGAAGACATGACCACAAATGTTTCATCTCAGGAAATCTCACCGACCTAGACAGGCCACTCTGTGCGGCAAATCACATCGGTGCGTTCTAGAATTACTCGTCGAAACCTGTTGAATTTTATGGAACATCGGCTAGCGCCTTCGTTGTCGTATACGCTGCTCTACCTCGGAACCCAGCAAATAGCCTTGAGCAGAGGAATCTCCGTGTATTTCTTTTTGAGAAACTGGAAAATCGCGATCGTCTCAGTCTAGTAGTCGAAGTAGTACGATTGTAAGTGTGTAGTGCTTGTCTCACCTTAACTAAAATCCAAACTGTATGCTGCATCCAAGATCTCCACGAGTAATTTTGGGTATGGATATGAACTTTTTTTAACGATCGGCTCTTGAAGTTTAGGACGGACCGCAGTTGGGAGCTCTCCAGCTTGGATAGAGAATGTAACGTATACGATAAGTACGGTTTTGCACGTAGTGAGCGGTACAGTAGAATTGACGCTGCCCGGAGAGAAGAATCGAGACAAGGAAAACGCGTCTTGGTAGCAGATTATTTACCTGGAAACCATTCCATCGGATTAGGGGCAAAGCCGGCAATTGGGAAAACGCAATCGCGGCGCCACGGTCACTCCAGCAACCACGCGCGAATAATTTAACTATAACTATAACGTTCTCAACGGTTGATTTTGAAGACGCGAAATGATTTGATTCGACAATTCGATCCAGAAATCCGTGTGAAAAATCATCGTTTACTTAAAGCGTTGATCTCGTCTAGAAGTACAGTACAGCTTCTGATCTCGTTTCTACACAACGGACCATATCAATAATCAACGACAATCTCGTCCGAACGCAATGGGACTACTTTCTAGTATTCCAATAATAGCTCTTTGGATGGCAGCACCGTCCAATTCGTGTGAATTGTTAGCCAAAATGCTTATGCCAGGCCTGTACTCGCATTCCGGCCATCATCATCATCATCTTGGCCTGAAAGGAGCTATGGAAGGTATGGTAGATTACCTAGTTGATTCGGATGAAGATTCTAAGGAAACACATAAAAAGCACAGTCATAAACCTGTGCAAGCCGCTTCAAGTAATCCTGTTCAGCCAAACAATCCAGTTGTGCCAATGAAGCCCGTGCAAAGCAAGCCTACTTATAAGCCTACTTACAAGCCTACTTTCAAACCTATTTTTAAACCTACTTATAAACCTACTCATAAACCTACTTATAGGCCTACTTTTAAACCTACCTTTCCGCCTGTGCCAGCAGCTTCAACTGATACCGGTAATAATAAGAAACCAAAAAAACCAATTCAGCGAAAAAAGCCTGCTTATAGAGTTAATCCAAGTAATACGGTCATTACTAATTATCGTACTATCCATTCCAATAAGCAAAGCAAGCTTATTTATAATCATGTGCAAGCTAGTTCTAGTAGTACTCATGTGACTGCTAATCTTGGCATGCAATTTGATTTTGATGAGCATCGTTCACCTGATAAGTCGCATCGTGGTAGGATTTGTGAGGAAAGAATATAAAAGGTGTAAATAATTAATCCCTCGTATTGTTTTGTTGTACCCCTTCTTACGCCATCGGCAAACAACTACCCAGTTAAACTCATTCCGGAACCGGTTCGGATTTCTGAATGGAGTCAGTATGGATTCCAACGCAAATGCAACAACCGATTCCGAATCAATCGGTTTCAGAATCGAATCGGTTGTTGCGCTTGAGCTGGAATCCATGCTGACTCCATTCAGGATTCCGAATCAAATTCTGAATGGTTTGACCGGGTATTAGGTATTCCATGAGACGTTTCTGATCAGCTGATTGTTTCTTGTGACGTTTCTCTTCTGACGTCTTTCGTCGATTTAAACGAAAAAAAAAAAAAGATGGGTGGGTAATGTCTGCGACATAACCGGAGAGATGTAGAATACATAAGGAACACGTTCTTCAAATATGTTGATATTCATTGGAATTTTCGGACAAAAGGTGATTTGGGCGAGGAATATTTCAAATTATTCTTTACAAAAATGATGGTGGTCCTGACAAGGACCGTTTTTGTTGGCGTAGTTGGCCTTGGTGGGGAGATGCGCTGGCTTCGATTTTCGTTGGATGCTTCTGACTTCTTACTATTTCCGGGCTTAGCTGTTGTCCAGGAGGTGATTCTGACATGATTGGTGTAGGTGTAGGTCGTCAACCGGTTATAATTTTTCAAGCGTTGTTTACATTTGAAATTAAACCACTGGATCAATTAAAAAAAGTATTGGTCTGTGATATGAAAAGTACGAAATATATCTTCGGGTTTCTGCATTGACGTTTTTGACAAATACAAGATCAATGCATGTGCCTGCAAGTGTAGTTGCTTGTGATGGATCAGAGATCAAACGAAGCTTGAAACATTCATTCATAAAATAAACAAATTTCAAATTCTCTTGTTTTGAAACATCTATGTTGAAGTCGCCTGAAACGACCATTGGAACATTCTGATTTCTAGACTAAATATTCTACATTAAAAGATGGGTGGGTAATGTCTGCGACATAACTGGAGTGTCGTAACTACACTTGTGACGTTAATCCAAATCTAATGATATGCAACGAAATTACGTTTGCATGTGAAATTTTCAAATGATTCGTTATAATTATGGTTAAAAATTCTAATTGGGAATTCTTTTCCATCACCAACTATTTTTCTTTTTTTCGAATCTACAGCATTCTTTGAAAATATTGTTGAAATGTTATTGATGAAAAACTGAAAATGCGTTTGGCAACACTGCTCACTAAATGGATGGTGGGAAGACGCACATTCGTTTTGATTATGCTAGTATTAGTAGCAGGAAAGAATGAAAAGGAACATAGCCCGAAAACGAGCAAGCGAGAGAGCGATAGTAATTCGTATTCGCTCTACTAAACTAAAAAAAGATGGGTGGGTAATGTCTGTGACATAACCGGAGCATCGTGACTTCACTTCGAGACGTTAATTTAAATCTAATGATTTATGCAGTTAATCAAAGGAGGCTGCCAAAAAGTTCGAATAAAAGCACGCGACTAGTGTACTTTGCACGTTCTATATTTTATCAACACTAGAGAGAATCGAAAAAATAATTCAAAGTGTAATAGCAACATGCAATTGTGGCAACACTGGCCATGGGATGGTGGGGAACACGCACATTCGTTTAATTTATGATGTATTAGCAGCAGAAAGGAATGGAAAAGCAGTGCGCGAAAACGAGCGAGGATAATTTAAATTCTCTTTCTATCCACATATCGTATTTCTGACCTACTTGCTGAAAATTGTTAAACACCTCAAATGGATATTTCAGTTTAACTCTTATTAGAACACAATTAATTGGTCCTGAAAAGAACCGTTTATTGTTTTATTGCGGGAGCATAATTCAGACGCACTCCCCGCGACACGGTGAGCCAGTTTAATATATTTGGCCTGAAAGTTATGCGTTTGGTGCAGTATTTTGCATTCTCGAACAAACCAGTCGCACTATTTTGCATTCTCGAACCAGTAGGCATCGTTGGCTTCTCGGGGCATCATTACGACTGAGGTTTGTAAGCGTAGCTCGACTTTGCAGTCCTGTACAATCTCACGAACCAGACGCTGGAACGATAGCCTACAGATTAGTTGCCCTTTAGTTGGGGCGAAATTCTTGCAGGGCGACAGTTCCGATGAGTCACCAGTAGCTGGGGCACTGTTTCCGTCCATCGCCATTGCCAACTGCTTTCCTTCGGTGGACTGGCTGCTTGCTAGTGCTTGAACGAATACGAATGATGAGAAAAACCGACTGACCAATATTCATATATAAACACACGAGAAAGCACTACTATCGCTCTCTCGCTCGTTTTCGTTCCATTCCTGCGCCTTTCCTTTCCGTTCGGCTACCAATACTAGCATAACCAAAACGAATATTCTGTCTTTCCATCGCCTTCAATGTAGTGGCCAGTGCTAGCAAACTTGCATGTTCAGTTTTTCAATAACAACATTCAAACAATATTTTCAAAGAATGTTACAGATTTGAAAAGAAGGAAGGAAAATATTTTCACAAATTTAAATTCTTTTGTGTTATTTGTTAGCGCTGATAAAGGCTATTTAGTTTGCTACTAGCAAGGAGCTGCACAAACAAATCGATTTATGCAGTTAATCAACGGAGGCTGCCAAAAAGTTCGAATAAAAGCATGCGACTAGTGTACTTTGCACGTTCTATATTTTATCAATACTAGAGAGGATCGATAAAATAATTCAAAGTGTAATAGCAACATGCAATTGTGGCAACACTGGCCATGAGATGGTGGGGGAACATGCACATTCGTTTAAGTTATGATGGTATTAGCAGCAGAAAGGAATGGAAAAGCAGTGCACGAAAACGAGCGAGAGAGGATAATTTAAATTCTCTTTCTTTCGTTCCACACATCGTATTTCTTATATAGACGCTGGAACGATAGCCTACAGATTAGTTGCCCTTTAGTTGGGGCGAAATTCTTGCAGGGCGACAGTTCCGATGAGTCACCAGTAGCTGGGGCACTTTTTCGGACCGTCGTCATTGCCAACTGCTTTACTTCGGTGGACTGGCTGCTTGCTAGTACTTGAACGAATACGAATGAGAAAAACCGACCGACAGATATTTATATAATCGCGCTAATATGCACTACTATCGCTTTCTCGCTCGTTCTCGTGCCGTGCGTGAGCCTTTCCTTTCCGTCCGGCTTCTAATGGCCTAACCAAAGGAGTATGCCGTCTTTCCCCCACTAACTGCTCTCGTCAAGCAACCAAATACGAATAATCATAAAACAAACATGTAGTGGACCTATATATAAACTTTTCATTATTTTATTGTTCGGTTGGTCCACCATTTTGACGGCTCTGTGCGGGATGGGCTGAAAATTTTCACTTTTCCGAGTCGTTTTCGAAAGATTTTTCAAAACACAATTTTTTGTTATTAGTGCATGTTATACATACTTAAAATTTTAATACAGCATAGAGGAACATATTTTCAACAAATTGGCCTAAAAATCAAATCATTCTGTTAAGTATGATAAAAGTTATTAACGTTCAAAATCTGACGCGGTGCCGCAGCCGATATTTTGAAACGGGACCCCTATATTGAAAGCTTAAATGTATTCTACATTAAAAACAAACAAAATGTTTGTCGCACGAGTTTTTCTATTCCCATGAGCGGAGCAAACAACAGATTACGAACAATATTAGATAGTCATAAATAAAATACTGCACACACCAATTTTTTGTATTTTGTTTCAGCAAATTGTAACCAGTCAGTGTATCAATTTAGCACTTCGTGGAAATATACCTATTTTTGACTATACACTCCGTAGAGTGTATTTGTTTACACAACATTATTCTCGCCGCTGTTTCGCACCGTTCACGTTTAGCTATAGTTTTTTTGTTTATTTTCGCGTTTGTGAACGGTTTTGTTTGTACAGAAAGATTAGAAATTTTGGGTTGTGTGAATTTGTATAATTAATATAGAATTTAGATAGGTTACCACTCTTCTATTGCTGTAAACTGTGCTGATTGTGCTGCGCATCGCCGATGACAGCTATGTGGCGATGCGGTTGGTGGTTTGTTTTGGACGAAACGGCCATTGAGTTTGGAAAGTGATGGTCCACAGTCAGGAACGTCGAACGTCTCGAAATTTAATTCTTTTTTTTCGCCCTTCTAATCGCCCCGTCGCTAAGGAGATTGTAACAAAATAGCAAATCTCACCTCCATAGCCAATTGTCAAGGACCGCTGCCGAAGAAGCCAACTAAAATCAGGAGAACTTCGCTGTTGCAATTCCGGCCTTTCCGCCCAGCAGTAGCAAATCAAAAACAGCAGCAGTAGAGAGAACTGGAGGGAATAAATACGGCTAAATTTATTTATTTGTTTGTTTACCTTTTTGTTTGTAAGCGAAAATCTGAAATTCTTGTAGAGACACTTATGCCATCCTGACAAAAGGGGCTGCCGGCGAAATCAGAACCCGGGGAAACCCGCTACTTACAAAAAATATGTTGCTGTAACTTCCCGTTTCAGCAAAACAAACTGACAGTTCAGCAAATGTTGACAGTTTTGAATTGCTGTAACTTAAGCGAAATATTTTTTTTGCTGGATGTATTGCTGATTGCTCAGTTCGGCAAAATTCAGCAAAATTTTGCCGATATGCGGCAATCAAAATTTGTCGTTTTCGATTGAGAACCTAGAAACTAACCCAGGTTAGTTGCTTCAAACGAACGTTTTTATTGAAACTGAGTTGGGTTCTCGCCTAACAGCGGTGGTGTGAGCGAACCCGAAATATATTTCAGGTTGGAACCCAACCCGGTTTTCAGTTCAGTGGCGCATAACCTAGGTTGGAAACTGGCTTCAAACAAACGGTTTGACAGCGGTTAGGTCCGAAACTGAGTTAGTTTCTGCTTCAAGCGAAAACGACATTAGTGTACAGTTTTATTGCGCACTTTTCTTCAAAGTGTGATAAAAGTCCACATCCGGAGGTTCGGGAACGCGTAGCTACCATCCAGATAACGAGTGGATTGCAACGCACCCCATAATTGAACTCGTTCTTTGAAACCTGTTCTAGTATCTTAATTTATACATGTTTCTTCCCAGAATTCGGTATCTATATCATGAAGTCTACAAAAATCTACAAAGAATTCAAATAACTGCAGTCAAGAAAAAACTGCGGAGAACTTTAAATATCTGCAGATTTGCAGACACAACTGCAAACCTGGCATCCATGTTCATCAACGTGCACAGGCTAATTTTGCTTTGCTTTTGAGACGACATACTCTGAAGTGGATCAGGGTAAGACGTTTGTTCAACAGACTTTTAGTGAGGAAGTGAAAAGATGATGCAAAAATGGAAATGAAATGCGTTTTATTGGCAAATGTTAGAGTGCAATTGCGTAGGATACAACTGAAAAACATGACTAACTCCTGAATGATAACTTTCAATAAACCTAGCCAGTTGAAGTAATGAATAAATAACTATTCTTCTCTAAACATCACACTCTCTACTCCGTGGGCTTTCCACTCCTTCTCCGATATTTTCCGTCTACTGCTGGAGGATATTCAGACGGTATCTGTTCCCTTTTTCTGACTAATCTCCCGAAGAAGAAAGCACAACATTTCAACTTTTGCTATCAGAAAAAGAATACCCAGGTGTACAACTCTACGTACCAGGATTCGACAAAACAGGAGAAAAATGCTCTACATGATTACTCTTGGTGCTACGTTGAGTTTTCCCAGAATTAGAACCGGAATTTTCTAGTTCTCGTTTATAGTAATGCCTTCTTTGATAGACTGGCACAGCGTGATAACGATTCATTCGGTGAATATCTGCCAATTCTTGCACAGCATCATTTACCACATTGAGAACACCAGGGCCACGCGCCCCGTCACGGGACGAACTCGGCGTCAATAAATCGGTTAACAGTTTACACGAATTGCATGGTGCTACCATCCAAAGAGCTATGAATGGAATAGTGCAAAACATTCCTCCCATTTCCTTCCGACGAGACTGTCGTTGATTTCTGATAGGTTCAGTTGTGTAGAAGCAAAATTAGAAGTTTAACTGAGCTACTAGATGTGATCAACACTTTAAGTAACAGATTTTTTTTCACGCTAATACCAATGATCAGCTGAGAAAAATCTGCTACGTTTTGGTTCAATTATTCGCACGTTAACACCGAAGAAAATGTACTTGTGGCGCCTACGTTTGCAAGGTAATGCCGAACTACTACGGCGCAATACTCCTCGTCCATACCATTCTCCCATTGGGATAAATCCTGATCCACTTGATTTTTTGGTGTGCATCGGAATTCTAGACAGCCAGTGAAGCCCCCTCATCACCAGCGCCAATTTTTCTCGACTCCTCATCAAGCGGGACGCGGATCTAACGTAGACGCCAACCAAACATTCTCCATCAAAATCGGAGAACTTCTTCTGGGTATTGAAACTCTCAGGGAATTAACCTATGGGCGCAAAGAGATTTACAATTTTTTTAACTAACATAATAAACTTCACTTTTTTGACAGTTCACTACTGTTTACATGGACTTAGAAAAAAATTGTGGATGACTTCACTCGACGCAAATCGCAAAGAAAATCATGTAGATAGCTGGGATGAGACTCGCGAATAGATGTTTTCTTTTTCATTCTTTATTATTCCCCATACTACTCACATACGCTCTTATTCTGGTTCACATATCGCTCACGTGGCATCTCATTCTAGTCCATACTGGTTCAAAATGACGTTTCAAATCTAAATCAATTTAAAACTTGTTTTTTTCTTTATCTGCATGTCCCGTCCCAAGTAAACAGTACAAGCGAACTGTCAAAATGCAAAGAGAATAGGGAAAGAGACGAATAGTGTGAAGCCAAAAATACCTTATTGAGCAGACCAATCGTGCAATGTAAATAAACATTACTCACGCCTCAGTTGGAGGAGATAAGTATTGTACATCTATCAAAAAAGAAATTTCAATTTTCGTCCGAATTTGGTTCAATCGTGATTGTGAGGTGCATTCTAGAGTATATGTATGAGTAAAAACAAGCTTTAAAATTATTTCATGTCTTTGTTTCGAAATGCGCATCGTTTGATAAACAAATCCAACGATCGACATACGGTTTGTTTTCAAAATATAATAAGAGTCATTTAAAGTGCTGCCTGTGGAAGCGGTTGCCAAAGTTCTAGTGTTGAAATCATCATAAAGGGAGTGTTGCCGTTTTGACTGATTTTCACTCTTCGTCTCTTTCCCTATTCTCTTTGTCAAAATGAACACTCTAATTCATTTGTAAGGTCACAGTAAGGGCCTCTATTATTGGCTCGAATCACAACTGGTCGAAATGTCAATTGACAATAGGTTCATGGCTGGATGTTATTGGCTCGAATCAAAACTCGTCGAATGTAAACAAAGTTCATTCCGTAGCGTCAAACTGGCTCCCGGGTGGCAAATTCGTTAGAATTCAACGGGGTACTGGAGCGTTAACAGAAAATTTTAATTTCTCAGATTAAATTTTGGGAAACTTCCGGTGACCATCCGATACGCTTCAGGAACCTCTGTTTAAGGTGCATCAGTACGATGCGACTTCACCGCGTATGCGAGGCCTTGGAACCGAAGCGGCGTAAAGCCGCTGAGGATCCGCCAGGTGTGTGTAGGAAATGGAATCTATGTATATGTCCCAAATCGAAAAGAGAAAACATTTTGGTTTGACTTTATTATATTCAATTCGCGGTGCATACCGACATTTGCATTTGTTTTCTTACTACATTATTTCGGATGAGTTCTGAGCATACATCCGTGGCCGTCAACCTGTGATGTGTTGGATCACCAAGCGAACCTGTGATCCACTCGTTTGCCCAACTTACTCAAACATAGCGGCTAATCTAAGTCTAAGTCCTAATGAGCGGTAGCGAAAAATTTAAATACAACGTAGAAACGCGGATAATTTCTTCTTCTGCGGTAGATTTTGAAGAAACGGAATGATTTTAAACGTCAATTCGATCCGAAGATTATGGTTAAAAGTAAGTTGATATTTAAAGAGCTGGTTATACCTCGAAGTTCAGTACAGCTTCACCTAATTTTCACTAATTAGCACTTATCAGAAACTAGCGACCGTCCAGTTTGGATACCATGAGACTATTTATCAGTTTTATACCAGTACTAGTTCTTTGGATTGTAACACCGTGCCATTCGAATGACATTTTCTCTAACTTACTTGAGCTGTTAACACCAACCGACGTGAATTATCGTCCCGTGGTAGATGTTCCTGTGCGACGTTATCCTATTAGACGCCGTCCCGGTTATGATCGAGTGGAATATTATCCACGTGAGCGTGGTTATCCGGAAGAGCGATATGATCCTGAGTACGTTGTTGCGGAGGATTATGTACCCTCGTACCGGTATTGATATTTGAGGGTTATCCAACGGAAGAAGGATACCATTGGAAGAGACGAGGTACTATCGGGGTGGATTTGTGGTAAACTATATCTGGCTGGGCCTCTGAGACCATAGTGCCTTTTTGAGGGTTAAAGGAGGTAAGGATTGTCCTGTCGGGTTATTGTATTGTATCGTGTAATATTTCACAGTAACATTTGTCAATTAAACTTATACGCATGAACGAAATTTCGTTTTTGTATGGTAGTAGACGGCCATGCATCAGAATGTCAGATGTGTACGGTGACAATTTGTTGAGTTGAATCGATTGGTACACAAGACTTGGCCTTCCAAGCCTCGGAAAAGAATCTTCAATGCTTGAAGCTTTTTGTACCCTTTTTTATAAAAAAAAAACATAATAAAATCAAAACCCCTTCTTTGAATATTTTCTGTGCACGGGCCTGAGTTAGTTCATTCCAAAGGGATGCGGAAGTTGAGCACGAACCTCGATTCAGCTTCACAGTTCCTTAATAAAAATCCGATAACTCCGGAACCGCAAACAGTGCTTCGCTGCGAAAATTCAAGGAAAGGTTTTGCACGTCACTACCAAAGGATGCGTGCTGGAATTGTTTCATGAAAAAAAAAATAAGGCAGCGTTCCAACTTTTTTAGCAACTAGGCACTGTGGAAGTGTCGGTGGAGTCGAATCTGGGTAGGTTTGCAGAACTCGGGATATCCATTTTCATTCGTCTCCCAACGGTTTTGTCCACTGCAAACCAGAATTTTTATGATCGGATGATTAATAGGAAGAATTGGGATAACTATGATAGCTTTTATTGGCAAATGTAAGGATGATGTAATATATGTTACATTAGAGTAACATGATAGACTCTTCGATTGTTCTCCGTTGTTGTCCTTTTTCCGTTGGAACACCTCGAATGTCACTACCGACGTCAAATTTCCAATTCCCGGTTATTTTGCTGTCGCTGGAGAAGCTACTGCAATCCAACCCTTGCTCTCCGGATACGGATACCCGGGTGCATAACTATCGATCCGAACATAACCAGTCTTCGGTATGTCAGGATAAATTGGCACCCCATAACTAGTTTGCGCAACCGGATAGGTTTGCACCAGGTAATTATTTTTTTTGCTACCAGGATAAGATTGCACAGAATAATAATTCGATTTGCTTTGCGTGTCATAGTAGGATTGCACACCATTACCACCACCATTTCTCAGAACAGGAGCCAAATTTTGCTCGCGGTCATTACCAGGATTATTTTGCAGAACCGGATAGGCCTGAGCAGAATAATAATATCTTTGGGTTTCAGGATAGGATTGCACTGTGTAATAATTGGAATTACTTTGCGTATCCAGATAGGATTGCGCTGGATTTTCACCACCATTTCCCTGAGAATCAGTTAAACTTTGTTCGCGATCGTAACCAGGATTATTTATTTGCCTATCCGAATAAGCTTGAGCAGCTTGATCATCGGAATTTCTTTGCACATTAGCATCATCTTGCGTACGAAATTCAGCAGAATTATTTTCCATAATAGGATTAGAACCAGGATCGCTGGAACTATCTGTCTTGGAAGAATCATTCATGTCGGTTTGTGATGTAGGCCATTCGATTATGATTATTTTCGGGATTCGTCTAAATGAAACCGAGGTGTGCAGTGGGTCACAGACAACCTGTGAATTGCAGGTTGTCGCGACAACCCAAAGAACTGTGATAAGTTTAAAATTCGAAATTAGTCCCATGCCGTTCAGGTGGAATAGTCACTGATTGCTGCTAGCGAGAAACAAGGTCCGACTACTAACTACTAGACGCGATCAACTCTTTAAATAGCAGGTCATATTTCACACAGATATGCGGATTGAAAAAGTAAGAAACAGTTGTTATCGGGAATCCAGGGAGGAAAATCATTTCGTTTCTTTAGACCAAACCGTTCGAAACGCAGTGATCCATATTCCGAGGTCGTAATTAAATTACTCGCGCAATGTGACGGTAGGAGTAAATTGATTGTTGAAGTTACTGCACTTGTAGCGTCGTGAATACATGTTTCCGAGGTACAGGAAACATTTCTCACAGCGCGCACAGCTTGTCTCCGATTAGAATTTTTACGCAGAAAATAGTAGAGTGCGCTGTATGCTTGAGGTGAATGTTTTGCATATGAACTGTCAAATTGGTAGAAAAGTTTCAAAAGTTTACGTAATTTTAGCATTTTTCAAAAATAAAACAATCATATCCGTATAAAAATCTGAAAGTACAATGGAAGCAAACTAATTTCCTTCAAGACTTTTTATGTAAAAGAGAGTTTTCGTAGGTATACAATTTCAACTTATAATTGGCTTTTAGTACACGATCCCTAAATGGTTTCAGAAACTATATTTGGGGGTTATTTTTTACAGGACAAATTTACGGATTTAATGCAGCGATAATCTGGCATCGCTGCTGCACGGCCAGGAAGTCGTTAACGTTCATGCGGCAAGGAGGCGCAAGGGTAAATTAAATGATTTTGAATGTCCAGTTGCTTCTTGCTGACGCAACAACCCGGTCAAACCATTCGGAATTTGATTCGGAATCCTTAATGGAGTCAGTATGGATTTCAAATCAAATGCAACAACCGATTCTGAAACCGATTGAGTCGAAATCGGTTGTTGCATTTGATTTCGAACCCATACTGACTCCATTCAGAAATCCGAACCGGTTCCGGAATGAGTTTAACTGGGAAAGGTGAGGTTGATGTCTTCCATGTTTAAAATATAGTTAGTTAGCAAACCAAACGATGGAAAATGAGACAGTGGAGGTCCCTTCCACTAAGGTTCAGCCGGAAATGAGCCAGAATTCCGGCTAGTTCCAGTTAACATTCCGGCTCCAGTGACACAACCGATTCTAACTAGAATCGGTTGTTACTGGAACCGGAATTCCAGCTCATTTCCGGCTGAACGTCACAGGGCTATTATGGCTGGATGTTGTTGGCTCGAATCAAAACTTGTCGAAAGTAAACAAAGTTCATTTCATATCGTCAACCTGGCGCCCAGGTGGTGAAATCAACGGGGTGCTGGAGCGTTGCCAAAAAAATTTTATTTCCAGATTAAATTTTACTAAACTTCCCAGTTTAACTCAGCCGAAATGCTGGCTGGATCTAATTCGTATTCCGGCTCCGGTGACACAACCGATTCAAGTTAGAATGTTTAAGGGGTACCATTTCGATGCGGCTTAGCCGAGGCCCGGGCGATGTGGCCACCGACCCGCCGTCGGAAGCAAGCGAACATGTGATCCACTCGTTTGCCCGGCTTACTCAAACATAGGGGCTATCCCTAGTTTAAGTCCGACTGAGCGGTAGCGAAGTCGGACAGCACGCGCAAAAGCGATGTGGCGTAGCCACATTGGGTGCTGGACACAAAATAAAATTGGCAACGCTAGCAAAAGGTAAACACAAATGAACACTCCGGATGAACCTATCGTCAATTGACATTTCGACGAGTTTTGATTCGAGCCAATAATATGGGCCCGCTATTATTGGATCGAATCAAAACTCGTCGAAATGTCAATTGACGATAGGTACATCCGGAGTGTTCATTTGTGTTTACATTTTGCTAGTGTTGCCAATTTTATTTTGATTCCAACACCCAATGTGGTAACGCCACATCGCTTTTGTGGATGTTGTCCGACTGAGTGGTACACGCAAAAGAATTGTGCATGTTTGATTCTATAAATTATTTCTTCATTTTTAATCGATAAAAATTCTTTATTGTGAACCAAGGAATTTATTAAACTAAACTTAATTTTTTGGTTAGATCAACCAAAATATCTTTTGAATCAATCTTACAAGTTTTGTTATCTGTGCTTTTCGAAGATCGACAAAATTATTGTTTGTTCCAAACAAATCAGTGATTCTAACAAAAGCATGCAGCTAATTGATTCAAAAGGACTGAATGCATTACATCAACAGTCCTTTTTGAATTGAAACAAATAAAAAATAAAAGTTGCTACGAAGAAGAAAACTTTCCGTGTGCGTCAATGCTGGAGAAATTCGCTATTTTTAAATCAGGGAATTCAGATTTCGGTAAATTCTTATTGTGCTCAGATTTTCCGGACTCGATGGGCGCAAGTGCAGCTTGAAAATAATCATGATGTCGCACAAAGGCTAGTGAATAAATTAAGTCGAATGCACACGGTGCATTTTATGGTGCCTTCCTCTATTCCAGGACTCAAACAAAACACCCTGTGTGGCTTAGAAACGACAATCGCAGAACTTTTCGTGTTTTCGTCACCGCACCAGAGATAAATAATACCCGTTCGAGAGGGCAGTTTCCTGTAATTCACCATCTCTGGTCCAACAGGAAGACACAGCGTATTCGTGCGCCTTCTGCAATCTTTTTGGAAAAGCCGAGACTCTGAAGCACTACATTATAGCGCATATCTGGAATAAACCACGCGCACGGCTAAAGGTACCACCTAAAGGGACGGTGATTGGAATCGTATGCGCTGCATGTAATAAAATTTCATTTCATTCCAAGCAAGCCTACTCCGGAACAGGTTTGGAATCCCTTATGGATTCCCGCTCAAATGCAACAAACGACTGAGTCGGAATCGGTTGTTGCCTTTGAGCTGGAACTCATAATGAATCCATTCAGAATTCCAAACCGATCCCGGAATGAGTTTGACTGGGCCATACTGAATCCATTCAGGATTCCGAAGCGGTTCCAGAATGATTTGACTGCGTAAAACTAATGCGTTTGTAGCCTATTTTTAGAGAAAGGCCAATAAGTCAACGGCCAGTATTTACTTTGTGAGGTTCATTTGTGATCTGTTGTCAGCGAGTAATGGTTTGTTCCTAAGACAAGACGTGACAAAAGGGGGGGGGGGCGTTTTTGTTCCAATTTTACGTCAGAATGGTCCAGCTCCTGATTGGTTGTTTCTGACTTTTTGCACCATACCGAATGTTACTGCAGGGATAGTGAAACCCACTGAGACGTCCAAAAAATTGTTTCAAAATCGTTCAACACGGGTCCAACGATGGACGTTCGTTGAACGGTTATTTGGACGTTGTCCAAATTGGTCCAACGAACGTCCTTCATTGGACGATTTTGAAACCAACCGTTCTTAGAGGGAATGATAGTTGGCAGTGTTGCTATATTTATAGGAAAAGATTGTCATTGCCTTTGACAAATAAAATTATTATCGTTAAAAATGTAAAAATGATTAAATTGAACAGAAATTGTGTGGCAAAGTGAAACAAGTATTTATCATGCATTTACCGAATATGTGGTTGATTAACTTTAACAAACATAAGACAGAAACCACATCATAATCTAAATTTTTTCAGAAAATTGTTTCATCAAACCTTACTAAACACCCATTACATGGAAAAACCTTCATCAGTATAGTGGAAAAAAGATACAAAATATTTCCGGTATAAAATAAATTAACAAGACTCCATTTTTATTAATAAAAATAGCAACACTGTTCGGAAGATTTCGGCAGAGTGAAAATGTGCGAAAAGAAGAATGTCGAAGGAAAAATAAGAAGCCGATTGTCACGTCTTGTCTTAGGTTTGTTCTAAATTTGTCACCATGACAGTTGGCCTTTGGTTCCTATTAAAGAATAGGCATATTTAATATACAATAAAATTGGTTTTGCTTCAATATTTGCTATGCATTGATTCAAATATTTGTTATGTTTAAAACAATAAAAGATATTATTTGATTTAACAAAAATGTTTTTTGTATTGAACATTTGACATGCATTGATCCAAATATTTTATTAGTTTTATTCAACAAAATGAGCTCATTGATTCAACAAAGTTGTTTGTTGTTTCGATTGTTGTTATGATAAAATCAACAAAAAAAAATTTGGTCCAACTATTTTCCATGTTTGATCCAATAAATTCTTCAGAGTAATTTCAACAATTGTTTTATTTATATAAACATGTATTTTTTATTGAACACAGAACAACTTGGTAAATTTATTATTTCAACCCTCATATTATTTGACATTAAAAATTATTTTTCTGCGTGTAGCGAACTACGGATAGCCCCCGATGTTTTAGTAAGCCGAGCAAACGAGTAGATCACAGGTTCGCTTGCTTCCAACGGCGGGTCGGCGGACGCCACGCCTGGCGGATCTTCAGCGGCTTTGCACCTCTTTGGTTCCTAGGCCTCTGTTATGCGGCTAAGCCACATCGTAGTGAAGGGTATCGGATGGTTACCGGAATCCAGTAAAGTTCAACCGGAAATGAGCCGGAATTCTGGCTGGTTCTAATTCGCATTCCGGCTTCAGTGACACAACCGATTCTAACTAGAATCGGTTGTATCACTGGAGCCGGAATATGATTTAGTACCAGCCAGCATTCCGGCTGAGCTTAACTGAGAAATTTAATCAGGGAAATAAAAATGTTCTGGCAACGCTCCAGCACCCCGTTGAACTATAACGATTTCGCCACCTGAGCGCCAGTTTGACAATACGGAATGAACTTTGTTTACGTTCGACATGTTTTGATTCGAACCAACAACATCCAGTCACAAAGTGGATCAGCGTAGGACGTTTGTTGATCTGACTATTCTCTGAGCAATATTTCTGCCTCGTGTAGGGTCTGCTTTAGTGTCATTCCAATCGAGGACAAGACCTGTCAATGGACCACGTTCGTGAAGGATTCGAAGCGATTTTCTTCGGGTTGACTGCTTTTGGCTGGTCCGGTGCTCGATTGTAATGACAGTGACAGATAAATGGTAAACAAACAATAGAGATGGCGAGTCTTTATCCAGAGAGATGCAGCGGCTTTAGTTCAACCCTCCCATCGTTTTTGACCTTGGGTGAGCTGTCAAACACTACTGCTGTGAAAGCGCGGAAATTGGCTTGAATCAAAATTTGTCGAAAGTAAGCACAGTTCATTCCATAGCGTCAAACTTGCTCCCAGGTGGCGAAATCGTTAGAGTTCAACGGGGTGCTGGAGCTTTGCCAGAAATTTTTATTTACCAGATTAAATTTTAGGAAACTTCCTAGTTTCCTAGGAATGCTGGCTGGTTCTAATTCGAATTCCGGCTCCAGTGACAAAACCGATTCTAGTGAAAATCGATTATATCAATGGAGCCGGAATACTAATTAGAACCAACCAGAATTCCGATTCATTTCCGGTTGAACTTTACTGGGTTTCGGTAGCCATCCGATACCCTTCAGGAATCTCTGTTTAAGGAGCACCATTTCGATGCGGCTTAGCCGCATAACCGAGACCTAGGAACCGAAGCGGCGCAAAGCCCTTGAGGATCCGCTGGGCGAGGTGGTCGCCGACCCGCCGTTGGAAGAAAGCGAACCTGTGATCTACTCGCTTGCCCGGCTTACTCAAACATAGGGGCTCTCCCTAGTTTAAGTCCAACTGAGTGGTAGCAAAGCCACATTAGGTCGTGGAATCAAAATAAATTTGACAACGCTAGCAAAGGTCAACACAGCAATTGACATATCGACGAGTTTTGAATCGAGCCAATGATATGGGCCCCGCTCACCTATCGTCAATTGACAGTTATTTTTGGCATCATACTACACGCTTATTTGAAGCGACTCAGGGAGTGCGTCGAAAAAACTCATTTTTGGCAACCATGAGAAGCTGTCAGAAAATGAGTAAAATTTAAAACTGTCGCTGAGTAAAAAGTGTTCAACAAATTTTCTTCATTCAATATAGTTCATCTAAGAGGATTGCTCAGAATTTTCGCAAGCTTGTCTAAAGAAGGAGTTCACGCATCTGGTGATATGGTCTGGGATTCTCCAGAACAACTCTATGCTGCACCTGTCATCCAGTGGACGCAGGTATTAAACAAAAATGTATTTAGTAGTATTAAATAACTGTTTGACTGTTATAATTATTTTTCAGAACTTGACTGATTATTTGGCACTGGCAGAGCTAACGCCGCATCTGGTTTGCGAAGCCGACAAGTTTAAAACGGGAACATACAGTGTTCTTATGGATGGGGTGATCATAATGACGGACTCGTAAATCAGAAACGTCATTGACACGTTCTTCAAGGCCTTATTTGTCTTTGGGGTACCAGTTCCAGCACGGCTTTTAATGTTAGAAGAACTAATGTCCATACTTGTGTATAAAACGCGGAATCAAAGCTCACGCAAAACAGTAAATCAAATTGCAATGTCCATAAATGAAACATTAAATGCTCAGCTTGTTTAAAATATATAATACATGAAACAATTGGCGTAAACATTCATTTTATTGAAAAGAATTCCAAAAACAATTAAAAAAAACTCAATTTTCCATGATAATGGATAAATTTTACACATTTGGGCATATACAAAAGTGAGTTATTTCTACTCAGTTTGGTCATAAAACAGGTTTACTCAAAAATGAGTAGACACCCTTCTACTCATTTTTGAGTAGGTATGGTTTTCACTAAACTGAGTAGCATTCGTCTCATTTTTGGGTAGCCGTGGATAAGCGTGTAGAACATTACATGAAAATAAATAACCTATTTTTTCTGACAGTTCAGAGAGCTTGTTTACAAGGACTTACACAGTAAACTGAATGTACTTAGAGAATTGGTACTAGCGCTTTACCCAAACAAAAGGTATTATTTACCAACTAATAGATGGAAATCTCTATACTATGTATTCTTTTCCAAGTATAAGATAGTCATAATTGATTCGTAATTACCTAATTTAGGTAGAGTGAATATACCCACTTCTAAGTTCGTGCACTTTTCTGGATGTCTAAGTAAATTGAACCTAAATTCCACAAAACTGCACATACTCAGCAGTAGGTAACTTGAATCCACCTAAAATTTGGTAATTAGTTATCAAATCTCAGCGGATGTTACATAAAAGTAAATAAATATTATAGGGATTGGAACCTATTCGCAGGTAATTTGTACCCATTTTATGGGTACTACGCCACTACCAATTTTCTAGGTATATCCAATTTACCGTGTAGAAAATTTCCAATGCCACCCAGAACAAGAAACTTGGTTCGAATTCTACCACCATGTAAACAAGCTCGCTGAACTATCATTTTTTCGAGCATTTTTCCTCTCTGAATGTTACAAAAACCAATACACTCTATGAAGAGAGTAACCAAAAATAGGTGTATTTGGGGGAGGGGGAGTAATCTAGATCGTGTTATCATAGAGGAGGGAGGATAGAGAAATTTGTGACAATTTGTTACATGGTGGAAAGGGGAGCCAATTTTTAAAATTGTTTGCGTTACGTAATTTATGAATGGTCCTGTACCTGTTTTGGTAATGTGTTGTACATTTTTCTATAATTCAGTGTTGATTAGATTGGTCGACAGGTCTCACGAATACTAAGGCAGTTTGTTGGTTGAAAACAATCCCATTTGCTTTTGCCATCTTTGTTTATTGTTTTCCACCACATTTTGATATAGTGTTTGTGGCACGTACAATAACCGTAGAAAAGTCTACAGGACTGTGATGACACAAAGTAATGCAGCAGAGAAATTGCGACAATTTTAAGGCAGCTGTCCGAAATGAGGTCACTCTGCCAAAATTGCTGACTGACGATCAGGAGAAGTCAAGGGAAATAAAAAATGTCTATAATTAATGTGGGAATCATTGGAAGCAGCAGGAATATGCAAATGAGGCCAAGCCGTGCCGAGAGATCATGCACACCGTTTAAGTTTTGAATAATTTTCCCCCACTGAGTGGCCCTGCCGGATCATCATGCCAAAAGCAAACAGCACCGGGGCAACGTGTGTGGTATGTTTCACTTTTTTGATCCCCGGCGAGGAGTTGACCAAATTTACATCTGAATTGCTTGTTATCTCTAGTGTAGTTGGAGGAGCACGACCGCTGCTGCTGCTGATGGTGATGATGCCAAACAACCGCACCGCACCGGTGGTGGCCAAAATCCCGTAATGGGTTCACCATTAATGAAAGTTTGTCCGGTAGACAGGCGAAAGAAAGGCGTTTAGCTACCCTCATCATCCGCTCGGTGTCGGTTTTTTGGTCGGTCAGGCGAGGTCCGAGTGCTGTCCGGGATGGAATTCGGTTCGTCAGTTTGAAGTCAGACGAATCGGAAGCTGGACGGGTATGGGAGGGAAGAGGCTGCCTAATGACATGGTTCCTTGAAATCGTGCCGGGTTGAACTATGTGTCGTGTAATAATCGAGATTGATGAGCGACTCTCGGACAGCGCAGTATGGTTCTGATTTTTGAAGGTTCAGTTGATTGGAAGGAGAAAATTGGAACTAATAGTTTTTTTTAGTTTAAAGTAATTTAGAGTTTACAAAGTTTGTAACTAAAAATAGAAGCAGAAAATGAGTTTTTACTGTTTTTGTATGTGGTATTAATTTTCTGATAGTTTTTAATGCGTCAGATGAACTTCATTTCGACTGGATGTTGTTGGCTCGAAACAAAACTCGTCGAATGTAAACAAAGTTCATTCTGTATTGTGTTTAACTGGCGCCCAGGTGGCGAAATCGTCAGAGTTCAACGGGGAGCTGGAGCGTTGCCAGAAAATTTAAATTTTCCTGATCATGTTTCTGGGAACTTTCGGTAACTATCCGATACTCTCCAGGAACCACTGATTAAGATGTACCAATATGATGCAGCTTAACCGTACACCCGAGCCTTAGGAAGAGAAACGGCGCTGAGTCACTGACGATCCGCCGGGCAATGTGGCCACCGATCCGCTGTCAGAAGCAAGTAAACTTGTGATCCACTCGTTTGCCCGGCTTACTCAGACATAAGAAATATTTTTAGTATAAATCGAACTGTGCGGTAGCGACATTGGATGGTGAAATCGAAGTAAAATTTGCAATGCTAGCAAAATGTAAACACAAATGAACACGCCGGATGAACCTATTGTCAATTGACATTTCGACGAGTTTTGATTCGAGTCAATAAAAGGGTCCCTGTTATTGACTCGAATCAAAACTCGTCGGAATGTCAATTGACAATAGGTTCATCCAGCGTGTTCATTTGTGTTTACATTTTGCTAGGTTAATTTACACAAAGTTCAATAAAGGAAAAGAGGGTTCCTAAAAAAAACTCCAAGGAACTGTATACTGAATTTCTGCTAAAAATCACATTCCGTGTTTTTCTCGAAGTCCACCTCCAGGTCAGTAAAAAACTGGGTTAACGCCCCACTAGAAGTGACAACCCTAGATGTGAACAATGGGAACACAGCTCAAAGTTTTATATCCGCAAGTCTGTGATCACACCACCTCACACCGATCATCCTGCTCAGCGAAAAAAAAAACGAAATGGACCCATTTTCTTGCAAATGACAGCAATTCTTTAATTTCATTTGCACTACTATCTGCGCTGATACCGTCCCCCGGATCGCTGCAGGTCTCAAGATCGAGAATACAAAATATTATTATTTATCGATCTCACATTTAAATTCATCAGCAGCCATAAATAAAAGCACATCTACCCCTTCCGGCTCATTCTCTTTGGCAAACAGAGTCATCTCGGCCGGCACCCAGGCTGGCTGTTGGCCATGGAAACGCGGGACGAACGAAGCAGGCGATTGCAGAAAACTGCTGTTTATTTACAAAATTTATCTGCTTATTTTTCAACTCGGCGCAACGTCCATCGAAGTGCATCCCCGGCCTGCGTCCGGGGTTCGGAACCATGACGCTGTGTGGACATGCGAAGCGGTATAGACAAATGAACCAATAGAGTCGACCGAACTGTTTACAACACGTTCATTTCGTCCTGGTTAAAATTCAAGCCAGCGTACCCTATTCGACCCTGAACTGATAAGACCACTTGCACCGAGCAAAGCGACTGCAAAACGATAAGATTTCAAAACTTCGCAATGGACCGCGTTCTCTCCGGGCTCGGAGACCCGGCTCGCCGTTCTGCCGCTGCGGTGCGCCATCTTCCCCGAACAAGATCGGCCAACCTCCTACACGTCTCATTTTACACTGTCGTCGTTCGGTGTCTCCTCTTCCTCCTTCTCCTCGATTCCCTGCCTGTCCGGGCCATTCTCGGTTGGTATGTGCCGTGCTATCGCTCGCCAGCCCCGAACACACCGGAGACCATCATCGGGGCACTGAGTGAGAGTCAATAAATCTCGCAGATTGCGTTTGGAACCGATTTATTTATTTAGTTGAAAATCAGCGGAAAAATGGTTGTGCTCATTTTCACACGGCACCAGGTCCGAATATTCGAAAACGGGAACCCCAGCGCACACAGCGAAGAAGGGCGGCAGGTCAGGATTCTGCCGCTGGTCGCGCGGGATGGCGGGACAGTAATTAAAAAGGTTATGTTACAGTTCCTGCCAGATAACGTCAATTAACGTCGGATAATACGGTCGCTCTCGAGGTAGATCAACTGAATTTATGCGTGAGTTGGGGAAAATGCGGGTTGGTCACAGTTGGTATGCAGCTACTTTGTAGTTTCATGTATATTCGATTCTGTAGCATCTGGATGCAGCAGCTTGGTGGAATCAAGATTTATTCGTAGGTGAGATTGAGATCTTATTTCTAATTTAATAACTGAAGCTGGAAAGCTGAACAAAATAGAAGAAGCTGAGGATTTATGGAACAGGATGGTTTTAATTGTGAAAAATGGAGTTTGTAGAGACTGAGAGAACAAAAGTCACGACAGAGTTCATTTTGGAATTTGAGAAATATTTAAAGAAACCTCGAGCTACTAGAGAACTCTATTTATTGTACGAATTGTGAAGCACATGGTTTTTTTTAAAGATATTTGATGTATTGATGGATTCTAGGGACTACAAGGAGAATGTTGGAATGTCATTTGTCACTGTATATGGTGGTATAATCTGTCGAAAATACCGATGCCATTGACTTTAGACCAAATATTTACTGAAGATGAAGGCCAATCTTTAATTTAAGGAAGTCGATTTTATCCAGTTTCATCATATCTAGTGATCAATGTCGTTCAACAAATTGCTCATGCCAAATAATAGTTGCAAGTACGGGTTTCCCCACTACTTGGGACCTTGTTTGCCGGGTAGACCCTATTTGTCAGGGCGGCTTAGAAGCTTCTACTTGAATTTAGGATTTTCGTTAACAAACAAAAGTAAACAAAAATTATTTTAACCGTATTTATTTACGCCAATCTCCTCTGTTCTGCACACGTCGATGAAGCTACTTTTATCGGGAATGGTTCGCGGTTTCTTACCCCTTCCGACCGGCCGAGATTCCGGACGGCCGTGTTTTTCACTGCTGAGAATGCGGGTTGTCGTTGGCTGCTACGGCAGCGGTCCTCTGCACTTAGCCACACCCAAAACGGCGCGCTCAGATTTTCTGTTTTTGGGCTCACAATCTCATTCCCAAAAGCAATATTTTTTAACATTAGATGAGATGAGATGAGCGCAACGCTCACGAAAAAAATCGATGACACACACTCACACACAAAGAAACTTTGTTAGTATTTGGTTTCGTATCTTTCTTCTACACCTTACTTTCACCCACCCGACCACTACAAGCAATCTCATTATGGTTGCATTGTGTTTTGTTTCATTCTTTTCACCATTGCTATAAATAGCTCATGATCTGAAACTTCCAGTAAAAAACCCTGCCGTCAGATATCTAGATTAGAGCCGACGAACTTCTATTCGCTAAACACACCTCTTTGCTACCCGTACCATGACGACATACAACTGTGAGGCTTTTCGCTCACAGTTCGAGAGCATTTCGCTCCCAAAGATTCGTTTTAGGTGCAGGGAAGTGAGCAAGGCAACTTTGTTGAAACCTGCCTAGTGACGGCGGCGAACTATCACTGGATCGTCTAATCACCGTAAACGATCCCAGAAGTCACCGCAAGTCACTTTTGTCTGCCCTGCCTCTTTCTTCTTGAAAAATAACTCTGGAAAAGAGCTTGGCACATTTGACTGATCCTCCACAATGAGAACGGACGATGCTTCGGATCTTTAACAATAAGCCGGCAACGCGAGTGGTTCCTTCACGATTAGCGTTCAACTAGGGCGATCCTGCAACACGGGTCGATACTTTCGACGGGCATTGCATTGCATACGCGCACTTTACACTAGTGTGGCGGAAAACTGCCCCGAAAAGAGATTTGTTTATTCTGGGCGTCTTTTTATTACCCTGGTTCGTCACTCAATTCGATTGCGAGAAACTCCGATAGATCCGATCTCTTTCAAGCAACAACGACAGTCGTTGTCTGTTGTAATTGTAGCTTTAACTGTAAATTCTATTTTCGAGTTAATTTCATTGTTGTTACGTATTATGTTTTACTTACAAAACCAGTTTATTTGCGAAGTTTAGAGAACAATTAGTTTTAGCTCTTTTTATCCCCACTTCTGTAAACATAAGTTAGGTTAGGTTAGATGTACATTAAATTCAATTAAGGAACTTGCGAATTTCAATAAATACATTCTACTGTAAGCAAAACCGATAGTAATAACGTTTTTCTACATAGTTTATAATTTAGAGTAAGAACTTTAGTATTATAATATATTTTTAATATTATTATAACTGTCGCGTTTGTTCTGCGCTGGTGGTGAAAGCCAAGTGACAGCGATTCCTCACAACTCATCTGCTATTGTATTTCCGGCTGTCACCGTCAGTTCTATGCAAATCATTTCACTCACACTACTTGGGGGTTTGTTTTCCTTCAGCTGTCATATGCAAAACTGCCATTCAATTTAAACATTTGAAATAGCGTATCTAAAGTATTGATGATGGTGTTTAAATACTCTATGTCACTGTAAAACTTATTATGGATATGTGCAATACGTACGTACGTATCATGCAAATAATCCGACCGAAAAGCAATTTTCGATTTGTTTTCCAAATCGTTGAACACCCTTATGCAGTTACAGATTGTCAAATACTCTATAGCTCCTACTAAACATGACATGAAAATTTATAACCTCACTTTTCTGACAGCTGAGAGAGCTTGTTTACATGAACTTAGAAAATATTCGATCCTACCCAGTACAAGAAACTTGGTTCGAATTGCTTTTAAATTCCTACACTATGTAAACAAGCTCGGGGAACTGTCATTTTTTCTGACATTTTTACTCAGATGACGTGAGTTTACTATTTTCCATACTACTATTGAGTTCTACAAGATGACGACACGAATGAACTCATGATGAATGAAGTTCATGTTAGACAATTCTCGGTGGTTTGTTTACTATGCCAGTTTCGTGAGTGCGAGTGCAACTAGTGCTCATCTGTTACATTCGAACTCACGTAACTTTTATGTAAACAAACCACCGAGAATTGTCAAACTAAGTTCATCCGGGTCATTTTGTAGGGTTATGTCGGTTGGTGTAAAACCTAATAGTTCAATGAGACGTGTTGCCAGCATTAACATTTTCTTCCCCGTAACACCATCATCAACTTCTAATACCACCAATCTAACTACAGGCATACACACAAGCCCTCTCGCAAGTTGTACTATGGCTTGCCGTATTCTTTCGTCCACCCCTTTGATCACTTACGCTACGCGACCCCTCGTCCACCCATTCCTTCTGCCGTCGCCAGCTCCCCTTCTGCTTATGGTTTTGCTTTACCGCACCAATTCGGCCGTTTGGTCAGTGTAGAGAGATACTCCTTCGTTTACCTTCGCCAGAACATCCCAAGATGATCCTAAAGCCTTCGAAGAACCGGTAATCTCCATTATCGGCTGGCGAACGCTACTAGAATAACCCAAAAGGAAGTGGTTTGGTGTGAGAGCCTCGTATTCTTTAGATGCAAGCGATAGATACATTAGTGGACGACTATTTACGATTGCTTCAGGCTCCACCATGAATGTTTCGATCGCTTCATCATACAGCACGGTTAGGTTCGATTATTATTGTATGCAACCTCCACATGGAGCCGCCCATATGGGGAGTTCCCGGCGGATTGAATATCTACTTCGTAGCGATACCAGTGATCGTAACAGCTAGCTGATCGATCTGTTCTTTCAACAGTCTTGCGGCCTCTTGGAAGTGTGTTACATTGTCGGAACACAGAACCTCGATGACAGATGAACCGGTGAATACATTTCATGCAGGTCCCGTAGTTAGGTTGTGAGCGACTTCAACATGAGCTGCGCGCACTATCAGGCAAGTAAACACGGCTACCCATCTTTTTGCGTTACTCCTACCCACTTTCACAGTCAACGGCCCAAAGAAATCTATTCCGACGTATGTGAACGGTCGCACGAACGACACCATCCTAGCGAGTGGTAGTGGCGCCATTCGCCGAAACTTTGTCGAAGCATTATAGAATCGACATCGTATCCTAAATTTGGGTTTGTAATACCGTTGGCGTATCTTGTTCAAGATGGCCTTCAGTGGAATCTATCAATAGAACGGAATGCTTGTTCGGGAGGATTACAGGGAACTTCACCTCATTCTGCAAGTGTGGAGCTTCCGCGATCCTACCATCAACACGAAGAATGACGTATTCTTCCAAGGTTGGAAACAACTAATAAATGATTCTGCTTTCTCGACTTCCGGTTTTGGCCTATTGCGGAACAACACGACCCTCTCGTCCGGAAAGCTTTGCCACTGTACCTCTCGGATAAGGTGCCGCTCAGCCTGCTGTAGCTCCTACGACGTCAACGGACCTGCTGATGGTTTATGACCGCTGGTACGCTGATTCAGGATTTCGATGAAACGATAAACGTAAGCGACGGCTCGGATAACTCTGCTTAACTGCGAAAAGCTTTCGAGTCCCACAATTCGTGTCGGAAATTGTACTGACTTGTGAGAATAGTAATCTTCTGTGGGTGACGAGAAAGGAACTTGCTTCGGCCATTCCTTTTCGTTAAGCAAGAGAAATACAGGACCCTTGAACTAAACGTTATTTGTAACCATGTTAGAACCCTTTCCGCACTTGGTCGCAATATCAGCCGCATTCTACTTTTAGGGAACCCAACGCCAGTTTTGCGCTTCCGTCAATGTCAGCAACTCTCCTATTCTGCAAACAACGAACTGGTTTATATGTACGATGGTGGGCTTGGAAACAGAACAGCATCTTAGCCGAATCAGTCCTCAGCACCCTTTTCGTGATAGGCACAATGTGATTTTCTTCGACAACCTGCAACAGCCGTGCCTCTAGAACTGTGGCCTGTAATTCTAAGCGTGGGATGCGTTTTCAGGGGGCTACCTTAGTCTTCGCCGTGACCAACACAATTTTAGGCATACCCGCAGGCTTCAATGTACGAAAGTACGCCGTGCTTGACGCCGTGGCACAATTAGCGGACTCGCTTGCGTTGACAATAGTATGAAGTTGAAGATCTTTATAATGTATACTGCTTGCGTTTGGGAAATGACAGCGAAGAATTTTAGGCTTGCGAACGTCTTCGAACAGATTCGTCAAATTTATCCACCTTCTATTGAAATCGTCGTTCACTTTTTCATCCCACTGAATTCTTGCTTTCCAAACTTCTTGTAATAGGATCTTGCAATACGTCCCAATGGATCGGAAAGAAGAATCAAGCACCTTAAGATCTGTCTTTTCGCGCTTTGCTACGGATCAGCACTTCAATTTCTGGCCTCATCTTAATTGAGAAACTGAAGACGTCCTCGTGAGTTGACCGTAGCATTCCTAGAACACGATCATACTCACTCGGCTCCTCTGGTGTAAATTTCTTATTATGTTGAGGTTGATTCTCCTAAACCGATCAAGTCATTACTATTCGAGAGCCAATTTCGTAACTTAAATCCACCATGCTTATGAATTGAATGAATTTCAACGGACATTTTTATTGCCGTTTCCATACTGTCGTAGCCTAGGGGCAGATCAACTGTGATGCATTTTTAAAAATCAACAAAATTAAATGCATTTCTTTCCATCAACATAGAAATTCGTAATGCATTTTGCGTTGCGTGAAATGTATTTTGCGTTGCGTGTAAGATGTCAAAATCCTACAAAAAAACAGCCCTACATTCAACAAAACATCGAACAAAGTGGATCAGCGTAAAAGATTGTTGAACAATCTTTTCTGCGAGGGAGTGCAAAGTTGATGCAAAAATGGAAATTAAATATTTTTTTTCTAATTTGATGCAAATTTGTTATACATATTGGCGAACGATAGGCAGAGAAACAAACTACCGGTATTCGGATAAAACGCGAAGAGAAAACCGCGCCGGAGAAGAATGTTTTACAACACGTTTATTCGGTTCAATGTTAGGTTAGTTATATATTGCGTAGTAACGAAAAAATAGAAATGTCACTTGCAGACATCGACGATGATGGTCTACGTGCACAAAGGGTGTAATCGCGCATTAAGTATGACGTAATGTAATGATGACGTCAACACTCCTCCTCGCGAATTCAACCTTTACCTCCTACAGTCAGGCCCAAATCCATAGCGAACCTCTTGACCTTCGTTGCACCGAGCGGTTTTGTCAAGACATCCGCCACCATCTCCTCCGACGGACAGTACCTTAACTCGATAACTCCAGATGACGAAAGTTCACGAGTATAGTGATAACGCGTATCAATATGCTTCGTTTTCTTCTTTTGTTGATCTAGTGCCACAAAGTCTAGGCAGCTTCTATTGTCCTCGAACACTACAGTCGGCTTGACCTGTTCCTCATTCAGCTCTTTCAACAAATTACGCAACCAGACCACTTCATGTGCTGCCTCCGAGAGCGCGACGTACTCCGCCTCCATTGTTGACAGAGTCACGCAACCTTGCTTCCTGCTGGCCCAGCTGACGGTAGCTCCTCCTATACGAAACACATAGCCACTACAAGACTTTCTGTCGCTAGCATCACCTGCCCAGTCGGCGTCACAGTAACCAACCAGCTCAAATTCCTCATCTGTTTTACCCAACTTCAATCTATACTCCACTGTATGAACCAGGTAGCGTATTACCCTTTGACTCTCAGTCCAATCAACCTCCGATGGACAACTAATCTTACGGCTCAAGATTCCGACGCAAGCCGCAATGTCTGGTCGACTGTTCGTTGCGAGATATAACAAAGAACCAATCACACTACGGTATTCTTCATTGTCTTCAAGGTTGTTTCCGTCCTTGCTCAGCTTGAAATAACCCGGGTCCATTGGATACTTGCATCCCTTTGCTCTGTCCTTTCCGAGGCGCTTCGCTAGTTTTCTAATGAAACTCTCCTGGCTGAGACTGTAGAAGCCACTCTCATCCTTTTGGACGCGAATTCCTAAAAAACAAGATATTTCACCCAGTGTCGTAATTTGTATCTTCTCTTGCAGTGCTCTTTCGATATTATTGATTTCAGTTTCCTGCACACAAACCACCAAAATATCGTCTACGTACAACAACAGATATATCCATTCTCCATTTGATAGCTGCTTCCGGTACAGACACGAATCACTTTTACATTGACGAAATCCTAGCTCAATCAGGATTTGGGTTATGGTTTGATGCCAAATCCTGGCCGCCTGCTTCAGGCCATATATGCTCTTCCGCAATCTACAAACTTGATGAGCCTTCTTCTGTATAATAAATCCCGGTGGTTGCCGCATGTAGATTTCCTCGCTTAGTTTCCCATAAAGGTACGCCGACTTTACGTCTAGGTGCTTGACTGTCATTTTTTGCCTTCCTGCAACAGCCAACAACACGCGAAACGTCGACTGCATAGCAACCGGGGCGAAGATTTCGTCGTAATCTGAACCGAAGCGCTGTGTGAACCCCTGCGCAACGAGCCGTGCTTTGAACCTCTCAACATCGCCCTCGGCGTTCAACTTCTTTCGATAGACCCATTTGCTACCAATAATGTTGCGATTGGCCGGTGGATCTACTAGCTCCCACGTACCGTTCGAGATCAAGGATTGATACTCTTCCCTCATGGCTTTCAACCACTCCTCCTTTTCTGGTCCACCAACTGCTTCTTTGAAGGTGGCGGGCTCGTTATGTTCCATCGCAACGAGTCCCAATTCATAATCCCTGAAACGAACTGGTAATACATTCCGCGTCGACCTTTGGCGCTCTTCCGTACGCTCGCCGCTCATCACTTCACTTTCTTGCACTGTTCCCCTTTCAGCGGGTTCTTCTTCTTCGGAATACATTTCTTCAGCACTTTCGTATTCGAACATATCGTTTTCTTGATCAGGTGCTTCGTCGTTCTTAATCATCGGTAAAAGTTCCACATTGGGTTCAACAGGCCCAACGATAGCTTCATGGTTCACTTTTTCGTTCGGATTTTTATTCATTTGCAAGTCCTCCACAAATTTCACATCACGACTAATTGTAATACGTTCACTTCCCGTATCAAGAAAACGATACGCTTTATGCTGGTTTGAGTAACCAATAAAAACCATTTTTCGAGATTTCACTTCCATTTTCTTTCTTTTCTCCGCTGGGATCTGCACCCACGCTTCGCACCCGAAGATTCTGAAATGCTCTAATGACGGTTTCCTTTCGTACCAACGCTCGAACGGACTCATGCCAATGGACCTAGACGGCAAGCGGTTCTGGATATAGGTTGCCGTCAAAACTGCTTCACCCCAGAAGCGTTCGTCTAAGCCTGCCTCTAGCAACATACACATCGTCATCTCCTTCAGAGAACGATTTTTCCTCTCTGCCACCCCGTTTTGTTTGGGTGAATACGGGGCTGTAAATTGACTCACGATACCCTCACCCCGAAGAAAAGACTGTAGTTCTTTCCCGGTGTACTCGCCACCCCCATCAGACTGCAAAATGCGCGGGGTCTTCCCGATCTGCGTCTTGCAAAAATACACGAACTGTTTAATCTTCTCCGCAGCTTCGGATTTGCATCGCAGAAGATACACGAAAGTCATACGAGTGTGATCATCGATCAAAGAGAGAAAATACTTATTTCCGCTAGGCGTACTGATCATTGGCCCACTCAGATCGGTATGCACTAGATCAAGCTTATCTTTAGCACCGCGGTCGACTTGCTTAGGGAACGGAATACGTGCCATTTTTCCTTCCAAACAGCATTTGCAAATCGACTTGTCACCACAATCAACCAACTTCATTCCTTTCGCATAACCGTTCGTTGGAATCGCTCGCACTACATCGAGATCGCGATGGCCTAGCCGACGATGCCAGGTGTGCTGGCAGTTCGTAGTATGGGGTGATTGAACACTCAGCAACGCTTGCTCTGAGGTGAACAACCTGTACAGGCTACCATGGCGTAGCGCTATCACCACAATTTTTCCTTGCTGGTTTCGAACCTCACAACGATTATCACAAAAAACGACATTGAAACCTTTGCTTGCAAGAATACTTACAGAGATTAAACCACTTGCCAATTTCGGTACATATAGCACATCGTGCAGTACAATATCGATAAGCTCGTTATCGCTATTCATACCAACGATTTTTCCTTGGCCGATTCCGGATGCTTCGACCCTTTCTCCATCGGCCAACATCACGCTTACTCCCTTGGTCTCATTAAATACCTCAAAGAATTTCCTGTCGCCAGTCATGTGGCGAGATGCTCCGCTGTCAATAAACCACCATGACGGCTCGCCGTGACCAACCATCCAAGCAAGGGGTCCATCCGTAACACTTGCTTTCTTCGCTTTAGCCACGTCGTCTTTCTTTGGTTGATTTGATCCATCCTGCTTGCTTCCGGAACTCTCAGAAACCTCTTTCTTCCAAGCGCGACAGTTTCGCTTCAAGTGACCGCTCTTTTTGCAGTGAAAACAGGCGCGGATCTCTTTATTTCCGTTACTCGAACCACCGCGTTGCTTTCGGAAATCCGCCCTCAAAGCTTTGTCGGTACCTCCACTACCTGCAGCAGATCCGCTTCTTTCTCGCCGTTTTTCAGCCTCGGCGAGCAGTTTCGACTTTACTAAATCGATGGTCAATTCATCAGCCGGCCGCTGCTCCAGCGCAGTCGCTAGTGGGTCATAAGAATCGGGCAGCGAACATAATAACATCGCCACCTGCCATTTCTTCGGGATCTCTTCCCCGGCATCCGCAATACGCTGGAGCAAATCAGTGAATTGCTGCAGATGTTGCTCCATATCGCCGTCTTCTCTGAGCTCCAAACGCGTCAGTTTCTTGAGAAGGTACACTTCCGATCCCTTGTCGTGGTAATCTTTTAATGCTTGCCATACATCCTTTGCGCTAACGCAGTTCCGGACGATACTCGTTTGGCTATCGTCAACACACAAACAAATCGTGGCTCGGGCTTTCATGTCTGCTTTAGTCCACTCAGGCGTCACGGGTTCCGGTTTCTGGTCCATAATCACGTTCCATAGCTCATCTCGAATCAGCATCATTTCGATCTTGAATTTCCATGACTGGTAATTCTGGTTGTTCAGTCTCGGAAGCGAGAAACGAGGGTGCTCCGCCATCTTTCTAAGATGCTCTTTTGTTCACGGGATAATGCTGAACGCAATTGAATAACCACTACTTTCCGACGAATTCAAAAAAACTCTTTCTTCGCGACGACCACCCTGGGCCCATAACCTATTGGCGAACGATAGGCAGAGAAACAAACTACCGGTATTCGGATAAAACGCGAAGAGAAAACCGCGCCGGAGAAGAATGTTTTACAACACGTTTATTCGGTTCAATGTTAGGTTAGTTATATATTGCGTAGTAACGAAAAAATAGAAATGTCACTTGCAGACATCGACGATGATGGTCTACGTGCACAAAGGGTGTAATCGCGCATTAAGTATGACGTAATGTAATGATGACGTCAACAATACATTCCTAGAGTGATCTGCCCCTAGGTCGTAGCTCTCTGGATAGTCATCTACGTATTGATTCTGTACTACGTCGTTCCACGCTCAGGGGTACAGCTCCTTAGATTCGTTAGCGTTCTTGTTTTTGACATATTGAGCCAATGCCGGAGAGCAAGTTGAGCCGTAGATTGCAACGTTCATTAAATAAATATCCGGTGCCTCTCTTGGATTCTTCCGAAAAAAGGAACCGCTGCGAGTTGCGATGTTAAATTCAAATTCTGATTATGGTACTGCTAGGAGGAATTTGATTACAAAATCACATTTAAAAAATGCAAACTCAACCAAGTCTTTATCTTAAACCTTCATTTCGACGACTGTAAACTGAAATGCAATGTTAAACCAGACCGTCCTCTTGGCAAAGCAACACGCCAAAGACAAAGGAAAGAAGTCACCAAAAGTGCAATATTTCAATCAAAAAGTTGTCACGCTGGAAAATTACACATTGTATGTTTTAACACTTTGAATCCGCAGAAGAGTCCGCTGGCTGGACCCGCATTGTCGACGCACGGCGGTGGTTGTGGTGGTGGTGGGCTTGGTGACAATGGCAGCTGATTCTGAAGGGTGACCCCCACTTCAGCAGAACAAGAAGCAACGAAAACAATGTGACCAGCGTTAAGTTAACCCGTATTGCAGATGACGATCCGTAGTGGGTTTGTTCCGTTGAACCGAACGATGCTAGACCGAATCGTTGAATCATACGTTTCCCTTTTAGTAAAGGTTGAAAAAATAGCGAAATAAGCTTACCCTTGTGGTATAAACTGCTATCAATTAGGGCGGACAATTCAGACAGGGATCTGTTTAAATTGTCATATAAAATCAACTTATGTCGTTTTTGCTTGAAGTGAAACTGAATCAGGTTGTAACCCCAACTGCTGTCAAAATGTATGAACTGTCAGCGGTTGGGGTTAGAACCTGACTCAGTTTCGGGGTCCAGCAAAAAGTCATTAGAATCATTTTGAAGGTTTGAAGCGACCCTTACACCTTCAATATTTTTGCCAATACTAGAGAGTATTGACAAAAGTATTGTACGTATAATGTAAAAAAGTTGTATTGACGATGTGTATTTAAAATGGGATTGACGTATTGAAGCAACATATTTTGAAAAAATGAGCTATCGATGTTTGTGATAAAAGAAGTTTATTTTTCTTTTATTGACCATATTATTGTGGAATATTCGCCATTTAAACTTCGACCACTACATCTGCCGTCCTGCAACGGAGGGTAAACTGGAAACAACTCAAGCTAACCCATGTAAAGCAGACGCTCAGCGGTTTGTTGTTGGATAAAAGCTCTATCTCCTCTTCTAGCATATTTTCCGGTGACGATGGTGACAGACCGTGAAAATTCACCATATATTAACGGCAAACAAAAGATTTTCCCAGCAACATTTGGCCGAGCAGTGGAACGATACCATGGGCAAGAAGCGCATAAATTAACAAAGTTTTGTGCGTTTTGAATGGAGGTAAAGTTATTTTTCTTATCCATTTATTTCTATATTAATTTCAATAATCTCACGGGGGGATTTCCAATACCCGGCTATGGTCTTCGAAATGGATGAAATCTGTATTTGCACTGCGGTAGAGGAGAACATCAGGATTTCTGATGCAAAGTCACACCGATGCAAAAAAGATGGGTGGGTAATGTCAGAGACATAACCGGAGTGAAGTAGAATACACTTTGAATTATTTGTATGAATATGTAGGTAAACAATGGGATTTTTCGGAAAAGGAAAGACTTCTAATTAATTCTTCATTAAAATGATGGTGGTCCTGAAAAGGACCGTTTATGTTCGCTTTGGCGAATGATGCGCTGGATTCGATTCTCGTTGGATGCTGCTGACTTCTGCTCTCTATTTCCGGATTGAACTGTTGTCCATGGGTGCGATACTGACATGATTGGTGTAGCTGTAGCGTTATAAACCGTTTATGATTTCTTTCTGCATCGTATATTGAAAATGTTAAATTTCTGGATCAATTAAAGAGAGATGGCGTTTGGTCACGGGTTTATTACAATAATATTTTATTGCGTCTATCACTTGCGTTTCGAAGGTCTATGCCTTCATCTTCTGGGCAAAAAGCACTAACAATATTATCTTTGTCATGTTGGTTTGAGCATTTAAACTGAAAACGCAACGTACTGATCTACCTCAGACGGTTCCCGCACACATCACTAGCAGACTGAGCAATGAATCAATTGCTCAGTCTGCGTGATGTGTGCGGGGACCGTCTGAGGTAGATCAGTACGTTGCGTTTTCAGTTTAAATGCTCAAACCAACATGACAAAGATAATATTGTTAGTGCTTTTTGCCCAGAAGATGAAGGCATAGACCTTCGAAACGCAAGTGATAGACGCAATAAAATATTATTGTAATAAATCCGTGACCAGACGCCATCTCTCATTACTGAAAACAAAGTGATCGTTCATCTTTCTAATGGATCAATTAAAGAAAGTATGGGCCTGTGATATGAAAAGTACGAAATATATCTTCGGCTTTCTACATTGCAGTTTTTGACAAATACTAGATCAATGCATGTACCGCCAAGTGTAGTAGTTTGTGAAGGATCAGTGATAAGACGAAGCTTAAGGCATTCATTCATGAAATGAACAAATTTCATGTTTTCCTGCTTTGAAATGTCTAGGTTAAAATCTCCTGAAACAACCATCGGGATATTTTTCCGAGCATAAGGAAATAAATTACGTGTAACGAAAAATTGCTTTTCTTTAAATGTTGTATCTGGCGAAATGTATACAGCAACCAGTAACGTTTTAATACCTTTTAACATAACTTCTGTTGCACAAATATCACCGTTATTATCCGCCAGAGACAAATTCGCGTCATGCTCTTCACTGACTTGTTCAATTTTATGAACAATAGCCATAGTAGATGCAGTGGTCCTTTGATAAATTGCAACACCACCAGCTCTCGAATTGGGACGCTTATATTCGGCGATACAACTATAACCGTTTATATTCACAGCAGAACAATTGTTCAACCAAGTCTCACTGAGGGCTAAAATGTCGACTTTGGTTAGTAAATTGTCAGTTGTAATATCTGAGAAATGAGCATTCAAACTTTGGACGTTAAAACTTATCAAGCTGCAACTATGATCTATCGCTCCAATAAAATTCAGTAATTCACTGTTAATAGTTGGCAGTTGATGATTTGACAGGCGTACTAGCTCTGTTCTCAATTCAGTCATTCGGGGCGATTTACTACCCTTAGAGTGATGAAATTTGAAATTATTTTTCGAGTTAGTTAAATACAGTCCATCCATTGATGTGACTCGTGATAATCCTACATATACTAATTGTTGTTCTAAACATTTATCGTAATCAAACACAATTTCAGAAAAGGTACCTCCTTGTGATTTGTGTACTGTGAGTGCACACGCACTAACGAGCGGGAATTGAATCCGTTTACAAGTGATGCTGCCAAGCTTTATACTGGCTGATCGTTTTGTTACAGGAACCCAATCAAATTTCAAGTGACCTGGTTTGGAATATACCAAAGGTCTAGATTTAATTCTCAAAGCGGTACCGATAACATCACTTTCGAATTTCATCCAAAGTCGGATAATACGTTCACTGGAATCATCTTCGCAGTGTTCGATATATTTGAGTTCCCCTATGGCACCATTAACCATACCATCTTCAACGTCAATGTTGGTAGTGATCATATAGGGCATGCCGATTGTTAATCGCAATAAGTAAGGTAAACCACCTGTCTCCACAACGCTCATTTTATGTAGTTTAACCCTAGCACTAGCTAGTTGTTCCGTATTTCTGTAGCCTGTGTAAATATCTTCGACAGTAAAATCAAGTCCCTCACGATCACGCAATGTTTCAGTATTATACCTCTCCACATCCATATTACGATGGAAGAGGCGTATTGCATTAGGAACATTTTCTCTACACCACTCGGCTGTTCGGAATCGACTCTCGATCCGTTCAGTTTCTGAAGTAGTAAGTGCCTCGCCATTACCAATTTTTGTAAGAATGGATGAAAATTCCACATCAGACTGTCTCATAACTTGCACTAACGGGAAGAAATTTAGAGATTGCCAAAGTATAGGTCCGCAAATGGAGTTCCTACAAGGCTTGTAAACTGGACGCGCATTGACAGGTGGCAACTGACGAAGATCACCACAGAATATAAGATGAATTCCGCCAAATGCTTCATCATAGTTTCCAGTAATGTCTTGCAAACGTGTATGTATGATATTAAGTATATCTGCACCTATCATACTTACTTCGTCGATAATGATCGCTTTAACACCTGTAAAAGCATTTCGATAAAGTTGAAGTGTTTCAAATCCAAGTTTAGAATTATTTCTGCGCGCCATTGTAATACGGAACGCGGAATGAACTGTAGTACCACCAATAGCGACAGCTGCTTTTCCCGTTGAAGCACAAGCAACATATGCATTTTTCAACGAATTATGTGCTTGACTGAAGCGATTGTATGTCTCCATAAGTATTCGAAGAGTGAAGGTTTTACCACATCCTGCAGGACCAGTGAAAAATATCTGCAAAGGTGTGTTTGTTCCGTCAAAACTGTGCAATATATTTATTAAATGTAAAATCAAGTTTCGTTGTTCGACATTTGTTGTCCTGACCAAAGCACAATAATCTTGCTTGGTCATGACATTAGTACGTTTTTTAACGACCGCTGCCAAAGCACCAGTAGGCAACTGTTCGATATCGTCATCGTTGGGCTCCATTGTAATGGCCCTTACGAATTCGTTATGTTTGTCGTTGATTGCCTTTTGTAGATCGTCGGTTTCACTCTCTTCGGTTATACGAAGGTATTCTTCGACGATTTGTTCGAGATTAATGTTACAATCATATTGTTTCAACTTATTCAATATGAAAGTCTCATTTTGATCATACAAATCAATGAATTTGTTACAATCAAGAATGTCGCAAGCCTCATTCCGGAATGGTAGAAATAGAAGTACCATTTCGCGCTTATAATCATTTAACTCTGTTATTTTATATTTTCTCCACCGGATTACTCGGGGAGTACTTCGTTGCTTGTACGTGTTACTACTACTTTTATCTTTCGTGTAACACGCTACGAAATCGGCCAAACAAATAATTTCTAGACCATCGCGCTTCTCATATTTCTGGATTATGTTTAGCGTCCACACATCGGTCGAATCATCATCGATGCCTTCCTCGTCCATTTGTTTTGTGTGTTTTCTAGATTTTATTCGCTCGTGTGGCCACATTGTTGGTATAAATTCAACTTTTCTGCTGGCTTCTGACATTGGTTGTCGTAGTAAATACCAAGCAGCTTCTTGGGCACACATTTCTACTGAATTTAGCATTTTGATACTGACTTTTTTCAGTAGTGCAGCGAAATCTTGATCAGGATATTCATCTTGTAGCTTGATCAATTCATGATGCAAGTTACTAATACCTCTGTTTGTTTTGTTGACATATTCAACAACATACGCAGCACATGAATATTCGTCCACAATAAATTGAAGATCCATGTTCGAGAGTAATTTATTAGCAACCCATGGATTATATGGATTGGTCCATAGTTCTTCCATTGTGCGTTTTAAGAGAACGATGGGTCTTTTTGAAGAGGCACGAATAACATCTAAATAGTTATCGTACGAACAATTACAGTCGGAGAGATACTCATCCAGTGTTGTGTACACTTTTGAGTTCAAATTTTCGCGCATTTGCCCTGCTTTTATTAACAATTGGCTACGGTTCGAATTATCTGATGCCATAGGCAACAAAATTCTAGTTTGATCCATTGGCCAGTAAGGGATGTTGAATCGGCATTGCTTCTCGTTCCGCTTGTAACAAGTAAATGTATGCTTATGGATCTGATTGCTATTAGCACTAACGGAACAAAGAAAATTTATTAACTCCACTGTAGCAGGCATGTCCTCTGAAATTGTTTCATGAGGATCATTATTAAGCCAAAGTAATATATGGGCATGGGGACTGCCACGGTGTTGAAACTCTATTCTTTTGAAGTAGTCGACAATATAATACTCGCCAAATGGACTATGTCTTCGAGATGCAAGAATATTCATTAAGGTATCAACGAATCTGTTGAAATAAATGCAACAGGTGACGGGATCCTCATTCACGAGCGTTGTTCGCTGCAGTGCAGTTAGTTGCTCTATTGGATCTGTCAAGTCGATATCATGCTCTTCGGAAAGTTTTTGTAATATTAGCAACAAGTTAGGCCATCGAGTTTCACTGGCACTCAATGTCATGAACGTTGTTGGCCTTCCAAGTTGCCTAATCATTGCAAAAACATCATGTTTACGTTGTTGCCAATATTGGACAGAATTCGGGATAGATTTGAGAAACGACAAATTACGCTCAATGCAAGACTCCAAAAGTTTTCTATCCTTCAACATACCACGTGTTATATTTGCAGTACCCATACATTTAAAAGTATTTTGCAAGCCGTCAGAAACGCGAAGACGAAGTATTTTTACGGCCATATAAAGTAAATGTTGTGGCTTTGTACCTCGTCTGTCGCGACGCCTTAGTTCGCTTGTAGCCATCATAAACGGTGTTACATGAACATCTGATTTGAAGACGCGTGGTTGACCAAAATATATGCCAGGAAACGAAAGTTCCTCCCCGAATTCGTCGAATATTAATGACAAAGGTATCCTGTTTTGAGCAGGTGCAATTTCCAAACATTCATCTTCATTCCAAAGAAGCGTTTGTTGCTGCCCAATCAAAAGCTCAAAATCATTAGAAGAATCGATTATTTCCAACTCATTGTCAGGATCAGCTGATACTGACGATAAGTGGTCGAGACCATTTAACTGGTCCTTACCAATAACTATTCCATAACGACGATATAATGGAGTATCCACAAGATACTTAAGCCACTCCATCACTGTATTCTTCTTTATAAACCCATTCAAATAAGAAGATTTGTGAATTAAATGCTTCTTGATACTAACATTAAATGCATAATCGTCATCAATATTTCGTGGGAGTACGCGGATCATCTCAGGTACATCCACTGGAACATTAATAATTTGACCCAATATTGAGTGACTTCCTGCAGCATGACGTAAGCGTCTTATCTGCATGAAAGGCAATCTTGGAGAAATTAACCTTTCACTTATGGGATCCAGCGGAGGTAAACCCAGAGGACGATTGGGATATACAAATCCATTTGTTATAGCTAACTTCGGAACTGCCCCACGTTTCAAACTTCCACGGCAGGTCTGACAAACACTAAAATCTTCTACAGATTCAAATGATCCCAATGTCAGAAGAACATTTTCCTCGGTTCTGCTAATATTTTTCAAATCTGTTTGAAACCATAAACGGTCGCAAACGCTACACGCTACACCAAAAACATTGTCAGTAAAACGCTTTTTGAACGCTTGATCAGCCCTTGCATAGATATACGTCATATCTATAATGAAACAGTAAAAATAGTTGAGCTACATTTAGTCTTTTTGAAAATCAATATTCAAGTAGATTAGACAAAATATGTGTTTGTGGAAAGTTGTTATGAATGATTTCTGAATTTCCTTCTGATTGCTACAACCATAACATCGTGACAAGAGTGGCCAAGGATTTGAAATGAAATATTGGACGATGCAGAAGCGTGTTACAATCGACAGCGTACAAACATATTCATATCACTCGAATGTTCTGACAAATATTTTTCAAAATTTTATTTGAACAATATAATTCTTTGTTAGTAGAAGATTAAGGGTATACGAATTGTATGAACGCACACAAGTGATGTGAGGGAGCTTGGGAGGTAGTTACTAGCATTTCGAGAAAGTGATAACTATATACTCAACATCTAATTTAAAGCATAATGGGAGGGAGTACAATCGATTTTCGCACTTAATGGTTATTGTTTATTTATTTAATTGAAGGCTTTAACCTCATGAGTCATTTGCCTTGACACTTAAAGATAAACGGAGCAGTATACGCAAACCAAACTATCAAAATTGCTAATTTTCAGCAATATACGATTATTTGTTATTTATTGTAGATACACATCATTGTTTCCATTCATTCATCAGAATAATATTAAATAACAGTAATGTTTTGATTATATCACGCTTATATATCCATATATGTATTCATATATCAAACAATATATATATATATATATATATATATATATATATATATATATATATATATATATATATATATATATATATATATATATATATATATATATATATATATATATATATATATATATATATATATATATATATATATATATATATATATATATATATATATATATATATATATATATATATATATATATATATATATATATATATATATATATATATATATATATATATATATATATATATATATATATATATATATATATATATATATATATATATATATATATATATATATATATATATATATATTATAATCTTATATTATATAACACACTTTATTTTTACTGCCGAATCTCAGCTTTTTACGCATCTTTTGCCGAAATCTCAACAGCTGAAGTCTCAGTAAACAATTTTTTGGCTGAGATCACAGTGAAAGTGTGACGTCCCACTAATTAAATTATACCGTGCTATATAAAGTTCGACTGTACTCAATCGAACTTTATTCGCACAGCACACCGGTGACCAACTCGAGCGGTCGATCACCGAGGTCTATTGTCGACGCTGCACATTTGATGACGTGCAAGGCACATGGATACGGCGCAGCAAATTGTCACTCCAGGCGTCTAACGCTATGACCCTATGTACTATGTATCGATGTATGCATGGCAATCGTCATGCATATAAAAACTAAATATTGAATAAAATAATTCATTCTAAGTAAGACAAACTTACATGGCAGACCGTGGCTCGTATCCGAGCAGTGATTACCAGCGGCACGAACCCGCACTTGTACAGTAGATCCGCGAATCCTAACAGCTCGTTCCGTTCTCGCGTGTGTTAAGTGAAAATGGAGATCTAAAGACCCAACTGATTAGTAGTGATCGCACAGCAACTGCCAATAACTCCAGAAGAACTTATACAAATAAAAGTGAGGAGTTCCAGTGGTGGAAAATTCGTCCAGTGTGCTAAGAAAAGTAACCAAAAGAAAGAGAACTAGCCAAATTGTGAGATACGCCATTCCGTTAAACTACGACCAAGTGAATTTAGTGACCTGATGCTAAGTTACGACCAAGTGAACGAACCTTACTATTATCGAGAATGAGTACGTGACTATTAAGCATTAGCCAAGTTAACCGAGATTCAGCCGTCCGACCGCTACCCACTCAACCAGTGACAGTTAAAAAAATGGGGTCGCGTACAAGTAAAAATCCTACGGTAAGCGGAGATCCGCAAATAAATATAATAAATACGTTAGAGCAGCACGCGGTGTGGCAAGATGGCCAGGAGACTAAATATTGGATATTACTAACTATATGCAGTATACAATTAGCTTTTGTAATATACCAAGCCTACACGAAGTATGTGAAAAAACAAGCTTTCAAAAAGGCGAGGAAATCGCTCGTCAACCTAAACCAGGTCTAACTCTTTAGGAATGGATAAATACGAACAATTAAAAATATTGAACACGAACATAAAAAAGTCTCAATATAACAAAATCACCAATGAAACACTCCAAACTAAACTAGAATTGAGCGAAAAACTTAAAACTTCAGTAGAGGAATACTTATAAGAAAATTACGACCTGATAGAACCGCAAACATTCGCTAAAATCGCGAAAAATACACGTGAATGGAATAGAGAAATAAAAGAGATTCTCACACGAAAATTTAAAGACAACAAACCAAAAGACGAACTAAAGATGGTGTCTGTATTGGAAGTTATTAAAACAGCCTCATCGTTAATCCCTGAGTACGATGGCAGTGCTGATAAATTAAATGCAACAGTAGCGGCTATAAAAGCCCTATCGCCTATCATTAACAACGATAATCGCGCCGCTGCGATTAATGTGATTTTATCGAAATTCTCGAATAAAGCTATAGCAGCCGTCGGAGAAAACCCGGAAACTCTAGACGTTATAATAGAAAAACTTAATGAAAAATGCAGAAAGCAACAACAGCCTGAGGTTGTCCAAGCAAAATTAAATGCTTTGAGACAGACAAGTGACCTCAATAAATTCACTGACCAAGTCGAGAAATTAACACTAGACTTGCAGAAGTGCTATTTGGCTGAAAACATCCCCTTGGATGCAGCCGTTAGATTTGCAACAAAAGCAGGCATTAAAGCTTTGGCCAATGGAGTTCGAGATTCTGAAACCAGACTTCTGATAAAGGCAGGCAAATTTGAAAACTTGGATGCTGCCATTGGAAAAGTGCATGAGAATCAGCACGAGACTGAAGTCAGTGTATTGTACTTTAAAAACCACAATCAAGGAAATCCAAGAGGTAGAAATAACTACCGAGGCCGATCGAACAGAGGACAAGTCAACTCTTCCAGAGGCCGATCTAATATTTATAGTGGATATCAAAACCGCCCTTTCAATCAAAATAACTACAATTATCGGGGACACCAAAATGGAAATAGAGGCCGCGGAATCCAGAATCACCGCGGACAAAGTTACACACGGGGTGGAAATACTCGTCAACATAATCAAATATTTTACAACGATGCGGAAAACTGGCAAGGCCCTCAACAGCCACAGCAGCAGCAGCAGCAGAATCAACATGCTCAGCATGTTGGGGGTATAAGCAACCCGCAAGAACAACAACAGCAAACACAACAAGCAGTCCCATTATCCCAAATAAGGAACCATTGACCAGATACATTTTCAATATTCATACCAAACCAACTAATTTTATCAATTTAAAACCAAAAATTTCAAATTATACTTGTACATTTTTGATAGATACGGGAGCAGAGATATCGATTCTGAAACCCAATAAATTAAACCAAGACGAATTTATCACAATAACTGACAAATGCTTGATTACGGGAATAAACAATATCAAAACTGAAACTAAAGGTTCTATGACTACAGAACTGTATACTAGCGATGGTGTATCGCTATTACATAAATTTCATATAGTGAATGACGAATTTCCAATTCCGACAGATGGTATTTTAGGTCGAGACTTTCTCACCAAATATCATTGTAATATTGATTATGACACTTGGACATTAACATGCGCTACTAGCCTTGGTCCAATTGAAATAATAATTGAAGACACTTGTGAAGATACAATTGTCCTACCACCTCGCTGTGAGGTTTATAGACAAATAAATACGAAGAGCACCAAAGAAGATAACGTTTTACTGTCATGTGAAGTTCAACCCGGAGTATTTTGCGGAAACGCTATCGTTAATTCAGAACATGCAATAGCTAAATTCATTAACACAACAAATAAAGCAGTAATAATTGATAAAAATTTTACTAAACAGATAATCCCTCTACAACAATATATAATGTATACGTTCAAAGAGGTTGACCAGGAAAACCGAAATACAAATCTCATGAAAGAATTAAATATTGATGGTGTAAATGCTGAAGCCAAAGGCAAATTAATAGAATTATGCAAAAAATTTAATAATATTTTCTCTTTGCAAGGTGATATGCTAACCTGCAATAACTTTTATAAACAAAATATAAATATTACCGACAACACACCAGTATACATAAAAAACTACAGAACTCCTGAAGTTCACAGAGCTGAAATAACGAAACAAGTTAATGATTTACTCGAGAAAGGAATTATTCAAGACTCCACGTCACCTTATAACACACCAATTTTGTTAGTACCGAAAAAATCCAATACTAAAGATCAAAAGCATCGTTTAGTCTGTGATTTTCGTCAACTTAACAAAAAAATTATAGCCGACAAATTTCCTCTAACTAGAATAGATGATATTCTGGACCAACTTGGGAGAGCGAAATATTTTTCGACTCTTGATTTGATGTCAGGATTTCATCAAATCGAACTAGACAAAAACTCAAAAAAGTTAACAGCCTTCTCCACACATCAAGGGCATTATGAGTTTAACAGACTTCCATTTGGACTGTCAATCTCGCCCAATAGTTTTCAAAGGATGATGACTATAGCTTTAAGCGGTCTTCCTCCGGAATGTGCTTTTCTGTACATCGATGATATTATTGTCATTGGATGTTCTATTGACCACCATTTGAAAAATTTAGAAAGAGTGTTCACCAAACTCCAACAATTTAATCTCAAGCTAAATCCTGCTAAATGTCATTTCTTCTGTGCAGATGTTACTTATTTAGGACATCATATATCCGCCGAAGGAATTCAACCTGACAAGGCAAAATTCTCCGTGATTGAAAAATATCCAGTATCCCAAAATGCGGACGAAGTACGACGTTTTGTCGCATTTTGTAATTATTACAGAAGGTTCATACCTTACTTTTCTGATATAACCGCTCCATTGAATGCAATTCTGAAAAAGAATGCAGTCTTCAAGTGGAGTGAAGAGTGTAAAAATGCGTTTGAAAAATTAAAACAAGAGCTTATGTCACCAAGAATTTTACAATTTCCGGACTTCAATAAACAATTTATTTTAAGCACAGACGCATCTAAATTAGCATGCGGAGCTGTGTTATCTCAATTACATGGCGATGCTGAACTACCTGTTGCATACGCTAGTAGAATGTTCACCAAAGGAGAAAGTAATAAGTCTACTATAGAACAAGAATTAACAGCCATCCACTGGGCAATCAAACATTTTCGACCATATTTATATGGAAGACGCTTTTTAGTGAAAACTGATCACCGACCTCTTATATATTTATTTTCGATGAAAGAACCATCCTCCAAATTAACAAGGATGAGAACGGATTTAGAAGACTTCTCATTTGATATCGAATACGTGAAAGGCAAAAATAATACGGTACCTGATGCTCTTTCACGCGTAACTATCAATTCTGAAGTACTACTTGTCCTGCCAGTTCAAACTAGGTCTAGAACTGGGAAAATCGACCAAAACAAAATAACAGTTGATAATGCTACTGAGACTGATCACCTCAGGGCTTATGAATCTGTCAACAATATAGACGCTTTCAGTTTACCAAAATTGGTCTTTGAAATGCGCCATTCGATAATATCAATAAAAATCACATCAAAAACAAAGAAAAAAGAGTTAGCATCAGTGCAACTTACTTACAAAAAAAATGTTATAGATGTCCAAAATGCGTTAAAGCAAATAAATGAAATGGCCAAGAAAATGTCAATAAAGAAACTAGCGCTAGAATTAAGCAGCATTATATTCAAAAAAATGAACGTTCAAAAATTTAAAGAAAGCTGCAACGAAACATTAAAAGACGTCTGTATAATACTATATAAAAAAGCTGCAGTGATAAAAAATAAAATAGATATTCAAAACATCATAGCTGAAAACCACAATACTCTCTTGGGAGGACATGTAGGTATAAATAAACTATTGATGAAATTACGAAGAAACTATTATTGGACGAATATGAAGTCCACAATAACCAATTATGTCAAACAATGCATTCTATGTAAACAAAATAAACACAAAATGAAAACAAGTGAAAAATTTATTCACACAACAACACCTGCTAAAGTGTTCGATTTGATATCAATCGACACGGTAGGTCCATTTACCAAAACAAATAATGGAAATCGTTATGCACTCACTTTGCAATGCGATTTATCCAAATATGTAATTATCACACCTTTAGTGGATAAGCAAGCTATAACAGTAGCGAAAGCATTCATCGAAAGTTTTGTACTTATATACGGTTGTCCATCTGCAATAAAAACAGATATGGGAACTGAGTATAAGAATGAAATTTTTGAAAATGTATGTAAAATATTAAAAATAGATCATAACTTTGCAACTGCTTACCATCCTCAAACAGTTGGTAGCTTAGAACGAAATCATCGTTTTCTTAATGAATACTTAAGACATTTCATTAATGAAGAGCGCAATGATTGGGACTCATTTATTTCATACTATGCCTTTTGTTACAATACTTCACCCCATTCAGATATAAAATTTGCTCCTTTTGAACTTGTATTTGGAAAACCAGTTAACTTTCCATTATATTTGAAAAATGCAGACACTATAGATCCAGTCTACAATCATGAACATTATTATTCGGAACTAAAATTCAAAATTCAACAAACAGTTTCCAAAGCTCGAGGATTACTAAATAAAAACAAAGTTATGAGAATAAAAGATCAAGCCGATCAAACAAATCCATTAAATGTAAAAATTAACGACAAAGTTTGGTTAAAAATAGAGAACAGAAGGAAATTAGATCCAGTATATTCAGGTCCATTTATTATAAAAAACATCCTACATCCCAACATTGTAATAGAACATTGTGAGACAAAAGAAGAACAAACTGTGCATAAAAATAGAGTGATTAAATAACAACAAATCTAATTTTATTATGATTTGATAAGACTACTGTGGTTACCTTAAATTAACAAAATTAGAATAAGCCTAACCAGCAGCATGATACTAGCTCAAAAAAACAAGAAACTGAGTGAAACGGTAAAAACATTAAGCCTGCCAATGCGTATCATTAGTGGTAAGACCTTGAAAACAACTAAAACCTACAAAATATTATATACAGAAAATCATATATTTTCATCCTCGTAAAAGGAAGGGAACGATTGCATTACTTTCAGCACTTGCCGAGAAGTGCAAAATTTAATTATTTAGAAACAAAAAAAAAGTAAAAAAAAGAAGAAAAGAAGAAAAAATGGAAAAAAAATATTATAAAACTAAGATATGATCTTATAGGCATCTGGAGTGTATAAAATGATTTCACCTGAAGTCTCATCATTTTCTGTAGGGGATAGGTGTGACGTCCCACTAATTAAATTATACCGTGCTATATAAAGTTCGACTGTACTCAATCGAACTTTATTCGCACAGCACACCGGTGACCAACTCGAGCGGTCGATCACCGAGGTCTATTGTCGACGCTGCACATTTGATGACGTGCAAGGCACATGGATACGGCGCAGCAAATTGTCACTCCAGGCGTCTAACGCTATGACCCTATGTACTATGTATCGATGTATGCATGGCAATCGTCATGCATATAAAAACTAAATATTGAATAAAATAATTCATTCTAAGTAAGACAAACTTACAAAAGTGACGTTTCAAAGCTGATACTCGGAAAATATTTCACCGAAAATCAGCTAACAAATTTCACTTTACTGAGGTATCAGTTTCTAAATTTGCTGATTACACGGCTGTCCCAACAGTCCCAATTGCCGAGCCGAATTGAGTGTGTATGTCATATTATATTGTATTATATTTTATTACTATATTCCTTATATTCATCGTATTTTGTCTATCATACATTTGTTTATGCGCTATATTTTCCACAATTCATTACATATCACATATTACATACCCAATATCATATCTATCAGATAAAATATATTCATCATAACCATTATATACAGAACGTTTGCTGTATAAAAACTATATGCCATTGGGTTGGGAGGCAGCATCAGGGTATCATTCAAGTTGCAACTTGGACTAGATGTCGTGGATCGCCAACTTCTAGTCACAAAATAAGAATGCTCCCATTGATCGCATAATTCTTCGGGATGATGCTGTTGCTGTGAACGTTCTTATCTGACAAGTGGTAATAGGATTGACGCGCCCTTCTCTCACCAACCATCAGGTAATGCCTTAACAAGTATTGGAAATTGATTTATGCAATTGGCTGATTGATCGTTTCGTTGGAAATAGATTCTGTTCCTTCGGATTGCGCACAAATGACACTGATTATGGATCCGCCCTATTTTGGTTCATCATACAGCGTTAATGTGAATGTTGGTTGATAACTTAATTTTATCTGTGCTGTTAAAAGCATCTTCAGCCAGCGGAGTATTCCATGCACTGATCGTGGGTTCCTATATCATCATAACCACAAATTGCATGAACGCACACAGAGTAGCTGTCTAGTTTAGAGACTTTAGTGATAGTGGTCTAATTTTTATGTTTATTTGCCAAAAAAGTTTATTTTAACCTAAATAAACCGAATCCGAGAGCGGATATGTGAAATTTTTAACCAAAGTTCGACAAACTGAAAAAATAAAATAACACTTTACAATGACAGTGCTTTAACAAGTGAGCATATGCACCCGAGCTAGAGTGATGAGGCTTGGCCGCATATCCGAGGCCAAGGACACATCGATTTCTGGTGTATTGTTCGATTTCGCTGCCGCTCAGTCGGTTTTAAACAAACTATAGCCCCTATGTTCGAGTATACCTGGCAAACGAGAGGATTACAGCTTAGCTTATAACACCGGCGACGGGTTGATCAACGCCTCGTCCAACGGAACCTCAGCGGCTTTGTGCCACTTTGGATCCTTGCTCTCGGATATACGGCTAAACTGCATCACACTAGCTTCGCTGCTTAAGCTCATTTGTTAAAGCACTGTCATTGTTATGAGTGTTATAAGGCGCACCTTAATTTTTCAGTTTATCAAACTTTTATTAAAAATGTCGCATGTCCGCTCTCGGATTCGGTTTATTTAGATTAAAATACACACTTTCGACAAAAACTGCATTAAAATTTGACCTCTGAACTAAACAATTCCCTATGCAAACACCGGAAACAATACAATAAAGCAAGCTATGGAAATAATATCACTTTAAAACACCACAGCAGTTTCAACCATTAGCAACCAGCGAGATTTTGTAACAAACATAAATAGGACATTGAATTCTTCAAAACTTGTCAAATCATTCAATTATAATTTCTATGAATGCATGAATGACAACTGTGAATTCAATGAACGGCAAATAAATAAATAGTACTTACCAGTGTTGCATCCAACCGAGGACTCTTCTCGAATCGTGCTTGGGTCGAGTTCGGACGAACTTCCCGGTTCCACCAAATAGCTTTCCACCACTCGAAGCGGCTCTTCAACCACCTCTGCTCGATGAACGATACGTTGCGGCCCTTCTGCCGTTTCAACTCGCCTCAGAAGGCGACTCGGTTCGCCAGTCTGCATCGCCGAAGGCTCCTGCCTCTTTCGCTTGCGGCTTGCCTCGTACTTCGCCTCGTACTTCGCCTGCATATGCCGGGAACGCGCCATACCACAAGCTTTCTTGCGCATATTATTCAAACTGAACAACTACGCAGCATACTGTTCAATCTTTTATAACTTTCTGCAAATCTGAATAGACCAATCAGCGAACTGCATTGCAATGGAAAAAATTTACCCGCCAAAAAAACCATTTCCCGAAAGGAAATTCTCTGCGAAAGTACTGCTGGAACAAACAATTTCTATGCGAGTTTGTGGTCTTTGGCACTTTAGGTTTTTGGGAGTATTTTTGAAATTATCAAGTTGTTTTCCAATTTGCAATATTCTTTGAAAATATTGTTGAAATTTTATGGATGAGGGCACGAAAACGAGCGAGAGAGCGATAGTAATATCAGCCGGTAGGGTCTTTCGTCATTCGTTTGACCGTCGTCATACTACGAATACCAGCATCAGAGCAGTAGCAGATCAACATTTTTCGCTACATGGCCCGTAACAAACATACCGCTCGTAAGTCAACCGGAGGATAGGCTCCCCGCAAGCAGTTGGCAACGAAGACCGTGTAAAAGTACCCCAGTCACGGTTGGCGTTAAGAAGCCTCATCGCTACTGAACAGAAACTGTCGCCCTGCGAGAAATTCACAGCTATTAGAAATCGAGCGGGCCTAAACTGTGACCCAAAATAAACCACAAACCAACGGGTTCTTTTCAGGACCAGCCAATTATATTCCAGTTAGATATAAATAAAATTTAGGTTTGCGCGTTTTTCCCAAAAGTTTTATAGCTGTGCTGTTTTCAAGGAAGTTGTAGTTGAATTCAAAATAAAATAGTTTACTTCTATTGTCAGAAGTGGACGAACGAAAACTACTCTGGCTCGCTTGGAATCGAATTGTACGGACCAACCACTACTTTCAAAATCCATTATTTTCAGTAATTGTACATTCTACAGAATTAGTCACAACTATTTCCAATCAGCGCAAAAATCGAAGGTTTTCATTCAATACAACAGCAGATTTTCACGTTTGAAAAAACAGGCAGCATTCTGGCCGAAAATTTTGAAACGGAGCACCTATGTCGAAACGTTAGAAAACGTTCGATTTTTGTAAATTGAATCATTACACTAAACTGTCTATAAATCACAAATAACTTTTGATTTTGTGCCATTCTACGTGAAAGCTTATGAACAATACCGTCGTTCACAAGTGGCTCACTTACCATCCAACGCTCTTGACAAGCTGATGCTTGTAATAACAAAACTTCAATTTCATTCTTTGTCGATAAATTGATGGCCCTGAAAAGGGCCTTTTGTTTGGGCAGTGTTCGAAATTTACTTGGAGCTGGTGTATATGGTAACAGTTTTGGTGCCATCGAAGACGGCGTGCTTGGCCAACTCTTCTGACAGCAGCAAACGGACGGCGGTTTAAATTTTGCGGGAAATGCTGCAAACGAACTGCTGCATGCTGATGCTGGAAACGAACTGAGCGTGAGCAACAGCATGTTGAGTTTTTATACCTGACTACAGCACAATGTAAGCTCGTCCTTTTTTGTGTTGTCCTCAATATGTGTTCGTCGTAGCTCCACCCCTGCGTTGGTCGACCACATATTTTTGATAAAGAACAAAATTGAACTTGTGTTTCCAATACAGAGGTTATCGAACACACAGGGTAAAGAGAGTAATGTAATACGGTACCTTGGTAAAATGTTTGAGAATTGAAACCTTTTTTGAATGCGCCTAATAAACACGAAACTGTAAACAAACACACAAATAATAACTTTTTATTTTGTGTCATTCTACGTGAAATCTACGATATTGTTCACAAGCAGCTCACTTGCCATCGAACGCTCTTGGCAAGCTACTTTCAGATGCTTGTAATAACAAAATTTCAATTCAAGGAAAGCCTCCCCGCAAGCAGTAAGCAACGAAGGCCGTGTAAAGTGCCCCAGTCACGGTTGGCGTTAGGAAGCCTCATCACTACTGAACAGAAACTGTCGCCCTGCGAGAAATTCACAGCTATCAGCAATCGAGCAGGCCTAAATTGTGAGCCAAAATAAACCACAAACCAACAAGTTCTTTTCAGGACCAGCCAATTATATTCCAGTAAGATATAAATGAAATTTTCGTTTTCCATAGCCTTACAACCTCTTTCTTCCCGGCTTGAATTACTATCAATCTTGATGATGCTGTGCGGCGGGGCACAGGCAGTTTCCATTATAGTGGAAAATTTAGGTTTGCGCGTTTTTCCCAAAAATTTTTTAGCTGTGCTGTTTTCAAGGAAGTTTTAGTTGAATTCAAAATAAAATAGTTTTCTTCTATTGTCAGAGGTGGACCTTCCAACGAAAACTAGTCTGGCTCGCTTGGAATCGAATTGTACGGACCGACCACTGCTTTCACAAAATCCGTTATTTTCAGTAATTGTACATTCTACAGAATTAGTCACAACTATTTCCAATCAGCGCAAAAATCGAAGGTTTTCATTCAATACAACAGCAGATTTTCACGTTTGAAAAAACAGGCAGCATTCTGGCCGAAAATTTTGAAACGGAGCACCTATATCGAAACGTTAGAAAATGTTCGATTTTTGTAAATTGAATCATTACACTAAACTGTCTATAAATCACAAATAACTTGATTTTGTGCCATTCTACGTGAAAGCTTGTGAACAATACCGTCGTTCAAAAGTGGCTCACTTACCATCCAACGCTCTTGACAAGCTGATGCTTGTAATAACAAAACTTCAATTTCATTCTTTGTCGATAAATTGATGGCCCTGAAAAGGGCCTTTTCTTTGGGCAGTGTTCGAAATTTACTTGGTGCTGGTGTATATGGTAACAGTTTTGGTGCCATCGAAGACGGCGTGCTTGGCCAACTCTTCTGACAGCAGCAAACGGACGGCGGTTTGAATTTTGCGGGAGATACTGCAAACGAACTGCTGCATGCTGATGCTGGAAACGAACTGAGCGTGAGCAACAGCATGCTGAGTTTTTATACCTGACTACAGCACAATGTAAGCTCGTCCTTTTTTGTGTTGTCATCAATATGTGTTCTTCGAAGCTCCACCCCTTCGTTGGTCGACCACATATTTTTGATAAAGAACAAAATTGAAATTGTGTTTCCAATACGGAGATTATCGAACACTGAGGGTAAAGAGAGTAATGTAATACGGCACCTTGGTAAAATGTTTGAGAATTGAAACCTTTTTTGAATGCGCCTAGTAAAAATGTTTTCCACTTCACTCCAGTTTGTTTCAGGTTTTATTTGCAATTTGCGTACTGAAATAAATCATAATTTAGGGTTTAACCCAAATTGCTCTCCAGGGAGAAACAGTCCATGAAACAGAAAATGCAAACTTATTCTTTGAAATGAGTGGTGGCCCTGAAAAGGGCCTTTTTTATAATGATACAAGTGAGTTCTACCATACAATGTGCGTCCCTGCCGCTACAAAGTATAGACGACATTCATTGAGATTTTGCCCTTGGCGCGTTCAGTATAGGTCACGGCATCTCGGATGACATTTTCCTGCACACCATCAGCATTCGTAGATTAAATCGGAGATGCATTTTACACCACCACGACGAACCAGACGCCGAATGGCAGATTTGGTGATTCCCTGGATTTTATCACGAAGAACCTTGCGATGACGCTTGGTACGGGAACGCAAACATGATACCGCTCATTGTACCGTCCGGACGAGCATGTTACTCGTGTGGTAAGCGAGCACCCACTGATACAAAACAAGCTCGCGTGACCTGTATATATAACATTCCCGTATGTAATGAAACGCTTACATGCTCCTTTTTGACGGCTCTGCGTGGGATATGCTGGCAAATTGCGCGTTTTCCTCGCTGTTTCCGAAGGATTTTCTGAAAATCCTTGTTTTGGTTTATTTATAGTAGTCGCTGTAATTCCGAAATTTAATACGAAATACGTGCACAAATTTCCGATCAGATAGTGCAAAAATATTGCGATTTCGTCCAGTAGAACGGAAGATACTCGCATTTCAAACCTGGGAAAATTTCTCAACTGAAATTTTTGAAACGGGACCCAATATTGAAACGTTAGAAGTATTCTACTTCAAAAAACGCTAAAGAAGATTGGCGTGGTTGTTTTATTACGAAATAATAAATGTTTTGAATTCATCGCGATATAATTTTGATCTACAGTCGTGATTCGCTGGTTGGACATTTTTTAACTGGACCGCTTTTTAGTTGGACCTCCGCTAGTTGGACCATTGTCCAACTAAAAAGCATCTGAACGTCAAAATCTCGTGTCAAATTTACTTTCACAGTCAATCTGACAATATTTAGAGATGTGAATAGATGCATTTACACTGCCAACATCTCCTTTGGAGAGTTTTTGACATTTGTCAGTCGGTCCAACTAGCGAATCAAATTCGTTAGTTGGACAAGGCTGTGGCCCAACCAGCGAATCACGACTGTATTACATTTTATCGGGAATAGAAAGGCTTATTAGTGAACTGTTCCTGGGGGACTGCCCAGTCAAAAAGGGCAAGTTGCTGGCTAACGGGGGGCTATTTACAAACTCGGATGCGCTGATTGCACTTCAATTTGCCAGCAAATTGCTGGCAATTAGGGGGCTATTTCAAATGTAAGATTTGGGCGATTTGCCGCCGTCATTTTTTAGCCGCTCTACCCGCCCTTAAATCGCCCCCAAATCGCCCAGGGAACGCTCCATTTAATCGCCCTTAATTGCCTAATATGAAAATTACAAATATTACTTATTTTCGGATTCATTATCTACTCACATAAACTTATCACTACACCAGGTAATCACCACCAAATTATAGGAAGAATCAATGGTTAAATTGGCATTGCACGCCAAAACTTACCACAATCTGACTTTTATTAATAGTTTAGGTCTATATTTACACACGGTTCCTCCTGGATTGTTCCGAGAGGTTGATCTGGGATTGATCTGCTTTTTATCCAAAATTGATCTGGGATTGATATGGATTTGAGCTAGGATTGATTTGGGCTCGATTCGGGATTGATTCTGGTGTGATCGGGGTTTGGTGCGGGAGTGATCCGGCATTGATCTAGATTTTATCAGGACCTGGATCTATTCGAGACCTGAGAATGATCAGGAATTGAATCGCGTTCGACCCGGGATTGATCCGAGGTTCATGCGCAATTGAAGCAGTATTGATCGAAAATCGATCCGGGATTGATCCAAGATTGATCTGCTATTCATCTGGGATTGATACGAAATTGATAGTTTCGGCACAGAGAATAGACGTCCATCTTCAGCATTTAACTTGTGTAAAATCTCTTACGGTTTCGAAGGTAGTTGGGATATCCAAACCAGGTGCGCTACTGTCGTCATGTTTTTTTGTGGCTGAGTTCGACAGAATTGACAGCGGTTATTCCTCTACCCAGTCAAACTAGTCCGGAACCGGTTCGGACTTCCAGCATGAATTCCAGCTCAAATGCATCAACCGATAGAGTCGGAATCGGTTGTTTTCTTTGAGCAAGATTCGATAATGAATCCATTCAGGATTTCGAACCGGTTTCGGAATGGATTTGGCGGATAGTTGGGATAGGTTGGTGTGGCAGCGCTAGTGTTTATCGTAAATTAAGGTTGGACAGAGAATGCGCAAAAATTGCAAACGAAAAAAGCAGTTTTTTTTTCCACACCGTATGTCAGATCTTCATAAAAATCAATCAGCGTATGTAGAATGTTGTTACAATACTGCTGATTGATTTTTATGAAGATCTGACATACGATTTGGAAAAAAACTTTTTTCGTTTGCGAATTTTACCCTTTCTCTGTCCAACCTTAACTCAAATGTTTAGGCACGTTTTTTAAATATTTTCGTTCGATCATGGATGTCTGTTCTCTGTGGTTTCGGGATGAACATGATCCAAGATTGATCCAAAATTACTTCGGTATTTGTAAACGTTTGATTCTGAAATAATCTGGGATTTGCACCGTAATCTGGGATTGATCTGTGTGAGGTTCGGGATTGATCTGAAACTGATCTGGGATGATCCAAGATTAATTGGAGTTTTTTGGGGAATTGATCCGGGAATGATCCAAGATTGATGTAATGTTGATCACTATTCAATCCGGATTCAAGTAAATTTAGGGATTTATCACGAGACCCAAGATTGGTCCGTTAACGATCAGGAATTTTTCCTGGATTAACACGAGTCGCTTCAGCTTCGCTTCAAGATTTATCTCAGGCTATCTCCGGAATCGAACGGGGATTGATACGGATTGATCCATACTTCTTTCGGAATTTATCCGAGATAGGCTGCAGAATGGATCCACAAGCTATCCAAGACTGATTCAAAATTGATCCGGGATCGATTCGATCGACATTTGCTTTGGGATTAATTGGGGATTAATAGCCGATAATCGACGAAATATTTATTCACTATTTATCCGGAATATATTCAGAACTAACCAAGAATTGATACATGACTAATCCATGATTCCAACCGAATTGATCAGGCGACGATCCGAAATCACTCCTAGATTGATTCGGGATCGTTTATGAATTAATATGAGATCAACTACGGAGAATTACTTCGGAATCGATGAACCGCGGACTCGATTTAGAACAGACGTTAGCACGTCTTTAAACTCAAATTCAGCGGAAATGATTACAGGTATTTATCTGGTAGTTATCCGGAATTGATCAGAGATTGCTCCAAAATCGATACGAGATTGTTTTGGGGTTTAAACTGGGAGTGATCTGAGATGGACCAGGATGGATCTGTTTTGTGAACCGAAATTGTTCCTGTATTGCTTTTGGATTGATTCGAGAATGAGCTGGGATATATCTGGGATTGATCTTGGATTAATCGATCATTGATTCGCGATAATCCGAGATTGTTTCGGATGTATCCGTGACTGACCAGGATTTCATATCGGATTCATTCAGAATTTAGCTGATTTCACCCCGGATTAATCAATAGTTCCGGGATTCACCACTGATTGATCGAGGATTGATCCAGGATTGATCAGTAAATGACCAGGAATTGATCCGAGATTGATCGAGAATTGATTCGCGATAATCTGAGATTAATTCAAAATTCATCAGAGATTGATCTAAGATCGATACGAGATTGTTCCGGGATTAACCCGGCGTTGATCTGATATTGAACCTCGTTAAAACTTGGATTGATTGCTTGATTCGGGATTTATCCGGGCTTAATCCGTGATTGCTCCTGGACTGGTTCGAGATTGATCCTCAATTAATCGAGAATTAATCCAGGATTAATCAGAGATTGATCCAGGATTGACCCGGATTTGATCCGGGATTAAACTAGGGTTGAGCTGAATTGACCCAAGATTGATCTGGTTAAATCAGGGATTGATCCGGAATTAATCCGAGATTGATCCTGGATTGGTTCAAGAAAGATCCGGGATTTATCTGGGATGGATCCAAGATTCATTGAGAATTAAGACAGAATTTATCCGAGATTGATCGGGGCTTGATCCGGAGTTGATCCGGGATTAAGATAAGATTGATTTAACCCGGTATCGGTCTGGATAAATTAGAGATTCGTCCGTGATTAGTCGGGAATCGATCCAGGTTTGGTTTGGTTTGATCTGGATGTGATCCACGATTGGTTGAGAGTTGATCCAGTATTAAACTAAAGTTGATCTTGATTTGACACGGATAGATTTGGGTACGTCCGGAATTGATCAGAGGTTGATAAGGGTATGATCCGCAATAGATCCGAGACGGATTTAGTTTTGATTCATGTTCGATTTGGTATTGAGTTGTGCTTGATCCGGGATTGACTGTGGATTGATTCGAGGTTGATCTAGGATTGATCCGCTTTTATTATTCCCAAGATTGATTCTGGGATTCATACAGATTTGAGCCGGGATTTATTTGGGATTGATTCTCGTTTGATGAAGGTTTGGTTCGGGGTGATCCGGGTTTTTATTGCTTTAATCCGGGTTTTTAGTGCTTTAATTAATCCAGATTTGATCTTTAATTTATCAAGGCAAGAATCCATTCGAGATTTGAAACTGATCCGGGATTGATCCTGCATTGATTCGCGTATGACCCGGGATTGAACCTGGATTGATCCGAGGTTTAATCGCAATTGAAGCTGAATTGATCGAGAATTGGTCCGGGATTGATCCAAAATTAATATGAGATTAATTCGGGCTTTAAGCGGGATTGATCTGGGATTAATCAATATTTGGCCTGGTATTCCTCTGGGATTGATACGGAAGTGATTGTTCCAAGATTGATCCGATAGTGATCAGAGATTGTTCGAGAATTGATCCGGGATGAGCCGAGATTGATTCGTAATTGATCGTAAGTAATCGATACAAGATTGTTCCCGGATTGAGCCGGCTTTCATTTGGGATTGCTGCTCGGTACACCCGGGAATGATTGTAGCTTGATTCGTGATTGATCCGGGATTAATCCGAGATTGATCCTGGATTGGTTTGAGATCGATAAGACATCCCTAGTAACAATTAAGGTTTTATGATTGTTTTATAGCCACTTATAAAACTTAGATTGCACTTGTAGCCTGCTATAAAACTTCAATTGTTACTTGGAATTGTTCCGGGAAGGATTCGAATTTTGATCCGATTTTGTTTGTTTGATCCAGAATTGATCTTGGTTGGAGCTGGGATAGATCTAAGGTTTACATCGCGACTTATCTTTGAATGATCCGCGATTCATTTGGTATTGATCAGGTATTGCTTCACGATTGATCTGAGATTTATCGAGATTCATCGATGGTAGAGGTAGATCCGGAAATGCTTCCAGTTTGACTAGTAAATGATCCGTGTTTGATTATAATTTTGTTCAGGATTTATTTGTAATTGATTCTTGATTGACTGAAGACCGGGGATTGATCAACGATAGATCCGGTATTAACCTGGATTTACATATACCGGAGATTGATCCGGAATTGATCTGTGCGAGATTCAGAGTTCATGCGCAATTGATCTGCAATTGATCCAGGGTTGATTTATTTTTGATCCTCTATGGCCCATGGGTGATACAGGATTGATGCGGATTTGGCCCCTCAATCTATCCGGGATAGTCCTAATGTTTGTCAAGATTTGTCAAGAATTGATCCAAGATTTATTAAGAATTGATGCGAGATTAATCCGGAATTGCGTTAATCCTGTGTTGATCCGAAATTAATCTAGGTTTGATCCGGGCTTAATCCAGCGATTGATGCGATAGTAACACGGTATTGATCTGGTAACGATCCAAAAACTCTTCTGGATTAACTCGGTATCACTAAGGGATCGCCTTCAGTTTCATCCGAGATCTTCTTCGGCATTAATCCATGCTACTTCCAGGATCATTCGAGATAGGCTGCAGAATGGATCAGGAATCTTTCTACGACTAATTCGTAATGGATAAAGTATTGAGATATGTCCTAGATTGATAAGTGAACTATTCGTTATTGATTAAGGTTTGCTTGGGGATCGATACGGACTTGATCGCCGTGAATCGACAAAATATGTATCCGCGATAGATCCGGGATTTCTTTCAAAATTAATCCAGTATTGATACGAGATTCATCCATGTTTCCAACTGCATTTATCAGGCGACTACTCGAAATTACTCTTCCATTGATCCGGGATAGCTTAGAAATGTATTTTAGATCACCTCCGCAGCCGACAACGGACCTATCCTCGATTGATTCTGGCTTAATCTGGAATCTGATTCGATATTGATTTCAGATTGATTCGGGATTCTTTTGGAATTGATCTACCATGGAATCGACATTGGTCAGACATTGATTTCATATCGTTCTGATCTAGATCCGGCATTAGTTGATGAGATTGATACAGAATTGATCCTCGGTCAATCCGGATTTGATCCAACGATGAACCGACAATTCGTTACATTGCTCCGGGGTGTATTATCAGCACTGCGGCCAGGATTGAATGTTAGTGAAATAGGTATTGTCGTTTTAAAGATATTTAACAAAATATTCTATGTAAAAATTTGTTTCGGTGGGATAATATTCAAGAGATGTTCGATTCGTATCGCACTTTTTACAATTTAAAAATAAAACCATGAATTTATTGTCGGAATACTATAGTTGGTATTTGAATCTTTAACTGTTCCACAACTTATGCTAATACAGATTTATCCAGAAAATTCTTTTATGATTAATGACGGACCGTACGTTCTTCCCAATATTTCGATAACGCCCCGTTATTTTGCAATACAATGTTGGAAAAAGAACTACTTCTATGCTCACCACATCCAATTAGGTATTCCACGCCAACCGACCGCCAACGACGATTCAGGACAGTCAAAAACAGACCATCATCTCATAAAATTGAACCACATCCCACAAAATTGGAGAGTCCCACCTAGCAACCCCGTCGCTCATTGTACAACGACGAACAATGAAAATATGACACTGATCGTTGCCGGTTCGATCACCATCGTCATCATCATCGTCATCATCGACATCAACATGACCGCGTTCTCGCTATCGGTCGTGAGCAACACACCCCGATCGAAAACCGCCTACTCTACCCAAACGAATGTAGCCGCGCAAACCCAATACATCGCTCGATCGGAGAAAGCCCAGACTCCGCCTGACCTGAACGATCCGGAAGAGAATCACTTCAACCACCGAACAATGATAGGAAAATTTCACCTACCCACCCCCCGCTGCGCTCCAACCGCCCCGCTTAAGAATGCATGTCATTATTGTTGCTTTTGTTCTACCTCCCTTTGACTTTTGACACTTGAACGCCATGCTTCGGAACAATGTTTAGCTGAGCATCGATCGGTGAGCTTTCGCCGTTTGGAGAGCGGCAAAGGGGGAAAACACGATGAGAAAACAATAAAACCATAAAGCACCACACCTTCAACAATTGGCACATAAATTATCATTTCTTCTGCTGCCTTGGTGTTCATTATGGGATTTGTTTTCGAGTTTTTCTCGAGCAGTGCACGGAGACGATGGCGTCACGGTGATCAATTTTCCAGATTGGCCGGCGCTAGGGATGCTTACGAAAGTTAAAAATTAAAATCTTTATCTAACAATGGCTTTCGAGCGAATAAAATTTTGGACAACCCTAAAAAGACGCGATCGTTTTGGCGAACCTATTCGGCTCGATCGCATTGAATCTTGTTTGCCGTCAGCGCGATGTCAACACGAGGTACCCTTTGGATCGTTTGATCCGTCTGGAGCCGCAGTTTGGTGCGAAATGAAAAATGAACAATTTATTTAAATTCAGAAAGGAGAAAGAACCACTCGGTACAATGGGCGCGGGGGAAAGCCGGAACGAACACGCTGTGCTCCGGAACAATACTATTATAACTATTATTAGCGTGTATAGATGTTCATTGTGGGCAGCGCCGCCGAAGCGACAACGGCTGTCAGGGCAGGGATATCAAATTATCTTCTACTTTCGGAATGGGGGAATAAATTGTTGCGGCCAGGTTCACAATGGGAATCGATTGGTTCGGAGCGAGCGCGCGAAGTGTTGAACAATGGTGTGAAGGTTCGCCGCTTCGTGCCCCACAGAGGTGTGGGTAGGAACGCACGTTCGATTCGATACGATGTCGAACAATCGGAGTGAGGAATATATCATTTTGAATTAACGACAACTGTGAAGTCGTGTTCGCTTGGCAGGGAATTAAAATGTCGATCGCTACGGGGTCCTCTGGTTTGACTTTGCTTTTTAATTCGATTGAAAAAATATCGAATTATCAACCAGTTATACGCCTTTTGACTGTTGACTTTTTATCTTCTATCTCCTATCTTCTATTAGGTTCTTTACTGGCACAGTTAACCTAACTTTTTTGACAGTTCACTAGTACTGTTTACATGGGATTAGAAAATTTTTGTGGACGATGAGATTCGCTCGAAACAAAACGCAAAAAAAATTTCTAAGTCCATGTAAACAACACAAGCGAACTGTCAAAAATGAACCCTCGAGTTCATTTGTGACGCTAGCGTAAAGTTTACAATATTGAATACTTTACGGTGACGTCACAAATGAACTGAATATTCATTTTTGACAGTTCGCTTGTACTGTTTACATGGACTTAGATTTTTTTTTACGATTTGCTTCGAGCGAATCTAGTCGTCCAAAAAAATTTCTAAGTTCATGTAAACAGTACAATCGAACTATCAAGAAAAGTGAGGTTAACTGTTTCAGTAAAGAACCTCATTCCATCTACTTAGAGCACTCTAGTTAGTGTGACCAAGACGAGTATGACGTATCCAAACGAATAGAAATCTGACGTATTTCTATTGTGTATACGTCAAATTTCATGTTCGTTTGGATACGTCGTGGTTTCATGGCCACACTCTAACTAGAGTGCTCTACGCCTACTGTGTTCTATCCAGGGATGCCATTATGCCAGATTTATCTGGCACAGCCAGAGTTTTTGACAGCTTCCAGACAAAAAGACAAACCTCTCATTCTGCCAGATTTTTAAATTTTAGAAGCTGCTACACGCACATTTTGGAAAATTGAGTAATAATGTCCCAAATTTTACAAAAATCCATTGATGCAGTTTCTATGAAAACTAAAATGTATACAAAATTTCGATGACTTTGAGAATTCTTTCAAGTGCCAGAGTTTGCCAGACATTTTTAGTTGAGCTGCCAGATTTTCTTTGAAAAATAGTGGCAACCTTGGTTCTATCTTCTGTCAATTTCGAACGTCACTGCAACATCGAACCCGAGCAAATTTTCTCTCGATCTTGGATGTGATTGATTTTTTCCCCATTTCCAAATTTACATAATTATTTTTATTCCCCTACTCCGAATCGCTTTCCGCAATTAATAAGTAATTCTGCTGATTCAAGGCAAATTAAAGCACAAACAATCACCGGTCCAATCGTTATCGTCATGGACACACTCGCACCAACCAGGGTTAATTTATGGTTCCACTTCCATTCTCACTTGAACTCCACCGCGCTACCGATGCTGCCGATACTGCTGATGATGATGATGAAGCCCGATGCGAGGATGCCCCGGTGGCACCCTGGTTTCCCGAGTGCATCTGTACAGTGCAGTGGCTTTGTGACGAAATTGACTGTCCTGTCGGATGCGTCGGAAGGAGGAAACCTGAGGTTGGATTGAAATGTGGCCTAAAATTAAATTTAATTATTGTCCACGTTGGTAATTTATTCTGCTCCGGCCTGGCGCGCTGTTTATTGCTGCGTGCAAATAAATTTCGCTCAAGTGCGGGATTGCGCGAAAATTTTCAGGCTGTAATTCGGCATTGGCCACCATCACCACCACCACCCCCATCCCCGCTCGCGGAAGATCCTGTGCTACCGCGGAAATTTCCACCTCATAAAACAATTCTGCCGAGTTGTTGTTACGGTTTCTGGCTGTGGGGGCTTCAAAATGGGCCACACAGTGTTTCACGGGAGCTTCGTCAGTAGTAAACAATATCAACTAGACAGCGAATGGTGGGGGGGCCGCGGAGGAAACAAAACCACCAACGCGTCGGCGGGGAACAGCACATTACACAACCGATTAAATTAATTTAATTAAACATCCATCAGCGGCAGCCGGGCGGAAGAATTTCCAGCCACGATTGTTCTTTTTGTTGTTTTTTGAAGTAGAATACTTCTAACGTTTCAATATGGGGTCCCGTTTCAAAAATTTCAGTTGAGAAATTTTCCCAGGTTTGAAATGCGAGTATCTTCCGTTCTACTGGACGAAATCGCAATATTTTTGCACTATCTGATCGGAAATTTGTGCACGTATTTCGTATTAAATTTCGGAATTACTGCGACTACTATAAATAAACCAAAACAAGGATTTTCAGAAAATCCTTCGGAAACAGCGAGGAAAATGCGCAATTTGCCAGCATATCCCACGCAGAGCCGTCAAAAAGGAGCATGTAAGCGTTTCATTACATACGGGAATGTTATATATACAGGTCACGCGAGCTTGTTTTGTATCAGTGGGTGCTCGCTTACCACACGAGCAACATGCTCGTCCGGACGGTACAATGAGCGGTATCATGTTTGCGTTCCCGTACCAAGCGTCATCGCAAGGTTCGTCGTGATAAAATCCAGGGAATCACCAAATTCGGCGTCTGGCTCGTCGTGGTGGTGTAAAATGCATCTCCAATTTAATCTACGAATGCTGATGGTGTGCAGAAAAATGTCATCCGAGATGCCGTGACCTACACTGAACACGCCAAGCGCAAAACCGCAATGAATGTCGTCTATACTCTGAAGCGGCAGGGACGCACTTTGTATGGATTTGGAAGTTGAAAAGGTAGAACTCACTTGTATCATTATAAAAAAGGCCCTTTTCAGGGCCACCAAAACCATTTCAAAGAATAAGTTTGCATTTTCTGTTTCATGGACTGTTTCTCCCTGGAGAGCAATTTGGGTTAAACCCTAAATTATGATTTATTTCAGTACGTAAATTGCAAATATGGTCAGAAACAAACTGGAGTGAAGTGGAAAACATTTTTACTAGGCGCATTCAAAAAAGGTTCCAATTCTCAAACATTTTACCAAGGTGCCGTATTACATTACTCTCTTTACCCTGAGTGTTCGATAATCTCCGTAGTGGAAACACAATTTCAATTTTGTTCTTTATCAAAAATATGTGGTCGACCAACGAAGGGGTGGAGCTTCGAAGAACACATATTGAGGACAACACAAAAAAGGACGAGCTTACATTGTGCTGTAGTCAGGTATAAAAACTCAGCATGCTGTTGCTCACGCTCAGTTCGTTTCCAGCATCAGCATGCAGCAGTTCGTTTGCAGCATCTCCCGCAAAATTCAAACCGCCGTCCGTTTGCTGCTGTCAGAAGAGTTGGCCAAGCACGCCGTCTTCGATGGCACCAAAACTGTTACCATATACACCAGCACCAAGTAAATTTCGAACACTGCCCAAAGAAAAGGCCCTTTTCAGGGCCATCAATTTATCGACAAAGAATGAAATTGAAGTTTTGTTATTACAAGCATCAGCTTGTCAAGAGCGTTGGATGGTAAGTGAGCCACTTGTGAACAATACCGTCGCTTTCACGAGAATGGCACAAAATCAAAAGTTATTTGTGATTTATAGACATTTTAGTGTAATGATTCAATTTACAAAAATCGAACGTTTTCTAACGTTTCGATATAGGTGCTCCGTTTCAAAATTTTCGGCCAGAATGCTGCCTGTTTTTTCAAACGTGAAAATCTGCTGTTGTATTGAATGAAAACCTTCGATTTTTGCGCTGATTGGAAATAGTTGTGACTAATTCTGTAGAATGTACAATTACTGAAATAACGGATTTTGTGAAAGCAGTGGTTGGTCCGTACAATTCGATTCCAAGCGAGCCAGACTAGTTTTCGTTGGAAGGTCCACCTCTGACAATAGAAGTAAACTATTTTATTTTGAATTCAACTACAACTTCCTTGAAAACAGCACAGCTAAAAAACTTTTGGGAAAAACGCGCAAACCTAAATTTTCCACTATAATGGAAACTGCCTGTGCCCCGCCGCACAGCATCATCAAGATTGATAGTAATTCAAGCCGGGAGGAAAGAGGTTGTAAGGCAATGGAAAACGAAAATTTCATTTATATCTTACTGGAATATAATTGGCTGGTCCTGAAAAGAACTTGTTGGTTTGTGGTTTATATTGGGTCACAATTTAGGCCTGCTCGATTGCTGATAGCTGTGAATTTCTCGCAGGGCGACAGTTTCTGTTCAGTAGTGATGAGGCTTCCTAACGCCAACCGTGACTGGGGCACTTTTTCACGGCCTTCGTTGCTTACTGCTTGCGGGGAGGCTTTCCTCCGGTGGACTTACGAGCGGTATGTTTGGTACGGGCCATTTATCAACAAAGAATCGAATTGACATTTTGTTATTACAAGCATCCGAAAGTAGCTTGCCAAGAGCGTTCGATGGCAAGTGAGCTACTTGTGAACAATATAGTAGATTTCACGTAGAATGACACAAAATAAAAAGTTATCATTTGTGTGTTTGTTTACAGTTTCGTGTTTACTAGGCGCATTCAAAAACGGTTTCAATTCTCAAACATTTTACCAAAGTGCCGTATTACATTACTCTTTTTACCGTGAGTGTTCGATAACCTCTGTATTGGAAACACAATTTCAATTTTGTTCTTTATCAAAAATATGTGGTCGACCAACAAAGGGGTGGAGCTACGAAGAACACATATTGAGGACAACACAAAAAAGGACGAGCTTACATTGTGCTGTAGTCAGGTATAAAAACTCAGCATGCTGCTGTTCACGATCAGTTCGTTTGCAGCATCAGCATGCAGCAGTTTGTTTGCAGCATCTCCCGCAAAATTCAAACCGCAGTCCGTTTGCTGCTGTCAGAAGAGTTGGCCAAGCACGCCGTCTTCGATGGCACCAAGTAAATTTCGAACACTGCCCAAAGAAAAGGCCCTTTTCAGGGCCATCAATTTATCGACAAAGAATCGAATTGAAATTTTATTACAAGCATCAGAAAGTGGCTTGCCAAGAGCGTTGGATGGTAAGTGAGCCACTTGTGAACAATATCGTCGCTTTCAAGTCGAATGGCACAAAATAAAAAAGTTATTTGTGTGATTTGTAGACAGGTTAGTGTAATGATTCAATTTACAAAAATGTAGAATGTTCAATTACTGAAAATAACAGTTTTTGTGAAAGCAGTGGTTGGTCCATACAATTCGATTCCAAGCGAGCCAGACTAGTTTTCGTTGGAAGGTGCATCTCTGACAATAAAAATAAACTATTTTATTTTGAATTCAACTACAACTTCTTTGAAAACAACACAGCTAAAAACTTTTGGGAAAAACGCGCAAACCTAAATTTTCCACCATAATAAAAACTAGTGCCCCCGCCGCACAGCATCATCAAGATTGATAGTTATTCAAGCCGGGAGGAAAGGGAGAGGGAGGTTGTAAGGCAATGGAAAATTTCATTTATAATAATAATACTTTATAATTGGCTGGTTCTGAAAACAACTTGTTGGTTTGTGGTTTATTTTGGGTCACAATTTAGGCCCGCTCGATTTCTGATAGCTGTGAATTTTTCGCAGGGCGTCTGTTTCTGTCCGGTAGCGATGAGGCTCTTAACGCCAACCGTGACTGGGGCACTTTTACACGACCTTCGTTGCCAACCAGCCCCCTGTCAAGGACGATGTCTCTGTACAGCCAGCATCACTGCCATGAAAGGCAAAACATTGATTTTGAACCGAATGATTAGAAGCTGTATTTAGTTACAAAATGTCGATTAAATTAAATTATTAAATCATCCCACAAGATGCAAAACGTCGTGTGGAATGCTTGAATATCGAGCATAGTGCCGAACATAATTCTTTGTTTGGGGCTTTATAGCTATAACGCCCCATATATGTCGGTCGCTGTCAAACTCCATATGATGGTATAGGGTTGCCAGGGGGTTGTTGCCAACTGCTTGCGGGGAGCCTTTCCTCCGGTGGACTTACGAGCGGTTTGTTTGGTACAGGCCATGTAGCGAAAAATGCTGATCTGCTACTTCTCTGATGCTGGTAGTAGGACGACGGTCAAACGCTCGTTTGCGTGCCTTCATTCATAAAAGTTCAACAATATTTTCAAAGAATGTTGCAAATTGTCAACTTGATAATTCCAAAAATACTCCAAATAAACTATGAATGTGCTAAAGTCGACAAAATCGCATAGAAATTGCTTATTCCAGAGCAGAATTTACCGGTCTAAAGTGTATTCTACTTCACTCCGGTTATGTCTCTGACATTACCCACCCATCTTTTTTTGTTTTCTCGACATCGTGATATATTTATAGGTTATATTGCAAAACCACATCACAAGAGGATCGGTTCCAAACAATGGTGAACCTTGCCCGACCGTGGCCTACTTGTGAGTTGCGGTTGTGAATTAGTCTTTCTTGTTATTTACCTCTTCATTAGTAGTGAATTTGTATTTAGATGAGGGTGTTGCACAATACCTATTTTGACCCTATCAGGGAGAGTATAAAACAGAAATGTTTCAATTTCCAGAATCTATTCTCACAGCAGCAATCCAATCCTGCTTGGCGTGCTAATTTTCACCGCATCGAAAGAAAATCTGGTTGAAATGCAATGCCTTATATTTCATTGCTCTAAAAAATTTCTAGTTGGGTTTCCAGATCATGAACATCACACGCACATGAAAGAACCTCAGTTCTCATGGCAAAAAGGGGACAAGTATGTCTTTGCCATGAGACATGTTAGTAGACCTGAGTGATTTGTAGTACCACTGCCTAAGCTCGACTCCTGCCAGCAGAAGACAATAGATTAGTCCGTACGATTTTAAGTGTGTTTCTAATGACCCTGCAACCACAGACTAACAGACATAACCTCCAATCTTTTACTGCTCCTTAAAACTATAGGAAGATTATATTGCTTGTAACTATACCAGCTCGAGGAAGCTTTGACGCAAACAGCCCAAGTGATAAAAGAAGTTTTTTTGCACGCTGCAAGTGCAATCTATGCGTGGCTATAAAACTACCTTAAAACGTCATTTGTTATTAGGGAGCTCCTTGTTTTGAAAATTTAAAATCAAACAAATATTTTCCAGATTTGTGAGATTTCAATTCTAACGGATCGACATAGATTTGTCTTCTCGATGGTGATTGATCTAGCCTGCTCCTCGATCTTTGCTACAGCTTTTAGGGTGGTTCTGTGAAACTGGAACAACGACTCTAAAGTTGTAAGTAGGGGTTTCCCACTACTCGGGCTCTGTTTGCCCGCCGTGGTTCGTCACTCTCTGTTCTTTACACGATGACCGCCCACATCAACCGAAAACAAACACAAGCTGTCATATATGAGTACGTAATTTAGCAAGAGGAGAGCAGTGACCTACCTAAACCCTATGCTACTCATTTACAATTATAAAACAAAATTTACTACACCTAAAGGGCGAAGACGAAATTATTGCGACACCGAAAATGTCATGCCAATTTTCTTATAATGTTTAAAATCAAACCACAATTTTAGGGTAATTTTATACACATATTTACTTCAAAAATCAAAAGAAAAGTTAATCGACGGAGCCTTGAGTGTAAAATTGAACGCATTTTCGCTTGATGCCCTCCATCAAAGTCTTTACAGTGTCATCCGGTACCAGTTTCTCAGTTTTTTTTTCCATTTTCTTAACATGTCCTTCTCGTCTTTGACTGTCTTCTTGCTCTTCCGAAGTACTCGCTTCATCATTGCCCAGTACTGCTCTACCGGGCGCAGCTCCGGACAGTTTGGCGGATTCATGTCCTTTGGAACAAATTGGACAGAATTGGCCTCATACCACTCCAGGACACTTTTAGAATAGTGGCATGATGCCAAATCTGGCCAAAATAGCGGAGCTTCGTTGTGCTGCTGCAAGAACGGCAAAAGTCGCTTCTCGAGGCACTCAGATTTGTAGATCTCGCCATTTACTGTGCCCTTTGTCACGAAAGGGTCACTCCTCAATCCGCAAGAGCAGATGGCCTGCCAAATGAGATATTTGGAGGCGAACTTCGACATTTTCTTCTTCTTAAATTTGTCGTCCACATGGAACTTGCGGCTTTTATATACGTTTCGTCGTCCATCACACAGCAGCCATATTTTGTCAGCATCTTCTCGTAGAGCTTCCGTGCCCGAGTTTTAGCCGTCGATTGTTGCCGCTCATCGCGGTTTGGGAAGTTCTGTACCTTGTATGTATGTAGTCCAGCTCTCTTCTTTGCATTCTGGACGTAGCTCTGCGTCATGCCGATATTTTTAGCCAAATCACGACTTGAGACGTTCGGATTTGCTTTAATCATCCGCTTCACCTTTCCCTCCGTCTTTTTGTTCTCCGGTCCCGGTTTTCTTCCAGCTCCTTTGCCGCGGACCAACGTCAACCGCTCCTGGAACCGCTTCAACACTCTGGAGACGGTTGAATGGTGAATGTTCAACATTTTTCCCAACTGCCGGTGCGACAGGTTAGGAAATTCCAGGTGTTTGGAAAGAATTTGTTCTCTCGACTCGCGTTGGTTCACCTCCATTTTCGTTGAATCGAAAAACACGACTTCGAGTTTGACACAGAGATGCCAGGTACTTTTTTCAAATGTCTGCAATAATAATTTTAAAAGTCTGGAAAGAACAAAAAATGTCAGGAAAGCTAGTGTAACCAAAAGCCTTTATATTAAAAAATCTGCAAATATCTGCAACCAAACTAAAAAATCTGCAAATATCTGCGTCATCGAAAAAATCTGCAGCTTAAATTAAAAGTCTGCGAATTTGCAGACTTGTCTGCAAATCTGGCATCTCTGGTTTGACAGCATGTAAACAATACACATAAATGAGAAAGTGTGCAAAATTTTGTTGATTTTTACCCAATGGTAAAAAAGTTATGCCCTGTTGAATGTCGCAATAATTTCGTGTTCGCTCTTTATCTGCACAAAAATAACCGTTCACAAACGCGAAACTGAACAAAATTTACAAGAAAAAGTAAACGATTATAAGGAACAGCGGTGAGCATAATTTTATGTAAACAAATACACTCTACGGAGTGCATACCCAAAAAATGGTTTATATTCACCCGGTGCTAAATTGTTACCTTGACGGGTTACAAAGTTTACAAAAATTTTCACCATTTTTTACTGTCTTCCACCTCCTCCAGAGTCTCCTCGGTTATCGTCAGGACGTCATCTGCAAAGCCACGGATCTTAACTTCTCTGGGCCGTTCCAGTGTTAACACTCCGTTATTTTTCTTATCGTTGAGACAAGTGGAATACTCCCGCCATAACCCTCATCGACCTCTGCCCCATTTTCGTCTCGTATACCAGAACTCGGTTCTGGAAGTAACTTTCCGGCACCTTGCAAAGGTAGTCAGTAATCAGTAAATGTTTATGCTGATATCTCGGGAAAGTGTCATTTGTTTACTGATTTTCAGTGAAATATTTCCTAAGCCTCAGCAAACAATTGTAGCTTTCACTGAGATCTCAGCGGAAAATGAATTTGCCGAGTGCTCGGCTGTTCATATCGGCTAAAGTTTGAAAAATGCAAAAAAAAGGTGTGTAGGCTGGAGATTTATCCAACCGAAACAATGCCGAATAACCTTACGTTAAAATCTTTACATTCAACACAAACTACAAGTAAAAAATAAAATCCCGTTAACCAACTTAATTTGTTCTGCAGAATTTCTTTTTATGCATCTTTTGCCGAGATCTCGACAACTGAAATCGCAGAAAGCAATTTTTCGCTGAGATTTCAGTAAAAGTGAAGTTAGTGACTCACAAAATACTTCGCTGGCAAGCTGTAAATAAATGACACTTTGCTGAGATATCAGTTTCCAAATTCGCTGACTACATGCCTGTTCAAAAACTGGGCTGGAAGTTGTTGGCTCGAATCAAAACTTGTCGAAAGTAAACAAAGTTCATTTCATATCGTCAACCTGGCGCCCAGATGGTGAAATTGTTAGAATTCAACGGGGTGCTGGAGCGTTGCCAGAAAATGTTTATTTCCAGATTAAATTTTACTAAACTTCCCAGTTAAGCTCAGCCGGAATGCTGGCTGGTTCTAATTCGTATTCCGGCTCCGGTGACACAACCGATTCTAGTTAGAATGTTTAAGGGGTACCATTTCGATGCGGCTTAGCTGCTTAACCGAGGCCTAGGAACCGAAGCGGCGCAAAGCCGCTGAGGATCCGCCGAGCGAGGTGGCCACCGACCCGCCGTCGGAAGCATGCGAACCTGTGATTCACTCGTTTGCCCAGCTTACTCAAACATAGGGGCTAGCCCTAATTTAAGTCCGACTGAGCGGTAGCGAAGTCGGAAAGCACGCGCAAAAGCGTTGTGGCGTAACCACATTTGGTGCTGGACACAAAATAAAATTGGCAACGCTAGCAAAATGTAAACACAAATGAACACTCCAGATGAACCTATCGTCAATTGACAATTCGACGAGTTTTGATTCGAGACAATAATATGGGCCCAAAAACTGCCGAGCTGAATTGACGGTGTAGTACCTATTTGCCAGGGATGCCAGGTGCACAGATTTATATGTGTTTCACAGATTTTCAATGTGCTGCACAGATTCCAAAAACTGCACAGATTTCCACAGTTTTCTGTTTTAACGCGCAGATTTCCACAGCTTTGTTTTAGAATGCACAGATTAGCACAGATTTCTCAATTTTTTACCTTGCGCTTAATTTTTGACTCGAGCAAACACCAAAAAAAAGGTCACCACATCTTGTTTTCAGCCAAATTTGTACGTTTCCCGTGACACAGATAGCCACAGATTTTTAAATGGGCCGCGCACAGATTCTTCAAAATATCACCTGGCATCCCTGCCTATTTCTGATGTTACATTACAGAGCTATTTGGTTTTGGAAAGAAGCTTTGCCTGGTTATAATTTCGATCAACTGGCATACTGTCAAATACGAAAAATACTCTACTAGTGAACCGTTGAGCCATAAATCAGTCGAAAGCCACTCGAACGATAGGCAAGTGCCATTCAGCCTCTTTGGCATTTGATCAATGAGCTCCAAATGATACGATATGCTGCATCGCACGTGGCAGCAAACAAATCGAAGCCGTCGAAGCATGGAGCCATTTTCTGTCGATATAAAATTTTAATTGCTTCCCAAACAAATAAAAAGTGGGTAATTTTACCCTTTTCGCATTCAACCGAGCGAACAAAAATTGCGTCAAGAAGCGGAAAAAGATGGGTGGGTAATGTCAGAGACATAACCGGAGTGAAGTAGAATACACTTTAGACCGGTAAATTCTGCTCTGGAATAAGCAATTTCTATGCGATTTTGTCGACTTTAGCACATTCATAGTTTATTTGGAGTATTTTTGGAATTATCAAGTTGACAATTTGCAACATTCTTTGAAAATATTGTTGAACTTTTATGAATGAAGGCACGCAAACGAGCGTTTGACCGTCGTCCTACTACCAGCATCAGAGAAGTAGCAGATCAGCATTTTTCGCTACATGGCCTGTACCAAACAAACCGCTCGTAAGTCCACCGGAGGAAAGGCTCCCCGCAAGCAGTTGGCAACAACCCCCTGGCAACCCTATACCATCATATGGAGTTTGACAGCGACCGACATATATGGGGCGTTATAGCTATAAAGCCCCAAACAAAGAATTATGTTCGGCACTATGCTCGATATTCAAGCATTCCACACGACGTTTTGCATCTTGTGGGATGATTTAATAATTTAATTTAATCGACATTTTGTAACTAAATACAGCTTCTAATCATTCGGTTCAAAATCAATGTTTTGCCTTTCATGGCAGTGATGCTGGCTGTACAGAGACGTCGTCCTTGACAGGGGGCTGGTTGGCAACGAAGGTCGTGTAAAAGTGCCCCAGTCACGGTTGGCGTTAAGAGCCTCATCGCTACCGAACAGAAACAGTCGCCCTGCGAAAAATTCACAGCTATCAGAAATCGAGCGGGCCTAAATTGTGACCCAAAATAAACCACAAACCAACAAGTTGTTTTCAGAACCAGCCAATTATAAAGTATTATTATTATAAATGAAATTTTCCATTGCCTTACAACCTCCCTCTCCCTTTCCTCCCGGCTTGAATAACTATCAATCTTGATGATGCTGTGCGGCGGGGGCACTAGTTTTTATTATGGTGGAAAATTTAGGTTTGCGCGTTTTTCCCAAAAGTTTTTAGCTGTGTTGTTTTCAAAGAAGTTGTAGTTGAATTCAAAATAAAATAGTTTATTTTTATTGTCAGAGATGCACCTTCCAACGAAAACTAGTCTGGCTCGCTTGGAATCGAATTGTATGGACCAACCACTGCTTTCACAAAAACTGTTATTTTCAGTAATTGAACATTCTACATTTTTGTAAATTGAATCATTACACTAACCTGTCTACAAATCACACAAATAACTTTTTTATTTTGTGCCATTCGACTTGAAAGCGACGATATTGTTCACAAGTGGCTCACTTACCATCCAACGCTCTTGGCAAGCCACTTTCTGATGCTTGTAATAAAATTTCAATTCGATTCTTTGTCGATAAATTGATGGCCCTGAAAAGGGCCTTTTCTTTGGGCAGTGTTCGAAATTTACTTGGTGCCATCGAAGACGGCGTGCTTGGCCAACTCTTCTGACAGCAGCAAACGGACTGCGGTTTGAATTTTGCGGGAGATGCTGCAAACAAACTGCTGCATGCTGATGCTGCAAACGAACTGATCGTGAACAGCAGCATGCTGAGTTTTTATACCTGACTACAGCACAATGTAAGCTCGTCCTTTTTTGTGTTGTCCTCAATATGTGTTCTTCGTAGCTCCACCCCTTTGTTGGTCGACCACATATTTTTGATAAAGAACAAAATTGAAATTGTGTTTCCAATACAGAGGTTATCGAACACTCACGGTAAAAAGAGTAATGTAATACGGCACTTTGGTAAAATGTTTGAGAATTGAAACCGTTTTTGAATGCGCCTAGTAAACACGAAACTGTAAACAAACACACAAATGATAACTTTTTATTTTGTGTCATTCTACGTGAAATCTACTATATTGTTCACAAGTAGCTCACTTGCCATCGAACGCTCTTGGCAAGCTACTTTCGGATGCTTGTAATAACAAAATGTCAATTCGATTCTTTGTTGATAAATGGCCCGTACCAAACATACCGCTCGTAAGTCCACCGGAGGAAAGCCTCCCCGCAAGCAGTAAGCAACGAAGGCCGTGAAAAAGTGCCCCAGTCACGGTTGGCGTTAGGAAGCCTCATCACTACTGAACAGAAACTGTCGCCCTGCGAGAAATTCACAGCTATCAGCAATCGAGCAGGCCTAAATTGTGACCCAATATAAACCACAAACCAACAAGTTCTTTTCAGGACCAGCCAATTATATTCCAGTAAGATATAAATGAAATTTTCGTTTTCCATTGCCTTACAACCTCTTTCCTCCCGGCTTGAATTACTATCAATCTTGATGATGCTGTGCGGCGGGGCACAGGCAGTTTCCATTATAGTGGAAAATTTAGGTTTGCGCGTTTTTCCCAAAAGTTTTTTAGCTGTGCTGTTTTCAAGGAAGTTGTAGTTGAATTCAAAATAAAATAGTTTACTTCTATTGTCAGAGGTGGACCTTCCAACGAAAACTAGTCTGGCTCGCTTGGAATCGAATTGTACGGACCAACCACTGCTTTCACAAAATCCGTTATTTCAGTAATTGTACATTCTACAGAATTAGTCACAACTATTTCCAATCAGCGCAAAAATCGAAGGTTTTCATTCAATACAACAGCAGATTTTCACGTTTGAAAAAACAGGCAGCATTCTGGCCGAAAATTTTGAAACGGAGCACCTATATCGAAACGTTAGAAAACGTTCGATTTTTGTAAATTGAATCATTACACTAAAATGTCTATAAATCACAAATAACTTTTGATTTTGTGCCATTCTCGTGAAAGCGACGGTATTGTTCACAAGTGGCTCACTTACCATCCAACGCTCTTGACAAGCTGATGCTTGTAATAACAAAACTTCAATTTCATTCTTTGTCGATAAATTGATGGCCCTGAAAAGGGCCTTTTCTTTGGGCAGTGTTCGAAATTTACTTGGTGCTGGTGTATATGGTAACAGTTTTGGTGCCATCGAAGACGGCGTGCTTGGCCAACTCTTCTGACAGCAGCAAACGGACGGCGGTTTGAATTTTGCGGGAGATGCTGCAAACGAACTGCTGCATGCTGATGCTGGAAACGAACTGAGCGTGAGCAACAGCATGCTGAGTTTTTATACCTGACTACAGCACAATGTAAGCTCGTCCTTTTTTGTGTTGTCCTCAATATGTGTTCTTCGAAGCTCCACCCCTTCGTTGGTCGACCACATATTTTTGATAAAGAACAAAATTGAAATTGTGTTTCCACTACGGAGATTATCGAACACTCAGGGTAAAGAGAGTAATGTAATACGGCACCTTGGTAAAATGTTTGAGAATTGGAACCTTTTTTGAATGCGCCTAGTAAAAATGTTTTCCACTTCACTCCAGTTTGTTTCTGACCATATTTGCAATTTACGTACTGAAATAAATCATAATTTAGGGTTTAACCCAAATTGCTCTCCAGGGAGAAACAGTCCATGAAACAGAAAATGCAAACTTATTCTTTGAAATGGTTTTGGTGGCCCTGAAAAGGGCCTTTTTTATAATGATACAAGTGAGTTCTACCTTTTCAACTTCCAAATCCATACAAAGTGCGTCCCTGCCGCTTCAGAGTATAGACGACATTCATTGCGGTTTTGCGCTTGGCGTGTTCAGTGTAGGTCACGGCATCTCGGATGACATTTTTCTGCACACCATCAGCATTCGTAGATTAAATTGGAGATGCATTTTACACCACCACGACGAGCCAGACGCCGAATTTGGTGATTCCCTGGATTTTATCACGACGAACCTTGCGATGACGCTTGGTACGGGAACGCAAACATGATACCGCTCATTGTACCGTCCGGACGAGCATGTTGCTCGTGTGGTAAGCGAGCACCCACTGATACAAAACAAGCTCGTGTGACCTGTATATATAACATTCCCGTATGTAATGAAACGCTTACATGCTCCTTTTTGACGGCTCTGCGTGGGATATGCTGGCAAATTGCGCATTTTCCTCGCTGTTTCCGAAGGATTTTCTGAAAATCCTTGTTTTGGTTTATTTATAGTAGTCGCAGTAATTCCGAAATTTAATACGAAATACGTGCACAAATTTCCGATCAGATAGTGCAAAAATATTGCGATTTCGTCCAGTAGAACGGAAGATACTCGCATTTCAAACCTGGGAAAATTTCTCAACTGAAATTTTTGAAACGGGACCCCATATTGAAACGTTAGAAGTATTCTACTTCAAAACAATCCAAACCGACTTTTCGTACACACAGATACACACACACACATAAAACATTCGGAAAAAGCTACAGCTTTTTTTTATTTGATAAATTATAATTGGAACAGTTGCGTCGAGTATTTTACACTCTTCAAGTGCTTTGGCAGATCAGTTCGCATTTACAACTCAAAAAAAGTTCAATCGTTGGAGCGGGCCGATTCGAAGTAAAAATCAGCAACTGGAACGTGGGAAATATATTATTCAGACAACGAATGCTGTTAGTCATTTTAAAGTTCAATAAAATAATATATTATATCAGAGTGTACTAAATTTTAAATATCTTGCATAAATTTAAATTTGAAAACGGGTTGAAAACTGCAACAATATCGATGAGTTAGGAGGTGGTACTCGTAGATGCTTTGCCAGTACAGTAAGATTCCGTTTTTGGCACACTCTGATTTTGGCAACAAATGGGTTCCGTTTTTGACAACATTTTTGTTGTTCATAATAAGCCTTTTAGAAATGTACAATAGATATTTTTTGTATCAATTGATATCACATTTGACTTCATTTCCAAACATGGTAGTCATATTAGCACAGCCTTATGACTGAACTACGATTTGGAAAACTGCAGAAAGTACTAGTCACAGAAGGCATTTGAATAAGATTACTTTATAAATTACTTGATAAATTCATTCTCAGTCCGAAATAATATATTTGAATTCAAAAACCAGAAAATATTTGCATATATTTTAGTTTACTCAAACATTCTCTAGCGAACTAGGAACTATTTCACTTGAATTATATTTTTTTCCTCATTTCATTTGTCTGCAGAAAAAAGGACCACCTTGCCCCACTTAAGGTTGAAGGTTTCTACTAGTCACTAACAAAATTTCAGCTGCCGCTTCGTGGGTAATTACAAATTTTGTGGAACATATTTTTTAATATTTTTGATGAAAACAATCTTTAAATGTCATAATAATATTTATCACTCTTTGAAGCATTTTTACTATTGTATATTTTCGAAGATTTAGGAAAAAACAACATTTATTTCTAGATATATTTTTTATAAACAAATATTAAAATTCATTTTCTCGAGTATTTTTTTGCCTTTTGCAATTGCTCTGAAAACCAACTTTTTAACGGAGGCCCGGAGGGCCGAATGACACATACCATTCGATTCAGTTCGTCGAGTTCGGCAAATGTCTGTGTGTATGTATGTGTGTGTGTGTATCTGTGTGTATGTATGTGTGTGACTGTGACGGTTCCGGAAGTGTCCGGGAAAAGCGGCCATCTTTCAAAATTAATGAACTCACATCAGTTTCCCGGAAATGGTTGAGCCGATATTATCCTACAACATATCCTACAGATGTCTATAAAATTTCGTACGGATCGCTTACATGGTTCCGGAAATATAGACTAAACCGTCCGGTCACATATGAAATTCACATATAAGCCGGAACTCGATTTTTTTTTCAAAGTGAGGACCCCATGAAATTTCAGAAACCAAATTCGTATATTTTTTTTGATAAAAAACGGCTTTTTGGGACTTTGCCGATTTTGCAACTTTTTGCCTTTCTCATATAAAGAGCACAAGCACATCGACTTGTTAACCGAGGCCCGGAGGACCGAGTGTTGTATACCATTCGATTCAGTTCATCGAGATCGGAAACTCGGTTTCGCTCGTGTTTTCTGAGTCTGTGTGTGTGTGTCATTTAAATTCACACAATTTTCTTAGAGATAGCTGAACCGATTTTCACATAGTTTCATCTGAAAGGTATAACGCTCCCATAAGCTACTATTGAATTTTTAATTGATCCTACTTCCGGTTCCGCAGTTACGGGTTGAAGAGTGCGGTCACACAGCAAATTCCCATATAAACTGGTACCACCATGATGTTCAAATGATGTAAAACATATTAAAATGGGTGCAACAGTACTCTAGTTTTCGGGACCGGATTACTTATGATCAATCAAAGCAGTTTTGACCGCATTGGCCACCTATGGCGGTTCATAACGCCCCGGGGAACTCGCCAAGTTCCTAAGCTAATAGCACACCTATTTCTCAGCGAATTTTTGACCTTTTTTTTGCAAATTTGAAATGAAAGCTGCAGTACTCCCATTGACTGCTGCTGAATTTCATTCGGTTCTGACTCTTGGTTCCGGAGTTACAGGTTAATTAGTAAGGTTGCACTGGAATTTCCCATCTAAATCGGTACAATCGTAATACCTCAGACGCTAAAAACTATTCAAATGGTCACCAAATTACTTCGATTTGCACGTCTAGATCAAACATTCTTTGAAAACATTGTCCCCTATCGACGAATCCGGAAGTCCCGGATTCCGGGTATATTCCACAATTAAAGTCACATTGGTTCTTCAGTGATGATTGACTCGAATTTCTCAAACCAAGTCAATCCCAAATAGAAGGCAAAATATGCAGTTGAGTACAGCGTCGCCACCCCCCGCTTGGTCTTACACCCCCCTCCTTCATCACTCCTCTCCCCTTGGACCACCCTCACACCCGCATTTCTTTCATCCACCCCGTATGCCGAAATAAGATAAAGGATTTCTGACGCATCCTCCACTCCCACTCTACTAACCCCCCACCCCCTCCACTTACAAACCCTTTCCACCAACATTTCAAAATATAATCACATCAAGATAACATTGAACTCATGCTGATTAAGCTAATTCAATATTATACTTTTTTGTTTAAAGTGACTCATCGTCTACTTTCGTGGTAGTCATGAGATCCGTTCTAGGGGAATTAAGAATGTAATAGACATTTCAACAATTTTATTGAACAAAACCAGCTAATGCATCATAGTTTGGATAAATGTGAAAGGCACGGATTAAAACAGGTTTTTCAATTTAATATTACCGTAGTTGTTTTTTTTTCTTTTACAAAATTTTAGAACTCGAATAATGATTTCTGTTATTGTATACAGTTGTCATGTCATGTATAATAAAATGTAATATATACATTTGAAAGCTTTAAATGCATATTGGCGAATCAAAGCGTGATTGACTCACAGATGGCAAGTATGTAAAAATGATGATGGGAAATTTGACATCCATCAAACTACGGTGATTTTTTTGGTATTTACGAAACCTTCTCTAATATCTTCAACACGGAATCCAAAACGACAAGAAAAACGTTAGGCAAGTTATAGAAATCTATCAAAGATATAACTGCAAAAATCTGACGTTACTTAAATAGTTTTCTGTTTAAATAACCGCTGACATTGGTTATTTTTCAGAAAAGAAAAAAATGTGTTGTTCACGCGTGCCTGAGCTATTTTGGTGCATCCGGAAGTTTTACCACCTTTTTCATAATTCCCTATCCAGTGTTTCATAAATGAAAGCAGCTATTGCACTTTTGCGGCAAGCGCCGAAATTATATGTTCAGCTCATTTCACATCGGCGGATATTATTTCAAGTAAGAAAAGCTGCGAAAACCGCATATCCTTCCTTTATTGGACGGACGGATTCTCCGACGTAATGCAGGACGTTCATGGACGCAATATGACAAAAATAACATAACCTTTTATAATTCAGAGTAGGTTTTGCAATACTTCAAAACTACATGAGCTATAACTTTACCAAATTGCGCAATAAAGTAAAAGTAATTTCTTACCATCACTTTTATATTCCATATCAAAATAATTTGCATTTACCTGTAAAAATATCGTTTAGAAATTCACTTCCTCTATAAAAATTAACCCATCATCCTTTTTGTAATTGCAGGCCTGACAGACAGGTGTCTCACAACACGTTTTAGTTTTGCTTTGATTCTTCAATAAACAACGAAAAAAATCTCGTGTTTGTGATTGAGAAAGGCACAATTGCACCGCTAGGTGAATTAAAACAGTTTTCTTACATGTCATGTAGCATCATCTACATAGATTATAAAGTATAAATGTCTTCAGTACATTTGTTAAAAATATCAAAACAAACAACTTTGCCGAAGAAAGTTATTTGATAGAACACCTCTATCAAAAGATAGAACTGATCTAGATCAGTTTCCACTTATCTAGAGTAAAACCAGAGATACTTTGCCAAAGACACTAATCCTCCAGGATATATACCCAGGGCGGTAAAAGTTTTGAGCGTCGAAAGTTTGCTCCACTGTACGACGTCTGAATTTTATAAAATTATGAATAAAATTGAATTTGCTTATTTTTTCTTTCATCTCACTTCATTTCACATATGATTAAGAATCCTTGAAACATTTTTGAAGTCGTTAATTGAAAATGCCAACTTTAAAAATAAGGTTCCATTTTTGGTATGGTTCCGGTTTTGGCAACTGAAAAAATAAAATTGTTGCCAAAAACGGAATCCTGCTGTACATGGCAGTTCATCAGTTTTTGGAGTGTACAGTTTTGCAATGTGTTTAAGCATCATATTTGCTTTATACCGATGAGTACCGAATTTGTATTTATATGTATTTATTCTTTCTATAAAATGATCTGACAGAACCGACAGAACTCACTCGTAGATATGTGAGTGTCTGATGATTCGGCAACCCTTCCAAATATCAATAAGCGAAGACTCCATATCAAGAAGACTGGCAACTCTGTCTAGAATCCGGAGGGCTGGATGTTGTTGGCTCGAATCAAAACTTGTCGAAAGTAAACAAAGTTCATTTCATATCGTCAACCTGGCGCCCAGGTGGTGAAATCAACGCAGTGCTGGAGCGTTGCCAAAAAAAAATTATTTCCAGATCAAATTTTACTAAACTTCCCAGTTTAACTCAGCCGGAATGCTGGTTGGTTCTAATTCGTATTCCGGCTCCGGTGACACAACCGATTCAAGTTAGAATGTTTAAGGGGTACCATTTCGATGCGGCTTAGCCGCATAACCGAGGCCTAGGAACCGAAGCGGCGCAAAGCCGCTGAGGATCCGCCGTGCGAGGTGGCCATCGACCCGCCGTCGGAAGCAAGCGAATCTGTGATCCACTCGTTTGCCCGGCTTACTCAAACATAGGGGCTATCCCTAGTTTAAGTCCGACTGAGCGGTAGCGAAGTCGGACAGCACGCGCAAAAGCGATGTGGCGTAGCCACATTGGGTGGTGGACACAAAATAAAATTGGCAACGCTAGCAAAATGTAAACACAAATGAACACTCCGGATGAACCTATCGTCAATTGACATTTCGACGAGTTTTGATTCGAGCCAATAATATGGGCCCATCCGGAGACAGTAACAGCAACGCCACTTGCGGGTAAAGGTGGTACTTTCCATAGTGATGCACACACACATATACATTTTTACATAAAGCTTCCTCCCTTCTTCCAATAGAGGCGCTGTAACCTCTGTCGCTTCTCGTTTGTATGGGGGAAGGAAAGAGATATCAGTCTTCTTAATATGTAGTCTTCGCAATAAGGCAATCCATTAGGTTTTCCCTGTCAAAAAATGCGGACGAACATGGTCAGGCGATTTAAAAAGTTTGACGTTTGACTCAACTCGCCTGTGCTAATTGCCCCTAGAAACAAATGCAATTTGCGAATGCGATTTAAAGGCAATTTCAATACTTAGACAAATTTTCTGGCGGTTGAAATGGACTTGGTTGTTTTTTGCGTTTTTCAAACATGGCGGTTCATGTTTGGCTTAAGTTTAAAATTGTTTTTGACATTAAAAATGTCTTACTCCACTATCTGGGGCTAGGTGTCTTTCTAAAATCTAAACTATCTCCCATGTAACGAAACTATGTAAGGTTTGCACGCTTATAATTCCGATATTACTAGATGGATTTTAATCATTCATACACCAACCGATTCAGAAACACCTAACTTAAATATTGGTAATAATTTAATATCTCCCCAATAAAAGTAGACTTTTGGAAATTGGTAAAATTAAAAAGTTCACGAAAAACGGGAAAATTACCATTCGTGAGGCAGATTTCTCAGACACAGCCGTCAAAAGAGGGCAGCTTAGTGACTCAATGAAAGGCGAAAAGTCATAAATAGAAGCAACGCATGTCCGTTTAAATCAGTTGTTGCTCTTATCCCACACGAGCAACGTCGTCTCCGGGCGATGTAATAAGCGCTATCGATTTTCGGCAACGTTGGCATTCGCACACACTCGCACCTAAGTGACTAAACCATATACGGTTAGTTTATAAATAGAGGTGACGCGTACCCGTTTGAATCAGTTTTTGTTCTTATGTCGAACGGGTAAGATCATGGCTGCAGCGTGTGGGCACTACAATAAGGGGTAGACGCTATGCATTTTCGGCAGCGGTGGCCGTGTGCGGATTTTTCGGGTACCAGCACGGTGTCACAGAATGATTTGCAAAGTGGGTGGGTGGGGTGGTTTGGATTGAATTCAATACGGTGTGTGCTGCTTAAGAGTGTTGCGTTTGAATAAAATATATTTATTTTTATGCATGCGTGTGCGTTGTAACTTGTTAATCCATGTTTACGGCGCATTGTAGCTGCCTAGGGTAAAGAGCCTATTGGTTTTCATATGTTTCATATTTTGGTTATATGTTTTTTATCAGTAAGGCATCTGACAACGTGCTTCTGTAGTTATTGCACTGTTCAGCAGCGTAGTATTTTATATAGGGGAGTACACTCAGGTTTTATTACGCGGTATTTTTTACGCGAATTTTGAAATTTCCGCGGTTTTCATTTACGCGTTTTTTTTTTGAAATTTAGGCGGTTTTCATTTGCACGGCCTGTATCCCCTGCGTAAAAAAACCTGAGTGTAATTGCATCGGAAACAATCACATTCCCAGCAGAACTTTTTGTTTTCTAATTTCAAACACTTTTGTTTCGTACTGTACACAACGGAAAATTTTAAAACAGAACTTGCCGTCCCAGCAGCAGTTTAGGCGGGTGTTCTTTTTCGATTCAAATTCAAGCCATGTCTTAATCGTTACTGGACTTAAAATTGTTTTCCCAGTTTAACCAGTCAGAGTATCTGTCCTGCCCTATGTAGTTAAAACACAGTTCTAATTCTAATTGCGTTTTAAAGTATACAACAAATAGAACGGTTAGGTATACTAATTTAAATTTTAAAATATATCTGTTTGAAATTATGCAACAAACCGCTGTACTGAAGATATAATTATGTCAGTCCTATTACCACATAAAACACCTATATAACATAAAACGCTGCAGAATTGGTTTAATAATACAATGTTTACACTACAGAGTTATAACACGTTTTAATAATTAGCAACAAGAGAAAATGTCACCAAGATAGCATAAAACCCGTTTTAACTGGTAGTGCGAACGTTGCATAACAATGTAATTTATCAAATAATTTCATTTTTTTCACCACTAATCGATCAAGAAATACTTAACCTTAAGATTGTTTACTTAAGTTCATTAATACATTATTGAAAATTTAAATGGAAAATGAATTTCATATTTCATGAAGAATCTGTATATTTCCGTTGCTGGGCGTGGGCTTCCTCGTCACGGTTCTAAATATGGAACTTTTCTTTTAAATATATTTTCTGGACAGACCAGCCTATTTTTACTAGATGGATTAGCCAAATAATGCCAATCACCTAGTGAGATACTTGATTAATTAATAGATTACCGTTAAAAGACCTTCAATAAATTATGTTTTAATGGGGAGGGTATATAGCAAATTGTAACATAAAAAACAGGCGAGTGAGCAAGAACTTGAGTCGATATGTGTGATAGATAAAATACATTTGCACGCTCTTGAAAAAAGCTACATTTTTAATGTCACCGTGGTCGTGTCCTGTACACAACCCTTTAATTTTTTTTTTTAAATTGGCATGTTCCCGCTTGTATTTTGTTTGTTTAGTGCACTTAATTTAGCCAACGAATGTGGAAAATTGTGGAATCGTGGGTAAGTATAGTGGAACAAGATCTCTGAGTCTAAATGAAAATCAGATTGTGGTAAGTTTTGGTGTGCAATACGAATTTCACCATCGCATCTACCTATAGTCTGGTGGTGATTACCTAATGTACCGATAAATTTATGTGAGTAGATAGTGAATCCGAAAATAATTATTATTTTTAATTTTCATATGAGGCAATTAAGGGCGATTAAATGGCGCGTTCCCTGGGCGATTTAGAGGCGATTTAAGGTCGGGTAGAGCGGCAAAAAAATGACGGCGGCAAATCGCCCAAATGTTGCATATAAAATAGCCCCCTAATTGCCAGCAAATTGCTAGCAAATGGTAGGGCAATTTGCGCATCCGAGTTGGCAAATAGCCCCCGCTAGCCAGCAACTTGCCCTTTTTGACTGGGTTACATCAGAGTTTTTAATAGTAGAGTTGCGTAAAGAGGATTGGCAACATTGGACCAATCATTGGTCTTTTTTAAATTTTGGCAACCTTTTATTTTTAGTTAAATTTCAAATGACTTAACCCGAACGCTTCAGTTAGAAGTTAACTTTGCGCATTTAAAAATTTAAAATTAAGTGTTTAGTTTTATTTTGTAAAAATCAGTACGATAAATAACATCGTATAAATAATTTAAGCTTTTTCCGGTTCTCAAAGGATCCGCAACTAAGAACGAAATGCATTGATTTTTGCCGCTTGCCGTCTGATTGGGGTGTGACAAAAAACAATCGAATTAGGCAATCCATTAGACGTTTGTTTGACAATTCAGCGGTGGGTTCTGCCAACAAGTCTACTCCTGCGAACAGAAAAACTCGTCCGACAAATAACTTTGTTAGTCCGATTCGTTTGATGTTGGATCGAATCAACGATATTGTCGGACGTCGCACCCCTCGGAGTAACGTCAGAATAAGTAAACAAGAAATAATCAGCTGATCAGAAACGTCTCATGGATTGCCTAATTAGCAGCGTAAGATAAATTTTAATAAGTACCTATGTATAAGTGGAATGCATACACAAATTTGTCAAAATTTTAGCTGCACTTTAACTATGAGAAATACCTTCATATTTCCACTGTCGGTGGAAGATTATTAACATTACCCAGAGCTGTTCCGGTGTTTGAAATAGTGCCAAATTTGAATATCAGTGATCATATATTTTTTAATAATTGTCATTAAGCGAAATATTCCTGGTTTTAAATAATGTTAATATTACATCATTGAATTTTTTCTCATAATTATAATCACATAATAACGATACTCTCCACGCATTCGAGCATTGTTATTCTTCGTGTCCGATAGGTAGACGATTTAAGTGTTCAATAGGTAGATTTGCTTCAGTCTTTGCGCAACTGTTCTTTATAAACGGGCCCATATTATTGGCTCGAATCAAAACTCGTCGAAATGTCAATTGACGATAGGTTCATCCGGAGTGTTCATTTGTGTTTACATTTTACTAGCGTTGCCAATTTTATTTTGTGTCCAGCACCCAATGTGGCTACGCCACATCGCTTTTGCGCGTGCTGTCCGACTTCGCTACCGCTCAGTCGGACTTAAACTAGGGATAGCCCCTATGTTTGAGTAAGCCGGGCAAACGAGTGGGTCACAGGTTCGCTTGCTTCCGACGACGGGTCGGTGGCCAACTCGCCCGGCGGATCCTCAGCGGCTTTGCGCCGCTTCGGTTCCTAGGCCTCGGTTATGCGGCTAAGCCGCATCGAAATGGTACCCCTTGAACATTCTAACTTGAATCGGTTGTCACAGGAGCCGGAATACGAATTAGAACCAGCCAGCATTCCGGCTGAGCTTAACTGGGAAGTTTAGTAAAATTTAATCTGGAAATAAAAATTTTTTGGCAACGCTCCAGCACTCCGTTGATTTCACCACCTGGGCGCCAGGTTGACGATATGAAATGAACTTTGTTTACTTTCGACAAGTTTTGATTCGAGCCAACAACATCCAGCCTTATAAACTGTGGGTTACATCAACCGACATAACCCCGCAAAATGATCCGGATGAGCTTCGTTTGACATTTCTCGGTGGTTTGTTTACATGGGAGTTACGTGAGTTCGAATGTAACAGAGGAGCACCCGTTGCACTCGCGCTCACGCAATTGACAAAGTAAACAAACCACCGAGAATTGTCAAACATGAACTTCATTCATCATGCCCTAAGAGAAGAGAAGACAATCGCGTAGCCAATATGATCCAGTCCTAACCTCAATATTGAACCAGCTTCTGATTGGTCGTTTTGCCAGTCAAGAGTGTTCATAATATTTTCAAACGGGATGAAAAACAATGCTGCTGAATTTATTTTGGCTACATTTCATATACATGAACATTTCATGCAAATTGAATAAATACCCTGAATGACGATATAACTACGTGTATTGTTAAGAAAGACACAAATAAACTTAAAATTCAATTTTTAAATGCAGCTAGTATTGTGAATTCTTGACTGAGGGTCGATATTTGAGGTACAATTATTTTCAGCAATTGTGAAAATCATGCAAATGGAATCTGGCAATGATGGATACTTGTTGTGTTTGGAATTACGACAGGGCCTGGTAGATAAAATTAAGAAGAGCAAGAAGCCTGTTGTCTTCTCTTCTCTTAGATCATGCCCAGTGAGCAAATTTTCTGGCAGAGACCGCTCTGATAGATTTCTGTAAGTCTTGGTTTGGCAGCCCTGTCAGATTTCTGCGCGTATCCTGTCGGGTTAGTTGAGCTAGGGCGAACTCGGTTTCGCTCGTGTTTTCTGGCAAATTTTGACAGGAACCGAGCTAAACCCTGGCATAACTCGGACATAAACTGTGCAAAGATCCTGGCAATTCCAACCTGGTAGAATTTAATACGAATCGAGCAAAACATCTGACAAAGATGTGGCAGGAAGCGTACAGAGATCTTGGCCGTACATTTCTGGCTCGATTCTGGATAAAAGTGAGCAGCATCGGTTGGTTTAACCGCTTCTGTCAGAAACGATTGTTGCATTTGAGCGCATTCGTTGCCAGAATTCTCGCACAAATCGTGCAAACCCCAGTAACAATTGAAGTTTTATAGCATGCTACAAGTGCAATCTAAGTTTTATGAGTGGCTATAAAACTACCATAAAACCTCAATTGTTACTTGGGAAATGTTCGCAGAAACTCTGCCAGCATCAATTTCGCTTTGCTCAACTTTTGCTAACTTTCTGCTTGCCACGCTGACCGGGTGAGTTTATTCGTATCGTCATCTTGTAGAACTCAATTAGACGTTTGTTTGACAATCCAGCGGTAGGTTCTGTCAACAAGTCTACTCCTGTGAACAGAAAAACTCGTCTGACAAACATCTTTCGTTAGTCCGATTCGTGTGATGTTGGATCGAATCAACGATATTGTCGGACGTCGCACCGTCAGAAGAAGTATACAAGAAATAATCAGCTGATCAGAAACGTCACATGGATTGCCTAATTCACCATTCAACAGAACAGTGATGCAGAGACTAATCTCTGAGTGATGTCCCTATACCTACAGAACTGTCATTTGTTTCAGCAAAGTGGCAAATGAAATTGACTCTAGAACGTTGCACTGGGATACAAATGTACGCCACGCCTTCTTTGGAGCCGTGTGAAGACGAGATTTCGACACAGATCTTTCATTATGGCCTATGTCGCAATGTGCTCAAATGAAGAAAAATCAGTTTCAATATTCGGCGATGCTTTTCTAAATGTAATTTTTAGTGCAGGTATAAATTATTTTATTACCATGTTTTTTTTCTAAAGCATCTTCGGTTAAACCTTATAACAATATAACAAAGAATTTGATTCCTATGTGTTTTTAGTTGGTAGAAACTAAAAGAATGCTTACGCCCAATTTGCATTCCAGTCGTGATTTCGCCCTTCAGCAACCACCATTTGCGAAAGGGCTAAACCGTGAATATAATTTTCAGAAGGGCGCGGTAAATGGACTAAACTGACTCTGTCTTGCTGGGTAGGGCTGGGTAGATAGGCGAGCTTGACAGTATACTTTTAATAGGGCTCAGCAAATGGGCGCATAGAAACCCAATGTAAATGAAAGGGCACGCGCATCTTTTCTTCAAATTTCATGAAAATATCGAAATATTCGAATGTTTATGTGCAACAACCACCAAGTAGACATGCTCACAGTAGATATTAATTATCATTTATATGATAGAACCGCCGTTTACAGAATAATTTAGTGAATAATAACCATTCGCCCCTGTTCTGTCAAAAAATGTTAGTTTAGCCTTTATATTCCATATGGGAAGGGCCTAACTCGAAATATCGTTTTGTTTTCTTTAATTATAAATCGATCTATAAACTATTTTAACTAATTTTCAACTCAATCTTGTAGTATTTTACTCGAATAATAGCGAAAACGCAGTTTGTTTACATTTGCGATTTAAGCCCTAATGAAAAATCTATGTCTATTTCGGCATTTACTGACCTGGGACCCTAACCATAATTGAATTTAAAGTTCCTAGTAAGAGTAGGAAAAGGTGGTATAGCCAGTTTGCTTATAGCCTTCGTGGAAGCAGGAGTCAAAGCAGGCGTGGGGTACATTTGTACCCCAGTGTACGGTTGCCGTTAGTGTTTCGTCAGGTTTCGTGCTGTCAGTGGAACTGTGATTCGTGACAATACCAGTTTAAATACTGGTTGTTTTACTACGTAAGTAACAATTAGTATTATACAATCGTTTTTAATCATTTATTTAATTAATTTAATTTTGAAGCGGAACAAACGGAACGTTCTCAATTTTGCTGATATTTATTGTTTATTTTTTATAGTTTTTTAAAGCAATGGCTCGCACGTATAATTTGCGCACAAAAACTGCTGTAACAGTAACGTTGCGTGTTACCAATGTATTACTGGTCAGAAATATTTTTCCATTTCAATTTCCACCCTATTTCGTGGTATTTTCCAAAACACGATTTTTAAACTTTCACTCTTCAAAATAATTGCACTTTTTCAAAATTATCGAAATTCCATTTTATACCGTTTCAAGACCATTCCTTCAACTTTTAGAATCATTTGATTTTTCAAATCGGTTGAAAATTCGCAAAATTTGTGTAATTTTTATGAAAAAGTCAAAACCGCGATTTTTTTACTTTTTATTTTGTTCAAACCAATTTATGTATCATTGATTCAATAAACTCCTTATTTTGCTTACGCTGCTGTTTTCGCCTTTAAAATACGAAGAAAATTATACATTACACATTTCTTTTGTTGGCATTTTTACCTGCGAAAATTGCGATCAAACGCGAGTGGTACATTTATACCCCAGTGCAACGTTCTACACACCACTTTTTTGTATTTTATTTCAGCAAAATATTTTGCTGGAACTTTTCAGCAAAATTGGATTTGCTGAGAGTTCAGCTTTGCCATTTTTGTTTCGCTGATTTTTAGTAAAGCCCATTATTTTGACGAAAATCAGCAAATCTATAGAATTTGATTGCTGAAACAATCAGTGAAAGAATGGCAATTTTGCTGAGTTCCAGCAAATCAAACTGACAGTTCAGCAAATTTTGACAGTTTTGAATTGCTGTAGTTTCAGTGAAATGTTTTTTGCTGGAAGTGTAGCTGATATTTCAGCAAGGCAAAATTCAGCAAAATTTTGCTGATATTCGGCAAGCAAAATTTAGTGTGTAGAGTGGAAAACGCAAGTGCAACGTTCTAGGGTTAAAAGCTTATATAGGTCGTAGCTTGTTGTTCAATCAAAACAAATATATAGTAGGCCGTAAGAACGAGCAGGCTAGTGAATAGTTTGAATATTGAGCTAGAGATAAAAAGTTTACCTAACTGTATTTTCTTTTCGGTTTTGAAGCGATAAATACATGGTTATAAAAAATAGTTCGGATTTCTTACTTTGTATAACATTATGACTTCTTCAAAAGTGCATCATACGGAACAATAACTTTACGACTTCCCAATCTCCCGTCTTGAGCGGTGAGTTGGCTTCCAATCGTTTATTCTTCCACAGACCCTAGACCGTAAACGCAATAAAGTCGTTTGTCGATGGAATTTCCACTAACCAAAACGTTCCGCCTAGGTCTCAACTTAACTGTCCACTGATTAATGACCAGTCGCATCAATTTTGGTCACTAATAAGATCGGTCACTGCCAGCGCACATCACACACACCGTCCGGCTCCATCGGTTCAAAACAGTTTCTCGAACCCCAAGCCAGTCTCCCGCTATTCCCATCAGCAGGCAGCCACTGAGTCCGTTTTATAGTTTCTACAACAATAACGAGCAAAAGCAGGACATAAACCCGACTGGACAATGCGCATATTTGAATAGCTCGGCGAAAATGATATTAAAAATAAAAATCTGACCATAAAAGCCTAAATCGCTCCAGTGAAATGTGGTTATAAACAGTCGTAAAATTCAAATTTCGAGCACTATTTAACGCTGACTTTGCGGCGTCGCTTCGCCTCGCCTCGCCACGCCGCCTCTGTGATGATGGGTGTTGTGGCGGCATCCAGCGATGGGAGTCGGAATTTTTTCTTTCTTTCGGAAGTGCTGCAATTAAGTTGGTAGTGCGATTGACTGTTTATGGTGCTGCTATGAACTGCTTTCGAATCGCACGGGAATGGTCGGCTCATCAAATTATTAAATCCCGTTTTGATTAAGGCCGTTCTTCATTTTTATGACTTAATAAAGTCTCGCGGAAAGGGCCTCGGTATGCGTCTTAATTTATGTTTGCTATCGAGTCAAGAAGTGATCACAGCCAATTATGTTACGAAATAGAAACAAAGAAAGTCCGCTTTGATATATTTCAACTAATCTGCTGCAATCACAGTCATCCAAAAATGGTAACTTTCTAAAGTTTGAATTAGAGTCATCAGCTTTACATGATTATGATTACACAAAGTAGCAGAAATTCAAATCTATTCTGCTAGTGCCAGTTTCAAACAGCAAACTTCAATCCCGCAGATATCCCTTTCTGATTGCCTCGTCAAGCTCCACCGCGTTCGAGTGATAATTACAGGTTCTCTTCTCCTCGAATAATAACGCTTCCAATGACATACCTTTAGTTTTGGATTTGTTCAAGCCATTTTCTGCCTGTTCAGTATTTCCGACACGTATCTTCTCGAAACAACCAAAATGCTAGAATCGCTTCCGCAATAATCAAACCCGCAGGAAAGTCATCCCCTATAGCGAACGGGAGTATCAGCAAAACCGCAAAATATCTACCAAACCGGGGCGCCACGTGAATCGTCCAATCTCTTTCCGTTTGTATTAGCAAAAGGCAGCAGATGATAACACGATAAACATTGGGATTAAGTACCATGCGACACATTGCTTTCCCCTTTTTTCCGCAGATACCGGGTACGCATTTGGCATTTGTTTACGATTATTATTATGACGTATACGTATTGCTCATTCGCTTGAAAGGATTTCGCTCGCAAATAACACCCCGTATACTGCCGTAGGTACCCCCCGTCCAAACAAACTTTCTTTCGTCCTATTTGCTGAAACGTACGCATTTCGTTCAAACGTCTCTAACCTAAATCCCAGGGATGAACGTTCAATTTATGGGCTTTATCTGTTTTTCTTTGCTTGCCGGACGAAATTTTGTCCTGTTATTGGAGCAGGCAAACAATGTGCGGATGTGTGATTGGTATAACGACATAAGTTTACCATATACGCTTCGGACGAACGAGTCGAAAGGAGGGTTATTCCTAAAGCCCGCGCCACCCGAGCTGGGGGAAATAATTATTAATCTCCCTTTTGGATGTGATTTCAGAAATGTACGAAACTATTCGTATATCATTTTTATTATTGCCAGCGGAGCAGTGTATAAATATATTGACTTGGACGAAATAACACACTATCGCTTGAATAAAACATTTCATTCGGGTGTTCCGTTCTCTGCGTCCTAATGTTTACATTTAAACCTAAGATTTAAACGTCAAAATCTAAGACAAGACGTGACAATAGGGGGGGGGGGGGGCGTTTTTTGTTCCAATTTTACGTCAGAATAGTCCAGCTCATGATTGGTTGATTCTGACTTTTTGCACCGTACGCAATGTTAAAGCAGGGATAGCGAAATGATGTTCGGCAGAGTTGCTATATTTATGGGAAAAGATTGTCATTACTTTTGACAAATAAAATTATTATCGTTAAAAAAGTAAAAATTACTAAATTGAACTGAACGTGGTTGATTAACTTTAACAAAAACAAGACAGAAACCACACTATAATCTAAGATTTTTCAGAAAATGGCTTCATCAAACCTTACTAAACACCCACGACATGGAAAAACGGTGCCCTTCATCAATATAGCGGATTCAAGATACAAAATATTGCCGGCATAAAATAAATTAACGAGACTCGAAAATCTCGTTTTTTACAATAAATTCGGCTGTGTCTGAACTAAAAGTCCTCGAGATCTAAATAAAATTTTGTGCAAGTATCTCAAATATTGAACTGAAGACTATATTTTTTGCTGAATTTTTGGAAAAAAAATTATCAAAATATGCAAAAATGGAGTTTATTATTATAGAGAGACAGGGGTAACTTCTCAACTAGCATAACAATAGATTATGTGGTTTTTGAGCTCGCTGATTACGATTCTGACGTCAGAAATCAGAAAATTCAAAATGGCGCCTACAAAATGTCAACATTTTTTTACGAAATCAGTATAAAACTCGATTCACGGTAGTATTTGGGTCACACAGTCGGTGTCAGAATCAGAATCAACGACCCCGAAAACCTATATAAAGCTAAACAGCATTAACAATGAAAAAAAATCTCGTCGCAAAGCGTTAAACCGAATCTGTTCAATTATTATTTTTTAATGTCTTGATGTATTTTCGTTCCTTCAAGCACAATCTGCTGGATGAAGATTGCAAGAATGGGAAACTTTTGGTATAAATTGGCCGTTCCATATGCAAAATTGCACGTGCAAAAATCTGCCAGCAAATTCCAGTTCAAAATTTTACGAAAGTTTACGAAATTTTACGAAATTTCAATTTTTTTCGAAATTTCACGAAATTTTACAAAATTTTACAGATTTTGCGAAATTTTACAAAATTTTACGAAATTTTACGAAATTTTACGAAATTTAACAAATTTTACGAAATTTAACGAAATTTTTCGAAATTTTTCGAAATTTTTCGAAATTTGGCGAAATTTGACGAAATTTTACGAAATTCTACGAAATTTTACGAAATTTAACGAAATTTTTCGAAATTTCACAAAATTTCACAAAATTTCACAAAATTTCACAAAATTTAAAAAATTTCACGAAATTTCATGAAATTTTACAAAATTTCACGAAAACTTTACGAAATTTTACGAAATTTTTACGAAATTTTTACGAAATTTTTACGAAATTTTACGAAATTTTACGAAACTTTGCGAAATTCTAAGAAATTTTACGAAATTTTACGAAATTTTACAAAATTTCACAAAATTTTACAAAATTCGAGGTGCAAAATTGCACAAAATTCCAGGCAAAATTTTGCCAGGAAATTTAAGTTCAAAATTCTAGGTGCAAGATTGCACGTGCAAAAATCTGCCAGGTAGTTTCAGTTCAAAATTCCAGGTGCAAAATTGCACGTGCAAAATGCTACCAGGAATTTTCAGTTAAAGTTCCAGGTGCAAAATTGCACGCGCAAAAATCTGCCAGGAATTCTCAGTTCAAAATTCCAGGTGCAAGATTGTACGTGCAAAATTCTACCAGGATATTCCAGGTGCGAAATTGCACATGCAAAAATCTTCCGGGAAATTTCAGTTCAAAGTTCCAGGTGTAAAATTGCACGTGCCAAATTCTACCGGGAAATTCCAAGTGCAAAATTGCACGTGCAAAAATCTGCCAAGAAATTTCAGCCCAAAATTTCAGGTGCAAAATTCCACCAGGAAATTTTAGCTCAAAATTCCTGGTGCAAAATTGTACGTGCAAAATTCTACCAGGAAATTCCAGGTGCAAAATTGCAAAAATCTGTCAGGAAATTTCAGTTGAACATTCCAGGTGTAAAATTGCACGTGCAGAAATCTTCCAGGAAATTCCAGGTCCAAAATTGCACGTCCGAAATTCCTGGAAAATTTAAAAACGTGCAAAAATCTGCCAGGTAGTTTCAGTTCAAAACTCCAGGTGCAAAATTGCACGTGCAAAATGCTACCAGGAAATTTCAGCTCAAAGTTCCAGGTGCAAAATTGCACGTGCAAAAATCTGCCAGGAAATTTCAGTCCAAAATTCCAGGTGCAAAACTGCACGTGCAAAATTCTGCCAGAGAATTCCACGTGGAAAATTACACGCGCAAAATTCTATTTCCTGGTAGAATTTCGCACATGCAATTTTGCACCTGGAATTTCCTGGTAGAATTTTGCACGTGCAATTTTGCACCTGGAATTTCCTGGTAGAATTTTGCACGTGCAATTTTCCACCTGGAATTTTCTGGCGGAATTTCGCACGTGCAATTTTGCACCTGGAATTTTGGACTGAAATTTCCTGGCGGATTTTTGCACCTGGAATTTCCTGGTAGAATTTTGCACGTGCAATTTTGCACCTGGAATTTTGAACTGAAATTTCCTGGCAGATTTCTGCACGTGCAATTTTACACCTGGAATTTCCTGGTAGAATTTTGCACGTGCAATTTTCCATCTGGAATTGGAGCGGTAGCGGAGAGCGGGTAGCGAGTAGCGGAGAGTGTATAGCGGATAGCGCATAGTGGATAGCGGATGGTGTATAGCGGATAGCGGATAGTGGATGGCGGATAGCGTTAGCGGATAGTGGGTAGCGGATAGCGGTAGCGCGTAGCGGATAGCGGATGGTGTATAGCGGATAGCGGAGAGCGGATAGCTGGAATTTTGCACGTGCAACTTCGTACCTAAAATTCCTCACGTGGAATTTTGCACGTGCATTCGTGCCTGAAATTTTTCACGTGGAATTCTGCACGTGCATTTTCGTACCAGGAATTTTGAGCGCTAAATTTTACATGCGCAATTTCGTACCTGGCGTTGAAATTCTGCATGAGCATTTTCGTAGCGGATAGCGATAGCGGATTGCGGATAGCGGATAGTGTATAGCGGTTACCCGTAGCGGGTAGCGGATAGCGGGTAGCGCATAGTGGATAGCGGGTAGCGAATAGCGAATAGCGAATAGCGGATAGCGGGTAGCGGATAGCGGATAGTGGATAGCGGGTGGCGGATAGTGGATAGCGGATAGTGGATATCGGATAGTGGATAGCGGATCGCGGATAGCGGTAGCGATAGCGGATTGCGATTAGCGGATAGTGGATAGTGGATAGAGGTCGCGGATAGCGGGTAGCGGATAGCGGGTAGCGGATAGTGGATAGCGGGTAGCGGGTAGCGGATAGCGGGTAGCGGATAGTGGATAGCGGATAGTGGATAGCGGATAGCGGGTCGCGTGTAGCGCATAGTGGATAGCGGATGGCGGTAGCGGATAGCGGTAGGGGATAGCGGATAGCGGGTAGCGCATAGCGGATAGCGGAGCGGATAGCGGATAGCGGATAGCGGGTAGCGGGTAGCGGATAGTGGATAGCGGATAGTGGATAGCGGATAGCGGATAGCGGGTAGCGCATAGTGGATAGCGGATAGCGGTAGCGATAGCGGATTGCGATTAGCGGATAGTGGATAGTGGATAGAGGTAGCGGATAGCGGGTAGCGGATAGCGGATAGCGGGTGGCGGGTAGCGGATAGCGGTAGCGGATAGCGGATAGCGCGTGTAGCACATAGTGGATAGCAGATTGCGATTAGCGGATAGTGGATAGTGGTAGCGGATAGCGGGTAGCGGATAGCGGGTGCGGATAGCGGATAGCGGATAGCGCTATCCGCTACCGCTATGCGCTATCCACTACCGCAATCCGCAATCCGCTATCCACCATCCGCTACCCGCTATCCGCTACCCGCTCGCTATTCGCTACCCGCTATCCGCTACCCGCTATCTTCTGTCCGCTATCCGTTATCCGGTAGAATTTCGCACGTGCAATTTTGGACCTGGAATTTCCTGGTAGAATTTTGCACGTGCAATTTTGCACCTGGAATTTTAAACTGAAATTTCCTGGCAGATTTTTGCACGTGCAATATTGCACCTGGAATTTTCTGGTAGAATTTTGCACGTGCAATTTTCCACCAGGAATTTTCTGGCAGAATTTTGCACGTGCAGTTTTGCACCTGGAATTTCCTGGTAGAATTTTGCACGTGCAATTTTGGACCTGGAATTTACTGGTAGAATCTCGCACGTGCCGTTTTGGACCTGGAATTTCCTGGTAGAATTTTGCACGTGCAATTTTGCACCTGGAATTTTAAACTGAAATTTCCTGGCAGATTTTTGCACGTGCAATTTTGGACCCGGAACTTCCTGGTAGAATTTTGCACGTGCAATTTTGCACCTGGAATTTCCTGGTAGAATTTTGCACGTGCAGTTTTCCACATGGAATTTTCTGGCAGAATTTTGCACGTGCAGTTTTGCACCTGGAATTTTGGACTGAAATTTCCTGGAAGATGTTTGCACGTGCAATTTTGCACCTGGAATTTCCTGGTAGAATTTCGGACGTGCAATTTTAGACCTGGAATTTCCTGGTAGAATTTTGCACGTGCAATTTTGCACCTGGAATTTCCTGGTTGAATTTTGCACGTGCAATTTTCCACCTGGAATTTTCTGGCAGAATTTCGCACGTGCAATTTTGCACCTGGAATTTTGGACTGAAATTTCCTGGCAGATTTTTGCACGTGCAATTTTGCACCTGGAATTTCCTGGTAGAATTTTGCACGTGCAATTTTCCACCTGGAATTGGAGCGTTAGCGGATAGTGGGTAGCGGGTAGCGGAGAGTGTATAGCGGATAGCGGATAGTGGATGGCGGATAGCGGTAGCGCGTAGCGGATAGCGGATGGTGTATAGCGGATAGCGGAGAGCGAATAGCGGGTAGCGCATAGCGGATAGCGGATGGTGTATAGCGGATAGCGGGTAGCGGATAGCTGGAATTTTGCACGTGCAATTTCGTGCCTGAAATTTTTCACGTGGAGTTCTGCACGTGCATTTTCGTACCAGGAATTTTGAGCGCTGAATTTTACATGCGCAATTTCGTACCTGGCGTTGAAATTCTGCGCGAGCATTTTCGTAGCGGATAGCGATAGCGGATTGCGGATAGCGGATAGTGTATAGCGGTTACCCGTAGCGGGTAGCGGATAGCGGGTAGCGCATAGTGGATAGCTCATAGCGGATAGCGGGTAGCGGATACCGGTAGCGGTTAGCGGATAGCAGATAGCGAGTAGCGGAAAGCGGATAGCGAATAGTGTATAGCGGTTACCCGTAGCGGGTAGCGGATAGCAGGTTACCCGTAGCGGGTAGCGGATAGCGGGTAGCGCATAGTGGATAGCGGATAGCGGGTAGCGAATAGCGGATAGCGGGTAGCGGATAGTGGATAGCGGGTAGCGGATAGTGGATAGCGGATAGTGGATAGCGGGTCGCGGACAGCGGGTAGCGGATCGCGGATAGTGTGTAGCGCATAGTGGATATCGGATAGCGGATAATGTTTAGCGGATAGCGGATAGCGTGTAGCGCATAGTGGATAGCGGATAGCGGTAGCGATAGCGGATTGCGATTAGCGGATAGTGGATAGTGGTAGCGGATAGCGGATAGCAGATAGCGGATAGCGGGTAGCGGATAGCGGGTAGCGGTAGCGGATAGCGGTAGGGGATAGCGGATAGCGCTATCCGCTACCGCTATGCGCTATCCACTACCGCAATCCGCTATCCACCATCCGCTATCCGCTACCCGCTCGCTATTCGCTACCCGCTATCCGCTACCCGCTATCTTCTGTCCGCTATCCGTTATCCGGTAGAATATCGCACGTGCAATTTTGGACCTGGTATTTCCTGGTAGAATTTTGCACGTGCAATTTTGCACCTGGAATTTTAAACTGAAATTTCCTGGCAGATTTTTGCACGTGCAATATTGCACCTGGAATTTCCTGGTAGAATTTTGCACGTGCAATTTTCCACCTGGAATTTTCTGGCAGAATTTCGCACGTGCAGTTTTGCGCCTGAAATTTTGGACTGAACTGTCCTGGCAGATTTTTGCAAGTGCAATTTTGCACCTGGCATTTCCTGGCAGAATTTCGCACGTGCAATTTTAGACTTGGAATTTCCTGGTAGAATTTTGCACGTGCAATTTTGCACCTGGAATTTCCTGGTAGAATTTTGCACGTGCAATTTTCCACCTGGAAGTGGAGCGTTAGCGGATAGTGGGTAGCGGGTAGCGGATAGCGAATAGCGCATAGTGGATGGCGGATAGCGGATAGCTGGAATTTTGCACGTGCAACTTCGTACCTAAAATTCCTCACGTGGAATTTTGCACGTGTATTTTCGTACCAGGAATTTTGAGCGCTGAATTGTACATGTGCAATTTCGTACCTGGCGTTGAAATTCTGCACGAGCATTTTCGTAGCGGATAGCGATAGCGGATTGCGGATAGTGTATAGCGGTTACCCGTAGCGGGTAGCGGGTAGTGCATAGTGGATAGCTGATAGCGGATAGCGGGTAGCGGATACCGGTAGCGGTTAGCGGATAGCAGATAGCGGGTAGCGGAAAGCGGATAGCGAATAGTGTATAGCGGTTACCCGTAGCGGGTAGCGGATAGCAGGTTACCCGTAGCAGATAGCGGGTAGCGCATAGTGGATAGCGGATAGCGGGTAGCGGATAGCGGGTAGCGGATAGCGGATAGCGGATAGTGGATAGCGTGTAGCGGATAGTGGATAGCGGATAGTGGATAGCGGATAGTGGATAGCGGGTCGCGGACAGCGGGTAGCGGATCGCGGATAGTGTGTAGCGCATAGTGGATATCGGATAGCGGATAATGTTTAGCGGATAGCGGATAGCGTGTAGCGCATAGTGGATAGCGGTAGCGATAGCGGATTGCGATTAGCGGATAGTGGATAGTGGTAGCGGATAGCGGATAGCGGATAGCAGATAGCGGATAGCGGGTAGCGGTAGCGGATAGCGGTAGGGGATAGCGGATAGCGCTATCCGCTACCGCTATGCGCTATCCACGGAATAGCGATAGCGAATAGTGTATAGCGGTTACCCGTAGCGGGTAGAGAATAGCGGGTAGTGGATAACGGATAGCGGATAGCGGTAGCGATAGCGGATTGCGATTAGCGGATAGTGGTAGCGGATAGCGGGTAGCGGTAGCGGGTAGCGGATAGCGGTGTATAGCGGATAGCGGATAGCTGGAATTTTGCACGTGCAACTTCGTACCTAAAATTCTTCACGTTGAATTTTGCACGTGCATTTTCGTACCAGAAATTTTGCGCGTAAAATTCTGCACGTGCAATTTTGCACCTGGAATTTCCTGGTAGAATTTTGCACGTGCAATTTTCCACCTGGAATTGGAGCGTTAGCGGATAGTGGGTAGCGGGTAGCGGAGAGTGTATAGCGGATAGCGGATAGTGGATGGCGGATAGCGTTAGCGGATAGTGGGTAGCGGATAGCGGTAGCGCGTAGCGGATAGCGGATGGCGTATAGCGGATAGCGGAGAGCGAATAGCGGGTAGCGCATAGCGGATAGCGGATGGTGTATAGCGGATAGCGGATAGCTGGAATTTTGCACGTGCAACTTCGTACCTAAAATTCCTCACGTGGAATTTTGCACGTGCATTTTCGTACCAGAAATTTTGCGCGTAAAATTCTGCACGTGCAATTTCGTGCCTGAAATTTTTCACGTGGAATTCTGCACGTGCATTTTCGTACCAGGAATTTTGAGCGCTGAATTTTACATGCGCAATTTCGTACCTGACGTTGAAATTCTGCGCGAGCATTTTCGTAGCGGATAGTGATAGCGGATTGCGGATAGCGGATAGTGTATAGCGGTTACCCGTAGCGGGTAGCGGATAGCGGGTAGCGCATAGTGGATAGCTGATAGCGGATAGCGGGTAGCGGATACCGGATACCGGTAGCGGTTAGCGGATAGCAGATAGCGGGTAGCGGAAAGCGGATAGCGAATAGTGTATAGCGGTTACCCGTAGCGGGTAGCGGATAGCGGGTTACCCGTAGCGGGTAGCGGATAGTGGATAGCGGATAGCGGGTAGCGAATAGCGGATAGCGGGTAGCGGATAGCGGATAGCGGATAGCGGATAGCGGATAGTGAATAGCGGGTAGCGGATAGTGGATATCGGATAATGTTTAGCGGATAGCGGATAGCGTGTAGCGCATAGTGGATAGCGGATAGCGGTAGCGATAGCGGATTGCGTAGCGGGTAGCGGATAGCGGGTAGCGCATAGTGGATAGCTGATAGCGGATAGCGGGTAGCGGATACCGGATACCGGTAGCGGTTAGCGGATAGCAGATAGCGGGTAGCGGAAAGCGGATAGCGAATAGTGTATAGCGGTTACCCGTAGCGGGTAGCGGATAGCGGGTTACCCGTAGCGGGAAGCGGATAGCGGATAGCGGATAGTGGATAGCAGATAGCGGGTAGCGGAAAGCGGATAGCGAATAGTGTATAGCGGTTACCCGTAGCGGGTAGCGGATAGCGGGTTACCCGTAGCGGGTAGCGGATAGCGGAGAGCGGATAGCGGGTAGCGAATAGCGGATAGCGGGTAGCGGATAGCGGATAGCTGGAATTTTGCACGTGCAACTTCGTACCTAAAATTCCTCACGTGGAATTTTGCACGTGCATTTTCGTACCAGAAATTTTGCGCGTAAAGTTCTGCACGTGCAATTTCGTGCATGAAATTTTTCACGTGGAATTCTGCACGTGCATTTTCGTAGCGGATTGCGGATAGCGAATAGTGTATAGCGGTTACCCGTAGCGGGTAGAGAATAGCGGGTAGTGGATAACGGATAGCGGATAGCGGTAGCGATAGCGGATAGTGGATAGTGGGTAGGAATTTTGGACTGAACTGTCCTGGCAGATTTTTGCACGTGCAATTTTGCGCCTGGAATTTCCTGGTAGAATTTTGCACGTGCAATTTTCCACCTGGAATTTTCTGGCAGAATTTCGCACGTGCAGTTTTGCGCCTGGAATTTTGGACTGAACTGTCCTGGCAGATTTTTGCAAGTGCAATTTTGCACCTGGAATTTCCTGGCAGAATTTCGCACGTGCAATTTTAGACTTGGAATTTCCTGGTAGAATTTTGCACGTGCAATTTTGCACCTGGAATTTCCTGGTAGAATTTTGCACGTGCAATTTTCCACCTGGAAGTGGAGCGTTAGCGGATAGTGGGTAGCGGGTAGCGGATAGCGAATAGCGCATAATGGATGGCGGATAGCGGATAGCTGGAATTTTGCACGTGCAACTTCGTACCTAAAATTTCTCACGTGGAATTTTGCACGTGTATTTTCGTACCAGGAATTTTGAGCGCTGAATTGTACATGTGCAATTTCGTACCTGGCGTTGAAATTCTGCACGAGCATTTTCGTAGCGGATAGCGATAGCGGATAGCGATAGCGGATTGCGGATAGCGGATAGTGTATAGCGGTTACCTGTAGCGGGTAGCGGGTAGTGCATAGTGGATAGCTGATAGCGGATAGCGGGTAACGGATACCGGTAGCGGTTAGCGGATAGCAGATAGCGGGTAGCGCAAAGCGGATAGCGAATAGTGTACAGCGGTTACCCGTAGCGGGTAGCGGATAGCAGGTTACCCGTAGCAGATATCGGGTAGCGCATAGTGGATAGCGGATAGCGGGTAGCGAATAGCGGGTAGCGAATAGCGGGTAGCGGATAGCGGATAGCGGATAGCGGGTAGCGGATAGTGGATAGTGGATAGTGGTAGCGGATAGCGGATAGCAGATAGCGGATAGCGGGTAGCGGATAGCGGGTAGCGGTAGCGGATAGCGGTAGGGGATAGCGGATAGCGCTAAAATTCTTCACGTTGAATTTTGCACGTGCATTTTCGTACCAGAAATTTTGCGCGTAAAATTCTGCACGTGCAATTTTGCACCTGGAATTTCCTGGTAGAATTTTGCACGTGCAATTTTCCACCTGGAATTGGAGCGTTAGCGGATAGTGGGTAGCGGGTAGCGGAGAGTGTATAGCGGATAGTGGATGGCGGATAGCGTTAGCGGATAGTGGGTAGCGGATAGCGGTAGCGCGTAGCGGATAGCGGATGGTGTATAGCGGATAGCGGATAGCTGGAATTTTGCACGTGCAACTTCGTACCTAAAATTCCTCACGTGGAATTTTGCACGTGCATTTTCGTACCAGAAATTTTGCGCGTAAAATTCTGCACGTGCAATTTCGTGCCTGAAATTTTTCACGTGGAATTCTGCACGTGCATTTTCGTACCAGGAATTTTGAGCGCTGAATTTTACATGCGCAATTTCGTACCTGGCGTTGAAATTCTGCGCGAGCATTTTCGTAGCGGATAGCGATAGCGGATTGCGGATAGCGGATAGTGTATAGCGGTTACCCGTAGCGGGTAGCGGATAGCGGGTAGCGCATAGTGGATAGCTGATAGCGGATAGCGGGTAGCGGATACCGGTAGCGGATAGCGGATAGCAGATAGCGGGTAGCGGAAAGCGGATAGCGAATAGTGTATAGCGGTTACCCGTAGCGGGTAGCGGATAGCGGGTTACCCGTAGCGGGTAGCGGATAGTGGATAGCGGATAGCGGGTAGCGAATAGCGGATAGCGGGTAGCGGATAGCGGATAGCGGATAGTGGATAGCGGGTAGCGGATAGCGGTTACCCGTACCGGGTAGCGGATAGCGGGTAGCGCATAGTGGATAGCTGATAGCGGATAGCGGGTAGCGGATACCGGTAGCGGTTAGCGGATAGCAGATAGCGGGTAGCGGAAAGCGGATAGCGAATAGTGTATAGCGGTTACCCGTAGCGGGTAGCGGATAGCGGGTTACCCGTAGCGGGTAGCGGATAGTGGATAGCGGATAGCGGGTAGCGAATAGCGGATAGCGGGTAGCGGATAGCGGATAGCGGATAGCGGATAGTGGATAGCGGGTAGCGGATAGTGGATATCGGATAGCGGATAATGTTTAGCGGATAGCGGATAGCGTGTAGCGCATAGTGGATAGCGGATAGCGGTAGCGATAGCGGATTGCGATTAGCGGATAGTGTATAGCGGTTACCCGTAGCGGGTAGCGGATAGCGGGTAGCGCATAGTGGATAGCTGATAGCGGATAGCGGGTAGCGGATACCGGTAGCGGTTAGCGGATAGCAGATAGCGGAAAGCGGATAGCGAATAGTGTATAGCGGTTACCCGTAGCGGGTAGCGGATAGCGGGTTACCCGTAGCGGGTAGCGGATAGTGGATAGCGGATAGCGGGTAGCGAATAGCGGATAGCGGGTAGCGGATAGCGGATAGCGGATAGCGGGTAGTGGATAGCGGATAGCGGATAGCGGATAGTGGATAGCGGGTAGCGGATAGTGGATAGCGGATAGTGGATAGCGGGTCGCGGACAGCGGGTAGCGGATCGCGGATAGTGTGTAGCGCATAGTGGATATCGGATAGCGGATAATGTTTAGCGGATAGCGTGTAGCGCATAGTGGATAGCGGATAGCGGTAGCGATAGCGGATTGCGATTAGCGGATAGTGGATAGTGGTAGCGGATAGCGGATAGCAGATAGCGGATAGCGGGTAGCGGATAGCGGGTAGCGGTAGCGGATAGCGGTAGGGGATAGCGGATAGCGCTATCCGCTACCGCTATGCGCTATCCACTACCGCAATCCGCTACCCGCTACCCGCTCGCTATTCGCTACCCGCTATCTTCTGCCCGCTATCCGTTATCCGGTAGAATATCGCACGTGCAATTTTGGACCTGGTATTTCCTGGTAGAATTTTGCACGTGCAATTTTGCACCTGGAATTTTAAACTGAAATTTCCTGGCAGATTTTTGCACGTGCAATATTGCACCTGGAATTTCCTGGTAGAATTTTGCACGTGCAATTTTCCACCTGGAATTTTCTGGCAGAATTTCGCACGTGCAGTTTTGCGCCTGGAATTTTGGACTGAACTGTCCTGGCAGATTTTTGCACGTGTAATTTTGCACCTGGAATTTCCTGGTAGAATTTCGCACGTGCAATTTTGGACCTGGGGTTTCCTGGTAGAATATTGCACGTGCAATTTTGCGCCTGGAATTTCCTGGTAGAATTTTGCACGTGCAATTTTCCACCTGAAATTTTCTGGCAGAATTTTGCACGTGCAATTTTGCACCTGGAATTTTGGACTGAAATTTCCTGGCAGATTTTTGCACGTGCAATTTTGCACCTGGAATTTCCTGGCAGAATTTCGCACGTGCAATTTTAGACCTGGAATTTCCTGGTAGAATTTTGCACGTGCAATTTTGCACCTGGAATTTCCTGGTAGAATTTTGCACGTGCAATTTTCCACCTGGAAGTGGAGCGTTAGCGGATAGTGGGTAGCGGGTAGCGGATAGCGAATAGCGCATAGTGGATGGCGGATAGCGGATAGCTGGAATTTTGCACGTGCAACTTCGTACCTAAAATTCCTCACGTGGAATTTTGCACGTGTATTTTCGTACCAGGAATTTTGAGCGCTGAATTGTACATGTGCAATTTCGTACCTGGCGTTGAAATTCTGCACGAGCATTTTCGTAGCGGATAGCGATAGCGGATAGCGATAGCGGATTGCGGATAGCGGATAGTGGGTAGCGGGTAGCGGGCAGCGGGTAGCGGATAGCGTAGAGCGCTCTACGCTATCCGTTATCCGCTACCCGCTATCCGCTACCGCTATGCGCTATCCACTACAGCAATCCGCTATCCACCATCTGCTACCCGCTATCCGCTACCCGCTCGCTATTCGCTACCTGCTATCCGCTACCCCTATCCGCTATCCACTATCCGCTACCCGCTATCCGCTATCCGCTACCCGCTACCTTCTGTCCGCTATCCGTTATCCGGTAGAATTTTGCACGTGCAGTTTTGCACCTGGAATTTCCTGGTAGAATTTCGCACGTGCAATTTTGGACCTGGAATTTCCTGGTAGAATTTTCCACGTGCAATTTTGCACCTGGAATTTCCTGGTAGAATTTTGCACGTCCAATTTTCCACCTGGAATTTTCTGGCAGAATTTTGCACGTGCAGTTTTGCACCTGGAATTTTGAACTGAAATTTCCTGGCAGATTTTTGCACGTGCAATTTTGCACCTGGAATTTCCTGGCAGAATTTCGCACGTGCAATTTTGCACCTGGAATTTCCTGGTAGAATTTTGCACGTGCAATTTTCCACCTGGAATTGGAGCGTTAGCGGATAGTGGGTAGCGGGTAGCGGAGAGTGTATAGCGGATAGCGGATAGTGGATGGCGGATAGCGTTAGCGGATAGTGGGTAGCGGATAGCGGTAGCGCGTAGCGGATAGCGGATGGCGTATAGCGGATAGCGGAGAGCGAATAGCGGGTAGCGCATAGCGGATAGCGGATGGTGTATAGCGGATAGCGGATAGCTGGAATTTTGCACGTGCAACTTCGTACCTAAAATTCCTCACGTGGAATTTTGCACGTGCATTTTCGTACCAGAAATTTTGCGCGTAAAATTCTGCACGTGCAATTTCGTGCCTGAAATTTTTCACGTGGAATTCTGCACGTGCATTTTCGTACCAGGAATTTTGAGCGCTGAATTTTACATGCGCAATTTCGTACCTGGCGTTGAAATTCTGCGCGAGCATTTTCGTAGCGGATAGCGATAGCGGATTGCGGATAGCGGATAGTGTATAGCGGTTACCCGTAGCGGGTAGCGGGTAGCGCATAGTGGATAGCGGATAGCGGTAGCGATAGCGGATTGCGATTAGCGGATAGTGAATAGTGGTAGCGGATAGCGGATAGCAGATAGCGGATAGCGGGTAGCGGATAGCGGGTAGCGGTAGCGGATAGCGGTAGGGGATAGCGGATAGCGCTATCCGCTACCGCTATGCGCTATCCACTACCGCAATCCGCTACCCGCTATCCGCTATCTGCTACCCGCTCGCTATTCGCTACCCGCTATCTTCTGTCCGCTATCCGTTATCCGGTAGAATATCGCACGTGCAATTTTGGACCTGGTATTTCCTGGTAGAATTTTGCACGTGCAATTTTGCACCTGGAATTTTAAACTGAAATTTCCTGGCAGATTTTTGCACGTGCAATATTGCACCTGGAATTTCCTGGTAGAATTTTGCACGTGCAATTTTCCACCTGGAATTTTCTGGCAGAATTTCGCACGTGCAGTTTTGCGCCTGGAATTTTGGACTGAACTGTCCTGGCAGATTTTTGCACGTGTAATTTTGCACCTGGAATTTCCTGGTAGAATTTCGCACGTGCAATTTTGGACCTGGGGTTTCCTGGTAGAATATTGCACGTGCAATTTTGCGCCTGGAATTTCCTGGTAGAATTTTGCACGTGCAATTTTCCACCTGAAATTTTCTGGCAGAATTTTGCACGTGCAATTTTGCACCTGGAATTTTGGACTGAAATTTCCTGGCAGATTTTTGCACGTGCAATTTTGCACCTGGAATTTCCTGGCAGAATTTCGCACGTGCAATTTTAGACCTGGAATTTCCTGGTAGAATTTTGCACGTGCAATTTTGCACCTGGAATTTCCTGGTAGAATTTTGCACGTGCAATTTTCCACCTGGAAGTGGAGCGTTAGCGGATAGTGGGTAGCGGGTAGCGGATAGCGAATAGCGAATAGCGCATAGTGGATGGCGGATAGCGGATAGCTGGAATTTTGCACGTGCAACTTCGTACCTAAAATTCCTCACGTGGAATTTTGCACGTGTATTTTCGTACCAGGAATTGCGGATTGCGGATAGCGGATAGTGGGTAGCGGGTAGCGGGCAGCGGGTAGCGGATAGCGTAGAGCGCTCTACGCTATCCGTTATCCGCTACCCGCTATCCGCTACCGCTATGCGCTATCCACTACAGCAATCCGCTATCCACCATCTGCTACCCGCTGTCCGCTACCCGCTCGCTATTCGCTACCTGCTATCCGCTACCCCTATCCGCTATCCACTATCCGCTACCCGCTATCCGCTATCCGCTACCCGCTACCTTCTGTCCGCTATCCGTTATCCGGTAGAATTTTGCACGTGCAGTTTTGCACCTGGAATTTCCTGGTAGAATTTCGCACGTGCAATTTTGGACCTGGAATTTCCTGGTAGAATTTTCCACGTGCAATTTTGCACCTGGAATTTCCTGGTAGAATTTTGCACGTCCAATTTTCCACCTCGAATTTTCTGGCAGAATTTTGCACGTGCAGTTTTGCACCTGGAATTTTGAACTGAAATTTCCTGGCAGATTTTTGCACGTGCAATTTTGCACCTGGAATTTCCTGGCAGAATTTCGCACGTGCAATTTTGCACCTGGAATTTCCTGGTAGAATTTTGCACGTGCAATTTTCCACCTGGAATTGGAGCGTTAGCGGATAGTGGGTAGCGGGTAGCGGAGAGTGTATAGCGGATAGCGGATAGTGGATGGCGGATAGCGTTAGCGGATAGTGGGTAGCGGATAGCGGTAGCGCGTAGCGGATAGCGGATGGCGTATAGCGGATAGCGGAGAGCGAATAGCGGGTAGCGCATAGCGGATAGCGGATGGTGTATAGCGGATAGCGGATAGCTGGAATTTTGCACGTGCAACTTCGTACCTAAAATTCCTCACGTGGAATTTTGCACGTGCATTTTCGTACCAGAAATTTTGCGCGTAAAATTCTGCACGTGCAATTTCGTGCCTGAAATTTTTCACGTGGAATTCTGCACGTGCATTTTCGTACCAGGAATTTTGAGCGCTGAATTTTACATGCGCAATTTCGTACCTGGCGTTGAAATTCTGCGCGAGCATTTTCGTAGCGGATAGCGATAGCGGATTGCGGATAGCGGATAGTGTATAGCGGTTACCCGTAGCGGGTAGCGGGTAGCGCATAGTGGATAGCTGATAGCGGATAGCGGGTAGCGGATACCGGTAGCGGTTAGCGGATAGCAGATAGCGGAAAGCGGATAGCGAATAGTGTATAGCGGTTACCCGTAGCGGGTAGCGGATAGCAGGTTACCCGTAGCGGATAGCGGGTAGCGCATAGTGGATAGCGGATAGCGGGTAGCGAATAGCGGATAGCGGGTAGCGGATAGCGGATAGCGGATAGTGGATAGCGGGTAGCGGATAGTGGATAGCGGATAGTGGATAGCGGGTCGCGGACAGCGGGTAGCGGATCGCGGATAGTGTGTAGCGCATAGTGGATATCGGATAGCGGATAATGTTTAGCGGATAGCGGATAGCGTGTAGCGCATAGTGGATAGCGGATAGCGGTAGCGATAGCGGATTGCGATTAGCGGATAGTGGATAGTGGTAGCGGATAGCGGATAGCAGATAGCGGATAGCGGGTAGCGGATAGCGGGTAGCGGTAGCGGATAGCGGTAGGGGATAGCGGATAGCGCCATCCGCTACCGCTATGCGCTATCCACTACCGCAATCCGCTATCCACCATCCGCTATCCGCTACCCGCTCGCTATTCGCTACCCGCTATCCGCTACCCGCTATCTTCTGTCCGCTATCCGTTATCCGGTAGAATTTCGCACGTGCAATTTTGGACCTGGTATTTCCTGGTAGAATTTTGCACGTGCAATTTTGCACCTGGAATTTTAAACTGAAATTTCCTGGCAGATTTTTGCACGTGCAATATTGCACCTGGAATTTCCTGGTAGAATTTTGCACGTGCAATTTTGCACCTGGAATTGGAGCGGTAGCGGAGAGCGGGTAGCGGAGAGTGTATAGCGGGTAGCGGATAGCGGTAGCGCGTAGCGGATAGCGGAAGGTGTATAGCGGATAGCGCATAGTGGATGGCGGATAGCGGATAGCGGATAGCTGGAATTTTGCACGTGCAACTTCGCACCTAAAATTCCTCACGTGGAATTTTGCACATGCATTTTCGTACCAGGAATTTTGAGCGCTGAATTTTACATGTGCAATTTCGTATCTGGCGTTGAAATTCTGCACGAGCATTTTCGTAGCGGATAGCGATAGCGGATAGCGATAGCGGATAGCGGTTACCCGTAGCGGGTAGAGAATAGCGGGTAGTGGATAACGGATAGCGGATTGCGATTAGCGGATAGTGGTAGCGGATAGCGGGTAGCGGATAGTGGATAGTGGGTAGCGGATAGCGGGTAGCGGTAGCGGGTAGCGGTAGCGGGTAGCGGATAGCGGTGTATAGCGGATAGCGGATAGCGGATAGCTGGAATTTTGCACGTGCAACTTCGTACCTAAAATTCTTCACGTTGAATTTTGCACGTGCATTTTCGTACCAGAAATTTTGCGCGTAAAATTCTGCATGTGCAATTTTGCACCTGGAATTTCCTGGTAGAATTTTGCACGTGCAATTTTCCACCTGGAATTGGAGCGTTAGCGGATAATGTTTAGCGGATAGCGGATAGCGTGTAGCGCATAGTGGATAGCGGTAGCGATAGCGGATTGCGATTAGCGGATAGTGTATAGCGGTTACCCGTAGCGGGTAGCGGATGGCGGGTAGCGCATAGTGGATAGCTGATAGCGGATAGCGGGTAGCGGATACCGGTAGCGGTTAGCGGATAGCAGATAGCGGGTAGCGGAAAGCGGATAGCGAATAGTGTATAGCGGTTACCCGTAGCGGATAGCGGGTTACCCGTAGCGGGTAGCGGGTAGCGGATAGTGGATAGCGGATAGCGGGTAGCGAATAGCGGATAGCGGATAGCGGGTAGCGGATAGCGGATAGCGGATAGCGGATAGTGGATAGCGGGTAGCGGACAGCGGGTAGCGGATCGCGGATAGTGTGCAGCGCATAGTGGATATCGGATAGCGGATAATGTTTAGCGGATAGCGGATAGCGTGTAGCGTTGAAATTCTGCGCGAGCATTTTCGTAGCGGATAGCGATAGCGGATTGCGGATAGCGGATAGTGTATAGCGGTTACCCGTAGCGGGTAGCGGATAGCGGGTAGCGCATAGTGGATAGCTGATAGCGGATAGCGGGTAGCGGATACCGGTAGCGGTTAGCGGATAGCGGGTAGCGGATAGCGAATAGTGTATAGCGGTTACCCGTAGCGGGTAGCGGATAGCGGGTTACCCGTAGCGGGTAGCGGATAGTGGATAGCGGATAGCGGATAGCGGGTAGCGAATAGCGGATAGCGGGTAGCGGATAGCGGATAGCGGATAGTGGATAGCGGGTAGCGGATAGTGGATAGCGGATAGTGGATAGCGGGTCGCGGACAGCGGGTAGCGGATCGCGGATAGTGTGTAGCGCATAGTGGATATCGGATAGCGGATAATGTTTAGCGGATAGCGTGTAGCGCATAGTGGATAGCGGATAGCGGTAGCGATAGCGGATTGCGATTAGCGGATAGTGGATAGTGGTAGCGGATAGCGGATAGCAGATAGCGGATAGCGGGTAGCGGATAGCGGGTAGCGGTAGCGGATAGCGGTAGGGGATAGCGGATAGCGCTATCCGCTACCGCTATGCGCTATCCACTACCGCAATCCGCTACCCGCTATCCGCTATCTGCTACCCGCTCGCTATTCGCTACCCGCTATCCGCTACCCGCTATCTTCTCTCCGCTATCCGTTATCCGGTAGAATTTCGCACGTGCAATTTTGGACCTGGAATTTCCTGGTAGAATTTTGCACGTGCAATTTTGCACAAGGAATTTCCTGGTAGAATTTTGCACGTGCAATTTTCCACCTGGAATTGGAGCGTTAGTGGATAGTGGGTAGCGGGTAGCGGAGAGTGTATAGCGGATAGCGGATAGTGGATGTCGGATAGCGTTAGCGGATAGTGGGTAGCGGATAGCGGTAGCGCGTAGCGGATAGCGGAGAGCGAATAGCGGGTAGCGCATAGCGGATAGCGGATGGTGTATAGCGGATAGCTGGAATTTTGCACGTGCAACTTCGTACCTAAAATTCCTCACGTGGAATTTTGCACGTGCATTTTCGTACCAGAAATTTTGCGCGTAAAGTTCTGCACGTGCAATTTCGTGCATGAAATTTTTCACGTGGAATTCTGCACGTGCATTTTCGTAGCGGATTGCGGATAGCGAATAGTGTATAGCGGTTACCCGTAGCGGGTAGAGAATAGCGGGTAGTGGATAACGGATAGCGGATAGCGGTAGCGATAGCGGATTGCGATTAGCGGATAGTGGTAGCGGATAGCGGGTAGCGGATAGTGGATAGTGGGTAGCGGATAGCGGGTAGCGGATAGCGGTGTATAGCGGATAGCGGATAGCTGGAATTTTGCACGTGCAACTTCGTACCTAAAATTCTTCACGTTGAATTTTGCACGTGCATTTTCGTACCAGAAATTTTGCGCGTAAAATTCTGCACGTGCAATTTTGCACCTGGAATTTCCTGGTAGAATTTTGCACGTGCAATTTTCCACCTGGAATTGGAGCGTTAGCGGATAATGTTTAGCGGATAGCGGATAGCGTGTAGCGCATAGTGGATAGCGGATAGCGGTAGCGATAGCGGATTGCGATTAGCGGATAGTGTATAGCGGTTACCCGTAGCGGGTAGCGGATAGCGGGTAGCGCATAGTGGATAGCTGATAGCGGATAGCGGGTAGCGGATTGCGGATAGCGAATAGTGTATAGCGGTTACCCGTAGCGGGTAGAGAATAGCGGGTAGTGGATAACGGATAGCGGATAGCGGTAGCGATAGCGGATTGCGATTAGCGGATAGTGGTAGCGGATAGCGGGTAGCGGATAGTGGATAGTGGGTAGCGGATAGCGGGTAGCGGATAGCGGTGTATAGCGGATAGCGGATAGCGGATAGCTGGAATTTTGCACGTGCAACTTCGTACCTAAAATTCTTCACGTTTAATTTTGCACGTGCATTTTCGTACCAGAAATTTTGCGCGTAAAATTCTGCACGTGCAATTTTGCACCTGGAATTTCCTGGTAGAATTTTGCACGTGCAATTTTCCACCTGGAATTGGAGCGTTAGCGGATAATGTTTAGCGGATAGCGGATAGCGTGTAGCGCATAGTGGATAGCGGATAGCGGTAGCGATAGCGGATTGCGATTAGCGGATAGTGTATAGCGGTTACCCGTAGCGGGTAGCGGATAGCGGGTAGCGCATAGTGGATAGCTGATAGCGGATAGCGGGTAGCGGATACCGGTAGCGGTTAGCGGATAGCAGATAGCGGGTAGCGGAAAGCGGATAGCGAATAGTGTATAGCGGTTACCCGTAGCGGGTAGCGGATAGCGGGTTACCCGTAGCGGGTAGCGGATAGTGGATAGCGGATAGCGGGTAGCGAATAGCGGATAGCGGGTAGCGGATAGCGGGTAGCGGATAGCGGATAGCGGATAGTGGATAGCGGGTAGCGGATAGTGGATAGCGGATAGTGCATAGCGGGTCGCGGACAGCGGGTAGCGGATCGCGGATAGTGTGTAGCGCATAGTGGATATCGGATAGCGGATAATGTTTAGCGGATAGCGTGTAGCGTTGAAATTCTGCGCGAGCATTTTCGTAGCGGATAGCGATAGCGGATTGCGGATAGCGGATAGTGTATAGCGGTTACCCGTAGCGGGTAGCGGATAGCGGGTACCGCATAGTGGATAGCTGATAGCGGATAGCGGGTAGCGGATACCGGTAGCGGTTAGCGGATAGCAGATAGCGGGTAGCGGATAGCGAATAGTGTATAGCGGTTACCCGTAGCGGGTAGCGGATAGCGGGTTACCCGTAGCGGGTAGCGTATAGTGGATAGCGGATAGCGGATAGTGGATAGCGGATAGCGGGTAGCGAATAGCGGATAGCGTGTAGCGGATAGCGGATAGCGGATAGCGGATAGTGGATAGCGGGTAGCGGATAGTGGATAGCGGATAGTGGATAGCGGGTCGCGGACAGCGGGTAGCGGATCGCGGATAGTGTGTAGCGCATATTGGATATCGGATAGCGGATAATGTTTAGCGGATAGCGTGTAGCGCATAGTGGATAGCGGATAGCGGTAGCGATAGCGGATTGCGATTAGCGGATAGTGGATAGTGGTAGCGGATAGCGGATAGCGGATAGCAGATAGCGGATAGCGGGTAGCGGATAGCGGGTAGCGGTAGCGGATAGCGGTAGGGGATAGCGGATAGCGCTACCCGCTCGCTATTCGCTACCCGCTATCCGCTACCCGCTATCTTCTCTCCGCTATCCGTTATCCGGTAGAATTTCGCACGTGCAATTTTGGACCTGGAATTTCCTGGTAGAATTTTGCACGTGCAATTTTGCACGTGCAATTTTGCACCTGGAATTTCCTGGTAGAATAGTGCACGTGCAATTTTCCACCTGGAATTGGAGCGTTAGCGGATAATGTTTAGCGGATAGCGGATAGCGTGTAGCGCATAGTGGATAGCGGATAGCGGTAGCGATAGCGGATTGCGATTAGCGGATAGTGTATAGCGGTTACCCGTAGCGGGTAGCGGATAGCGGGTAGCGCATAGTGGATAGCTGATAGCGGATAGCGGGTAGCGGATACCGGTAGCGGTTAGCGGATAGCAGATAGCGGGTAGCGGAAAGCGGATAGCGAATAGTGTATAGCGGTTACCCGTAGCGGGTAGCGGATAGCGGGTTACCCGTAGCGGGTAGCGGATAGTGGATAGCGGATAGCGGGTAGCGAATAGCGGATAGCGGGTAGCGGATAGCGGGTAGCGGATAGCGGATAGCGGATAGCGGATAGCGGATAGTGGATAGCGGGTAGCGGATAGTGGATAGCGGATAGTGCATAGCGGGTCGCGGACAGCGGGTAGCGGATCGCGGATAGTGTGTAGCGCATAGTGGATATCGGATAGCGGATAATGTTTAGCGGATAGCGTGTAGCGTTGAAATTCTGCGCGAGCATTTTCGTAGCGGATAGCGATAGCGGATTGCGGATAGCGGATAGTGTATAGCGGTTACCCGTAGCGGGTAGCGGATAGCGGGTACCGCATAGTGGATAGCTGATAGCGGATAGCGGGTAGCGGATACCGGTAGCGGTTAGCGGATAGCAGATAGCGGGTAGCGGATAGCGAATAGTGTATAGCGGTTACCCGTAGCGGGTAGCGGATAGCGGGTTACCCGTAGCGGGTAGCGTATAGTGGATAGCGGATAGCGGATAGTGGATAGCGGATAGCGGGTAGCGAATAGCGGATAGCGTGTAGCGGATAGCGGATAGCGGATAGCGGATAGTGGATAGCGGGTAGCGGATAGTGGATAGCGGATAGTGGATAGCGGGTCGCGGACAGCGGGTAGCGGATCGCGGATAGTGTGTAGCGCATATTGGATATCGGATAGCGGATAATGTTTAGCGGATAGCGTGTAGCGCATAGTGGATAGCGGATAGCGGTAGCGATAGCGGATTGCGATTAGCGGATAGTGGATAGTGGTAGCGGATAGCGGATAGCGGATAGCAGATAGCGGATAGCGGGTAGCGGATAGCGGGTAGCGGTAGCGGATAGCGGTAGGGGATAGCGGATAGCGCTACCCGCTCGCTATTCGCTACCCGCTATCCGCTACCCGCTATCTTCTCTCCGCTATCCGTTATCCGGTAGAATTTCGCACGTGCAATTTTGGACCTGGAATTTCCTGGTAGAATTTTGCACGTGCAATTTTGCACGTGCAATTTTGCACAAGGAATTTCCTGGTAGAATTTTGCACGTGCAATTTTCCACCTGGAATTGGAGCGTTAGTGGATAGTGGGTAGCGGGTAGCGGAGAGTGTATATCGGATAGCGGATAGTGGATGGCGGATAGCGTTAGCGGATAGTGGGTAGCGGATAGCGGTAGCGCGTAGCGGATAGCGGATAGCGGAGAGCGAATAGCGGGTAGCGCATAGCGGATAGCGGATGGTGTATAGCGGATAGCGGATAGCTGGAATTTTGCACGTGCAACTTCGTACCTAAAATTCCTCACGTGGGATTTTGCACGTGCATTTTCGTACCAGGAATTTTGAGCGCTGAATTTTACATGTGCAATTTCGTACCTGGCGTTGAAATTCTGCACGAGCATTTTCGTAGCGGAGAGCGATAGCGGATTGCGGATAGCGGATAGTGTATAGCGGTTACCCGTAGCGGGTAGCGGATAGCGGGTAGCGCATAGTGGATAGCTGATAGCGGATAGCGGGTAGCGGATACCAGTAGCGGTTAGCGGATAGCAGATAGCGGGTAGCGGAAAGCGGATAGCGAATAGTGTATAGCGGTTACCCGTAGCGGGTAGCGGATAGCAGGTTACCCGTAGCGGGTAGCGGATAGCGGGTAGCGCATTGTGGATAGCGGATAGCGGGTAGCGAATAGCGGGTAGCGGGTAGCGGATAGCGGATAGCGGATAGTGGATAGCGGGTAGCGGATAGTGGATAGCGGATAGTGGATAGCGGGTCGCGGACAGCGGGTAGCGGATCGCGGATAGTATGTAGCGCATAGTGGATATCGGATAGCGGATAATGTTTAGCGGATAGCGGATAGCGTGTAGCGCATAGTGGATAGCGGATAGCGGTAGCGATAGCGGATTGCGATTAGCGGATAGTGGATAGTGGTAGCGGATAGCGGATAGCGGGTAGCGGTAGCGGATAGCGGTAGGGGATAGCGGATAGCGCTATCCGCTACCGCTATGCGCTATCCACTACCGCAATCCGCTACCCGCTATCCGCTATCTGCTACCCGCTCGCTATTCGCTACCCGCTATCCGCTACCCGCTATCTTCTGTCCGCTATCCGTTATCCGGTAGAATTTCGCACGTGCAATTTTGGACCTGGTATTTCCTGGTAGAATTTTGCACGTGCAATTTTGCACCTGGAATTTTAAACTGAAATTTCCTGGCAGATTTTTGCACGTGCAATATTGCACCTGGAATTTCCTGGTAGAATTTTGCACGTGCAATTTTCCACCTGGAATTTTCTGGCAGAATTTCGCACGTGCAGTTTTGCGCCTGGAATTTTGGGCTGAACTTTCCTGGCAGATTTTTGCACGTGCAATTTTGCACCTGGAATTTCCTGGTAGAATTTCGCTCGTGCAATTTTGGACCTGGGGTTTCCTGGTAGAATTTTGCGCGTGCAATTTTGCGCCTGGAATTTCCTGGTAGAATTTTGCACGTGCAATTTTCCACCTGAAATTTTCTGGCAGAATTTTGCACGTGCAATTTTGCACCTGGAATTTTGGACTGAAATTTCCTGGCAGATTTTTGCACGTGCTATTTTGCACCTGGAATTTCCTGGTAGAATTTCGCACGTGCAATTTTAGACCTGGAATTTCCTGGTGGAATTTTGCACGTGCAATTTTGCACCTGGAATTTCCTGGTAGAATTTTGCACGTGCAATTTTCCACCTGGAATTTTCTGGCAGAATTTTGCACGTGCAGTTTTGCACCTGGAATTTTGAACTGAAATTTCCTGGCAGATTTTTGCACGTGCAATTTTGCACCTGGAATTTCCTGGTAGAATTTTGCACGTGCAATTTTCCACCTGGAATTGGAGCGTTAGCGGATAATGTTTAGCGGATAGCGGATAGCGTGTAGCGCATAGTGGATAGCGGTAGCGATAGCGGATTGCGATTAGCGGATAGTGTATAGCGGTTACCCGTAGCGGGTAGCGGATGGCGGGTAGCGCATAGTGGATAGCTGATAGCGGATAGCGGGTAGCGGATACCGGTAGCGGTTAGCGGATAGCAGATAGCGGGTAGCGGAAAGCGGATAGCGAATAGTGTATAGCGGTTACCCGTAGCGGATAGCGGGTTACCCGTAGCGGGTGGCGGGTAGCGGATAGTGGATAGCGGATAGCGGGTAGCGAATAGCGGATAGCGGATAGCGGGTAGCGGATAGCGGATAGCGGATAGTGGATAGCGGGTAGCGGGTAGCGGACAGCGGGTAGCGGATCGCGGATAGTGTGCAGCGCATAGTGGATATCGGATAGCGGATAATGTTTAGCGGATAGCGGATAGCGTGTAGCGTTGAAATTCTGCGCGAGCATTTTCGTAGCGGATAGCGATAGCGGATTGCGGATAGCGGATAGTGTATAGCGGTTACCCGTAGCGGGTAGCGGATAGCGGGTAGCGCATAGTGGATAGCTGATAGCGGATAGCGGGTAGCGGATACCGGTAGCGGTTAGCGGATAGCGGGTAGCGGATAGCGAATAGTGTATAGCGGTTACCCGTAGCGGGTAGCGGATAGCGGGTTACCCGTAGCGGGTAGCGGATAGTGGATAGCGGATAGCGGATAGCGGGTAGCGAATAGCGGATAGCGGGTAGCGGATAGCGGATAGCGGATAGCGGATAGTGGATAGCGGGTAGCGGATAGTGGATAGCGGATAGTGGATAGCGGGTCGCGGACAGCGGGTAGCGGATCGCGGATAGTGTGTAGCGCATAGTGGATATCGGATAGCGGATAATGTTTAGCGGATAGCGTGTAGCGCATAGTGGATAGCGGATAGCGGTAGCGATAGCGGATTGCGATTAGCGGATAGTGGATAGTGGTAGCGGATAGCGGATAGCAGATAGCGGATAGCGGGTAGCGGATAGCGGGTAGCGGTAGCGGATAGCGGTAGGGGATAGCGGATAGCGCTATCCGCTACCGCTATGCGCTATCCACTACCGCAATCCGCTACCCGCTATCCGCTATCTGCTACCCGCTCGCTATTCGCTACCCGCTATCCGCTACCCGCTATCTTCTCTCCGCTATCCGTTATCCGGTAGAATTTCGCACGTGCAATTTTGGACCTGGAATTTCCTGGTAGAATTTTGCACGTGCAATTTTGCACAAGGAATTTCCTGGTAGAATTTTGCACGTGCAATTTTCCACCTGGAATTGGAGCGTTAGTGGATAGTGGGTAGCGGGTAGCGGAGAGTGTATAGCGGATAGCGGATAGTGGATGTCGGATAGCGTTAGCGGATAGTGGGTAGCGGATAGCGGTAGCGCGTAGCGGATAGCGGAGAGCGAATAGCGGGTAGCGCATAGCGGATAGCGGATGGTGTATAGCGGATAGCTGGAATTTTGCACGTGCAACTTCGTACCTAAAATTCCTCACGTGGAATTTTGCACGTGCATTTTCGTACCAGAAATTTTGCGCGTAAAGTTCTGCACGTGCAATTTCGTGCATGAAATTTTTCACGTGGAATTCTGCACGTGCATTTTCGTAGCGGATTGCGGATAGCGAATAGTGTATAGCGGTTACCCGTAGCGGGTAGAGAATAGCGGGTAGTGGATAACGGATAGCGGATAGCGGTAGCGATAGCGGATTGCGATTAGCGGATAGTGGTAGCGGATAGCGGGTAGCGGATAGTGGATAGTGGGTAGCGGATAGCGGGTAGCGGATAGCGGTGTATAGCGGATAGCGGATAGCTGGAATTTTGCACGTGCAACTTCGTACCTAAAATTCTTCACGTTGAATTTTGCACGTGCATTTTCGTACCAGAAATTTTGCGCGTAAAATTCTGCACGTGCAATTTTGCACCTGGAATTTCCTGGTAGAATTTTGCACGTGCAATTTTCCACCTGGAATTGGAGCGTTAGCGGATAATGTTTAGCGGATAGCGGATAGCGTGTAGCGCATAGTGGATAGCGGATAGCGGTAGCGATAGCGGATTGCGATTAGCGGATAGTGTATAGCGGTTACCCGTAGCGGGTAGCGGATAGCGGGTAGCGCATAGTGGATAGCTGATAGCGGATAGCGGGTAGCGGATTGCGGATAGCGAATAGTGTATAGCGGTTACCCGTAGCGGGTAGAGAATAGCGGGTAGTGGATAACGGATAGCGGATAGCGGTAGCGATAGCGGATTGCGATTAGCGGATAGTGGTAGCGGATAGCGGGTAGCGGATAGTGGATAGTGGGTAGCGGATAGCGGGTAGCGGATAGCGGTGTATAGCGGATAGCGGATAGCGGATAGCTGGAATTTTGCACGTGCAACTTCGTACCTAAAATTCTTCACGTTTAATTTTGCACGTGCATTTTCGTACCAGAAATTTTGCGCGTAAAATTCTGCACGTGCAATTTTGCACCTGGAATTTCCTGGTAGAATTTTGCACGTGCAATTTTCCACCTGGAATTGGAGCGTTAGCGGATAATGTTTAGCGGATAGCGGATAGCGTGTAGCGCATAGTGGATAGCGGATAGCGGTAGCGATAGCGGATTGCGATTAGCGGATAGTGTATAGCGGTTACCCGTAGCGGGTAGCGGATAGCGGGTAGCGCATAGTGGATAGCTGATAGCGGATAGCGGGTAGCGGATACCGGTAGCGGTTAGCGGATAGCAGATAGCGGGTAGCGGAAAGCGGATAGCGAATAGTGTATAGCGGTTACCCGTAGCGGGTAGCGGATAGCGGGTTACCCGTAGCGGGTAGCGGATAGTGGATAGCGGATAGCGGGTAGCGAATAGCGGATAGCGGGTAGCGGATAGTGGGTAGCGGATAGCGGATAGCGGATAGCGGATAGTGGATAGCGGGTAGCGGATAGTGGATAGCGGATAGTGCATAGCGGGTCGCGGACAGCGGGTAGCGGATCGCGGATAGTGTGTAGCGCATAGTGGATATCGGATAGCGGATAATGTTTAGCGGATAGCGTGTAGCGTTGAAATTCTGCGCGAGCATTTTCGTAGCGGATAGCGATAGCGGATTGCGGATAGCGGATAGTGTATAGCGGTTACCCGTAGCGGGTAGCGGATAGCGGGTACCGCATAGTGGATAGCTGATAGCGGATAGCGGGTAGCGGATACCGGTAGCGGTTAGCGGATAGCAGATAGCGGGTAGCGGATAGCGAATAGTGTATAGCGGTTACCCGTAGCGGGTAGCGGATAGCGGGTTACCCGTAGCGGGTAGCGTATAGTGGATAGCGGATAGCGGATAGTGGATAGCGGATAGCGGGTAGCGAATAGCGGATAGCGTGTAGCGGATAGCGGATAGCGGATAGCGGATAGTGGATAGCGGGTAGCGGATAGTGGATAGCGGATAGTGGATAGCGGGTCGCGGACAGCGGGTAGCGGATCGCGGATAGTGTGTAGCGCATATTGGATATCGGATAGCGGATAATGTTTAGCGGATAGCGTGTAGCGCATAGTGGATAGCGGATAGCGGTAGCGATAGCGGATTGCGATTAGCGGATAGTGGATAGTGGTAGCGGATAGCGGATAGCGGATAGCAGATAGCGGATAGCGGGTAGCGGATAGCGGGTAGCGGTAGCGGATAGCGGTAGGGGATAGCGGATAGCGCTACCCGCTCGCTATTCGCTACCCGCTATCCGCTACCCGCTATCTTCTCTCCGCTATCCGTTATCCGGTAGAATTTCGCACGTGCAATTTTGGACCTGGAATTTCCTGGTAGAATTTTGCACGTGCAATTTTGCACGTGCAATTTTGCACCTGGAATTTCCTGGTAGAATTTTGCACGTGCAATTTTCCACCTGGAATTGGAGCGTTAGCGGATAATGTTTAGCGGATAGCGGATAGCGTGTAGCGCATAGTGGATAGCGGATAGCGGTAGCGATAGCGGATTGCGATTAGCGGATAGTGTATAGCGGTTACCCGTAGCGGGTAGCGGATAGCGGGTAGCGCATAGTGGATAGCTGATAGCGGATAGCGGGTAGCGGATACCGGTAGCGGTTAGCGGATAGCAGATAGCGGGTAGCGGAAAGCGGATAGCGAATAGTGTATAGCGGTTACCCGTAGCGGGTAGCGGATAGCGGGTTACCCGTAGCGGGTAGCGGATAGTGGATAGCGGATAGCGGGTAGCGAATAGCGGATAGCGGGTAGCGGATAGCGGGTAGCGGATAGCGGATAGCGGATAGCGGATAGCGGATAGTGGATAGCGGGTAGCGGATAGTGGATAGCGGATAGTGCATAGCGGGTCGCGGACAGCGGGTAGCGGATCGCGGATAGTGTGTAGCGCATAGTGGATATCGGATAGCGGATAATGTTTAGCGGATAGCGTGTAGCGTTGAAATTCTGCGCGAGCATTTTCGTAGCGGATAGCGATAGCGGATTGCGGATAGCGGATAGTGTATAGCGGTTACCCGTAGCGGGTAGCGGATAGCGGGTACCGCATAGTGGATAGCTGATAGCGGATAGCGGGTAGCGGATACCGGTAGCGGTTAGCGGATAGCAGATAGCGGGTAGCGGATAGCGAATAGTGTATAGCGGTTACCCGTAGCGGGTAGCGGATAGCGGGTTACCCGTAGCGGGTAGCGTATAGTGGATAGCGGATAGCGGATAGTGGATAGCGGATAGCGGGTAGCGAATAGCGGATAGCGTGTAGCGGATAGCGGATAGCGGATAGCGGATAGTGGATAGCGGGTAGCGGATAGTGGATAGCGGATAGTGGATAGCGGGTCGCGGACAGCGGGTAGCGGATCGCGGATAGTGTGTAGCGCATATTGGATATCGGATAGCGGATAATGTTTAGCGGATAGCGTGTAGCGCATAGTGGATAGCGGATAGCGGTAGCGATAGCGGATTGCGATTAGCGGATAGTGGATAGTGGTAGCGGATAGCGGATAGCGGATAGCAGATAGCGGATAGCGGGTAGCGGATAGCGGGTAGCGGTAGCGGATAGCGGTAGGGGATAGCGGATAGCGCTACCCGCTCGCTATTCGCTACCCGCTATCCGCTACCCGCTATCTTCTCTCCGCTATCCGTTATCCGGTAGAATTTCGCACGTGCAATTTTGGACCTGGAATTTCCTGGTAGAATTTTGCACGTGCAATTTTGCACGTGCAATTTTGCACAAGGAATTTCCTGGTAGAATTTTGCACGTGCAATTTTCCACCTGGAATTGGAGCGTTAGTGGATAGTGGGTAGCGGGTAGCGGAGAGTGTATATCGGATAGCGGATAGTGGATGGCGGATAGCGTTAGCGGATAGTGGGTAGCGGATAGCGGTAGCGCGTAGCGGATAGCGGATAGCGGAGAGCGAATAGCGGGTAGCGCATAGCGGATAGCGGATGGTGTATAGCGGATAGCGGATAGCTGGAATTTTGCACGTGCAACTTCGTACCTAAAATTCCTCACGTGGGATTTTGCACGTGCATTTTCGTACCAGGAATTTTGAGCGCTGAATTTTACATGTGCAATTTCGTACCTGGCGTTGAAATTCTGCACGAGCATTTTCGTAGCGGAGAGCGATAGCGGATTGCGGATAGCGGATAGTGTATAGCGGTTACCCGTAGCGGGTAGCGGATAGCGGGTAGCGCATAGTGGATAGCTGATAGCGGATAGCGGGTAGCGGATACCAGTAGCGGTTAGCGGATAGCAGATAGCGGGTAGCGGAAAGCGGATAGCGAATAGTGTATAGCGGTTACCCGTAGCGGGTAGCGGATAGCAGGTTACCCGTAGCGGGTAGCGGATAGCGGGTAGCGCATAGTGGATAGCGGATAGCGGGTAGCGAATAGCGGGTAGCGGGTAGCGGATAGCGGATAGCGGATAGTGGATAGCGGGTAGCGGATAGTGGATAGCGGATAGTGGATAGCGGGTCGCGGACAGCGGGTAGCGGATCGCGGATAGTATGTAGCGCATAGTGGATATCGGATAGCGGATAATGTTTAGCGGATAGCGGATAGCGTGTAGCGCATAGTGGATAGCGGATAGCGGTAGCGATAGCGGATTGCGATTAGCGGATAGTGGATAGTGGTAGCGGATAGCGGATAGCGGGTAGCGGTAGCGGATAGCGGTAGGGGATAGCGGATAGCGCTATCCGCTACCGCTATGCGCTATCCACTACCGCAATCCGCTACCCGCTATCCGCTATCTGCTACCCGCTCGCTATTCGCTACCCGCTATCCGCTACCCGCTATCTTCTGTCCGCTATCCGTTATCCGGTAGAATTTCGCACGTGCAATTTTGGACCTGGTATTTCCTGGTAGAATTTTGCACGTGCAATTTTGCACCTGGAATTTTAAACTGAAATTTCCTGGCAGATTTTTGCACGTGCAATATTGCACCTGGAATTTCCTGGTAGAATTTTGCACGTGCAATTTTCCACCTGGAATTTTCTGGCAGAATTTCGCACGTGCAGTTTTGCGCCTGGAATTTTGGGCTGAACTTTCCTGGCAGATTTTTGCACGTGCAATTTTGCACCTGGAATTTCCTGGTAGAATTTCGCTCGTGCAATTTTGGACCTGGGGTTTCCTGGTAGAATTTTGCGCGTGCAATTTTGCGCCTGGAATTTCCTGGTAGAATTTTGCACGTGCAATTTTCCACCTGAAATTTTCTGGCAGAATTTTGCACGTGCAATTTTGCACCTGGAATTTTGGACTGAAATTTCCTGGCAGATTTTTGCACGTGCTATTTTGCACCTGGAATTTCCTGGTAGAATTTCGCACGTGCAATTTTAGACCTGGAATTTCCTGGTGGAATTTTGCACGTGCAATTTTGCACCTGGAATTTCCTGGTAGAATTTTGCACGTGCAATTTTCCACCTGGAATTTTCTGGCAGAATTTTGCACGTGCAGTTTTGCACCTGGAATTTTGAACTGAAATTTCCTGGCAGATTTTTGCACGTGCAATTTTGCACCTGGAATTTCCTGGTAGAATTTTGCACGTGCAATTTTCCACCTGGAATTGGAGCGTTAGCGGATAATGTTTAGCGGATAGCGGATAGCGTGTAGCGCATAGTGGATAGCGGTAGCGATAGCGGATTGCGATTAGCGGATAGTGTATAGCGGTTACCCGTAGCGGGTAGCGGATGGCGGGTAGCGCATAGTGGATAGCTGATAGCGGATAGCGGGTAGCGGATACCGGTAGCGGTTAGCGGATAGCAGATAGCGGGTAGCGGAAAGCGGATAGCGAATAGTGTATAGCGGTTACCCGTAGCGGATAGCGGGTTACCCGTAGCGGGTGGCGGGTAGCGGATAGTGGATAGCGGATAGCGGGTAGCGAATAGCGGATAGCGGATAGCGGGTAGCGGATAGCGGATAGCGGATAGTGGATAGCGGGTAGCGGGTAGCGGACAGCGGGTAGCGGATCGCGGATAGTGTGCAGCGCATAGTGGATATCGGATAGCGGATAATGTTTAGCGGATAGCGGATAGCGTGTAGCGTTGAAATTCTGCGCGAGCATTTTCGTAGCGGATAGCGATAGCGGATTGCGGATAGCGGATAGTGTATAGCGGTTACCCGTAGCGGGTAGCGGATAGCGGGTAGCGCATAGTGGATAGCTGATAGCGGATAGCGGGTAGCGGATACCGGTAGCGGTTAGCGGATAGCGGGTAGCGGATAGCGAATAGTGTATAGCGGTTACCCGTAGCGGGTAGCGGATAGCGGGTTACCCGTAGCGGGTAGCGGATAGTGGATAGCGGATAGCGGATAGCGGGTAGCGAATAGCGGATAGCGGGTAGCGGATAGCGGATAGCGGATAGCGGATAGTGGATAGCGGGTAGCGGATAGTGGATAGCGGATAGTGGATAGCGGGTCGCGGACAGCGGGTAGCGGATCGCGGATAGTGTGTAGCGCATAGTGGATATCGGATAGCGGATAATGTTTAGCGGATAGCGTGTAGCGCATAGTGGATAGCGGATAGCGGTAGCGATAGCGGATTGCGATTAGCGGATAGTGGATAGTGGTAGCGGATAGCGGATAGCAGATAGCGGATAGCGGGTAGCGGATAGCGGGTAGCGGTAGCGGATAGCGGTAGGGGATAGCGGATAGCGCTATCCGCTACCGCTATGCGCTATCCACTACCGCAATCCGCTACCCGCTATCCGCTATCTGCTACCCGCTCGCTATTCGCTACCCGCTATCCGCTACCCGCTATCTTCTCTCCGCTATCCGTTATCCGGTAGAATTTCGCACGTGCAATTTTGGACCTGGAATTTCCTGGTAGAATTTTGCACGTGCAATTTTGCACAAGGAATTTCCTGGTAGAATTTTGCACGTGCAATTTTCCACCTGGAATTGGAGCGTTAGTGGATAGTGGGTAGCGGGTAGCGGAGAGTGTATAGCGGATAGCGGATAGTGGATGTCGGATAGCGTTAGCGGATAGTGGGTAGCGGATAGCGGTAGCGCGTAGCGGATAGCGGAGAGCGAATAGCGGGTAGCGCATAGCGGATAGCGGATGGTGTATAGCGGATAGCTGGAATTTTGCACGTGCAACTTCGTACCTAAAATTCCTCACGTGGAATTTTGCACGTGCATTTTCGTACCAGAAATTTTGCGCGTAAAGTTCTGCACGTGCAATTTCGTGCATGAAATTTTTCACGTGGAATTCTGCACGTGCATTTTCGTAGCGGATTGCGGATAGCGAATAGTGTATAGCGGTTACCCGTAGCGGGTAGAGAATAGCGGGTAGTGGATAACGGATAGCGGATAGCGGTAGCGATAGCGGATTGCGATTAGCGGATAGTGGTAGCGGATAGCGGGTAGCGGATAGTGGATAGTGGGTAGCGGATAGCGGGTAGCGGATAGCGGTGTATAGCGGATAGCGGATAGCTGGAATTTTGCACGTGCAACTTCGTACCTAAAATTCTTCACGTTGAATTTTGCACGTGCATTTTCGTACCAGAAATTTTGCGCGTAAAATTCTGCACGTGCAATTTTGCACCTGGAATTTCCTGGTAGAATTTTGCACGTGCAATTTTCCACCTGGAATTGGAGCGTTAGCGGATAATGTTTAGCGGATAGCGGATAGCGTGTAGCGCATAGTGGATAGCGGATAGCGGTAGCGATAGCGGATTGCGATTAGCGGATAGTGTATAGCGGTTACCCGTAGCGGGTAGCGGATAGCGGGTAGCGCATAGTGGATAGCTGATAGCGGATAGCGGGTAGCGGATTGCGGATAGCGAATAGTGTATAGCGGTTACCCGTAGCGGGTAGAGAATAGCGGGTAGTGGATAACGGATAGCGGATAGCGGTAGCGATAGCGGATTGCGATTAGCGGATAGTGGTAGCGGATAGCGGGTAGCGGATAGTGGATAGTGGGTAGCGGATAGCGGGTAGCGGATAGCGGTGTATAGCGGATAGCGGATAGCGGATAGCTGGAATTTTGCACGTGCAACTTCGTACCTAAAATTCTTCACGTTTAATTTTGCACGTGCATTTTCGTACCAGAAATTTTGCGCGTAAAATTCTGCACGTGCAATTTTGCACCTGGAATTTCCTGGTAGAATTTTGCACGTGCAATTTTCCACCTGGAATTGGAGCGTTAGCGGATAATGTTTAGCGGATAGCGGATAGCGTGTAGCGCATAGTGGATAGCGGATAGCGGTAGCGATAGCGGATTGCGATTAGCGGATAGTGTATAGCGGTTACCCGTAGCGGGTAGCGGATAGCGGGTAGCGCATAGTGGATAGCTGATAGCGGATAGCGGGTAGCGGATACCGGTAGCGGTTAGCGGATAGCAGATAGCGGGTAGCGGAAAGCGGATAGCGAATAGTGTATAGCGGTTACCCGTAGCGGGTAGCGGATAGCGGGTTACCCGTAGCGGGTAGCGGATAGTGGATAGCGGATAGCGGGTAGCGAATAGCGGATAGCGGGTAGCGGATAGCGGGTAGCGGATAGCGGATAGCGGATAGCGGATAGCGGATAGTGGATAGCGGGTAGCGGATAGTGGATAGCGGATAGTGCATAGCGGGTCGCGGACAGCGGGTAGCGGATCGCGGATAGTGTGTAGCGCATAGTGGATATCGGATAGCGGATAATGTTTAGCGGATAGCGTGTAGCGTTGAAATTCTGCGCGAGCATTTTCGTAGCGGATAGCGATAGCGGATTGCGGATAGCGGATAGTGTATAGCGGTTACCCGTAGCGGGTAGCGGATAGCGGGTACCGCATAGTGGATAGCTGATAGCGGATAGCGGGTAGCGGATACCGGTAGCGGTTAGCGGATAGCAGATAGCGGGTAGCGGATAGCGAATAGTGTATAGCGGTTACCCGTAGCGGGTAGCGGATAGCGGGTTACCCGTAGCGGGTAGCGTATAGTGGATAGCGGATAGCGGATAGTGGATAGCGGATAGCGGGTAGCGAATAGCGGATAGCGTGTAGCGGATAGCGGATAGCGGATAGCGGATAGTGGATAGCGGGTAGCGGATAGTGGATAGCGGATAGTGGATAGCGGGTCGCGGACAGCGGGTAGCGGATCGCGGATAGTGTGTAGCGCATATTGGATATCGGATAGCGGATAATGTTTAGCGGATAGCGTGTAGCGCATAGTGGATAGCGGATAGCGGTAGCGATAGCGGATTGCGATTAGCGGATAGTGGATAGTGGTAGCGGATAGCGGATAGCGGATAGCAGATAGCGGATAGCGGGTAGCGGATAGCGGGTAGCGGTAGCGGATAGCGGTAGGGGATAGCGGATAGCGCTATCCGCTACCGCTATGCGCTATCCACTACCGCAATCCGCTACCCGCTATCCGCTATCTGCTACCCGCTCGCTATTCGCTACCCGCTATCCGCTACCCGCTATCTTCTCTCCGCTATCCGTTATCCGGTAGAATTTCGCACGTGCAATTTTGGACCTGGAATTTCCTGGTAGAATTTTGCACGTGCAATTTTGCACGTGCAATTTTGCACAAGGAATTTCCTGGTAGAATTTTGCACGTGCAATTTTCCACCTGGAATTGGAGCGTTAGTGGATAGTGGGTAGCGGGTAGCGGAGAGTGTATATCGGATAGCGGATAGTGGATGGCGGATAGCGTTAGCGGATAGTGGGTAGCGGATAGCGGTAGCGCGTAGCGGATAGCGGATAGCGGAGAGCGAATAGCGGGTAGCGCATAGCGGATAGCGGATGGTGTATAGCGGATAGCGGATAGCTGGAATTTTGCACGTGCAACTTCGTACCTAAAATTCCTCACGTGGGATTTTGCACGTGCATTTTCGTACCAGGAATTTTGAGCGCTGAATTTTACATGTGCAATTTCGTACCTGGCGTTGAAATTCTGCACGAGCATTTTCGTAGCGGAGAGCGATAGCGGATTGCGGATAGCGGATAGTGTATAGCGGTTACCCGTAGCGGGTAGCGGATAGCGGGTAGCGCATAGTGGATAGCTGATAGCGGATAGCGGGTAGCGGATACCAGTAGCGGTTAGCGGATAGCAGATAGCGGGTAGCGGAAAGCGGATAGCGAATAGTGTATAGCGGTTACCCGTAGCGGGTAGCGGATAGCAGGTTACCCGTAGCGGGTAGCGGATAGCGGGTAGCGCATAGTGGATAGCGGATAGCGGGTAGCGAATAGCGGGTAGCGGATAGCGGATAGCGGATAGTGGATAGCGGGTAGCGGATAGTGGATAGCGGATAGTGGATAGCGGGTCGCGGACAGCGGGTAGCGGATCGCGGATAGTATGTAGCGCATAGTGGATATAGGATAGCGGATAATGTTTAGCGGATAGCGGATAGCGTGTAGCGCATAGTGGATAGCGGATAGCGGTAGCGATAGCGGATTGCGATTAGCGGATAGTGGATAGTGGTAGCGGATAGCGGATAGCGGGTAGCGGTAGCGGATAGCGGTAGGGGATAGCGGATAGCGCTATCCGCTACCGCTATGCGCTATCCACTACCGCAATCCGCTACCCGCTATCCGCTATCTGCTACCCGCTCGCTATTCGCTACCCGCTATCCGCTACCCGCTATCTTCTGTCCGCTATCCGTTATCCGGTAGAATTTCGCACGTGCAATTTTGGACCTGGTATTTCCTGGTAGAATTTTGCACGTGCAATTTTGCACCTGGAATTTTAAACTGAAATTTCCTGGCAGATTTTTGCACGTGCAATATTGCACCTGGAATTTCCTGGTAGAATTTTGCACGTGCAATTTTCCACCTGAAATTTTCTGGCAGAATTTCGCACGTGCAGTTTTGCGCCTGGAATTTTGGGCTGAACTTTCCTGGCAGATTTTTGCACGTGCAATTTTGCACCTGGAATTTCCTGGTAGAATTTCGCTCGTGCAATTTTGGACCTGGGGTTTCCTGGTAGAATTTTGCGCGTGCAATTTTGCGCCTGGAATTTCCTGGTAGAATTTTGCACGTGCAATTTTCCACCTGAAATTTTCTGGCAGAATTTTGCACGTGCAATTTTGCACCTGGAATTTTGGACTGAAATTTCCTGGCAGATTTTTGCACGTGCTATTTTGCACCTGGAATTTCCTGGTAGAATTTCGCACGTGCAATTTTAGACCTGGAATTTCCTGGTGGAATTTTGCACGTGCAATTTTGCACCTGGAATTTCCTGGTAGAATTTTGCACGTGCAATTTTCCACCTGGAATTTTCTGGCAGAATTTTGCACGTGCAGTTTTGCACCTGGAATTTTGAACTGAAATTTCCTGGCAGATTTTTGCACGTGCAATTTTGCACCTGGAATTTCCTGGTAGAATTTCGCACGTGCAATTTTGGACCTGGAATTTCCTGGTAGAATTTTGCACGTGCAATTTTGCACGTGCAATTTTGCACCTGGAATTTCCTGGTAGAATTTTGCACGTGCAATTTTCCACCTGGAATTGGAGCGTTAGTGGATAGTGGGTAGCGGGTAGCGGGTAGCGGAGAGTGTATAGCGGATAGTGGATGGCGGATAGCGTTAGCGGATAGTGGGTAGCGGGTAGCGGATAGTGGATAGCGGGTCGCGGACAGCGGGTAGCGGATCGCGGATAGTGTGTAGCGCATAGTGGATATCGGATAGCGGATAATGTTTAGCGGATAGCGGATAGCGTGTAGCGCATAGTGGATAGCGGATAGCGGTAGCGATAGCGGATTGCGATTAGTGGATAGTGGATAGTGGTAGCGGATAGCGGATAGCAGATGGCGGATAGCGGGTAGCGGGTAGCGGATAGCGGGTAGCGGTAGCGGATAGCGGTAGGGGATAGCGGATAGCGCTATCCGCTACCGCTATGCGCTATCCACTACCGCAATCCGCTACCCGCTATCCGCTATCTGCTACCCGCTCGCTATTCGCTACCCGCTATCCGCTATCTTCTGTCCGCTATCCGTTATCCGGTAGAATTTCGCACGTGCAATTTTGGACCTGGTATTTCCTGGTAGAATTTTGCACGTGCAATTTTCCACCTGGAATTTTCTGGCAGAATTTCGCACGTGCAGTTTTGCGCCTGGAATTTTGGACTGAACTTTCCTGGCAGATTTTTGCACGTGCAATTTCGCACCTGGAATTTCCTGGTAGAATTTCGCACGTGCAATTTTGGACCTGGGGTTTCCTGGTAGAATTTTGCACGTGCAATTTTCCACCTGAAATTTTCTGGCAGAATTTTGCACGTGCAATTTTGCGCCTGGAATTTCCTGGTAGAATTTTGCACGTGCAATTTTCCACCTGAAATTTTCTGGCAGAATTTTGCACGTGCAATTTTGCACCTGGAATTTTGGACTGAAATTTCCTGGCAGATTTTTGCACGTGCTATTTTGCACCTGGAATTTCCTGGTAGAATTTCGCACGTGCAATTTTAGACGTGGAATTTCCTGGTGGAATTTTGCACGTGCAATTTTGCACCTGGAATTTCCTGGTAGAATTTTGCACGTGCAATTTTCCACCTGGAATTTTCTGGCAGAATTTTGCACGTGCAGTTTTGCACCTGGAATTTTGAACTGAAATTTCCTGGCAGATTTTTGCACGTGCAATTTTGCACCTGGAATTTCCTGGTAGAATTTCGCACGTGCAATTTTGGACCTGGAATTTCCTGGTAGAATTTTGCACGTGCAATTTTGCACGTGCAATTTTGCACCTGGAATTTCCTGGTAGAATTTTGCACGTGCAATTTTCCACCTGGAATTGGAGCGTTAGTGGATAGTGGGTAGCGGGTAGCGGGTAGCGGAGAGTGTATAGCGGATAGTGGATGGCGGATAGCGTTAGCGGATAGTGGGTAGCGGATAGTGGATAGCGGGTCGCGGACAGCGGGTAGCGGATCGCGGATAGTGTGTAGCGCATAGTGGATATCGGATAGCGGATAATGTTTAGCGGATAGCGGATAGCGTGTAGCGCATAGTGGATAGCGGATAGCGGTAGCGATAGCGGATTGCGATTAGCGGATAGTGGATAGTGGTAGCGGATAGCGGATAGCAGATAGCGGATAGCGGGTAGCGGGTAGCGGGTAGCGGTAGCGGATAGCGGTAGGGGATAGCGGATAGCGCTATCCGCTACCGCTATGCGCTATCCACTACCGCAATCCGCTACCCGCTATCCGCTATCTGCTACCCGCTCGCTATTCGCTACCCGCTATCCGCTACCCGCTATCTTCTGTCCGCTATCCGTTATCCGGTAGAATTTCGCACGTGCAATTTTGGACCTGGTATTTCCTGGTAGAATTTTGCACGTGCAATTTTCCACCTGGAATTTTCTGGCAGAATTTCGCACGTGCAGTTTTGCGCCTGGAATTTTGGACTGAACTTTCCTGGCAGATTTTTGCACGTGCAATTTTGCACCTGGAATTTCCTGGTAGAATTTCGCACGTGCAATTTTGGACCTGGGGTTTCCTGGTAGAATTTTGCACGTGCAATTTTGCGCCTGGAATTTCCTGGTAGAATTTTGCACGTGCAATTTTCCACCTGAAATTTTCTGGCAGAATTTTGCACGTGCAATTTTGCACCTGGAATTTTGGACTGAAATTTCCTGGCAGATTTTTGCACGTGCAATTTTGCACCTGGAATTTCCTGGTAGAATTTCGCACGTGCAATTTTAGACCTGGAATTTCCTGGTGGAATTTTGCACGTGCAATTTTGCACCTGGAATTTCCTGGTAGAATTTTGCACGTGCAATTTTCCACCTGGAATTTTCTGGCAGAATTTTGCACGTGCAGTTTTGCACCTGGAATTTTGAAATGAAATTTCCTGGCAGATTTTTGCACGTGCAATTTTGCACCTGGAATTTCCTGGTAGAATTTCGCACGTGCAATTTTGGACCTGGAATTTCCTGGTAGAATTTTGCACGTGCAATTTTGCACGTGCAATTTTGCACCTGGAATTTCCTGGTAGAATTTTGCACGTGCAATTTTCCACCTGGAATTGGAGCGTTAGTGGATAGTGGGTAGCGGGTAGCGGAGAGTGTATAGCGGATAGCGGATAGTGGATGGCTGATAGCGTTAGCGGATAGTGGGTAGCGCATAGCGGATAGCGGATGGTGTATAGCGGATAGCGGATAGCTGGAATTTTGCACGTGCAACTTCGTACCTAAAATTCCTCACGTGGGATTTTGCACGTGCATTTTCGTACCAGGAATTTTGAGCGCTGAATTTTACATGCGCAATTTCGTACCTGGCGTTGAAATTCTGCGCGAGCATTTTCGTAGCGGATAGCGATAGCGGATTGCGGATAGCGGATAGTGTATAGCGGTTACCCGTAGCGGGTAGCGGATAGCGGGTAGCGCATAGTGGATAGCTGATAGCGGATAGCGGGTAGCGGATACCGGTAGCGGTTAGCGGATAGCAGATAGCGGGTAGCGGAAAGCGGATAGCGAATAGTGTATAGCGGTTACCCGTAGCGGGTAGCGGATAGCAGGTTACCCGTAGCGGATAGCGGGTAGCGCATAGTGGATAGCGGATAGCGGGTAGCGAATAGCGGATAGCGGGTAGCGGATAGCGGATAGTGGATAGCGGGTAGCGGGTAGCGGATAGTGGATAGCGGATAGTGGATAGCGGGTCGCGAACAGCGGGTAGCGGATCGCGGATAGTGTGTAGCGGAAAGCGGATAGGGATAGCTATTCGCTACCCGCTATCCGCTACCCGCTATCTTCTTTGCAAATTTTGCACCTGGAATTTTAAACTGAAATTTCCTGGCAGATTTTTGCACGTGCAATATTGCACCTGGAATTTCCTGGTAGAATTTTGCACGTGCAATTTTCCACCAGGAATTTTTTGGCAGAATTTTGCACGTGCAGTTTTGACCCTGGAATTTTGGACTGAAATTTCCTGGCAGATTTTTGCACGTGCAATTTTGCGCCAGGAATTTCCTGGTAGAATTTCGCACGTGCAATTTTGGACCTGGAATTTCCTGGTAGAATTTTGCACGTGCAATTTTGCACCTGGAATTTCCTGGTAGAATTTTGCACGTGCAATTTTCCACCTGGGATTGGAGCGGTAGCGGAGAGCGGGTAGCGGAGAGTGTATAGCGGATAGCGGGTAGCGGATAGCGGTAGCGCGTAGCGGATAGCGGAAGGTGTATAGCGGATAGCGCATAGTGGATGGCGGATAGCGGATAGCGGATAGCTGGAATTTTGCACGTGCAACTTCGCACCTAAAATTCCTCACGTGGGATTTTGCACGTGCATTTTCGTACCAGGAATTTTGAGCGCTGAATTTTACATGTGCAATTTCGTACCTGGCGTTGAAATTCTGCACGAGCATTTTCGTAGCGGATAGCGATAGCGGATAGCGATAGCGGATAGTGTATAGCGGTTACCCGTAGCGAGTAGCGGATAGCGGGTAGCGGATAGCGGGTAGCGGATAGCGGGTAGCGGATAGCGGATAGCGGATAGCGGGTAGCGGATAGCGGGTAGCGGATAGCGGGTCGCGGACTGCGGGTAGCGGATCGCAGATAGCGTGTAGCGCATAGTGGATATCGGATAGCGGATAGCGGATAGTGTATAGCGGTTACCCGTAGCGAGTAGCGGATAGCGGGTAGCGGATATCGGTAGCGGTTAGCGGATAGCAGATAGCGGGTAGCGGGTAGCGGATAGTGGATAGCGGGTAGCGGATAGCGGGTAGCGGATAGCGGGTCGCGGACTGCGGGTAGCGGATCGCATATAGCGTGTAGCGCATAGTGGATATCGGATAGCGGATAGCAGATAGCGGACAGCGGGTAGCGGTAACGGATTGCGGATAGCGGAGCGGATAGCGGTAGCGGATGGCGGATAGCGGATAGCGCTATCCGCTACCGCCATACACTATCCGCTATCCGCAACCCGCTACTCACTATCCTCTATCCGATATCCGCTATCCGCTATCGCTACGGCTATCCGCTATCCGCTACCCGCTATCCGCTACCGGTAACCGCTATGCACTATCCGTTATCCGCAATCCGCTATCGCTATCGCTATCCGCAATCCGCTATCGCTATCCGCAATCCGCTATCGCTATCCGCTACGGAAATGCTCGTGCAGAATTTCAACGCCAGGTACGTGCAAAATTCAGCGCTCAAAATTCCTGGTACGAAAATGCACGTGCAGAATTCCACGTGAAAAATTTATCCGCTACCGCTATCCGCTACCGCTATCCCCTATCTGCAATCCGCTACCCGCTATCCGCTACCCGCTATTCGCTACCCGCTATCCGCTATCCGCAAAATTGCACGTGCAAAATTCTACCAGGAAATTCCAGGTGCAAAATTGCACGTGCAAAAAACTGCCAGGAAATTTCAGCTCAAAATTCCAGGTGCAAAACTGCACGTGCGAAATTCTGCCAGAAAATTCCAGGTGGAAAATTGCACGTGCAAAATTCTACCAGGAAATTCCAGGTGCAATATTGCACGTGCAAAAATCTGCCAGGAAATTTCAGTTTAAAATTCCAGGTGCAAAATTGCACGTGCAAAATTCTACCAGGAAATTCCTGTGGCAAAATTTCACGTGCAAAATTCTACCAAGAAATTCCAGGTGCAAAATTGCACGTGTAAAAATCTGCCAGAAAATTCCTGGTGCAAAATGGCACGTGCAAAATTCTACCAGGAAATTCCAGGTGCAAAACTGCACGTGCAGAAATCTGCCAGGAAATTTCAGTCCAAAATTCCAGGTGGAAAATTACACGTGCAAAATTCTACCAGGAAATTCCTGGTGCAAAATTTCACGTGCAAAAATCTGTCAGGAAATTTCAGTTCAAAATTGCACGTGCAAAAATAGCACGGGCAAAATTCAACCAGAAAATTCCAGGTGCAAAATTGCACGTGCAAAATTCAACCAGAAAATTCCAGGTGCAAAATTGCACGTGCAAAAATCCACCAGAAAATTCCAGGTGCAAAATTGCACGTGCAAAATTCTGCAAGGAAATTTCAGCTCAAAATTCCAGGTGCAAAAATGCACGTGCAAAATTCTACCAGGAAATTTCAGCTCAAAATTCCAGGTGCGAAATTGCACGTGCACAATTTACAAAATTTTGCAAAATTTTACAAGTTTTACGAAATTTTACGAAATTCTACGAAATTTCACGAAATTTTATGAATTTTTTTTCGAAATTTCACAAAATTTACGAAATTTTACAAATTTTTGCAAATTTTACGAAATTTCACGAAAATTTACCAAGTTTTACGAAATTTTACGAAATCTTACGAAATTTTACGAAATTTTACGAAATTTTACAAAATTTTACCAAATTTTACGAAATTCTATGAAATTTAACTAATTTTAGGAAATTTTACAAATTTTACGAAATTTGACAAATTTAACGAAATTTGACAAATTTAACGAAATTTGACAAATTTAACGAAATTTCACAATTTTTCTTAAATTTTACAAATTTTACAAATTTCACGAAATTTTATAAATTTTGCCAAATTTTACAAGTTTTACAAATTTTACGAAATTTTACAAGTTTCCCAAATTTTTACAAATTTTACGAAATTTTACGAAATCGAAATTTTACGAAATTTTACGAAATTTTACGAAATTTTACGAAATTCTACGAAATTTTACGAAATTTTACGAAATTTTACGGAATTTCACGAAATTTTACGAAATTTTACAAAATTTAACAAATTTTACAAAATTTCACGAAATTTTACGAAATTTTGGGAAATTTTACGAAATTTTGGGAAATTTTACGAAATTTTACTAATCTTACGACATTTTACAAATTTTACGAAATTTCACAAATTTCACATTTTTTTAGTAAAATCTGTAAAATTCGTAAAATTTCGTAAAATTTCGTAAAATTCCGCGAGATTTTGTAGAATTTCGTAAAAAAAATTGCATACGATAACCCGTAGAACTAAATGGTTCCTACCGACTAAGCCAATTGCCGTTGATGATATTGTGATCATAGTCGATCCCAACCTACCCAGAAATTGTTGGCCGAAGGGGAGAGCAGTAGCAGTAAAACCATCTAAGGACGGACAAGTACGCTCAGCGATGATACAGACGGCTTCAGGACTTTACGGACTGGACGTCGGTGCAAATTTAAGTAGCCTGAACCAAGGTCCAACTACTGGGGGGGGGGGGGAATGTTGCGCGCACCCGTCGTGCGACAACGCACGCTTTTTCCAGCAACCTTGACCTGACGAATAGGGATGAAAGACGACAAATGTCATCGGAAGAGGAAGAAAACGTTGTCTGCAGTGTCATATTTCCTTGAGTTCGCCTGCTGAGTTTCACACGAGGTTTTTTTATCACGCCAATTAGTTTGGAAATTTCCTCTATATTTTTTAATCGTTCGACCAAGTTCAATCACTGATATCGCTGTATTTAAACTTTATAATCAAGGATTGCGAGTAGTTGAGGTTAGCTTTGCCTGCGTTCGACAATCGCGCTATACCGACCTGAAAGCTAAGGACGTGTTTTCTTGACGTTATCCCAGGCTTCTCCTGTTCCGGACAACAAGAGATAGAGACCTACAAAACGAGGATCCTTCGCATTCGCAAAGCTAATCAATCCTATTATGAATCTGCAGGAGATTTAAATTCGAGTGAATAAATAATTTAAAATAACGGAACCCGTTTCTCTGTTGCTGGCGCAGCAACCGCGTTCTAGATCTATTTAACATTATACGATCGCGTGTTAGGAAACCGATTTAGATCTCAGAATCATGAACGGCCTAAGGATAGCAGCCAACGATAACGGTTGTGTTACTTCAGGCCGATTTAAAGTTCATGAAACCAGCCGCCAATAACAGATAGAGGTACAATCTGCAGCTGCCACAACAATGAAACGTGGAGAATAATCACTGTTAACACAATTTTTTTTTTTGGGTTCGAATAATCTGAAACTTCTTATGCTGCCCTTGGCCGCCCTGTCATTAGGGGTCTTCGGGCAGGTAAACAACAGGACCCGAGTAGGGGCCAAAACCCTTTTCAAAAATTGTAAGTAAATTTTCGTAAAATTTTCATAAAATACTTTAAAAAAAAACAATTTTAGAAAACGCGGAACTTGATCGTCAATAATTTTTCACTAAACAGTTTAAAATTCTATTCCAGCTTCATGATGAAATTTCTGAATTAAATGCAAATCCCCGTTCGTTGCTGTTTTCGGTGCGGATTTTAATCTTCACCAGCCCCCAGAAGCTCGTTGCCAAAAAAAGCACAACCACATCTCAGCCTAGCGAGCGTGAGATAAGCCTCTGTTAAGTAGAATTTTCCAGAGGAAAATTTATTAGCATATGTTTGCATAGTGCATAATTTTTTTGCTTTCGAAACGGCAGGATCCCTCTGACACTGGCAGGTGGTTGGTTTGTGAGCTATTTTTTCAGAACATTCCGCACCGCCTTGAGTGGGATCAGGACCTCCTGAAGTGACAAAAATGCTAACTGACAACGGCAACCGCCTGCTTGCATGATGTACGGCAGTTTTTTTTCTCTCTTTTCACGCGAATATTGTTCTGGTTAACAACAAAGCGATTAAGTATCTGTTTTTACACCGTGGGGGGAGGTACAGTAGTACAGCATCGGATTCCCGACTCAGCTGCACACGTTAGCTAGAGATGACAGCTCGGGTGCTTCACATGTTGAACTTTTTTTTTTCATTCATTCATCCGATGATAAAGGAAAATTTTTGCGCATTGCATTAGCATAAATTTTGCGCTTTATTGTGTGTTGTTTGCACACTTGACAACGCGCTGTTGTTCTAGAAGCCTGCTAGCATCACAGCGGATAGGGGGGGAGCTCGTTTGATATCGCCGCGAGATCAAATATTGGTACATCCGGTAAGCATTGTAATTATTTCCGGATCAACATCCTTTTTTTAATAGAAACTTTTCATCCGGTTGGTTGCATTCATTGTAAATGTGTTTTTTTTTTGTTTGAGTTAAAAAATGCACCGATAAAACTTGATCCAATATGGTTAGGGAAACGTCCGGCTTGGAAAACCGCAACTGACGGATTAGGCCTGACAGGTGCAACCGTTTCTTTGATATACTTTATTGTTTTGGAAACTTTATAGACTCAAAATAAAATTAAAAATCGCTCCAATTGGTGAATAAAAAATCGAGAAATGACTCACGAACGCAAAAAACCTATAAAAAAAAGTGGAATGCAAATGCGAAACCGGGTTCATTTCCGGCCATATCGGGGGCTTGAGTGACTACGAATAAAAAAATTCACTACACCGGTCAGTGAGAGGGCCCGTAAAAAAAGTAACAACAGTTGCGGGTTGATAATTTTTCATTTTGGTTTCCGTTTTTTTTCTCGCCGCAATTTTCACTCGTTTTATGCGCGAACCATAGCATGCACACACGCACAGTCGGTGGTAACTGGTAACAATCAAGCATCGCGGCTGGTCTGCACACCCCCACGCACTTTGGTGGAGTGTTCATTAAAAATGCATGCATAGGGAATGCGTTTTAATGCTTTTTGAGCCGTTCTTTCGGGTGCTTTATTGTTAAAAATTGCGCATTCAAAATTATCACAAACTGAACCGCAATTCTGGTGAATTGGATCGCGTGTTTGGGAAACTTGATCAGTCTGACTTTGAGTTCAAAACACAGAGTTTAAATAAACAATTTAAACTAGTGTTTTTTATTAGTTCGATTATTGGACACGGCTCGTAAGCTTTATGAAACTGTGTTCTCTACATATTTACTTTAAGGATATTGTACAAGCGAGCCCCAACATAGCTCCTAGGCCACACACACCCCTCTCCCTTGACTAACCATGTATCTAACCTGAGCATAAAAGCATATAAGCATATAAAAATACGTTTTTCAACATACTAATCTTGCCCGTGTGCCACGAAACTGCAACTTGAGGAAACTAGACCATTTTCCTATACAATCAACCCGAGTTTTAGACGAAATGCCATCTGTAGTTCTTATTTTGTGAGAAAATATCACCCCTCTTCACTTGGGCTTTCTTTTCAAAACCCTCTTATTTTTCTTCTCATTTTCATTGCACTTTTGCAAATGCACCGCACACCACTGCAAAAAGACCTGCGAAACTTTAATGGGACATTGCAAAATGACGTCATTTGAGTACAAATACTCGAAAAAATGACAGTTCAGCGAGCTTGTTTACATTGTGTTACAACTCGAATCGAGTTTTTTTTTACTGGGTGGTCAAAAAATTTCAAAGCCCCTGTAAACAAACTCTCTGAGCTGTCAGAAAAGTGAGTGAGTTTTGTTATTAAATAATGTTCTATTGCTTACTAACAAAACATCAAATTATCAGCCACTGTGAAGATGATCGAAGGAAAATGTCCGAAAACTCATTTGTGCGTTTTAAATTTCACTTCGAATTCCATTTTTTTCTCAATGTAAACAAGCGAGTAGGTGATTATAGAAAAACTCTAGAAAGAGAACTGCGGAGACTCCATTTTGAATCCAAATGAAACGTCAAAAGCGAATCCAATCTGGTATGTTTGGATACGATCAAATGGGAGTATTGTTATCAGCAAAGGAATATTCGAGATGATTTTTATATTCAAGTGAAGAGAAATTAAATTATGTCGAGGTGGTTGAAGTTATATGCAAGACAATCAAATTTATTTTTGTATAATAAAACACATAATTTTATTTATATGGATAGAATTATGGTATCATGACATCGACTTACTGTCATATCTGTTTTCACGATTTTTTTTGCTTTCACATGAACGTAGCCTGAATAGTAAATATCGTTTGATTATTTTTTGGCGCAATCCGTGACATGGAGAAATATGCTTTCCTTCAACTAACAATAACTTTCTAAGAAGGTTATTTGAAACATCTTTGTTAGTAAATTTTTGTTCATTTATATTTTGTTTAAATATTTGTTCGAGTTTTACGAAAAAGTTGTAGGTTTCTATGTTGACGTAAATCAGCGCATGTCCATTGAAGTCCTTTAGTTTTGTGAACAACGATAAGTCATAATCTTTGTGATCTGGATCGCGCTTGATGCAACTTTCCACACAATCGTTACATGTTGTTGAATATCTAACGATGCTGGATAGTATTGCACCAGCAATGTAAAATATTACATTTTCTTCTGACGCTTGTATATTTGACTCAACATTGTAGTCTTGGAAGCTATTCAAGTCGTCAAAACTGACATGATTTAGGAGTTCGTTAATTTGATCGTATGCTATTTGTTCATTTTTCGATTGGTTTTGCTCGAGTTTGTGGGATTTTCGATCACCTGCTGGTTTCAACTTACTACAAAAATTTAGCAACCAGTCTTTAGGATCATTTTCATATGATGAATTCTGTATTTCATCTATAAATTGTCCTAAAGTTAATAGTTTAAGCGCAGCTTTAGCTTGAATAGCACGCGGACATTTTTGCTTCGATCTTATCTGAGAAAATATGTTCTCCACGCAATCTTGAGTGAAGCGTCCAAGCAAAATAAATTCATAACTTCGATCAAGAAAGTAACTTTGAAGACGAAGCACGGAATCAGTTACCATTATCATAGATGCCTGCCAGGGTTTCCAATGACGTTTCTCGCCAACAGCACATTTATATATGAAATATCTGTAGGATTGAAGTATTTCTATAGCTGATTGGTATGCGTCATTGTTTTTGCGGCTCAATGCAGTTTGACGAGACCGATTTTTAACCAATTTGAACCATTTGGTTAATTTATCTACAAAAATCGCCGTCGCTAATACTTCTGGGCGGTTAGCAATCATACTATATACTCTTAAAGCAGCTACAATAGTATCATTCACATATTTCGTACTATTCACAACCTAGAATTAATTATTATTATTATTATTATTATTATTTTATTTCTCGAATTATTTTCGTCAATAGTACTGACCTTCATTTTGTCAAAATTATTCCTCGATTTAAAAAAATCTACATCACCTATAGTTAGACCGGATGCCATCTTAAGATCACATTCAGCCTCATACATGACTAAATCGTGTATATGCATTATGTCCGCAACGTCGGAGGAAAGTTTATGCTCTTCGATGACATCAGATGGCAAAACAACTGTTTTATTACGTATCCAACCTTGCACAGCTGATTTGAATACATGGATACTGTCGGGCATGATTTCTAAATATCGGTCTGTGTGGCAAGGGTGCTTAATGGGTTCATTGTATAGCACAGTACGTTGGGTATGACATACATTCAAATCATTCCACATCTTTTTATTGTTGCTACCACAGTCGCTGATAACGGCATGAACACGCAACCTTAATGTTTCGGACTTTGTTATGATGTCAACAATTACATCTCGCAAATATCCGCTTTTTATGGAAGAACCAGTGTAATGATAAGCAACAATTTGTTTCCATCGCTGTCGGATTCCAACAAGCATGAAAATCATCAAATGTGTTGCTAATCCAGTGTGATCAGCCAATGTGATATCTCCAAGAAACTTTTTGTTGGCAAAACAAAAATCTCTACCAGGAGATATCGCCATTTCATCAAACACCAGAGCGCAGTCACGATCTTCATCGTCCATCGAATCAACTTTAGACCTTAGGAGCTCGAAAATCTCGATCAAAATACCAGAATCGAAATGAATGTTCTGAGTGCGTTCACACAATGTACGTATACTTGGTAAATGGTATTTGACGCGCTCACATTCATACGCACTGCCACTCATTTTAAATCGTGTTCTCAGACCTTCCATAATCGATTCGTCGGACCAAACCCTAACTTTTGAATATTCTCCACGCAATAATTTCTGTTGGTCTTGGTTGAATGTAGTCTTCATCATTTTATCCGCAGGATGTTCAGCCAGGAGAGATTCGGTTTCGTTCAATTTCCGTTTCAAATTTAAAAGTTCTGCATCTTTTGCCTCGAGCTGTTGTGTTATTTGCTCAATAGTTCTAAAATAATAATAAATATATAATATTTATAAAACTACAACCAACTAAATATACCGTAATTGTTCTTTATACTCAGAATAGAGAAGGTTACAATCATCACACGGCAATTTACTGTTCTCATCTTCACTCTGTGTGTTTGTCAGTGCATCCAAATCAGTCGACGTTTCATCCGGCAGTTCGGTTTTCTCGTGTTGCAGCTCAATTTCGCTATGCGCTTCCATCTGTACCGATTTACCAAGCAGATCGTCAGGCAGAGGATCTTCGTAATCGTAGTCTTCGATAAAATTCCACTCTTGAGCTTCGGCTGTGAGGTTGTTACTGACACCATCGTCGGTTATCATATTTTCGGTAATCTCACCTAAAATTTGAAGTAAGCAAATTGTTTTGTTGTAATAACGAAATGGGTGGCTTATTTCAACACAGTACTTAGATCACTAGCAACAATTTCTTCGTCATTAGGTCGTGCAATATCTGCCAGCTGCACCACAAAATGGTAAACGGGAACCGCTCCCGGTTGTTTTAGAATTTTTCCGCCTTGTGTCGAAAAGTACAGCTGATTGTAATCGAAGTGAAACTGTAACAATAATCAGGTATAATAGAATAATGGTTAAAAAATCAAAACCTACACTACACAGTCGCGTTGATTTCAACAATTGAAAGTCCGACGACAAACCGCAAAAATCGAGCCAAGCACTTCTAAATTTTGCGTTCTTGGGGAAGCGGAAGAAGCTAATATTATAAATATTAGATTCTTTTTGTTTTCGCACAGAATTCGTGCAAAATTTATGAATGCACTTCATTTTTAATTCAAATTTAATTTTAAACAAGAGGAAATGAGAGAAACTACACAAATCGCACACTGTAAAATATAAGTCACTACAAGTATACACAAATGCAAGTGTTGCAATTTTTTTTTGCTTTTTATCTCGTTGCCAAATTAGCGTTTTTTTTCTCCGCAGTTCTCTTTCTAGAGTTTTTCTAGGTGATTAGCGTGCTTAACAGCAAGCCTGCGTTACTGGCTTCCACATATCTTCACCTTAAACAAATAATACAAGATACCTGCACATTTTATGCACGTCCATCGAATTCTTGCCTAGCGATAGTCAGCTCCGTTGGTACTAAACTGGTTTGAAGTAAAAATTTGCAGGAAAATAAATCGTTATCACGGGAAATATTAATGAAAACACACGACGTTTGGAGTTAGGGCACCACTTTAATGGAAAAATATGTACACTGTAAATAATCTACACTTTTCTTCGGAGAGATTTGATACATTAATATTAAGTTTCAAACTACATTGAGAAATCAAGGATTTTCCATTTGCCCTTTAATAAAATTGCACTTAAAATTTAAGTGTGCAACCCAACGACACGATTGACTGTTACCATATTTAAATTTTAAGTGTCTGCGTAATAATTCGTAAATGTTTTGCCATAAATCCATAATTGCGACAATATTAAGAGCATGTTCAGGAGCGTTTTATTTTATAATATAAGAGTTTCAAAGTAGAACTAGAATTGAAACATTCACATCCCAAGCTGAGCGTTTTGTTTTATAATTTCGAACATTTTTGTTTTAAAATTTAAAACTGTTATACGGCGCCGATTTATTTGTTGCTGATTTTAAAACACGTTTTGAACTGTGTTTTAAGCATGTTCAGGAGTGCTTCAGTTTTAGATTTATAATTTTGACGGTTCTATAATACAAAACTGAAAATTTTAAAACTGGAACTTTCTGTCCCCAGCAGCAGTTTTAGCGGGTGTTCTATTCAGTTTAAAATTCATGTCTCACCATGCCTTCAGCGTTACTGCATTAAAATTTATTTTTCTCCAGTCTATCGGTTCTAAGTGTCTGTGCTGAAAACTTTGCATGTATTTAAAACGCAGTTCTAAACGTGTTTTAATATCAGCAACAAATAGACTGGCGTCGTATAAGGGCATGTTCACGAGCGTTTTATTTTATATAGGAGTTTCAAAGTAGAACTGTAACTGAAACATCCATATCCCCAGCAGAGCGTTTTGTTTTATTATTTCGAACAGTTTTGTTTCAAAATTTAAAACTGTTATACGACGCCGTTCTATTTGTTGCTGATATTAAAACACGTTTAGAACTGTGTTTTTAATACATGCAAAGTTTTCAGCACAGACACCTAGAACAGACAGACTGGGGAAAAATAAATTTGAATGCAGTAACGCTGAATTTTAAACTGAATAGAGCACCCGCTAAAACTGCTGCTGGGGACAGAAAGTTCCGGTTTTAAAATTTCCAGTTTTATATTATAGAACTGTCAAAATTATAAATCTAAAACTGAAACTCTCCTGAACATGCTCTAACAGTTTTAAATTTTGAAACAAAACTGTTTGAAATAATAAAACAAAACGCTCTGCTGGGTATATGAATGTTTCAGTTCCAGTTCTACTTTGAAACTTCTATATAAAATAAAACGCTCCTAAACATGCCCTAAATACATGCAAAGTTTTCAGCACAGACACTTAGACCCGATAGAATGGGGGAAAATAAATTTGAATGCAGTAACGCTGAAGGAATGGCGAGCCATGAATTTTAAACTGAATAGAACATCCGCTAAAACTGCTACTGGGGACAGCAAGTTTTAGTTTTAAAATTTTCAGTTTTGTATAATCGAACTATCAAAATATGAATCTCTCCTGAACATGCTCTAAAATAGAAGCAATATGCCAAAAAAAGAGTTTTGATTTGAGTAGAATTAACTCAACGACGATCAAATTTTTAAAGCTTCAGGTGAAAAAAAAGTTATCCTCAAGAAAAAGTGCGTGGAGTTTGACCAAAGACAAATAATAAAGATGTGAATCGTACGAAGAAAGTCTATAAAATTTGTGGCTCAATTTACAATTTGGAACGAGTGACTCTGGTCCCTTCAGATTTGAACGTTCTCACCACTAGATGGCGCTCAAGTTTAATGTTTCTGTTGAGAGTGTACTGCAAAAAACGAAAACTCCAAGAACGATTCTGTGAGCTGAGAACGTAGGTTCTCAAAATAGATTCGATAGGTGGCGTTGGTCTCGAAACCGTCATTGGCGTCGCTCTCGTTCAGCACCAGATCCCGAAGTATTTTGCATTTTTGGAATTATTTTTCTTCGGTCAATTTGAACTTCATTCATCATGAGTTCATTCGTGTCGTCATCTTGTAGAACTCAGTGCTTTGTTACTTTTTCCTTAGATACCTACCGCTGAAAAAAAATGAGTGCCCGTGTTTTGATGTCAGTGAAACGTCATAGTTAGATTTGACATTTCCAGGGACCGTGAGTTACTTATTGGCGAATCCATAATGAACCAAAAATTAATGGCTAGTGGCACGGCCCTGGCTTGACGTCTATTAAAACTATGAAAAAATATCAAACCTCTGATTTATTTATTTATTTATCGCGCACATCAACAGGCCACACTCGGCCCCAATGATGGAAACTTAAACTAATTACATCTAAAAAACTGCAGGAATCGATTTCTTAATGATATCCGAGACAAATGAAAGTCGAACAGGTGCGACACATGATTGAAGAGGCGTTGTAGTCCCGTGATAGCGGCATTAGCTGTTTGAATAAATCGTCGAAACGGCACTCTCAGAAGAACGTTTCCGCGTAACGTTCTGGACCTTGCTTGAATGTTGACTCGCTCTAGTAAATGTGGAGAATCTATGCGTCCTGACAGAAGATCAGAGATGAATAAGGCTCTTGCAGTTTCTCTACGACGCTGAAGGGTATTGAGCTGGATGAGTTGACACCGACTCTCATAGCTTGATAGACGAACAGGATCGCGTCAAGGCAGGCGTCGAAGAGCATACCGTATAAATTTTCGTTAAAGGCCTTCAATTCGATCGCTGCTGTTCATATAATTCGGGTTCCAGACTGCCGAACAATACTCCAGCGTGGAGCGCACTAAAGAGTAGTAGAGGCTTTTGAGACAATAAATGTCTGTAAAGGATTTAGCCGTACGGAAAATGAAGCCCAGGCTTCGCGATTATGATCGAGTCGTTATAGCGTCAATGCGGAACATTCACAAAACTAAAGGGTAGGTAGGTTTCTCTGAGTTTTGTTTCTATTCAAATCTAACTTCGTTTCGTATTTTTATAGTTTCTGCCATTACTACGAGGTACCGATTGGTATGTCGTCGTTGGATTATAATCTCCTCCTATACGAAACGCATAGCAACTACAAGACTTTCTGTCGTTAGCATCACCTGCCCGGTCGGCGTCACAGTAACCAATCAGCTCAACTTTCTCATCTGTTTAACCCAACTTCAACCTATACTCCACTGTATGAACCAGGTAGCGTATTACCCTTTGACTCTCAGCCCAATCGCTTTCTGATGGACAACTAATCTTACGGCTCAAGATTCCGACGCAAGCCGCAATGTCAGGTCGACTGTTTGTTGCGAGATATAACAAAGAACCAATCACACTACGGTACATTGTCTTCAAGCTTCTTTCCGTCCTTGCTCAGCTTGAAATAACCCGGGTCCATTGGATACTTGGCTAGTTTTCGAATGAAACTCTCCTGGCTGAGACTGTAGAAACCACTCTTATCTTTTCGGACGCGAACTCCCAAAAAAACAAGATATTTTGTCCAGTGTCGTGATTTGTATCTTATCTTGCAGTGCTCTTACGATATTATCTATTTCAGCTTCCTGCGCGCAAACCACCAACATATCGTCGACGTACAATAACCGATAGATCCTTTCTCCATTTGATAGCTGCTTCCGGTACAGACACGAGTCACTTTTACATTGACTAAATCCTAGCCCAATCAGGATTTGGGTTATGGTTTGATGCCAAATCCTGGCCACCTGCGTCAGGCCATATATGCTCTTCCGCAATCTGCAAACTTGATGAGCGTTATTCTGTACAATAAACACCGGTTGTTGCCGCATGTAGATTTCCTCGCTTAGTTTCCCATAAAGGTACGCCGACTTTACGTCTAGGTGCTTGACTGTCATTGTTTGCCTTCCTGTAATAGCCAACAACACGCGCAACGTTGACGGCATAGCAACCGGGCGCAGATTTCATCATAGTCTGAACCGAAGCGCTGTGTAAACCCCTGCACCACGAGCCGTGCCTTGAACTTCTCAACATCGCCCTTGGCGTTTGTGTATTCCAAGTACACCAGACTGCGAAAGGAATCACCTAGCACGGTATGTTATCGTGCGTCTTACCTATAGGCTGGTCGAAAGATCAAAGAGGCAAAGTCAAGGCCTGCTATGATGAGCTCCACGTTGCGTGTGAGTGCACAGAGTGATACCGTAGATGTACACAATACGGTACAACATGTAGTTAAGACTCATTCGTAACCCACACAGCGTTCAACTTCTTTCGATAGATCCATTTGCTACCAATAATGTTGCAATTGGCCGGTGGATCCACTAGCTCTCACGTACCGTTCGAGATCAAGGATTGATACTCTTCCCTCATGGCTTTCAACCACTCCTCCTTTTCGGGTCCAGCAACTGCTTCTTTGAAGGTGGCGGGCTCGTTATGGTCCATCGCAACGAGTTCCAATTCGTAATCCCTGAAACGAACTGGTAATACATTCCGCGTCGACCTTTGGCGCTCTTCCGATCGCTCGCCGCTCGTCACTTCACTTTCGTGCACTGTTCCCCTTTCAGCAGGCTCTTCTTCTTCGGAATGCATTTCTTCACCACTTTCGTATTCGAACATGTCGTTTTCTTGATCAGGTGCTTCGTTGTTCTTAATCATCGGTACAAGTTCCACATTGGGTTCAACCAGCCCAACGTTCACGGTTCACTTTTTCGTTCGCATTTTTATTCATTTGCAACTCCTCCACAAATTTCACATCACGACTAAGTGTGATACGCTCACTTCTCGTATTAAGAAAACGATACGCTTTATGCTGATTTGAGTAACCAATAAAAACCATCATTCGAGATTTCACTTCCAGGACTTGTAATTCTGGTTGTTCAGTCTCGGCAGCGAGAAACGAGGGTGCTCCGCCATCTTTCAAGGATGTCCTTTTGCTCACGGGATAGTGCTGAACGCAATTGAATAAACACACTTTACTTTCCGACGAATTCAAAAAACTTCTTTCTTCGCGATGACCACCCTGGGCCCATAACCTAGTATCGGCGAACGACGTTGATGCCCAGTCAAGAAACCTGTCAAAAAATGCCCAGTCAAAAAACCTGTTTTAATCCACCTAGTGGTGCAATGGTGCCTTTTTCATTTATCAAAGCTATGGTTTAATAGCTGGTTACGTTTAATATAACTTTGTGGAAATATCTATTACATTCTTATTACACTTGGTAAGTATATATGCGTGCACGACTGCCACAACGCTAACACACTTGAAACAAACAAAAATAAAATATTTAATTAGCTTAATCAGCGTGAGTGCAATGTATATAGCATATTTTGAAATGCGGGGAGGGTAGAGGAATAATTGTTGGAAGGAAAAGATGCATTGGGACGAGCCTAACATATTTAGGTATACAGGTGGGAGAAGGGAATGCGGGTGTGACGTTGGTCTGCAATGGGGGAAGTGGGTAAGAGATTTGCGAGGGGTGTGGGAGGAAGAAGTGGGAGCGCTGGATGGGATGGTGCAACACCCAAATGTATATTATAACTTCCACTTGAGACAAGGTTAGTGAAAATTGGTTCAGTCATCGCCGAAGTAGCTTTTGTTCTGGAATATGTTCGGAACTAGGGACTTCCGAAATTATCGACATTGGACAATTTATTCCAAGAATCTTTGATATACCATCAGTGATCTAGGCCAGCGAAGTAATTTGATGTTCATGTCAATGAACTTTTAACCTATGAGGTATTACAATTGTACCGGTTTATATGAGAAATTCCCATGTGACCGTAATAACCTACCTGTAACTCCGCTTGAGCCTGAGCTTGTGCGACCACCCCTGGCTGCTACTCCGTTATCGATCGGAACTAGCAGGAATAAGTAGACAATCATTCTTGGGGGTAGCGAAAAATCTTTCAATATACAACTCCTGGTAAAGTGTTTATTGTTCAATACCGGTGCAGGCCAGGCCCGAACGTAGATCGCGGAAGGAAAGGGAAGGAATGGTAAGTCCGATACTTGCTTTTGGTAGAGGCCTTATATACTACTGCGCACTCCACAAGTATCGCGGGAGGAGGATATTTTTGCTATTAAGAGTATAGAAGTTGGGTCTACTTCTTCTTTACCGACGCCAGAGAGGTTACTCCACTATCTGGACTATATATCGATCCACCAAACTCATGGACCTGGGACCAACGGCTTTACTTCCCTTCCGAAGGGAGACGTGACCATATATTTTTTTACCACAGAAAAATCTCAACGACCTCGGCTGAAATGCGTGGCGGTCATTCTTACCACTCAACCACTGGCGCCATCCGTAATAACGTGCCTGTAACTTCGGAACCAAAAGTCAGTACTGAATGAAATTCAATAGCAGTCAATGGAAGTATTATATCTTTCATTTGAAATTTACTTTGTAAAAATCGGTTAAGAGTTCATTTGAAACTAAGTTTGTGCAAATCGGTTCAGCCATCTCTGAGAAAATTGAGTGACGTTATTTGACACAAACATACATACAGACACTTTGCGATCTCGACGAACTGAATCGAATGGTGTAAGAGACTCGACCCTGTGGGCCTCAGTTGAAAGGTCGAAATTCCTTTCTTTATGAAAATAGCAAAAATGTGCGAAATCAACAGTCCCAAAAAGTCAATTTTTTCAATTTTTTTGGGGACAACAAAATCTCGACGTTTCATGAGTTTAATGACATTTTGCATTAACCTTCCGGCAGTCGCGCGAATGGCTCTCTGAATGAGCAGCCGCTGGTGCTGGAAGAAGATATTGCTAGAGTTTCGGAAAGTGTTGCACAAAATACCACGGCGCGAATGCCGAAGGGTTAAAAGTTGCCTATGTGACCGGACGATTCATTCTGTATTTCCAGAACCATACAACCGATCCGTACGAAACTTCATAGCAGTCTATAGGAATAATATACCTTACGTTTGAAACTAAGTTTGTGAAAATCGGCCCAACCATTTCCGAGAAACTGATGTGATTTTTTAAATTTTGAATTTTCCCATTTTTCCGGGAACTTCCAGAACAGTCTACGGTGGTCATTATGGCCAACAAGATTTCGATGGGCCGCCAATAACATAGAACTGCAAATGCAAGATGCTCCTGGTTTAGCAAAAAAATTGCTTTCATCGTGGTATCGGTTTGAATAGGGGATTTCTCTGTGACCACACTCCACAACCCGTAACTCTGCAACCGTAAGATGGATCGAAATAAAATTTAGTAACAGTTTTTAGGGAGCAACACCGTTCATTTGAGGTTAAGTTAGGTCAAATCGGTCCAGACATCACTGCGCAATCAATGTAACTGTTGTTCTGAATTTGAAAACTTCCGCTGGGGCTTCCGGAACCGTCGATGATGGCCAATGTGGCCAAAGAGACTTTGAACTACAAATCCATGCAGTTGTGGTGACATTTTAGAAAAAAAAATTGACCTTTTAACATTCATCACTGTTTATGTTGAAATCGGGATTTGCTGGGTGTTCGTACTCATCACCCTGTAATTCCGGAACCAGAACTCGGATCAGTTAGAAAATCTATAGTAGACAATGGGAATGCTGTACCTTTCATTCAAGTTTGTAAAAATCGGCTAAGAATCCGCTGATAAATAGTTATGACAATAACTTAGGGACTTGGTAAGCCATCCTAGGTGGCCAATGTGGTCAAAACGACTTAGATAAGTTATTAGTGATCTAGATACGCAAATCCAAGTAATTTTAAATAAATAAAATAAAATAAATTTTTAAATAAAAAATTCAATAGCGACCGAGGAAGGTTGTACCTTTCACTTGAGACTAAGTTTGTGCAAATCGGTCCAGCCATCTCTGAGAAAAATGGGTGAGATTGTTTGACACATACACACATACATACATACATACATACATACTCGCACATATAGACTTTTCCGATCTCGACGAACTGAGTCGAATGGTATAAGATTCGGCCCTGCGGGCCTCGGTTAAACAGTCGAAATTCCGTCCGATTGCATAACCTTTCTACATGAGAAAGGCAAAAAATGCGGACGAACATGGTCAGGCGATTTAAACAGTTTAAACCTCAACTAATTCGGCGGTTAGCACCGAGGATGGAAGCCGGATCAACCAAAATTTCGCATTTTATTGCCTGGTTCGGATCCGAAACGATAACAGCCAATTCACACAATTGAATTTTGTTCACTGTCTTCTGGCACTGGGTCGTTCAACCGTCGTGACTTCCTCGCGTTCCTTTCCTGGGTACAGAGGCTCCGGTGTTCGGCCAGAACACGTAATCATCTGCCACTTCCCAAACGATAATTGCCACTTCCTAAACGATCAGCGTTTCACTTTCACTGGATTGGGAATCGTCGTGAATAAACTCCTTCGCACTTGTATTTAGCAAACGATGGGTACTTCGCCGGCTCAAAAAACTTCTAACCCATTCAGTTTTTTGTTTGACAGCTCCAGTGCTGCCGTCAGCCCGCGACTGACAATCCATTGCGGATGGGGTGCGTTCACGACTTTTTTTGACTGTGTGCTACACACTCCAGTCTAACACCTCACTATTGCACTTATGATTACCCATTACCCACTTTAAACGCAATAGGAGTTAAATAAAAGTACCTTCGAAGATTCGGATTCAGTCAACCGGAAGCAAAACAAAACTATAGCAGTACCGTCTCTTTGCGGAATTGTCACCCGCTGAGTCAACAGGATTCGTAACCCCTTTTCAGCGAACAGACTATTGCATGACTAGTACTACGATCCTACGAAGTCGAACGTATGATAACTGATTTATGAGACTAATGTCACACGCTCAGAAACGCTCGATGCTCCAGGGCCGGAAATTTGAGCTTAAAAAAATTAATTTGATTGTTTCAACAAACTAATTAAATTACACGCAGTCTTGTTTGGCCAAACTCATTACGACCATACATCAAGCAAAAGAGAGCCTCAAACGTGACAGTATACAAATCTCGGAATAACCTGTGAAACGTTTAGGCAATAAGGGCACTAATCTTCAGTCACCATCGTTAAACAATTACGAAATCTCTAGCAAGTTAAAATGAAATTGACAGTTTGCAGTAATTCTCGAAAGGTGTTGCAAATAGTATGCAAATACCATAGAGCCGGTGAATATATGCATAAGTCAATTCCTCACTGATCTCCATATAAATAGAGATATCCCCTGGCAGTAACTATACAGTACCTACCCGTGCATTTACAAGTGAACGTGATGTCGAACATCACTGTACTATTTATCCTGGCTGTTATCTCACTCGAGATAATTACGGCTCTAAGTTTGACCGAGCCAACGGTTGATGATGGTTCGGGGGATGGAGAAGACCCAACACTCGAATATTTGACACCTGGTGAAGTTCACACTGACACTGTTTTGGCCCTCCGCCGAGGCCCCGGGAAAAGACCGAGACCAACATCAGCTCCTAGAACTACGAAGCGCACTACGCCAAGTGAGAAAGCGCATTTGAAAAAAAAATACTTTAGTCAATTTTCAATTTGATTGATTAGATTTGATTGACATTTTTAAATTCTATTAACCTCTCAGGACCACGGAGTTGCACAGCTAGCATCAGAACTGATCTTGCAAAGACTGAGCCAGTGTTTATTAAAAATGGGAAACTGGAACTGCCTTCTCGAGGGAACCTTGATTGGAGACAGAAAGAAAGCGTGGATATTTTGTGTTCTGGTCAAGGAAACAAAGTTGATTCCGGTGAGTATTAAATCTCGGTACCTGATTGTCTTAAACATAATAGCTATCATATTCACATTAAGCAACCAGTAAAGAGAGTACTATCAAGTGTGACTTCGGTCACCAGTTCACGGTAGGAAAAGCTCAAAAAAAGATTTCCGCAATCTCCTGCCGGTACAAGGTTACCGGGGACGTCGACAGTACCAGTGCGTCTTGTGGTAGATCCGGAAAACTGACACATATTGGTTTCAGAGGATCAAAACGTTTCGTCAAGCTGTACGATTCCTGTTTCGATGCAGGACGCGCTTCGGTTTTATACACACACCATCAACTGTTCGGTAAAGAAATCAGATGTAAGTACGAAAGTTCCGATAGCTCAGCGGAGCAACTTATTCCCAATATTACGGATTAACTATTCCAACAGATAAGGCCGTCTCCCCAAGGCCGGATTTCAAGTCGGAAGGTTTTTCCAAAAATGCAAATCCTCGCACAGCATACACTCAAGCCGAACAACTGGTTCGGTTTACTAAACTGCTCGGAAACTCAAAGGCGATCGAATACATAAACGATTCGACGAACCTTCAGCGTGGACATCTGACGCCCGATGCGGATCAACTGTTCAAGACCTGGCAGTGGGCGACCTATTTCTTCATCAATGTCGCTCCAATGTGGAATGTGAGAATTTCAGGCATATTTTTCGACTAAACTAAAGCCTTCCTTTGAACCATACAGACGATCAACAATGGCAACTGGAGACAGGTGGAGGAAACGGTGCGTGACTTTGCAAGTCGCAACAATCTAGCGCTGGATGTGTTCACCGGAACGAGTGATGTTCTAGCGTTGAATAGCGTTCCGATTACGCTCGATGCCAACGGGATTCCGGTGCCGAGATGGCTTTGGAAAATCATCAAAAATGGTAACGAGGCGATCGCGTTCGTCGTCAGTAATAATCCCTTCGAGCTGGACGCACCGAATTGCGGTAAGAACGTAGCTGATGGATACGGCTGGAAGCATGCCAACTTCAACGTAAAGGGGCGTGGGATTGTAGCCTGCTGTAGTGTTGGCGATGCGGCGAACGTCATCGGATCGATTCCGTCCGGGGCATCGGCCTTGAGTGTTTTGCGCCATAAATGATAATACAATGATATCACTTCTATCGTATGCAATATTATAACTAATCACTAATCACTTTGATGTCTGTTTTCTATTTATTTTATTATTCTCTATTTTAAAGGCTGTACTCGTATACATACTCCACCCATGTGTAACTGGTCCCACTGTGCGTTTGCATTTGTAAGCGTTACTGGTAGTCCTTGATTTGTCTAGTGCAGTAGGACTCGATTGGTTCCCTAGAAATTCATCCTGTTGTCACTGAAAAAATCGACTGCAATGAGATTACCAACCTAGCCGCTAATACCATCCGCCCACAAACCTAACTGCATCCTCCCAACCGCATAGAAAAACCCGGTTTTTCACCAGACGGAATCGGCTTGAGTAGGCGTTGATTTCTGGCAACGCTCCAGCTCCCCGTTGAACTCTAACGATTTCGCCATCTGGGCACCAGTTTTACGCTACAGAATGAACTTTGTTTACAGTCGACGAGTTTTGATTCGAGCCAACAACATCCAATCGTTTATTTACTTCGTCAGTTGCGTAACTCCCCTGTAAACAAACCACCGAGATTTGTCATATGAAGTTCATCCGACTCATTTTATAGAACATTACATGTATAACCTCACTTTTCTGACAGTTTAGCAAGCTTGTTTACATGGCTTAGAAAATTTTTGATTCCATCAAGTACAAGAAACTTGCTTCGAATTCTAACACCATGTAAATAAACTACTCGAAAAAATGACAGTTCCCTATCAACTTCTGAATAAGATTTGTAAACAAACATTTATTTTGCTGATTTCTCTTATGGCGTTTTCGCTTGAACCCGAAACTGAGTCAGGTTCTAACCCCAACCGCTGTCAGTTCATACATTTTGACAGCAGTTGGGGTTAGAAACTGACTCAGTTTCACTTCAAGCAAAAACGACACTAATTTGTTATACAGTCGTGATTCGCTGGTTGGACACTTTTTAACTGGACCACTTTTTAGTTGGACCTCCGCTAGTTGGACCATTTTCCAACTAAAAGCATCTGAACGCCAAAATCTTACGTTAAATTAATTTTGACAATCAATCTGACAATATTTAGAGATCTGAATAGATGCATTTATACTGCCAACATCTCCTTTGGAGAGTTTTTGACATTTGTCAGCCGGTCCAACTAGCGAATCAAATTCGTTCGTTGGACAAGGCTGTGGCCCAACCACGACTGTAATTTCAACACAGAAAACATTTGAAATTGAATCTACCAAGGGTAAAGATGTTGATTCATGTGTATTTTTCATGAAATTCAACTCGGCAGCGTAATAATGAGCGAAATAAACTTGTTTACAAAAATCTTTTGAATAATTAATATTGAGTTCAGCGAGCTTGTTTACATGGTGTTAGAATTCGAAACAAGTTTCTTGTACTGGGTGGAGTCAAAAACTTTTCAAGCCTATGTAAGCAAGCTCTCTGAACTGTGAGAAAAGTGAGGTTATACATTTTCATGCAATGTTCTTTCGATTCGAAAACACTGGGAGCCCTGACTTAAACACAAATATATGAACTTTGCGCAACATGTTTGTAAGTATTATTCTCTTTTCTTTAATTATCTCAAAAAACTTATGCTGATCATGACACGCTGGATTTGTTTACGATTGCAGACCAGCAATGCCTCTATCTTGTGGTAGGCCAACTGTAACTTGATATCTGCCATCGAATGATATCAATTGTCTCTACCGTCAGCAGCTCCCCTTCCTTTAGATTCTCGTCGGTTATCATAAGAACGACGTCATCTAAAAAACGGACGATGTCAAGCACTCTGAGCATTTCCAATTGGCTACCTTTCGTTTTTCATCATATTCCACAGCGTAGGACCGAGTATGGAGCCCTAAGGTGTTCCCGCCGTGACATTAATCGACCTCTGGCCCATAATCGTCTCGTAGACCAGCACTCGGGTCTGGAAGTAACTTTTCAGAACCTGGCACAGACAGTCCGGAAGCCACATTTTGTGCAGCGCTACGGCGATAGCCACTCAGCTGATGCTGTTAAATAAGTTTTTCACGTTGATTGTTACCACGGCGCAGTAAAGATTACCCTTTCTATTGCTTCGATGATTCCTCGGCGCTCGCGATGACTGTGCAGATTGCATCCACCGTCGAAATCCTTTCCCGGAAACCGATCTGTCTCTGCAATAGCTTGTTCTCACTGTCAGCGTAGTAGATGACCCTTTTCAGAAGTTTACCGAGGGTTTCTAGCCGCCATATAGACCGATACGATGCTAGGTGTCCTGATGGATTTCCTAATTTTGGCAGTAACACCCGCTTCTGGATCTTCCATCCATCTGGGAATTAGCCTTGGTATAGGTAGCACTGTCCTGGACATGTCCGACAGTTCTTCGGTTCCATTTTCCTCGGTAATGTAACGTCACATGCCCTCGCTAGTGTTTCCGACAGCTTATCGGCATTCGGAATTGGAGCGATGTTGTCTGCACGAAGTCTTATCTTTTCCTGTTCCGCTCGCCAGTCCTCAATCTCCGCGTGTTATCCATCACCGACAAACTGCAGACAGAATATTACGTGGATGATGGATGTCCTACTTTTTGTACGGAATGTTCTAACGGAACCTTCGTTGCACAACCTTACATCAAGCTTCGCGATGGCTTTCAACAAGTTGTACCTTCTGGCGTTGATCAGCCTGCGTCCTTACTCCACGGCTCAAGCGTTAAAGTCTCTTCCTATAACAACCACTATTCGTCGACCTAACGAGTCGGTTTAGTGCGTCAAGCATCCGATCGTAAACTTCTGACAACATAGCAGCCACATACGAATACTCCGTTGATCTTGGCTATCATGAATCGTACGTGTTTGGTATCCACCACGCCTTGGATAGGGAAACCATCGATCACTTGGATTGTCCCCATTCCTGCAGTATTCGCCACCTAGTTACCATTATCGTAAGGAACACGATGCGGCTCTACAATAATTGCAACGTCACACTTCGTTTCTGTTATCGATTTTTACAACAGTTGCCGTGTAATTTCGCAATGATTGATATTCAGCTGGGTTATCTCCATGATTGTTGGCCTGATTTCGCCTTTTTATACGAAGGGCATTTGAATGCCGCTAGTCGTGGTGTCGTATCCGCCATCCGGTTTACAGATCATGCACTTTGGTTGCTTCGTATAGCCTCTGGTGACGTGCGCTTTTCCTGTGCATTGTCTTTTCAATGCAGACCGGGCACTTGTAGCTCCACGCCTAATGTCCGAAGCTCAAGCACCTGAAGCATCTCTCCATCCATCTGGTAACTCGCGGAGCGATTCTCAGCCAGTACACCAATCATCTCACGTTGATTTTGCCGACCACTGCCAGCCTGATGGCATCATCCACTGGTTGTCAAATCGCCGCCGTTTCAGTGCCTCGATCCGATTTCCTAATCTGGATCTTCACCGGCACATATAGGTTGGACACTCGAGCCTTCCCAACAAACAATTTTGCTGGATAATGGCTTGTCCAGTTCTTGTCCAGCTTGTTGCCTCTTAATAAAGGCTTGTTCAGCTTTTGTTGTTTGCTGGGTTGAACTCAACCACGGCTCACTGTGACAGAGATTTCACGTAGACCAAACTCTTGACGGAAGGATCCTTCTTCAGCCCGAAGATCATCTCGCCTTTCTGAGTGTGCCTCGTTTTAACAACGTTCTCTCCCCGCTCCTTTAGCTTCGGGCCCTCTCTCACTCTCTTAAGAAGAGTCACGTGGGATGTTGTATCTTTCGCCACGAACAGCAGTATACCGCACTTTTACCGCTCTTGACGAGGATGACGTTTCTCTTTCTTCTCCTGTTGTTTCTCCTTTGCTTCTTTTGACGCCATTTTTAGCTGTTTTACCTGCTGGCTTTCCACTATGCGCCAGCCACAGTCATTTCCCATATTCATTCTGACCACTGGTAGACTCCCGCTCACTCTTCTATTTCTGCACGCGAGCATTGCAGTGACTCATCGGTATCTCCTCAGTTTTGGGCGTTGCGTATTCTGCGGCTTTCTTCAGAGCTTTATTGGCTAATTCAGCTCCCATCAAAATGTCATTAAGCCTCTCGACTTCCTACTGCCTCCTGGATGCGTGTGTGTGATACTTTTAATTTGGTAGTAAAGCATTTACGCCAACACATCACACGTTTAGTAGAAAGCCCCCATTACCGATTTCGTCCATCGTGTGCCAGAGCGAGACACTCTGAACAGAAAAGATCGCCCTGAATCCCCTAACTTGGGGTTGGGTCTGCTGTGCTCATGCTGTGATTCCAGGTTTAGTTGGTCATACTGGTTCGCTGATCTCATCTGCGCCAAATTACTCCTGCTGCTGCGCTCTCTTACCGGGGTCAATCCAGCGTCTCCGGTTGGAGCAAGTCTTCCGGTTCGCTGCTACTCCGACAACCTTCAAATGACGGTTTGTCCAGATGGTGGAGCTAACCTACCTTGGCGGAGAGTTTCCCGATGATTCGTTAACGAATGCGTAATTCTTACTTCGATGCTTCCGGTTCACTGGAGCCCCGACGGTTCTTGGAATAGTCTCCGACGGTGAATCTTTGCTACTCCAACGAAAAGTTCCCCGGCAGTGGAAGATCTTCGGAAAGCGAAGCTACAAGGACGGATGCCGAGGTCGGTCCTGCGATTCTGGGTAGAGTGGTTCCAGTTCCAGTTCCAGTTCACAGTCGCTTCGACAACCATTTGTCGGTGCTACCTCACGATCTACTCGAACTAGTCCCCGGCGGTGGATCTAGCCTACTCCGACGGACAAATTTCCCGACGTCGAAAGTTCCCTCAAAAGTGTTATCTCTATGCTGGTCGGTCCGATTTCCATTCCCGACGACACATCGCCGAAAGCTGGTCACGCGACGAGTGCGTAGCTATGGTGACCCGCGATAATCTAATGTTTATGTTTATTATCGGCAAGTTTCACTGATATCCACACTTGCTCGAAGCTCGCCCACCGCTCATCGGGCTTTTATACTACGGCAAACGGCGATAAGCACACCACCGCCTGATGTCTTGTTGAGGGCATTGCGGTCACAGCGGAAGACATCGAATGTTGAACCAAAGACCGGGCTAGAAAGAGTACGGTTGTCGAGCCACGTCTCGGTCAAGGCGATAACGTCGTAACAGCAACCCGTGGTCGCGAGCAAATAGCTGTCCGTTGATGAATTTAAGCCACCAACATTCTGGTAGTAAACCTCGATGTTGTTGGACGGATCAGGTACAGCAGAGAGAGAAGCCATGTTGCCGTGTAGGAAGATCCTTTCGTCAGTCCCACGAACAGTATCGGAACGGTTCACGGTCGCTTGGTCGACTGTGGTGAGGGATTCGAGGCATCCCGAATCAACTGCGTCGCGCCACAAAATACGACTATCGTCGTCGTCGAGAGGAATGGTTGGCATCTGATAACAAGATGTCGGAGCAAAAGGCAAAAAAACTGGAAGCGAAGAATGCATCAGCGCTTGAAGTGTTCGGAACAGATGTATACTTGCCATTTGCGGCAGGTTGGAAGACCCTTTCACCCATCCCACACACAGGACCGGGACGACTGATGATCGCTGGCTGCAAGTGCTCGACTGTGGCGGGGGGGATCGAGGGTTTCCACAGTGCTAACTGCGGTGCGTCCCAGTATCCTTTGAAACCTGATGGCGGAATGCGGAGAGCAGGAATGGGGTGGTAGCAGCTTACGGCGAGAGTCGTATGATGAGCTAGAAGCGTCAATCGGTTCAACCGTTGTATCGTTACAATTTGTATAATACTTGCCGAGAAAGGCGGCTTGGAAGACCCTTTCTCCACCCACACATGCAGGACCGGGACGACTGCTGAACGCTGGCGGCAAGAGCTCGACTGTAGCGGGGGGATCGAGGGCTTCCATAGTACCAACTGCGTTGCATCCCAGTATGCGATCGGCATCGATATTCCTTCACAAGGGCGGTGTAGCTTGATGTAGTGGCATGGCCAATGTCTTCAAATTCCCTGAACAGTATGCCTTGCGGCCATGTGTCAGCGTTAAGAGCTGCATCACGGTACTTTAGGTGAACTCCAACTTTGAAGGATGTGAAGTTCAAAGTACTGACGTCTATGCCTTTTTAACAAGCGGAATAACCTTTATCTCCTCGTTACAATTTAGTCCTTCTTTAGACATTTTTTCTACAGTCTCTTTGCTAACGCTAGGATGAAAGAGAGAAAGATACATCCAGAGCAACGGAGCGGAGGGTGGAACCGTAACAATTTTGCTATTATCGACTAGCTTTCGACCACCAACAAGAAGATTGCTCGGATCAAGGCCATCCTCGCGATGATGTTTCTGAGGTGGTCGAGAGGTACCGGAGTTTGGTCGGACTGGAGTAGCTGTTGAAACCTTTCTAGCGAGGCGCGAAATTTGCTGGTTATTTTTGGATAACTCGGCCTTTAGTTCAGCACAGACGTCATCCGTTTTCCCAGCGATAACACACCCAAGTGAAGAAACGGTGTCGCGAAAGCGACCAAACTTCATCAGCTTGACACATTCATTGCACATCCAAAATAAATTTGGGTTTTCGGCAAGTTTTTTTTTTTTCAAAAACGGCTTGTTAAGTTGTTTCCCACATTGCAAATGCACCACATTTTTGCAAAAACCCATACATTCGATAAAGTCGTCATCCGATTTGACAGTTTTCGCGCAGTGATCGCATGCACTTGCCATAATGCGTGCCGATCTGAAAATGCGAACAATGAAATATAGATGGCGCTGCGTTCAGTGGAAAGTTTTGGTGGTTAAGTCACAGAAGTTCACTCAATTGCGTTCTTCGCTGGTTTTTTCGCAACACAAAAACAAACAGGAGACACTTTCACACTGCACAATAACAATGTTAAAAACAAAATTCTCAGTCGATTAACGCGACAAACAACGAAAAAAGCTTCACAAATCTCGTCAAAAAGTAAAAATAGTTGGAGCGATTTATGTAATCAACTAATCAGTAGGAATACACTGAACCAAAAAATACAAGTGTTCTTATATATGCCTAGTAGAACACGGAGGACAATGCCGGTTCAAATTCCGTTGCAACTTCGGCTTCTGTAAAAAGGTACACAATCTTTTCATTCACCCGGTCAGTAAGGTGGGTATTAGTGCACACATTCACTCGTGCAACCCACTGCTGTTTCGAATAATTCCCATACAACTACATGGTAGGGATCGGATGTTGAGGATTTTGGCATCTTTGGACGAAGGTGCTTCCGTCACATTGATCGAGGGTAAGTTGGCTGATTGGTTGGGTATTGTCTATGAGCGATCTGCGGATCGCATCTTATGAAGGACAGCCAGAGCTTCTGATCGATCTCAACAATGTTCATTTTTTCGCGCCGATGGAAGTGAAGATAGGTACCGTCCCTGACCCAATTGTCGTCCGTTGCAACCTCGAAAGGACAGTGTATGGTCCGAATCAAGCGAGCCATACTGAAGAGAGAGGGTACGTATGCTTGCATCATGATGTAACCAACGAAGACATACATAGTTTACTGAAAACCCAGCCAGCTGAATAATGCTCCGCAGCAGGGATCGGTGTCGAAGTCGTTGTATTACCGCAGGAAACAAGTAGCCTCATTCACCGAGTCCGTATACGCAGAAGCGACCGCAGCAAAAGCAGTTGGCTCGTGGTATTCAATGAACTCCTCCCTAGAAGCGTCCACCGACACCTCCTGTAGATTAGCGCCCACACCAACTATGTGGTCAATGTGACGTTCCCAGATTCACCCATCATCCAATCGAACAGTATTTCCATTTTGTCGGCGATCTTGCCAAACTGCCACTTATTTTAAGATAAAGAAACTCGTACGCGAACTCGGTCACCGTCCGGCAACTGACGTACAACAATATCAGCCTTGGTTGAAGTTTCATTCATCCGTGGCAAAAGATCGAGTCTCGAACGGATCTGTCGGCCGAACACAAGCATGTTCCCGTTGATGGATGAATCATTTTGCGATAAGTGAGTAAGATGTTGCATAGCTCCAGGTTTAGCTGAGACTTGGAGCACTTCAATGCCTTCAACTTCTGCTTGATGCTCTGAACGTATCGCTCAGCTTGACCATTCTTTGCCGGATGATGCGGCGCACCCATTTTGTGCACTACGCCATTCATCTTCAGAAATTGTTGAAAATTGTTCGAAGTAAATTGAACGCCATATCTGGACCTCCGGCCTTTGGCTGAACGCGTCCACGTAGACGAAGACATAAGTGTCCATGAATGGACACGCAAAGTCGATCTGGACTCTTTGAAACGGTTTACTCGGTGGTTCCCAGCAATGAAGGTTCATTTTCGCAGGCTCTGCACGTACCAACTGGTAATCGGTGCAGTTCGCTACTATTTCCTCTATAGCCCGATTCAATCATGGCCACCAGCAACATCCTCTTGCCAGCGACTTCGGGCGGATTGCACCAATATGAGTAGAATGGAACGTATACTCGAATTCCTCGAAGTAAGCCCCGTTTTTGTAGTGAAAACTCGTTCTGTTCTAGTCCAAAGCGATCATTTGCTTCCACCAGCTGACCATGTTTGATTCTTTGGATAAGCTTTTCTATAGATTGAGTCCCATCTGTTGCTTGACCCAGAGTGACCACGAAGGCTATTTTGCACGTGATTCAAATACTTACGAAAGGCGGAATTCCCGGCTGTTTCGTATAGCAGTTCTGTCCGTCGAAGAGTAATTTTGTATTTTGATTTTTGGCGAAAATACCCTAATGGTCAATCTCAGTGTTCCACCATGGATATTTGTAATCCGTCCTCCTGTTGACTCGTTTCAGTGGAACCTTTTGGCGGCGTTTATCATATACTTTGCTGTAGAACAACGCGACAGCCTCGTCAAGCTCATTACAACACATTAAGTCGGTCCAGCCGACAGTGGAAATCAGTGCGGAGATTTCATCAAAGTTGCAACGGTTGAAGTCAACATCAAGGTCGTCAATCGAGTGAAATGGATCATCTCCAGTGTTGGTACGTAAATCCGCAGGACAAACGGTTTGTGGTGAGGATCGACTTTGAGAATAGCAGTCGGAGGTTCAAGCAGCTCTGCGATATCCTTGTTGTTTACGAATGCAAGATCGAGGATCCATCAGTTAGCAGATATGGTACAGACCGCCTGCAACCATAGATTCCGTTACGGCTATTTCTTGTTCCGATGAGTCATTTTAGATCGTTATCGAGCGACCACTGAAGGCGTGGAAGATTGTAATCCCCAAAAACGAGAACAGTGCCGGTGCTGCCACAATAGTTTGAACGGCATTAGCGTGCGCGCGGTGCAAATCCGGACCACTATTTGGCCTTAGATAAACACAACTAATAAACACAGATTGAATCGGGGGAGTGATACGCTCGGCGATTTGCTTCAAGCGTTCAATTCCTGCAAGTTTAGCTGCGAACCTGCGATGTTGTTCGTTACCGCTATTAGAACGCCACCACCTCGGCGTAGATGACTGGTTGATGAGACGAGAGTTCAGCTTTTAATATGCCTTCACGTGTCAGGTCAGGTCGTCGTCATAGCCTTATCTGTGAGATCCGTGGGCATTGAAAAAGATGAAATTCAGAGTTCCAGGATATCTTCCACGAGGGATCACCTGAACGACAGTGATGTCCGAATTTCCGAGTTTGTCCGCCGCTAGCTTGGTGACACTTTCATCAAAAACATCGGGCGAAATTCCTGACAGATACAACTAAAACATTTTATCTTCGCGATTCATAGCGATGGATGAGTTCAAAGAACCGGCGGCATCAGGACCTCGTAGCAGCTTAGAAGGATTGGAGGTTGTCGCACCGTTCTCTTTCTTTTAGCAGAATTAAAGAAAAATTGTCGTGGTCCAGGAGCCGGCGTTTTTGATACACCGTCGATCATCGTTTTGAAGTTGATCCGAATTTCCACCTTTAATTCCATCGTTGCGAATTGTATTTTTAAGACCCTCGATCAGCGTTTGGTTTGCGGACTCAACGGACACCAATACGTTACGAAAACGTACTTTATCCATGATATTATTTGCGCAAATAATTTCGCGCAAAATGGTGAAGAGCAAAAGCCGCTACATTTTACAGTATTATGATTTTCGAAAAAATTATCAGTGCAACTCTCACAGAATCCATGAATTTTTATGATATGCGGTAGTGAAATGGTTACTAGTTGAAGCGCTCACTAATAGATGGCGCCACTTATACCCTACAAAATGGTGACAGATATGTTTTTGGGTACGAAATTTACGTAGGTGCAAGATCGAAGGAGCGCAAGAAAGAACTGATCAAAACAAAGACACACAGCTTCTCACCTTTCTCGCTCTGGCAGTGTTTGCAGAAAAATCGATGCTACAAGGGCAGATGCTGAGGTTGTCCTGCGATTCTGGGTAGAGTTATACTTCCAGTTCCCAGACGCTCTGACAACCAACACAGTGGACTGGATCGTATGTAAGTACGATTATAAATGTTTTGCGTCCAGATTTACTTTTACCCCAACCTTACTATTTACTCAACATTAAACTCCAAATCGTTATTTTTATTTCGTTTTACATCACGACAATCATTGATAATTTTTGACCATTATTTAAATAATACATTTAACTCTATTCGTTCCTTAGGCGTAGTACCACAGCCTTTGCCTCTCGTCGCAAAACCTTCCCAGAAGGCGTCATGGGCAGTTCCTTCGTAAAGTACACCCCTCCCCTTAAATGTTTGTAGTTCGGAAGCTTTTCTTCCACCTCTCTCAATACCACATCCGATGTGCACTTGCTATCCGCCCTTACAATCAACGCAGCAGGCAAATCGTTCCCCTCGGCCGGTATTCCAACGACGCAGACTGCTGTCACACCTGTAACACTCTGTACAACGCTTTCGATTTCACTCGGGGAAATCTGATAGTTTCCAAACTTTATAATATCCTTCTTTCGATCTACAACATACAGCAGTCCGTCCTGGTCGAACCGACCTAGATCGCCGGTATGCAACCAACCTTCGTGATCAAGCATTTCTGCTGTTGCTTCTTCATTGCCGTAATATCCCAGAAAAACGTTCTTCGCTCTCACAACAATCTCTCCTTCCTGGTCAATCTCCAGTGGTTCACCATTGTCATCAATTATCTTGATTTCTACACCAGGCTTCAAAAATCCTACCGTTCCATCTCGATAGCTGTCACCAGCGGTAAAAGTGACAGCATAAGCTATCTCCGATAATCCGTACGCCACTTCCAGCGATCTTCCTGGGATCAGTTGGTCGAACCGTCGCTTCAGTAATCCTGAAACCGGTCCACCTCCGCTGAACGCTAACCGAACCACACGAAATTTTTTCTCGTTCGATGTTGAGTCAGTTACAATTGCACTCACCTGCGAGGGTGGAAAGAATGCGGCTGTAACATGGAAGCGTTCAACAATCTCCATCGCGAGGGTCGCAGAAAATGGCCGACGAGTTATGATTCGAGTTGCTCCCCTAACGGTTCCTGCCAGAAGCATAACCAACCCCGACAGCCAGTAGAGGGAACTGAAGGCAAATACTCGGTCGTCAGGTTTACAGTCGAAAAAATTGACTACATGGGCGATACAGATCGAGTGGGATAGACTGACAGCTTTGGAACGACCGGTAGTGCCGGAGGAGCACACGAGAACTGCTATTTGATTCGAGGGGTTCTCGAAGTGTGCAGGGCTGAAATATTTGTTATACTGATAAAGTGAATTGACATTTATTCAAATGTAACTTACAAGAACGAATTCTCGTCACCGGTTGCTACTAGCAAATCTTCTACGTGATCGAAACCTTCAACCTTGTTTCCCATCACTATAATTCTAGGTGAGATGTTGGACATTTTGCATGCAGCTACCATTTCCTCCAAAGTTTCGCCATCACAAAACACCAATTTAGGACGGACTGCGCCAAGCATATGTGCGAAGTCATCTTTCTGAAACGTCGGATCCAACGTGTTCACCGGAATGCCCAATGCAAAACAGGCAAACAACACTGGCGCCGTATGCTCTCCGTTACGTACGGCCATCGAAAATATGACATCTTTATCAACACCGCCGACGAAGCCCGCCCGAAGCAAGTTTTGCGCAATTCGGATAGTTCTGAGACACAACTCGGCACCTGTCACCTGGGTGCCACTGTCCGCGCCAATCTGAACCACTTTCTCCGAATTTAGATTCAACACTCGGAGGATCAATTCACCAAGACTTTGGACTGGATTGAAAACCGGTGGCGTGCGAGGACCACTCCACGTTCTGCTTCTCGGATCGTAACTTGTGGAAACTTCTCGAAGTAACCGCATGGTAGCTGGCTGTGAACTCGGTGGAATAAGTGCTCGGATGCGACTGAGCAAGTTTCAATCGTAGACGGCTGGTTCATCTGTAAGGCAGATTCTCTGAGGCTGTGCCATTGGGTGCATATAAGAGGCAACTATCTTTTGCTGTGAGTGGGCAAACTGGTTGTAAGTATATCAGTCGCCTGTTTGTATATGAACCATATTTACTGCAAGCTTATCATTGCTGTACCGCCTCCGTCTAAGACAATGAGGGCACTAACTGATAATGAGTGATTGCATATAATAGCAGCTGGGTGCCGAAACGGGCATTCTCCGGTTCGGGTGGAACGTTATTTCTCAACAAAATTGTATTATGACAAAGTATAACATAACAAAAAAACTTAACACCTTAACACTTCAGAATGATTTTCAATTGATTTTCTACGAAATTGTATACATACTGTAGCCATTTTAATGGATTGAAAAGGTTCGGATTCACAAAAATATTTTTATTTATAATGAATATGGACGCGTGTATGGGTGAGATTTTTCACTTTACTTCTTTTATGAAAAATTTCATCTGACTTAACCTCAATCGCACTTCATTTCGCACTAACACAACTGGACATGGATTAGTCCATTTTCATTTTCATTTCAATTGATTAAAAAAATTGTTTGGCTGCTCAATACAGGTTTGTTCCAGTACCAGGAGAAACTGGAAGTACTCCGGAGAAAATTTATCCTACATTCTCTTCTTCTCTTTTTTCTTCTTCCGGTGACAAACCGGAGTAAAAAGGCGCAAATAGTTTTTGCTTCTGTTTACTCCGGAGTGACTTCCGTGTACTGGAACAAACCTATTAGGCAATCCATGAGACGTTTCTGATCAACTGATTATTTCTTGTTTACCTCTTCTGACGTTACTCCGAGGGGTGCGACGTCTGACAATACCGTTGATTCAATCCAACATCAAACGAATCAGACTAACGAAAGATGTTTGTCGGACGAGTTTTTCTGCTCGCAGCAGTAGACTTGTTGACAGTACCCACCGCTGAATTGTCAAACAAACGTCCAATTTAATTTATTATACATATCTTCGGCTGACTACCGTTCTGACGTTAAAAAATAAAACCTTAGTGCTATACATTGATTGTACCTAACTTAAAACTCTTTTTAGACACATTAAAATCAAAAATACCAATTGTTTCTGTAAACTTCACACAACACATGTCGATTGGGTTACTAATGGATTGCCTAATTGGCACTAAAGCTTAGTGTGCGTCTCTTCAAAATAAGCTCGTAAAATGTTGCTCCTTTCTCCGCGCGGAATGTTGACATTTACTTTCGAAAATTTGACAGACCTGTTTCTACGCATTTACTGTCAGGTGTCGCTTCTTCGGATAGAAAAGTGACATAGCAGCTTTTCTTTGATTACATATTTGCTGTCATTTTAATTTAATGCATTTTTAATAGATGCAATTTTATTTGAATTAAAATATGCATGTAATTGGTGGCCATAGTACAATTATTGGGCATTTATTAAACCACAAGAATCTCTCAGGACTAACACTCAGCGAGAATCGTTTGCTGTACTTAACAATCATTTCTGATCAAATGTCCATTCATATCGGTTCCAGAAGACGCGAGGGAGGTTCAGTCCGACCAATTAGAACATCATTGAATCGGATGATTAAATCCTCGGATGGCCATTCTATCTCAATTAGCTGCTTCTACTGATTACAGAAGACTTTGGGAAATGGTCGGATTTCCTTACAATTGTTTGAATCGTACGTCAAAATAACTGTGTGACATTACATCACAGAGAACAGACATCCATGATCGAACAAAAATATTTAAAAAACGTGTGTAAACATTTGAATTAATATATGAAAAACACTAGCGCCGCCACACCAACCTATACCAACTATCCGTCAAATCGATTTCGGAACCGGTTCGAAATCCTGGATGGATTCAGCATGGAATCTAGCTCAAAGAAAACAACCGATACCGACTCTATCGGTTGACGCATTTGAGCTGGAATTTATGCTGGAAGTCCGAATCGGTTCCGGACTAGTTTGACTGGGTATAGGAATAACCGCTGTCAATTCTGTCGCATTCAGCCACAAAAAACATGACGACAGTAGCGCACCTGGTTTAGATATCCAAACTACCTTCGAAACCGTTAGAGATTTTACACAAGTTGAATGCTGAAGATGGACGTCTGTTCTCTGTGATTACATTGTTTGCCTTTAGCGGCTTCGGAAGCCTCGAGGAAACTTCGATCCAAAAGTCTTTCCGGAACCTTGATTCCGGCTCAATTGGTTGTAGTATGTTAACAGCAATCCACTCAGGACTTTGAACCGATATTCGTACAGTTTGACCAGTACGAAATAACTCTTAATTCTAGTATAAAAATTTCCGGAACCGAACTACGTTGGAAACTTCTAATGATTCCAGAAATTTCGGGGAAGCTACCATATCTCACACGAACTAAACCCTACACTAAAAGCTTAGGGTATAAACATTTGGGGCATCGTAAGTTTAAATCATTGCATGACCATAAAAAACCGACTCTGACTACTTTAGCCACTTCTATTTATTCCGGAAGTCCTGGGTATAGCTTCCAAAACTCAGTACGAAAAAATAATTTTAATGTTAGTATAACAATTGCCGGAAACGTAATTCAAATTCATTGGTTGACCAGAAAACAATAAATTTATTACGGGCGAATGACCTAATGGTTAAAACCCAAATAAACAAAATACAAAAATGCAATGAATTTACCTTCATAACCCACTAGCTAATACCCATCGCGCGTTGCTGCGATTTTCAACGAAATAGGAAGAAAACGCAATTTGTTCTGAAGCGCCACCTGGCGAGCAGACGATCCCCAACCAATAGCACACAAACACGCTCCATAACAAATGCCTACTATGTACAAATTTTTACGGCAATTGATTAAGCCGTTTAGCAGTCCATAAATCATATACATACAAACATTGACTTTTATATATATATATATATATATAGATAGATAGATAGACAACTAAAGCTAATAGTGTTCAATGGCCGGAATCATGAACCAAACTTACTGGATCAACAACTGCAATACTTCACCGTATGCGCTAGCACGTTGACTTAATAACCGGGGTGCTTTTATGTATGCGAGATGGCGGTAGTAGGTATGCGTAGGTGATCGTGTTTGCCACTGGGTTCGGTATTATCGCGAAAATCTCAAGCGTTTGTATGTTAGATATTCATCAACCTGCCTAGTATTATTCGGGTGATCTTCGTGAATTCGATTACGATACTGATATGTAAGTGCTGCAGCAAGCAGAAATCACTGTCGGGGTGTATGTCATAGTCTCGAAGCGGGCGCTGAAACCACTGGGCGTAATGATCGATGACCGACTGAACTTCAACAGACACCCATGTCGGCCATGGCTGCGAGAAGGCTGCCAAAACTAAAAACGCTTTAGCCTGGATTATGCTGAAACAACTTCGTGTCAAGCAGTAGCAAGAGGCGTCTTTTGGCTAGCGTATCACCGACGACGGAGCCCCGATCTGGGTGCCAGCACAGGAGACACAGCGCAATCGAATAAAGCTGAGTAGTACGTTCATAGTCATGCGGGTCGCGAGCACGTACAGAACCATCGCATCAGAGGCAGTCTGCGTTATCGCAGACATCATCCTCGCGGAAGATTACGACTGCTATAAGCGGAAGGGGACCAGGGGAATACGGAAAACATTACAATCTGCCTCGACGGCTGGAATGGATTGGGACTCGTCGGAAAAAAGGAAGGTGAACTCACAGATTCATACCTCGGACTCTCGATCTGGATAAATAGGGGGCATGGTGAAGTAATCTTCTATCTGACTCAGATCCCGTCTGATCATAGTTGTTTCAAACAGTGCCTACATCTCTTCGGACACGGTGTGTCACCCTTTTGTACGTCGAGAAAACACCGGAGCACGTGGTACCCATCTGTCCTAGATTCGTAGCAGCGCCATAGGGCAGAGAATATTGTGTCAGAGATGTGTCGAGGCGAGGGCACATGGAATGCCGTCAACAGAGTAGTAACACTAATACAGTAGGAACTTTAGCAAAGATGGCGAATAGAACAGCAAGCTGGCAACACCAACGGGCTCAAGGACAGCTAGTAGCTAATATCAGTAACACGAATTCTGTCGGAGCTCCAGCGCAACGGAGAAACGAACATTAAGTTAGCAACACAAACAAGTCAAATTTTTCGCCATCTCCGGAACTGTTCACGTCTCGACAGGTTCCGACTTTGGCGATGGTTCTGGGTCGACCGGATACGCAGCGAGGGTTGGACAGCATGCTGACTCAGCGTATGCAGTAGAGCCAAAGGACTCCTCGTATGCAGAGTGGTCTACGGGTTCAAGGATAGCTGGGAGCTAACGATAGTAACACTAAATCTGTCGGAGCACAAGCGCAACGGACAAACGAGCACTAAATTAGTTACAACAAGCACTAGTTTCACGTCGGCTGTGAAGGGATGTAATTTAAGACTCGGCATCTCCCGATCGGTTCACGTCTCGGCGCGCTCCGACTGCTGATTCAGCGTACACTGAGGAGCCCAAGAGCTCTGTGTATGCAAAGGGGCCAATGACCTCAAGGACAGCTGGGAGCTAATAACAGCACCACTAATTCTGTCGGAGCTCCAGCGCAGCGGAGATACGAGCATTAAGTTGGCAGCATCAATAGGTAGTCTCAGGTCGATTAAAAATCCTACGAGGGTGGCTGTGAAGATTAGGTTTTCGGTATCTCTGGATCAGTGATGTCGGGAGGAAGAGTATTCGAAGATAAGAGAGGTTTAGGTTTAGTCGGTAGGCTTGCTGGAGAAAGAACTGCAGTAAGATTCCGACGGTACCATGGCCGTCGGTAGTGGCTCCTTTTAAAGATTACCCCCAACAAACCAATAGTGCCCCAATAGTGCTACAGAAATACATGCATGAAGGCTACTTCCAGCATAGATGGACGATTCAGTAGCTGGTGCTGCTGGCAAAACCAGGGAATCCACCAGGAGATCCAGCATCTTATATGTCTGCTGACTACGCTGAAAGTGAGAATGGGCTATCGCGGAGGCAGTTGTGTTACTACCAGAATCCGGATTCAAGACTACCTTTGCAAAGTTACTTCCAGAGCCGAGTGTTGGTCTACTAGATGGGGTCTTGGGGCAGAGGTCGAATAATGTCACGCCGGGAGTACCTTAGGGCTCCATACTCGGTCCAACGCTGTGAAATATGATTACCAATAGAGTGTAAACACTGCAAATGCTCAGGGGACTTGAGATCGTCATTTTTTCAGATAACAACGTTCTTCATTGAGATGATGTCGACAGATAAAATAGATATTATAAAACTGACTGATATCAAGTTCGTTCACATCAAAATGGAGGTTGTGCTGGTTTGCAACCGTAAACAAATCTTGCGTGCCGTGATCGGCGGCTGCGTTGCTTCAAATTTGTTTTGAAACTTAAGATACTGTCTCTGAGACAGCGAAAAAAGGAGAAAACCCTAAAAACATGTCGCGCAAACTTCACATGTTCGTATTTTAGTCATTGCTGTTCCCACTGTACATTGTTTTCGATTCAATTGCAACGTTTCGGTTTCAGTCTCCACGCAATATCGCAGATTTTTACTCTAATGCGGATAGATTCATTCTGAAATAGGATTAATTCCGAACCCATGGATTTCATATTTTCTCCAAGCTTTTAGTAAAGCTAGCTGTAATTATTCCAATTTAGGAAAAACTTCTACCAAATTCGCAAACTATTTCCGATTCAAATTTATCACCCATCCAAGACGCTAAATGTCGACCCAGTTCCGATGCCCCTCAGCTCTTATTTTTGTAGCCAGATATTCATCAAATCCAATAAATTATCGTAGGCTATAGAGAACATTCAATTCCTTTTAGCAGATAACCCAATCCAACCGAACCCATTGAATAACGGGCGCCCGTTTGCTTGTTTTCCGAGGCGATCCGTTTCCAAAATGAGCCCCATTTTTGCTAGGCAGACAGCTTTTCAATCGAAATAACGAGTAATTTCCTCTAAAGCACTGAAAATTTATCACTGCAGCGAAATGTCGTCGCCCTAGGCGACGGCGACTCAATTCGGCTTCAGCCCTGGGGGGGGGGATACGCCACCACCACCACCACCGTCACCACGAACGGGTGCTTATTTTTCATCTCGATGGTAACGGCGGAGGCTTCTTCGCGAACAAATAGGGCCCACGAGCTTCCGTTTGGTGATTTACAGCTTGACACTTAACGGTTGTGCCTGGCGTGTGTGAGTACACAAGCACTTCAAGATGGCCTATTAACACTCGGAATACCAAGGGGGTGAAAAAAATGGGTACGCTTACTTTGACCGGTCATATCTCAGCTGTTACATAATCGATTTTAAATCTGTCTTCACCACTATAAAGGTATGTCTTTTGTGAACACGTCGAATTAAAAAAATAGAAGAATAGAGTTGTCTACCGTAAGTTACAGTAAAAAGAGTATAACAAAGTCAGTGAGAAAAAAATGGGAACGCTTTTTTGACTTGCCATATCTTAGCTGTTTGCTCACCAATTTTAATTCTTTCTTCACCATTGGATAGGTAAATCTTTTATAAAAACAGTGAACAAAGAATGATGGAAATCAAATTTGTATATCTGAAGTAATTGTAAAAACAGTAATTGAGAGTCAGTACAGACGAAATGACTTTTTCTGTTCAAACAATCGTATCACGACCGTTTGTCAACCAATTTCAATTTTCCTTACACCAATGCAATCCTTAGAGCTTCTAGACTTGTAATATATGCAATAAATAGTAGATTTTCAAAAATTACTATACTTTTTCGAGTTTTTAGGAGATAGGATTTTTACAATGTACGTAGCATACGGTTGATTGAAATTCTTTGCGACTTGTTAGTTTTACGGTTTGAAAATTACCTGTTTACTCAATAGTTCTACATATTATACATGGATATTATTATATCAAAATGTTTGCACGTGGAGAAACACATTATTGTATGTAAGTTACTAAATAATAGAGTGTGTTAGGACGATTCAGTAAATACGAAGAAGTTCAGAATTTTAAAATATTCGTCATATAACTTTAAATTTGAAGCGATGACCTATACATTTTAATACACCAGTCGATTGTAATTGATGGCGGCTACAATTTCTGAAAAAACACATTTTTATATTTTCTCAAAAAATAGCCAAAAGTACGTAGAAGTACAGAAATTTCATTTAGTTGGCAAAAAATGTTGAATTCAAAGCGATGGCCTATACCTTTTTATATACCAATCGATTATAATTGATTTTGGTTACAATTTCTGGAAGAACAATTTTTATATTTTCTCAAAAAATAGACAAAAGTACGTAGAACTACAGTAATTTCATTTAGTTGACAAATAGCTTCAAGTATTCAAAGCTATCACCTATTCCATTTATACACCAATCGATTGTAATTGATTTTGGCTACAATTTCTTAAAGAACAAATTTTTATATTATCTCAAAAAATAGCCAAAAATACGTACAAGTACAGAAATTTCAAATAGTGGGCAAATAACGACGAATTCTAAGGGATGATTTATACTTTTTTATACACCAATCGATTGTAATTAATGGCGGCTACAATTTTTGAAAGAACACATTTTTATATTTTCTCAAAAAATAGACAAAATCCGTAGAAGTACGGAAATTTGATGTAGTTGGCAAATAAGGTCAAATTCAAAGTGATGGCCTACACTTTTATGTATATACCAATCGATTGTAATTGCTTTCGGCTACAATTGTTGCAAGAGAAACTTTTCATATTTTCCCAAAAAAAACGACAAAAATACGTAGAAGTACAGAAATTTCGTCTGATTGGCACATAACTACAAATTTCCGTACTTCTACGTATTTTTGGCTATTTTTTAAGAAAATATAAACAATTGTTCTATCAGAAATTGTAACCGCCATCAATTACAATAGATTGGTGTATAAATAGTGTAGGTCATCCCTTTTAATTTGCAGTTATTTGTCAATCAAACGAAATATCTGTACTTCTACGTATTTTTGTCGTTTTTTTTAAGAAAATTTAAAAAGTTTATCTTGTAACAATTGTAGCCGAAATCAATTACAATCGATTGGTATATATAAAAGTGTAGTCATCACTTTGAATTTGACCTTACTTGCCAACTAAATCAAATATCCGTGCTTCTACGTATTTTGTCTATTTTTTGAGAAAATATAAAAATGTGTTCTTTCAGAAATTGTAGCCACCATTAATTACAATCGATTGGTGTATAAAAAAGTATAAATCATCCCTTAAAATTCGACGTTATTTACCCACTAAATGAAATTTCTGTGCTTATACGTAGTTTTGGCTATTTTTTTTAGAAAATATAAAAATATGTTCTTTCAGAAATTGTAGTCAAAATCAATTACAATCGATTGGTGTATAAATTGCATAGGTGATAGCTTTGAATACTTGAAGTTATTTGTCAACTAAATGAAATTACTGTAGTTCTACGTACTTTTGTCTATTTTTGAGAAAATATAAAAATCGTTCTTCCAGAAATTGTAACCAAAATCAATTATAATCGATTGGTATATAAAAAGGTATAGGCCATCACTTTGAACTCGACGTTATTTGCCAACTAAATGGAATTTCTGTACTTCTACGTACTTTTGGCTATTTTTTTGAGAAAATATATTTTTTCAGAAATTGTAGCCGCCATCAATTACAATCGACTGATGTATTAAAATGTATAGGTCATCGCTTCAAATTTAAAGTTATATGACGAATATTTTAAAATTCTGAACTTCTTCGTATTTACTGAATCGTCCTAACACACTCTATTATTTAGTAACTTACATACAATAATGTGTTTCTCCACGTCCGTGCAAACATTTTGATATAATAATATCCATGTATAATATGTAGAACTATTGAGTAAACAGGTAATTTTCAAACCGTAAAACTAACAAGTCGCAAAGAATTTCAATCAACCGTATGCTACGTACATTGTAAAAATCCTATCTCCTAAAAACTCGAAAAAGTATAGTAATTTTTGAAAATCTACTATTTATTGCATATATTACAAGTCTAGAAGCTCTAAGGATTGCATTGGTGTAAGGAAAATTGAAATTGGTTGACAAACGGTCGTGATACGATTGTTTGAACAGAAAATGTCATTTCGTCTGTACTGACTCTCAATTACTGTTTTTACAATTACTTCAGATATACAAATTTGATTTCCATCATTCTTTGTTCACTGTTTTTATAAAAGATTTACCTATCCAATGGTGAAGAAAGAATTAAAATTGGTGAGCAAACAGCTAAGATATGGCAAGTCAAAGAAGCGTTCCCATTTATTTTTTTTCTCACTGACTTTGTTATACTCTTTTTACTGTAACTTACGGTAGACAACTCTATTCTTCCATTTTTTAATATGACGTATTCACAAAAGACATATCTTTCTATTGGTGAAGACAGATTTAAAATCGATTATGTAACGGCGGAGATATGATCGGTCAAAGTAAGCGTTCCCATTTTTTTAGACCCCCTTGGTGTCCGCGTAACTTTTTACCCCCTTGGTATTCCGAGTGTTAAAGACAAATCATACGTTTTATGGTGCCAATTTTATATAGTGTATAAGTTGCTAATTATATTTTTTGCAAGAGGGCTTAGGACTCATTTAATTCGAGCCAACAACTTAAAAAAACAATTTTATCTCGACAAACCTGTCAAATGGTCCGAAGTGCAAATAAAATGCCTGTCTTTGTTTACTTTCTATTTCGATTATTACGGCTTCATCATAAAACTTTTCAATATTGTTTCAGGATATATCGAAAAACTCTGATTTCGACTAGCATATTATGCTAAGAGTTAAAGAACAAATGTATAAACGGCCGAGTTATTAACGAAAGTGAAAGTAAACAAAGAGAAACTGTCATTTGCACTTAGGACCATTTGACATGTTTGGCTAGATATATGTTTCACTTGATTCAAATCGGCTCAATCGTGTTAATGTGAACATCAACCCAGTTAAGCTCAGCCGGAAACGAACCGGAATTCTGGCTGGTTCCAGTTCGTATTCCGGCTCCAGTGACACAACCGATTCTAGTTAGAATCGGTTGTTGCACTGGAGCCGGAATACGAACTGGAACCAGCCAGAATTCCAGTTCATTTCCGGCTGAACTTTACTGGGAAGTAGTTTCGGTGAAGTGTAGACTATTTCTACTAGTATCACTGGCCAATTTCATCTCGCAGGTGTTATCCATTCTTTTCTCGACAACTAACAGAAACTAACCAATACAATTTAGGAACGGGAAATAAAGTTACAACGTGCCAATGAATTTAACTTTTTCCTATTTTCTCAACCCACGATGGTGGATCATGGCAGCGCCACGGCGTACGGGCTGTTCACAAATTATGTAACGCTTTTAGCGAATATGAAAAAATGTGATTTTCTTATATTAGAGGGCGATAGAAAACAACCTGAAACTTGACATAACCAGGGTTTACCGTAGAAAAATCAAAACAATTGTTTCGTTGTGCTCTTATCAGTGAATAGAGAAATGGTGGCAATATTTTTCATTAGATTCTTTACTGACACGGTCAAGCTCCCTTTTCTTGACAGTTCACTAGTACTGTTTATATAGACTTAGAAAATTTTGGTGCACGACTACCCAGTTAAACTCATTCCAGAACCGATTCGGATTTCTGAATGGAGTCATTATGGATTCCAAATTAGGCAATCCATTAGACGTTTGTTTGACAATTCAGCGGTGGGTTCTGTCAACAAGTCTACTCCTGCGAACAGAAAAACTCGTCCGACAAACAACTTTGTTAGTCCGATTCGTTTGATGTTGGATCGAATCAACGATATTGTCGGACGGCGCACCCCTCAGAGTAACGTCAGAATAAGTAAACAAGAAATAATCAGCTGATCAGAAACGTCTCATGGATTGCCTAATTAAATGCAACAACCGATTCCGACTCAGAATCGGTTGTTGCATTTGATTTGGAATCCATACTGACTCCATTCAGGATTCCGAATCAAATTCCGAATGGTTTGACCGGGTAGTGTCGCTCGAAGCAAATCGCAAGTAATTTTTCTACGTCGACTAGAGATGCCAGATACTTTTTTCAATTGTCTGCAATAATATTTTTAAAAGACTGGGAAGAACAAAAAAGTTCAGGAAAGCTAGTGTAACTAATAGCTTTTATATTCAAAAATCTGTAAATATTTGCAACCAAACTAAAAAATCTGCAAATATCTGCAACCAAACTAAAAAAATCTGCAAATATCTGCGTCATCGAAAAACTCTGCAGCTAAAATTAAAAGTCTGCGAATTTGCAGACATGTCTGCAAATCTGGCATCTCTGACATCCATGTAAACAGTACAAATGAACTGTCAAAAATGAACACTCGAGTTCATTTGTGACGACAGTGTATAGTATTCAATAGAGTTCTTTGCAAATGATTTCATTCACACTACTTGGGGGTTTGTTTTTCTCCAGCTGTCATATATAAAACTGTCAGCCAATTTAAGCATTTGAACTAGCTCTCGTAAAGTATTTATAATAGTGTTGAAATGTTCTATGTCGCTGTAAAACTTACTCGGGAGACGTCAAATTCTGGTTGGTCATATTCTATCACGAAAATAATCCGACCGAAAAGTTATTTTCGATTTGTTTTCCTCATCTATGACAGGTGGAGGAAAGCAAACCGTTGAACACACTAATACAGTTACAGATTGTCAAGTTCTCTATTGAACACTTTACGACGACGTCACAAATGAATTCAAGTGTTCATTTTTGATATCTCGGTTGTGATTGTTACAAGGACTTAAAAAAAAATTCTTTGCGATTTGCTTCGAGCAAATCTAGTCGTCCATAATTTATTTCTAAATCAAATGTGGTTTTTGTTTGAGGCGAAACTGAATCAGTTCAAAACCCCAAGTGCTGTCAAAATGTATGAACTGACAGCGGTTGGGGTTAGAACCTGACTCAGTTTCAGGTTCAAGCGAAATCGCCAAAAGTTAACAGTTGTAGTGAACTGCCAAGAGAAGTGAGGTTAACTGTGTCAGTAAAGAACCTAATTGAAGAAGCGGGCGCCAAATTTTGGCAACTTTTGCGAGACATAATTTATGAATGGTCCCCTATCCTCTTGCCCGAGCCGTGCAAGAAGTGCAAATAAGATAAATGGTGATAAGAATCAGCATCCACTGGAGAAAAAGCTACCCCGAGAAGAAACATGCCGGAAAGCGTCATTTCTCGCGTCGAATTTATTTGCCTAACTTGTTCCGGCTCTCTACAATGGCGTTCGTTATTCTTTTATTCTTCTGGTGCGGCGAACAACCGGTGCCGAGCGCCGTGATGGTGACAAACAAGCCGAAACCAGGCTGTTATCAGGTTATGCTACTTGTTCTGAATTAAGGGCGGGTAGAAAATGTGTACCGTCGGATACAGTTCCAGGATAGTATCATGTAGATTCGAATTGGACTAGGTTAGTATGCAAAATGATGATTATAGGTTAAGAGAATCAATTCCATCGAATCAGACTTTTTACTGGTGTCTTCAATATCTGATTGAGTTAGTGCATGTCCTTCCTTCCTTTCGCCTACTATATCTTGGATATCATTAACTTAGCTATCAGTACTATTTAATATGATGTAACTGGATAAAGGCAAGGTTCGTAAAACTAAGCTCAATTTTCATCATTAGTTCAACAATCACGGTCTAATACGAAGAGACTTAAAGTCGATGGCTTTCTTGTTTGGCCGGAGCAACACAAAGGAAAAGAGACGTTTTGTTTTATTTTCTAATCATTATTCTTGCTCTTGTTTTCTTTGTTCATAGTTTTTCATTTTTTTGCGGAACAAAACTGTTTATTTGTTTTTATTATTTTTTGGTTTTATGGTTGCTTGTGTATTTTTTTCCGTTTTATTCGATTTCTTGTTTTTGCGTCTTGGTTTCCGATTTGTTTTGTGTTCTTTTGTATTTTTTTGTTTTTCTGGCATTTTTTTTGCTTTGCTATTTTTCGTTTCTGTTTTCTCGTTGTTGGTTTGTTGTTTTTTATTGATTTTATTGTTCTTTATCTGGCACGTTTTTAATATTTTGGTAAGCTTTATTTTGTTTTCTTGCTTTCTTATTTTTCTCATTTTTCGGTTTATTTCTTCTTGGTTCGTTTTTTACGGTTTAGCTACTTTTTTGATAATTTTCGGTTCATATTTTACACTTGTTTTTTTGCTTCGTTCTTTTGTTTTCTTTTACATTTTTTCATTGAATTTTTCTGCTTTTGGCTTATTTCTTTCACTTTTTTATATCTTACTTTTTTCCTCCCTAAATGTTTCATTTTTTGTTCCGTGATATTTGTTATGTTTGTTTTTCTCATAATTTGTCTTTTTTTCATTTTCTCATTTCTTTATATTTTACAAGCAATCTTATTAAATTTTGTACTCATTTAGTTGTTTTCGGTTTCGTGATTTCTTTTTGAACTTTTGTTTTTGTGTTTTTTATTGCTTCTTCTATTTTTGTGCTTGTTGTTTGTCACAAGCTTCAATTTTCAAGTTTTGGTTTTTCGTTCGTCGTTTTCCGTTTTTTATTTCCGTTCATCGTTTTTTGTGCTGCATTTTTTTATTTTATTTGTATTTTATATTTCTTTACTTTATTTTCTTTGTTTTTATTTTTTCTATACTTTTATTAAATCTTTGCTTTTTTTCGTTTGCGTATTTTTGTATTTGTTGTTTTCTCGATATTTTTTGTTTTGCGTCTTGTTTTTCAGATGCGTTTTTGCTTGGTGCATTTTTTAGATGAATTTTTCTTGGTTTTTGTTTGATACTTCTGAAGTTTTGCCTTTCTCATATAGAAAGGTTTTGCAATCACTATGAAAAACGTCAACCTAATCCCGGCCCTGAGGGCCGAGTGTCATATCCCATTCGACTCAGTTCGTCGAGATCGGAAAAAGTCTGTATGTGTGTGTATGTATGTTTGTGTGTGTATGTATGTGCGTATGTGTCAAATAATGTCACTCATTTTTCTCAGAGATGGCTGGACCGATTTGCCCAAACTTAGTCTCAAATGAAAGGTGCAACCTTCCCATTGGCTGCTATTGAATTTTGGATCGATCGGAATTCTGGTTCCGGAATTACGGGTTTCAGAGTGCGGCCACACAGAAATTTCTCATATAAACTATAGGAAAAATTAAAAATAGAATTTTTATTTTTGATGCTAAATGTGTTCAAGGTGCATGAAACGTCGAGATTTGATGCAAACTCGAAAAAAAATTTGACGACGATTCACTTTTTTGGATTTTGGTACATTTTTGCCTTTCTCATATAGAAAGGTTATGCAATCACTCTGAAAAACGTCAACCTAATCCCGGCTAATCCTAATTTTTTTTCGACTCGCATAGGGTATCTGGATTTTAACAGGGGCGTAGTTGATGGATTACGGAGAGGGGTTACACCCCCCCTCTACTGTTCGTTACCCTCCTTTAAAAATCTCCTTAAATCACCCCTCAGGCCACCACCCCATCCAGCCCTCATACCCCTCTCTTTCAACCCCATCATCTTTAAACCACCACTATATCACAAAGCATACCAATTTAAGCTGGGGAGTCGTTCGTTCATGGGACTTTCGCCCTCCTCACATACCCACCCCCGCATGACAAAATTAGTTAGCAAGCAGATAACATTGATCTAATGCTGATTAGGCACGTAGCTCATCAAGTTCGTGGCTGGCATGCCATTGTGTATAAGTGCAATGTGTACTAAGAATGTAATGGACATTTACACGATTATGTTGAACATACAAAGCCTCCGTGCCATAGTTTAGAGAAATGAGAAAGGCACAATTGCACCGCTAGGTGGATTAAAATGGTTTTTTTATCCATGTCTGCTTGTTTTATGTTGTTTTTATTGGCTGATTGCTTTTTATTACCTCGGTTTTTGTGTTTTTTGCTTCTTTTTTATAGATTGGTATTTTAAAACCTTTACGTTTTTATTAGGTACTTTCTTCGGTGTTTTGTAATTTTGTTTTTTTTTTGGTTTCGTATTTTTGCTATTTTTGTAACAACTTGTAACTTTTTTCGCTTTGTTTCATTTACTTGTTGTTTTTCTTTTGGTTTTCTAATGTTTTGTAAGTTTTTTCCGTTTCCGTATTTTTTGTTTTTATGCTTTATTATGTAATTTTAGGTTAGTTTAGCTTATTCATTTTGTTTTCTTGCTTTTCTGATTTTCCTGGTTTATTCTTTCTGCCCTTTTAAGTAATTTTTTTGGTTTTGTCATTTTGTCGTCAATTTCTTTTTTTAATTTTTTGGCATCGATTTTTGTGTTCTTTATTTTGTTGTGGCTATTGTTTCTTTCCGTAAATTCTTTCATTTTGTTTTGTTTTTTGTCTCCATGGCATCATTTCTCACTTTTTGATTTGTTTTGTTGGCGACACCTTTGGTTTTCTTCTGTTTAGTTTTGCTTGTTTTTTTTTGTTTTGGTTTTTATTGCCTCCTTTTATTGTTATGTTATACTTTTCACTTTTCGTCTTTTGTTTTTTTTTGTTTCTCGCTTTTATTTTTCTTTTGCGTTATGCATTTATTTTGGTTTTGTTTTTCGTTTGTGCTTGTTGTTGTTTTGTTTTGTTATTTTGTTGATTTGTTTTTAATATTTTTTTCATTCCCCGTTTTTCATGTATTTTTTAACTTATTCTAAGTTATCTTGGTTTTTTTGTTTTTGTGTCATATTTTACTAACGATTTTTTTTTTGCTTTTCTGGGTTAGCTTTTTTGGATTTTTTGCCAGACTTTTGTTCCTTTCTAGACGCTCTTTTCTTCCTAGTTTGCTTGTTTTGTTCCGTTTTTATTTGCTTGTTTATTCATTTGTATTTTATATTTCTGTTCTTTGTGCTTCTTTTTCATATTTATGATAGTTATTGACTTCATGTTATTATTTTTCATTTAATTGGGTCCTTTGTTTTTACTTTTTAGTTTTGTTATTCTCATTCTTTGTTCATTAGTTTTTGTATTTTTTGTTTTTAGTTATTCTTTCATTTTGGTTATTTGTTTTTCGTTTGCGCTTGTCGTTCTTTTGTTGCATTGTTTTCTATATTTTTCCATTTCCCGTTGTTTTTTAATATATTTTTTCTTTATACTCCGTTTTCTTGTTTTTTTTTTACTTTTGTGTCTTATTTTTCTGACGTGTTTTTGTTCTTCTAGGTTGCTTTTTTATCGCTTTTCGTCCGGACTTTTGTGTTCTTTCTAGACATTCTTTTCTTCCTAGTTTTCCTAGTTGTTTGTAGTTTGTTGTTTGTTGTTTGTTGTTTGTCGTTTTTTGTTTGTTGTTTATTGTTTGTCGTTTGTCGTTTGTTGTTTGTTGTTTGTTGTTTGTTGTTTGATGTTTGTTATTTGTTGTTTGTTATTTGTTGTTTGTTGTTTGCTGTTTGTCGTTTGTTGTTTGTTGTTTGTTGTTTGTTGTTTGTTGTTTGGTGTTTGTTGTTTGTTGTTTGTTGTTTGTTGTTTGTTGTTTGTTGTTTGTTGTTTGTTGTTTGTTGTTTGTTGTTTGTTGTTTGTTGTTTGTTGTTTGTTGTTTGTTGTTTGTTGTTTGTTGTTTGTTGTTTGTTGTTTGTTGTTTGTTGTTTGTTGTTTGTTGTTTGTTGTTTGTTGTTTGTTGTTTGTTGTTTGTTGTTTGTTGTTTGTTGTTTGTTGTTTGTTGTTTGTTGTTTGTTGTTTGTTGTTTGTTGTTTGTTGTTTGTTGTTTGTTGTTTGTTGTTTGTTGTTTGTTGTTTGTTGTTTGTTGTTTGTTGTTTGTTGTTTGTTGTTTGTTGTTTGTTGTTTGTTGTTTGTTGTTTGTTGTTTGTTGTTTGTTGTTTGTTGTTTGTTGTTTGTTGTTTGTTGTTTGTTGTTTGTTGTTTGTTTGTTGTTTGTTGTTTGTTGTTTGTTGTTTGTTGTTTGTTGTTTGTTGTTTGTTGTTTATTGTTTGTTGTTTGTTTGTTGTTTGTTGTTTGTTGTTTGTTGTTTGTTTGTTGTTTGTGGTTTGTTGTTTGTTGTTTGTTGTTTGTTGTTTGTTGTTTGTTGTTTGTTGTTTGTTGTTTGTTGTTTGTTATTTGTTTTTTGATGATTGTTGTTTGTTTGTTGTTTGTTGTTTATCATTTGTTGCTTGCGTTGTTTTTCTTTCCCCATTTCTCTTTTTTTCATTTGTCATTTTTCATTGCTATATTTCCTTTTCTTATTTCCCTTTTCTCAATACTTTTTCTCTTTTAAACTTTCAGTTCTCTATTCTCTTGTTTCATTTTACTTTATTGTATTTTTCTTTTCCTTTCTTATTATTTTCTTTTATCCCTTTTTCTTGCCTCTTTTCACTTTTCTCTTTCCAATAGGTTTTTTCTACATTTTGCTTTTTTCACAATATGTTCTTTAGTTTTTTTGGGTTTTGTTCACTTACATATTTTGTTTTCTTCCGTTTTTAATTCACTTTTTTCTTCCTTTTTCTATTTTACTTTTCTCAATTTTGTATCCTTAATATTTCCTATTTCTCATGATTCCTTACCTTTGCTAGCTCAAGCACTATCTTTATTCAACCATTATGTCTTCTGGGTAAATTTTTCTCTATTACTTGTATCTGGTAATTAGCTAATTTTGGTGTGTCCTCTTATTATTTGTTTTGCTTCTCTTTTTTCCCTACTTTCTTTTTCTATTATTTTCGAGTTGTGCAGTGTTCTATTTCTTTCCATTTTCCATTTCAATTTTATTTTTTCTGTTAGTGTCATTTTCTTATTTTACCTCATTTTTTTCCTTTCTATTTCGCTTTTCTTTCTCCTTTTTACCCTTTCTCATTACTTTTTGCATTTTTATTACCACCCATTTTTTTTCTTTTCATTCTCCAGTTTCGTTTTTCATTTTTTCGATTTTCATTTTTTTTCTTTTCTTTTTTTTCTTTTCTTTTTTCTTCTTTTCTTTTTTCCTACCTATTCTTTTTTATTTTATTTTTTCTCTTTATATCTATTTTTCCTTTTCCTTCGTCCATTTAGTTTTATTCTCTACTTTTCTTTTTCATTATCTTCTTTACTTTGAGATTTTTTCCCTTGCTCTTGCTAAGTTTGCCTCTTTTCAATTCATTTCTACATTTCAGTTTTTTTCTTTTTAATTTTATTTTTTCTCGTTACTTTTTGTTCTTTTATGAAGTTTGCTATTTTTTCGTTCCTTTTTATTACTTTTTATATTCAATTTTGTCTTCCATATTTTTCTCTTTTGTAGCTTTTAATGTTCCTCTTTTTTTCGTTCTTTTCTTTTTGTTGTTTCAGCTTTTCCCGCTTTCTTTTTTTCTCCTTTTGTTTTTATCTCTTTACTTTTTCATCGTTTTTCATTGAAAAAGTTTACTTTTAGTTGTTTTTTTCTTTTGTCTTTTTTGTTTTTTCCGAGTCGCTTTCTTTTTTTTATTCCTCTCTTTTTTATTTTTTCCTTTATTTTTCCTAGCATTTTTCCCTCTGCTAATTTTTTTTGCTTTTACTTTTTATAATTCAGTGGTGAGCATAATCACCGCTCCTAGCAGGAAATTAGCAGAAATTGGGCAAAGCAAAATGTCGGCATTCTGTGCACGTTTTCACAGAATTCTAGAGGAAAATTAATTCAAATTAAAAACATTGATTCTAATAGTAACGGTGAAATTAAGCGATAATGGTTAGCTTTACTCAGAATTCTGTCAGGAATGTACGACCAGGATCTCATCAATTTTGATTGCTCATTTTCTACTATAACTCTATTTGAAAGGTTTTGCCTTGGTTTTTAACACGATCCCTGTACAGACTTTGCCAGTTTCCGACAGTTTTTTTTCAGGTAGCGTTAGTGAATTAAATTTCGTGAATGTGAATCAGCTAGATGTTTGGTATCTGGGATACAGCCATAACAATGGATACTACAACGAATGTGAACAATATTAGGCACCTTTACAAACAGCGCTGAATTGCTACAAAGATAAATTACAACAATTGATTTTTTATTGAGTTCTAAGATATATCACTTATATTTGGTCTTCACCGTATTTACTAAAATACTCGAAAAGAACTAACTACTGAGTTGTTTGCTTATCGTACTTTTACTTTACTAAAGTCGGTAAAAATAGGGATCAAATGTCCTATTAATTTAAAAGAATTTTGTTGAAAACAGTATTCACTGAAAAAATAGCCTGCTTGGTTGAAACTCATTCGATTGCACTGCTTTAAACATTCGTGAAAATTCAACCACTGATTCGTCTTTTGTTACAAATTCCTACTCAGCTTACAAAGGCATAATAATACACACACGCTCACAATAAAATCTTATCACCGTGTGGAAATCTCCCAGATTGAAAATCTGCTTCCCCTGACGTGCGTCAGTTCTCTCGCACAACCGAATGCCGAAAACGAATGGAACCGCTCAAGTACCATCCTGAAAATTTAATTTATTTTTCTGTTCTTGCCATCGCCATCGTTTTGTGACTCCTCGACTCGACTCTACTCGACGGGTGAGATGGACTCCGCTCTTTTTTTCGCTCCTGACTGGGGAAACATACATAGGTTCGGTCGCCGGTATGTTGGTAGGTAGGTAGATATACGCGGTCCGGGGATCCCCTTCAACGATCGTGGATTGGATTCCCACCGGAGTCAATCACTTTGAGCTTTTTATGGCTTTTATTGAGATAGATGGATATAGATTACATATAAATATCAAATGACGACAAACGATGGCCACGGAACCAAGGGAGGAGGCCGGGTGAAGGGTTTAGCCGGGCGTCTTGGAGGAGCATCGCGCGTACTTTGGCGAAAGAAAGAAGACTCAAAAAAAATCCGATTTACGGATCGATGCCATCGCAGTCGCTGCTAGTCAGTCAGTCACTCACTCATATATTGACGAGATTTTGCCGAAGTTGGCGGAACATTCATCGGGAGCTTGGCGAACGATGCGAATAATGCTAATTTTTGGTTGAGCGAAGCGGGACCGTGCTGTTCGATTTGTGATTATCAAGGAGTATTTTTTTTTTTTTTTTCAATTAGGCAATTTGGCGAAAGTGAGTGGAATTTGTATTCTTTAGGTATTGAAAAGCTAGATGCCTATAGCACATTATCTCTGACAGATGCTGGTTCTTTTACATTATGTTCGGACTAGGGTTGTGGTACCGGTAATACCGGTACCGAAAATCCCGGGAATACCGACCCATTTTTGGTACCGTAATACCGGTACTGAACCAAAGCCAGTACCGGTATTTTCGGTACTATACAATTTTTTATGACAAATATGTTAACTCTACAGGGGGATCTGGTTCAAAATATCGGTCTGCAAGATAACATTTAATTATATTAATTTTCGTTCTAGATAAATCGTTGAGATATCATCTTTGTGTGGGAATGAGGTGGGGCCATCATCATAATAATTCTATAAGTTAAAGTTTTATTAGCGACATTCTGATTGGTTTCCATTATTCACTCATCTATAAAAGAACGAACAGCGATTTAGTAGCTAACAGTTTTAGACTTGGTGAACTGCTTCAAATGGGGCGATTTTTAATTATTGGTGATCTGAAAATTCAGCAAAACTTCATAGTTTACAGAAAAGCAAGGAGCCTTGATATGCATTAGAGAATAGTAGGCAAACGACATAAAGGTCGAAACCAATTTTCAGAAAAGCAAGAGAGGAAATGCGATTAACCTGCTCGGATTTACTGCCATTCTCGCTTTGATTTACTGTTGTTAACAGGGTTTCATACATTTACCATCTGTTCAAGTCGACGAAAGTCGCACCATTTAGCAGTTATTGATTTGAAAGTGGCCTAGATTTCGAAATAAAAGAATGTGCCCTATACGAAAAATATGTTCTGTGAAATGAGTCTTGCCATTCCGAAGCAATTAAAAACAATAAACATGTTTTTTGATCAGCACAAATGAATCATCTGAGAATAAGATCATCAGTTTGAGCATTCAATTTCAGTTTGAGGCTTTTTTCGAATTTAAAAAAAAATATTCGAGTACCGGTACTTTACCGGTACTACCGGTACTGAGGGCCTCCGTACCGTAGTACCGGTTCTCGCCAAAAAGGGTCGGTACTGCGAACCCTAGTTCGGACGTGTCGCATCCCAACGAAACAACTGTTTGTATTTATGAGTTATACTAATTTTAGTATTTCAATAGCGTTCGTTTTTTCTTCCTAATCGATTCTCTATCGCATCAGTTTACATTTTCGTGTTATATTATTTTTACCAACCTGACAATTCTCATCACATTGCACAAATCCGAAATTTTCACTTTATTTCAACCGTTGCACATATCAATTTTCAATCAATTTATTATTCAAAATAACTCTTTTTCGCTGTTCACTTTGTCAATATTTGTTTTATTTTTTATTGTCTTGCCTATGACCTACTACCGGATTTTTATATTATTTATTTACATCCATCATAATATTAAAGTCTATATTAAAAAGTCGCGCCGACTGTCAGCAGTCGGTGTAATGTTTTCTCGATGTATCGTAAGTCGTCTTCACAACGGGCGGCGCTCACTGTCGGGTGTACTTGAATCACTTGAATAGTGCGTACACAGGTGACAGAAATGGCTGGTGGGCGAAAAGTTAACTTTTTTACATACTTTGATGGTAGTAGGTAAGACATTTGAAGTTAAAATTTTACTAATTATCAAAACTTGTATCATTGCATGAAGATTAGTAATTAGTATCACTAAATATTATTATCCCCACATTTAAATTGAAACATTCTTCATTTGAGTATTTTTGGTTATAACCATTTTTCATCACTTTTCCTAACACATGGAGCGGGACAAGGGACGGAGACATCATGCAACAACCATTAATTAAAGCTTTAATTTTAATGGATTCAGGTTCGATAGACTAAACACAATCAAACCGCTCCCGGTCAGCCAACAACCTCTACGATTATTCGGAAGCAACAAGCGAAAGTTCACTCACATCAAAATCTGCTGGCAAAACTTTTGGGGTAAGCCAAATATCACGAACTATTTTCGAACTGGAAAGAGAAAGAACATTGTTTTATTCTTCCATAGGAACAAAGAATATGTCGGTAGTGAATATTTGACATGAAGTGCTGCGTTATAAAATGGACCAAGACTGGAGAAAAAACATCGACTTGCTTTTGGAGCCTGGAATACATCGACACTCAATTTCGAACACAATCCTCCTACCGTAAGATTTAAATATCCCACACATCAGCAAATCGGGATTCCGTCGCTCGGAAACAAACAAAAAATAACGAACGAGAGGTAAGCAGAATAAATAGATCTAAATTAATTACAAGCTTATTTTCAAATTATTTCAACTATCAAATCAATCACAGAGCGTACGATGTTAATCAATTATGTTTGCTTTCCCCGTCACGGACAGGACCGGCCGGTGACCGCGCATGAATAGTCGTCCGCTTTCCATTTTAGCCGCGTCCCACCGGACCGATCGGCGGAGTTCAGCTCGCTTCGCAGCAATCGCGAAAGAGACAGTAGGTGGCACTCCAGGGAGCCGAACCTGGCGGGTGGTATAAAGTGGTGGTGCCGAATTTCTACCGGATTTATCATCGGTGACCGGCAGGGTGTTGATTCTTGGTCCCATGGGACAGGCGGCGTTTTTAGGACAAATTCATATGCTCGTGCAGCGGTGATCTTTTACGTGGTCTAAATTTGTTACCATTGTTGAGCGGGAAGAGATAATATAAATAATTCGATTGAAAAGAAAGTCTCCAAGACAATATTGAAAAAACGCGATTTAGTAGAACAGTACAAATCGGCCACTAGAGCGGGCGTTCCGCTGCATTGTGTTTAGCCAAATAAAGGACGATTCAGACGATACATCAGCTTCCGTCAACGTCAACGGAACATCACCGTTCCGTCAGAATAAGTTACATGCATTTAAATGTAGGCATTGACACACAACATGAACAGCACGGAACGTTTTGACGTACGGCACGTGTGAACGGGCGCCAGAGAAAAGTATTTAACTTATCCTGACGGAACGGTGACTTTCCGTTGACGGAAGCTGATGTATCGTCTGAGTCACGCTTAAATGCTTACCGAAAATTTCATTGTAGACAGCTTTCATTCGCGAACACGGCCACTAAATATTAAACTAAACAACGCTCTGCAAAATGCTTTCAAAATTGCAAATGGCGGCGGTTTGACAGTAATTTTTCATTATCGAATTTGCCGAAATTCAGTAATGAACAGTAACTTTTACCATTCTTTCGGTATTTTTTTACCGGATAAGGAAATAATGCGGTATTACTGTACGATTTGCACTTTTAATTACAGATTTTGGTAAAATTATTTGTATTCAACAATACAAGTTTGACATATATTCTGCCAAATAAACCATGTTTATCGTAAATCAGTTATCTATCGATCTTTATCGAAATTTTGGTCAGAAAAATTACCGAACAGCGAAATTCAATTTGAGTGTGCAAGAGGGAAAAATGAAAAATATGAAAAGAAAAAGGAAACGTAAAGATAAAGTAAAATAGTAAAACGATAAAGGAAAAGAAAAATGTAAAAAAGGGGAAAGAAATGGAAAATGCAAAAGGAAAGAGGTATAAGGACATATACCTACAAAGGAATCGGGAAAATTATTTGAATATAAAAACGAGAAGAACACACAAACCAAAAATTTAAAATGAAGGGTACAGAAAAACAATAAAAATTACTAGAATGCAAAAAAAGAAAAGAGAAGAGATGTATAGATACGTTAGATTCCTCTAAAGCTAGGTTTCAGAGCAAAATTTAAAAAATATTTTTTTTTTTATTTTTGCTTACTTTGCATCTTCAATGTATGAAAACTTTGACTTTTCAATGTATGACTCGAATTTGACTTGGTTCGTTTGCTAGAAAATTTGAATGATTCGTCAGCTTGGCGAAAAAACCGTTTCGGTGACTGATAAAATCGTGTTTGTTGTTTGTTGTTCATTTTCTCGCTCTTCTATTTTTTATTTCTTTGTTCTTTTTATTTATTTTGCTTTTCTCTTCTCTTTCTCGTTTTTCGCCTTTTATTTACAGTGATAAAAAGGCGAAAAACGAGAAAGAGAAGAGAAAAGCAAAATAAATAAAAAGAACAAAAAAATAAAAATCAGAAGTGCGAGAAAATGAACAACAAACAACAAAAAACAAACAACAAACAATAAACAATAAACAACAAACAACAAACAACAAACAACAAACAACAAACAACAAACAACAAACAACAAACAACAAACAACAAACAACAAACAACAAACAACAAACAACAAACAACAAACAACAAACAACAAACAACAAACAACAAACAACAAACAACAAACAACAAACAACAAACAACAAACAACAAACAACAAACAACAAACAACAAACAACAAACAACAAACAACAAACAACAAACAACAAACAAACAACAAACAACAAACAACAAACAACAAACAACAAACAACAAACAACAAACAACAAACAACAAACAACAAACAACAAACAACAAACAACAAACAACAAACAACAAACAACAAACAACAAACAACAAACAACAAACAACAAACAACAAACAACAAACAACAAACAACAAACAACAAACAACAAACAACAAACAACAAACAAAAAACAACAAACAACAAACAAGGCAAAAAAGAAAAAAATGAACCAAAAATAACTAAAACAAGAAAATAGGAATAAAAAATGCAAAAACGAAAAAGAAACCCAAAAATACACAAAGAAAATGAAAAAAAAATAAAAAATGGAACCAAAACACAAAAATACAAGAAAAAAATAGAAAAATAATAATAATAACAAGAAGACAAATATATAAAAATTAAGCAAAAAATAGAACAGCAAGAAAACAAAAATATCAAAAAGTAGCAAAAAACATAAAAAAAATGCCAAACCAAAATACAAAACCAAGTCAAGAAAATTAGAAAGAAAAACGCATCAGAAAAACTAAATTCAAAATACAAAACAAGCAAAAAATACACAAGCAAAACAAAACCAAGAAATAATATGAGGACAAAATATCCCAAAAAATAGCAATCAGAGCAATTTAAAAGGAAAACCGAAAGATTTTAAATGGAAAACGCAAGTTGAAAAATAGTAAAAAAGAAGAGCGAGAAACTGAAAACTAAAAACCATAAACTAAAACTAAACACTAAAATAAAAATAAAAACCAAAAATCCAGAAGCTTAAAAGCAAAAACGCTAAAAATCTAAAAACTAAAAGGCTAAAAAGCCACAAAGCTAAAAAACTAAAAGCTAAAAACCCAAAGAGCTAAAAGGCTAAAAATCTACGAAGCAATAAACCTGAAAACCTAAAAGGCTAAAAATCTAAAAGGCTAAAAAAACTAAAAAGCCTAAAAGCTAAAGAGCTATATAGTTGAAAAGCTAATAAACTAAAAAGCTAAAAACCAAAAAGCTAAAAGGTGATAGAGTAAAACACTAAAACAATAAAACGTTAAAACAGCAAAACGTTAAAACAGGAAAACAGCAAAAAGGAAAAAGGAAACGCTTGAAGAAAATGGAAAAAGAGGAAAAGAAAAATGCAAACGCTTAAAGAAAAATGTTAAAGAGAAAAGAAATTAGAAAACAGGTAAGAGAGAAAAGGAAAAAAATAGAAAAGAGGCAATAAAAAAGAGCAATATAAAGAAAGAAAAATAAACCGAAAAAAGAAAACAGCAGAACAAAAGGAAAAATTTAAATAGGAACAAAGAGAAAGAAAAAAGAAAAACGAAAGAGAAAATTAAGAAGAGTAAAAAAGAAAAGAAAAGACAAAAAAGCAGAAAGAAAACTTGAAATTAGGAAAAAAATGATTCAAAAATGCGAAAGTAAATCTGAAAACAAGTAAAGAGAAGACGAGAAAGGAAAAAATAAAATATAACAAAAGAAAATGTAAAGGAAAGAAAAAGGGATAAGGAAACATTAAAATACAAAAAAAAAGAACAATCGAGATAGGAAAAATGAAGAGTCGAAAAAGAAATTAAAAAACGAAAAGAGAAAACAGAGAAAATGGTGTGTGGGAGAAGGGTTAATGTGAATAAAATTGACATTAGATGAACAAAAAAAACACGAAACAAAAAATTTTAAAATTTTTATTGACAACACAAAGAAAAAAATTACACGAAAGGGTGAAATAATGCTTGCATTTAACAAAAAGAAAAACAATTCCTGAAAAGTACGATTAGACTAAACCAAATTAGTACTCCTAAAATATAATTGTAATTAACACCACTTTTCCCTCCTTTTATAATAAACTTCAAATATTCCTTTTACCTGTTCTTAGTTCCAATGTAAAAATAATTGCACAGCTGATCTACAAGAAAACAAAGAAGAAAGCAAAAGTGAAAAAAGAAAAAGGAGAGGAGAAAAATATGGACAAAATAGAAAAAGGAGAAAAATAAAAAGAACAATGAAACAGAGAAAGGAAGGGAAAAAAGCAAAAAGACAAACGAGAAAAGAAGATAGAAAAGAAAAGAATGAAAAAGAAATGAAAGAGAAAAATGTGAAAAGAAAGAATAGGAAAAAGGAATAAAGAAATAAAGGAAAAATAGGCACAAAGGAAAGGATGTAATATAAAAAAATCAAAGAGAAAAGACAAACGTAATGGAACAACAATAGAAAAAGTGGAGAGGAATATTTTAAACAGAAAAAATAAGAAAGGAATAGAAAAAGCAAAAAACAAAAAAAAACAGAAGGAAAAAAATTAATGAAGTAAGAAGAGAGAGAAATACGAAAGGAAAAACATAAGAAATAAAAAAGGAACAATATGGAAAATATGAAAAGAAAATGAAAAAGAAAGAAAGAAGCAAAAAGCAAAAATTCGCATAAAAAAATTAAGTGTGAAAATAAAAGAACAGAAAAAAGTGGAGCTTCATGCCCCTTGTTCTGTGTCATTCTCATGAAAACAAGAAAAAAGCGAAAAAGAAAAACGAATGAGTTAAAACGAAAACATGAATAAAATTTAGACAAAAAAATAAAGCTAAAAGAAGAAAAAACAAATGTGCAGAAAATTAAACCTAAAAGCAAGAGTGAAAGTGATAGTGAAAAAAGAAAAATAGGAAATATAACAAAAAGGGTAAAAGGCAAATGGAAAACAAAAAGCGCAAAAACAAAGCAATAGGAAAAATGAAAAGGGAAGAATTAAAATAGGTTATAAAAACGGTGGAGAGAAAAAGAACAAAAAATATTAAAAACATATTTTGGAAAAGGGTTTATGTGAAAATAATATATATATTGAAAGAACAAAAAACTAAACAAGAAAAAAAGGAATAAAATATTGAAAAATATGAAACCAAACCAAAAATAAAAATTTAAAAAAAAGTTAAATTTTGTTTTAAAATACTTGCATTTAATAGCAAGAAAAATAACAGAGGAAATGTAAAAAATGCTAAACAAAATTACTACTTCAAAAATATAGTTGTAATTGACTTCAAATTTAATAAAGTTCATAGACATGGTGAGAAAAAAGAAAAGAAAAGAAAAACAAAAAAAAACAAAAGAAAATGACAAGAGACAAAAGGCAAAACAAGACAAAAGACAAATGACAAATGACAAAAGACAAAAGACAAAAGGCAAAAGACAAAAGACAAAGGACAAAAGACAAAAGACGAAAGACGAAAGACGAAAGACGAAAGACGAAAGACGAAAGACGAAAGACGAAAGACGAAAAACGAAAGACGAAAGTCGAAAGACGAAAGACGAAAGACGAAAAACGAAAGACGAAAGACGAAAGTCGAAAGACGAAAAACGAAAGACGAAAGACGAAAGTCGAAAGACGAAAGACGAAAGACGAAAGACGAAAGACGAAAGACGAAAGACGAAAGACGAAAGACGAAAGACGAAAGACGAAAGACGAAAGACGAAAGACGAAAGACGAAAGACGAAAGACGAAAGACGAAAGACGAAAGACGAAAGACGAAAGACAAAAGACGAAAGACAAAAGACAAAAGACGAAAGACGAAAGACGAAAGACGAAAGACGAAAGACGAAAGACGAAAGACGAAAGACAAAAGACGAAAGACGAAAGACAAAAGACAAGAGATAAAAGACAAGCGACAAGAAAATGAAAATAAAAACAGAAAAAGGAAAGAAAAAAAGCAGAAACATAAGCGAGAAAATAAGATAGAAAAGAAAAGAAGAAGGAAGAAATGAAAGAGAAAAATGTGAAAAGAAAAAAACGGGAAAAAGGAAAAGGAATAAAGAAAAGGAAAATAGGCACAAAGGAAAAGATGTTATATAAAAAATCAAAGAGAAAAGAGAAACAAAATGGAATAATAATAGAAAAAGGGGAGAGACAAATTTAAAACAGAGAAAATAAGAAAGGAAAAAACAAAGAAAAAATTAAAAGGAAAAACAGAAGGAAAAAAATCGAAGAAATAGGGAGAGAGAGAAATACAAAAAAGCAGAAGAAATAAAAAAGTAACAAACCGGAACATATGAAAAGAAAAAGGAAAAATAGAAAGAAAAAAGGCAAAAACTCGCATAAAGAAAAAGAAAAAAGTTACAAAACAAATGTGAAATGAAAAAAATTACGAAAGAAAATAAAAGAACACAGAAAGAAACAGAAAAAGTGGAAGCTTTATGCCGCTTATTCTGTGTTTTTCTCATTAAATTAAGAAAAAACTAAAAAGAAAAACGAAACAGTTAAAACGAAAACATGAGTATAATTGAGAAAACAAATTAAAAAAAAGAAAGAAGAAAAAACATATGTGTAGAAAATTAAACCTAAAAGCAAGAGTGAAAGTGAAAAATAAAAAAACAGGAAACATGACAAAAAAGGTAAAAGGAAAATTGATAAATGATAACAGAAAACAACAAGCGCAAAAACAAAGCAATAGGAAAAATGAAACGGGAAGAATTAAAATAGGAAATAAAAACGGCGGTAAGAAAAAGAACAAAAAAGTATAAAAAACAGATTGGGGAAAAGGGTTAAAGTGAAAAAAAGGAATAAAATATTGGAAAATTTGTAAGAGAAGACCAAAACAAAAATTAACAAAAAAAAGTGAAGTTTTGTTTTAAATACTTGTATTTAATAACAAGGAAATGTAGAAAATGCTAAACAAAATTACTAGCTCAAAAATGTAGTTGTAGTTGACTCCCAAGTTTAATAAAGTTCAAAGACATGGTGAGAAAAAAGAAAAGGAGAAGAAAAAACAAAGAAAAAGAGACAAAAGACAAAAGAAAGAAGGGACGAGAGACAAGAAAAGAAAAAAAGAATGTAGAAAACAGAAAAGTGAAAAGAAAAAAAGAAAAGAAAAGAAAAAATCGAAAACAAAATAGAAAACAAAAAAAGAAGAAAGAGAAGAGACAAAAGAAAAAAGCCTGAAAAGAAAGGAGAAAGTAGGAAGCGAAAAGAAAAAACAGAAAGAAGGAAAGCGAACAGAAGGCTAGGCTAAGGAGGAACAAAGAAAAAAAGAAAACGTAAAATTGAAAGAGGAAACAAAGCTAATTGAAAATAATAACAAGTAAAAGGCCAAAAAATGCAATAGAAATAAATTAAATCGAGAAAACAATTAAAAGAGGTTAAAAAAGAAATATTTTTTCAGTAAATTTACATTTGCACAAGCCGTACAGCCCGCTACAGCGACGCATCACTACAGTTCTTACCAGAACGACAGCCAAACCGAGTACATTTTTCCGTACAGCATTAGAATACATTTTTGTTTTGCTGCTGTACTACGACTGCTCGGTGAGAGTGTGGCGTAGTAAAGTTTGTTCTCTCGCTTTGTACACTGTTCCCTGCATAGTCAAAGGGAGAGGCCCGCACACGAAAGCGTTGATGCCGGTCGCGGCTTAAACGAATCGCATTCATTGTCGTCGTTTGTAATTAAAAATATTGAATAGACTAAAAATATTAAAAAGTGTAAAATAAGGAAAGAGAAGCTGTACCGCTCGCGTCTGGTGGCTGTACTGAGGGCAGTATTTTTTTGTCGTGTTACTACTTTGCTTACAGACTGCCGTACAGCGCTGGACGTCCTGCACTAGCGAACGACAGCAGCGTCGTACGACAAATGAGAATGTAGTCAGAAAAATTACAGCCGCAGAAAAGGTAGGCATTTTGCCTCCTTGCTTATCACACTTGATAAGCATATATAAGTGCACAATTGTTATTTAAAATGCAAATCATATTCGTTATAAGAAGCGATCCGTCATAATGCGAATCTTATAGAACTTTCCAATATTCGATTTCATACTGATTCATGGTTCCCACTTTGCTAGTGTACCCAAGCTAAAACACCCCACCCGTCAAGTGGAAATAAAGTGTAACAAAGCGAGAAAACACCCGCGCGTCTCGTTGACATTTTGTAAAGCAGAAATTCGCAATTAGGATTTTTCTCGACATCACGATGCAAACCTCCATCGCTTCGAAGCGTAGAGAAGCTGTTTGGTAACTTTTTGGCAGTTCCATGCAAAACAAAAATCAGAAAATACAATTTCGAAAACTGCACAGCGAGAAATGAAAAACTACAACGTGAGCATCGAGCGTGAACGGAGAATCTTGGGAGCCAAAAAAAAGTAGCATTGCTGATTGGGGTGGATTTCTTGAGTTGAGAATTTTAATCTCGCGTCAAGGGGTTAGCAAAGTGCATCGTTGAAGAACTTCGCAAAGTCTTATTTGGGATGCATATACATTTCATATCCCTATGAAAGAGCACTCGAAACTATGCTAGGGAATTCGTTTTTTTGCATATTAAATGTACAGCCACTTTCATCTTCGACAACCAACTTATTGTGTTCGAGGGTACCATGGGGTAAGTTAAGCAAATAGTTTACTTTGTTCCGCTCACCTTTTTCCTAAAATGTTTGAAATTTTGGCTGCGGTTGTCATTTCCTGTATTGAATGCCGGATACGAAAGAGTTAGATATGTAAAGGATACATTTCTGTTGATCCTACGGCTTGTATTGGATTTTTTTCCAACTTCAAGTCGGATAAAACCAATTATCATCTCTAACCCCATGTGTAGGTTTGGGAATCGAACACAGGTAGGCTACGTACAAGGCAATCGATTTACCACCTACGCTATCTCCGCTCCTAAAAACTATCAATTTTCGTTCAACATCTACACTTACCCGAGTCAACCACTGACGAAAATTACTTTTATTTGGCAGGCGAAACAAAGGGCTCAGAGTAAGTTATTACTTGAGTTCCTTGGGAAATGCTGTGCACACCAACTGTACCTAAATTCGTGGTGAAGTGTAAGTCAGTGCTTTCGGGTGGTTGAGATGGTTCCATCAGGACTGGGTTTCCCAGAAGGCAAGTGGTACGGTTCGTTTCATGTCAAATAAAACACTGATAGTGATGAGGGGAACAACGTGACCGCGTTTAATAATTGCTTTCGCTGCAGAATTTTTAGTCTTTATTTTTCTATTTTGGTTCATGATATGAATGCAACCACGTACCCAGAAATGGTTACTTGAGGAAAAAATTTGGCGTTTTCCTCTATGTCAGTAGAATATTTCCACTGATTGGAGATAGACAGTTTATTGCTTGCTCACGTCACGTCAATTTCACGTGTTTAAGTTTTTTATCATCAATTATAGCAAGGTAAAACGAGATTTTTAAAATTTACGGAAATTTACAATCAAAGTATTGCTACGGGACAACCATCGACAGTGAAACATCTGAGTTTTAAAAAAAATCAAATTCATGCAATCGTCCAACTAACTTAGAAAACACCCAACCATTCCATCATCACCCACTTCACAAAGCCGCACTTTTCCCCGCTCCAGTTCCAATGGAGAATTTTGTTCCATCAGATAGCTTTTTTGTGGCTTGTTGTCTGCTGCTTGCTTAACCCTCTAATTAGCACTTGAAAGGTTGCTCGTAGTTCAGCTTCTCTCTGCTATCTCTGTTACTCCGATGCTGGTTTCGCTCGCTCGGTCGGCGACCCGGTCGGGTACAACTGGGATTCGAACTTCCGATTCAACCTTCGTCCAACTTTTGCTCCCTTATCTCTCGGCTGCCAGGCAGCAGGGAGAAACTACCACTAGTTGCAAAGTTAAAACGGTGGAATGCAAAACCGTTCCCGGTCGGTTGTACTCTTGCTGAGCTGCTTGCTGGAAGCCAACCGGCCAGCCGGCAGTTCGTCCGTCCGTCCGGGGATCATCAAAAGGATTATTCGGCGCTTGGTTCGTGGCGGGGTTGGGCAAGAGAGCAGGAGTTGCTTTTTTACACCCGAAAGGTCGCCGGTCCATTATCGCTTCTTCTGATTAATTTAAAATTAATTTCAGGTTAATGAAAAATTAAATAGCTTCGAGTCGTTGATAGGGGTGTAGGAATGATTAAACAGCAGGCGAGATGGCATGGGGTTGTGGTCACTTGCTTTGCTTGGAAGTGGGATATTGAAAATAGGAATCATTTGTTTATTACTGTAAACATTCGTTGAACTTTCGAACTTTGTAATAAATAATAAAAACTGCTTTTTTAATTGTTATCAACCGAGCATACAATTCAAGAGTACTTATTCAAAAGGTCCTAAGTGACATTGAGCTCAAACTGAGAAAAACGAGGCTGAAGTTTCATGGACCTACAACAAATCCCTATTAGGGAATAAATATCTGTTTTGATGGAACAATTATGCCAATATGATCTAAGGACTATGCTCTTTAGGTAAATAATACTAAAAACATGAAATGTTTAGTGCTAATGTAGTTTTTAAGCGCTTTAGAATGAAGCGTCCTTTTGAAAATTATTGGACCTTTCACATAGGTCTTTTTTCGGGCCTAAGAATCATACGACGCTGCACATAAGGCTTTATTCAGCAAAGGTAGCTCTTACGACGAATATTGAATTTCTTCAAAGTTTTCGACAAAATGAGCACCGGAATACGAATGTTCTTCATTACTATAGTAAATAGTTGCACTGGATTTAACAGAAGTCTTACAGAAAAAAATTGCGGGAAACTTTAGTTTATATTAACAAACCATTGACTGGAAGTGGTTAAAACCAATGAATGTCATGTTATTTTAGAATAACTAAGTTTTCCAATTATCATTTAATTTATTATGCTTTCTAAATTCAACTTCGAAAATAGGTCACATGAACAGAAGAAAATAATATCTTTTATTTTGATGCTTAGGACGTTTTTACTAGGTACCTAAGTGCAGTGGGAAAAACATAGAATGAAATGAATCTTGCGTCGTTTTTGCATGGCGCCTATGAACAGTTGTAGAGGTTTTTAAATGTTTCACGCATAGGTCCTTTCAATTTAAAAGGTCTCAAGTGCAAAATTTCAAAATATGATCATGAAAACTTTGCGACTTTTTATATAATGTTTGTTATTTTGATAAATACTGGGTATAATGAATCCTGGTTTTCGGTATTCGTTAGCTATGTTGTAATCACATGCTGTGCTGCAAATAACTCAGTTTGTTTACATTTGTCACTAAGGACCATTTGAATCAGCACTCTTGAATTAGGAAAGGCACTGTAGAATGAGGATTAACGATAATGGAAAAGCATTGGATCCACATACGCCAGACAAGCGAGTGACGGATCCAACTTCAAAAATTCAAAATCAATTCTCAGCGTAATTGGAAAAATCTCGGCGGCATAAAAAATGCCTTCGGATTGATTAAATGTCCTTGTATGTCATACCTTCAAGATGGAACACAACTATCGAGATATCACAATCATGAATACTGTCTACAAGATACTCTCCCGTGTAGCAGTTGAGAAGGAGTTCAGCTACGTACTAGGGGCAGATCACTTGTGACGTATTTTTAAAAATCAGCGGAATTAAATGCAATTCTTTCCATATAAATTCATAAGATATTTTGCGTTGCGTGTAAGACGTCAAAACCCTACAAAAAACTAGCCCTAAATTCAACAAAACGTCGAACAAAGCTGATCAGCGTAGGACGTTTGTTAAACAAACTTTTCCGAAAGGGCGTGCAAAGTTGTTGCAAAAATGGAAATTAAATGCATTTTTTAAAATTTGATGCAAATTTGTTACTAATTCTGTTGAGACAGATGTCTTCCGTTTAATTCCACTACACACGGAAAACCCGGCAATCACAAAAAACGAATATTGCAATTTTTGATTTTCTTCTTGACTGTTTCAACTAAAAATTTGCTAGTTCAACTAACTGTTTTGTTGATTTTCGCATTACCAATTGTTGAAAAAAAATGTTGTTTTTGGAAGCTGTCAGTTACCTAAAATAAAGACAGCAAGAAGGAGAACAAAAATTGAAATACAAATTTAACCATTTCTTTAGTTAAAAAGATATGTCAGTTTGCTCGCAATGTTAATTTTCTAAAAATTGAGCTAACATGGGAGTGGTTGACACTGAAGTTAAAATTTATTATTGAGTTGTAAAACCTTGAAATGAGTTTCCATACACTGCTTTTGATGCGAAACTTAAACAGGTAACTTTTATTTTTCGATTTATGCCAATAACCTTACCGTATTCATTATAAACTCAAGTCGACAGTGTATCACTAGACTAAACCACATTTCGTTGTGGATCTTGAGTGAAGTGACCAGATGATTTCAAGACGAATGCGGGACGTACTCAAGAAACGTATTAGTGCTGCACGTTTCCCAAATATTTGCACAACTTGTGTGAGACTGAGCAATTTTTCGTAAGGATTCATGACCTGGCACATATTAAAAGTCGAAAAGAACACCGTGACATTCACAATAAATTGTTAAAATTTGCACATTCCCCACAAAGTTCGGAGATTGGGCTGATCAAAGCATTGATGAGTATTTTGAACAACATAAATGTACAATATGGATATCTTGGAATAATCTTCAGCATTTTGGTAAATGCGGGACACTTTCCGGGACGTTTTAAAATACGGGACAATACCTTAAAATCCGGGACTGTCCCGCCTAATCCTGGATGTCTGGTCACTTTAATCTTGACCTTTTAAACTTATTTGCGTGCATGACTACATGGCTGGGTGAAACTATTCTACCCACACTGGCATTTGAAAACGCAAACTGTTTTCATATTATTTCATTTTGGTCTTTTTCCTGGAAAAAAATACCAAAATTATATCGCGTATGCGACTGGAAGTTCAATGAATATTACCTATTCTCTTGTTTCACGCATCGAAAAAACATTTTTATAAACATGCACTGTTCTCACCCAAAATACAGTCGTCACGTATGAAAAATCTTATGATATAATCGCTGTTATTTTATTTTTTCAAAACTTAGGATATCCAGATCAGTTTACAGGTTTGAGACCAAGATGATAAATACAGGGTGGGACCACTGCTAATATTTTATAGTGAATTCAGCAGCGTAGTATTTTATATAGCAGTTTCAAAGTAAAACTGGAACTGAAACAATTACATCCCCATTTTGTCTTTTAATTTGGAATACTTGGTTTTAATATAAACAACTGGCATATGCAGGTTTTGTTTTTCTAGCTTGAAATAAAATACGTTTAGAAATGTGCAATCAACCCAGTTACTTTCGTCTCAAGACGCTGAATCTGCTGTATAAAAACTCTACATCCCATTCTTCAGATTACCATCTACCTGCGTGTCGTTCCAATCGAACACGAGAATTGACAATGGCCTTCGTTTAAGAACGATTCGAAAAGATATCATCTATTTGAATGCTTTTCACAAGTCTCGTACTCGATTGGAATAACACTGACACTACAGATAAATGTTAAACAAAACATTGAGATGTTGAGTCATTTTTCAGAAATTCACCGTCGTTACCTATGTCCTAAAATAATGGACAATAGATAGTTGTGATGGATTAATCATCGTTGAACAAAATATAATTGATGTTTTCTCAATTTCAACTAGCTTTACATCTACAACCAACGGTTCAAAATATATGTTTAATTTAGTTGCGCTTTCCAAGTTCAGCAGCTATAAAATTATGTATAAGATATCCTAAAAAATCGAAGTTTGCAATAACGATTTTTGATGGTTCTGACCTGGAACACTTTGACTACATATAAAAATACATCCCACCTTTATTTAACATCATTGCCTCACACAAAACTCGACGAATGAAGATATTTAAAGTCGATCATCAATATGTCAAGATATCCTCACACGCAAATTTCGCTGGTCAATTCTCTAATGTCCGCCTCATTTTTACCTAGGATCCTAGATTTTTACAAAGATAAACCGATGTTTGGGAAACGTAGCTTTATTCTGAGCAAAGCGAGCACAGCTGAGCAAAATTTTTTCTGAGGTGCCGCCCAGGCGGCAGAGCCGAACATTTGATGCAAAGTACATATGTATAAGGAGAGTGACGACATTTGTCATAGCCCGCTAATTTGAGTTTGGCCAAGAAGTAGATGTATCCATATGATTGTTTAGGGATTTCTCAACATATCTGGCAGATTTATTTGCACATTGCGAGTCGGTATTTCACAGTATGATGCAACGGATATGCATTTATAAACAGTAACAAAATAACTATATGTATACTCTAAACTATAATAACAATGCGATTATATATTATAATGAATCTAACAAGTACGACTTTCTAAATGCAAAAATATAAACGTCTAATCGTGTATACTTTAGAACGATTTTTCATTTTCCAAACAAATGTAACGCTTGATACTATCGGTCTTACTTGATAATGGTTTTGGCCACATGTTTAACAATTAACTAATCAAAAGGATTAGTCGTTTAAATAGAATATATAGCCACATTCGTCTTTCTACGTATCAAAAAGTGAAAAAGTTCAACTATGTATCTTTAACGTCGGCTACATCGAAAAAGACTGAAACAGTATACAACTTATTGACCAAATTTCACCACTAGGTGGAATAAATCAAATTTTTCCGTAGTAATTACCCAAGCAATCTTGGCACAACGTGCTTCATTTTCTACCGAGAAATTATGACAACCCCACTTACACTTATAGAACACAGTTCGTTAAAACATTTGGATCATAAGGCCTATTTTCGATTTTTTCGATGCAGCTGACGATAAAGATACGTAATTTAATTATTTACACTTTTTTGTACAGAATTAAACAAATAAAAATTTTATAAAATTAATTTATCACGACCGTTTAACTACCTTGATCCCTATTCATTTGCAGAGATAATTGTCAAAAAATTTAACCCATGTGGCTAAATTCACTGCCAAGGAAGATGGATAGTGTCAAACGAAGACGTGTTTACACATTTAAAAAAAAACTATAAAAATAATACTGATGTTTAAAAGGTTAAACATATATATTGTTATATTTAGAAAGATGAGCTCTATCGTTTTATGTAATAAAAGGGTAATTTATTCTTCATTTAATGACCCAATTACGTTAATACTGAATCGAAATTAAGTCAACTATATGCACCCAATTAGAATCCGTCTTGCGCACCTCTACTTCAAGATTGGATTCTGATTGTACTAGAATGACATATTTTGGTTTCACTTTGAATACCGTACAAATGCTTTTGGTACAAAAATGTCACAACCTCTTTTCCTATATCGTGTTCGGGCCTCTTCATAAGCCTTTCTATTTACATTTTTTTTCATAATGATAACAAAATATTTTGCTTCAAAAAAATCGTTCAAGGATATGAATATCGAGATGAAAGCAAACCAATCTTTTTCGACGTGACTTTATTTCTTTAGTTATTGACTTTATTGATAGTCTGAAATCGTACACGGTTAAATAAAACAACCTACAGAATAAGTTCTTTTAACTTACTTTTGAGTTGTGCGTCGCTTTCGCACTTATTAGTGTTGTCAAAAACAAAACGAGAGATTCGACTCAGTCGAGGTCTTCCGTGGAGGAAGGTATTTTTGAGTTGTTTGGGGTATTCTCAAAATTAGGTAAATTCAACTTAAATTTGAGTATAAAAATCCTATCAATGAGTTGTAATTTTTGCCGTGGTTAAATGGAAACTACCTTCAACACGGTTTACCTAATTTTAAGTTCGATACCACGACATTGAGTCAAAGGAACTCAATTTTAGGTAGTTTTTCGTTTGCGTGTAATCGAACTTCAACACCTCCGCCACAGGGCACCAATTAGGCAATCCATTAGACGTTTGTTTGACAATTCAGCGGTGGGTTCTGTCAACAAGTCAACTCCCGCGAACAGAAAAACTCGTCCGACAAACAATTTTGTTAGTCCGATTCGTTTGATGTTGGATCGAATCAACGATATTGTCGGACGTCGCACCCCTCGGAGTAACGTCAGAATAAGTAAACAAGAAATAATCAGCTGATCAGAAACGTCTCATGGATTGCCTAATATGACATTTAAAAATGTACTTTGTTTATATTTTTACAAATTTTGAGTTGAGTCTTCATTTCATCAAGGTTATTTTAGAATTGCTAGGCTTTTTTTCCTTTTCTTTCGTCACTGTAACGTGACAGGCTAAGGCCAGGGATGGCCCATCTCACCCAGATCTCACCTAACTGCCAGGCTTAACCCAAAAACCACTCGAATGGTTCAAAGAGGTTCAACACCTATATGATAAAACCATGTAAGTATACAAAAAAATTCCAGAAAATATTTATTTTTCTCAATTTTCTCCCGCAGTACGTTGTTTTCAATCAACATCCGATCGGTATTGTTTCTAGGCATAAAAACGAGTCACCACACAACATAATTCAACTGACATAACAGATGTGTTCAACATGTAAGATTCTAAATGTGGTCACCAGTACCATTTTCGGAACCCATTCCACCAGACTGGTAGATGCACTTGGCGTCCGCGACAGTTTAACCGGTTATTACTAAGTTAAAATGTGAGTGCCTACGTAGAATTCAGATGGTATTCAGTTGGTGGAGCTTTTTAAAGAAAAGTAAGTTTTCTAAAGCAATACCACAATGCTAAATATTGAGGACTTTCCATGGGATGGTTCTGTTTCGTCAGATAATTGGCATACAGGGTAGTCGGATAACTAGTACGATTCTACTGACGCAATGAATGATTTTGAATATGGATTTGGACACGAATTAGGACAATTAGAAATCAGTTATAATTATTTATAAATTTATGCCATTTCTCTTCGAAGTTTTCATGTCTGTGTTAGTATATTATCTTAAAAAGCACGTGCTGTACTGCCGCTCTACGCATAATTGTCCCATATGTATAGGGAATCCCATAGCACATGGGACAGTTGTGCATATAGCGACAGTGTACTGGCTAGCATATATTTTAACTATCAAATTGTCGTATTTAATTGGCATGTTTCTAACATTTCTGTTACTGACTATCTATTTGTTATAGTATACACTCTTTATATGAAGAACATTCATCATATTGTCTAAGCTCATGCCGCCTTTCTGAAACTGGGTAAACGTATTTTTAACTTATGGTTTTCTCTTACAGATTGTGGCTTGTGGTGCACCGCTTGTACTTGTCCTCGAACAACACATAGCAAAGACACTCGTCGGAGAATATATTCCTACAAATGCAATGTAATAATTGGAAAATAATCATTAAGAGATAATATTACATCTTCACCGATGTATATAAGATATCTGATACTCATAACACATTGGATATTAGGCATTAGCATAGGTAGTTGCTGCCAGTAAATCTACAGGTAATGTACACTACCATTCTATAAATACTAGTTCGATATAAATAGGGCTATTATACTTATTGAAAGTCAATACTATAATAAGCTAGTGTTTTTGAGTTAGAATTTGTGGAATCGTATTCGCAATGAACGGTTATAAACAGTGTAAATCTAGCTTTATATGATCATTACCTAGTGATAGAACACTTTTGAATATATCTAGTAATTGAAATGGCGTCAATAAACTTGTTAGAATATAATTTTGCTTCTTATTTCAGGATAAATCAGCCTTAAAATAAACAAATACATTTGTCGTTTCAACCGGTTGGGAATCAAATTAAAAATAAAATTGATGGAAACAACCAATTTGGTTTTGATTTTCAACTCGCACTGGTTTTAAACTCAACAACCATATTAGTTGTAAGAGTCATTTAATTGGCTGATTCAGATGATGTGTGTCTTTGCTAACTGACTGCATCATATTTTCAACTAAATATTTTAGTTGGTTTAGCCGCTGTTTTGTTGATACAAAAACAAAAACGACAGTTTAGAAAAATCAACCATCGTTTAGCTGTACCAAATTTTAACCAATCGTTTGTAGAACTATAGCTAATAATTTAGTTGCTATGCGATCGAGAGTGTGTCCGCAGAAATAATAATGAATAGTTTTGAATTTTGTAAGAAATTATAGCAAATTTGTTATTTATTCCTAGAGTGATCTGCCCCTAGTCGACGTACCAGGCGGTTATACTGCGACAAATCCTGGATATATTTCGGAAATTTTCATTTTTGGATTTAAAGGCGGTGTACAATTCAGTCGAACGAAACGATAAAACCGAGACAGCAGCTTTAAGGCGGACCTCCTCATCGGTCAGCTGCTCCAGGGGGTTACGAATGTTCGACGTCTAACAAAAATGCTTGATGGTAAACCGATCAATACGCACAATCATCGGCCTACTGCGTACTGGCATCCGCCCATACTTTCCACAGCCAATGATGTGCCTCAAGTGCAGTCACTTCAGTCACGGCAGCCGTTTCTGCCCCAACTCCACCGCTTGTTTGAACTGCAGCCAACATCACAACACATCTAAAGAAAATCCCTGCGGCTCCTCTAGCCCCTGCATCAACTGCGGAAAAAGACACTCGACCCGCTGCTGAAAGTGCCCCAAATTTGTTGAGGAGGACCAGATCACCAAGACCGGAATCGACGAAAACTTGACCTCAGAGGCAAGAGCTCTAGTAACTAAACGGCAGCAAGGTCCCAGCTACGTCAACATTGCCGAAGGAAACACCAAGGATAACGAACGGGACAGCCCCATCTACGAAAAGAGTTAGCAACCCTAAAAAAAGCATGGCCAAACAGAAAAGCGAAGATCAGGACAATTAATCATCTAGAAGATCACACTACTAAACAGCAAACAGATGGCAGACGCCATGGCAGAAGTAACCAAACTACGCAATGCCATGACCGTGCTCCACCAAAAGCCCTCTGTCCACTCCTGGGAGAACACTCCCTCCAACGAAACTATTCCTACTAGAATAAAACCCAAGAAAGGAAAGTTCATTGAACCAGCCCCTTAACCGTAGCCCCGTTGGCCTATCCAATCAACCGGAGCCTAGGAAATCCAACCGCTAGAAAGAGAACTACTAGGAAAGCTAGCACTGATAGATTCAGAAGCCCCAACCCCAAAACTACCCCCGATGTAACGCTGCTTTCGCCGGTCATGGGCTCTACCATGTCCTGGTCTCGCTGCAGCTCAATAGTATCACACAACACGCTATACCAAGAACTTCCACCGGACGTTGTTTACTCGAACCTCATCTCCGAATAATCCCAACAACACTCAACCTAGCAGTCTGGAAACAATTCGAACAACAAGATGAAATCAAACAAACAATCCTCCCGCGTCGACACCGGGGACGTTCCGGGTTCTCACGATGCACCCCCGGCAGCTGTCGGCGCTGGCCCGGAATTTACTCAGGCAAGTACGTCCAACCAAAATGATACAGTCAACTACCGACTGCCCCCAAATCATTTCAGTCAATACCCGCCAGACGGCACTTCGCCGTCAACCTTCGAAATACAGAACAACAATCCCTCACCCGACCCATTGCTTCGGTTAAGAGTAAATAACCAACCTAATACCGAAGAATCGACCCGACCACCGCCACACCAACCATTAGCTCCGCAATCTAAGCCCTGTCGCCGGTTGCTTCTGACACCCAGTTCGGTGCCGCTACAAGAGCAGCGACACGAACGCTGAAAAACGCAACAACTACACCGCATCAGCAGAATCCGTGCACTCAGAATAACAATGGGACAACACTAAGAACAAAACCTGCACACCGTACCGTCGCCCTTACTCGGAGATACTCGATGAGTCCCCGAAGGGTACTGGCGCGGTGAACGCGGGGCTTTCCCGGGTAAGTCCTACCAAACCCGTAATCCGGCCGGTCCCATCTGTTGCATTCTACCTTCTAACAGGGCGCCATGTTACAAAATCAGCAGCATTAACGTCAAATCTCAAAGTCACCGAAGAAAACGTCAATCTCAAAACAGCTCACAACAAATCCTGCTCACCATACATCCAAAAAGTCCCCCTTCCACGCGTCGCCCTCTGATTCGGGAAGTGCCAGAGACATCCAATGAACCCCCGACGGTTATCGGCACGGAGAATCCCAGGTACTTATAACCTCTGAACCCAACTGCTGCCACCCGCTACCTTTTCTACAGAAATCCCAGCAACAGGCCAAAGACCCTCTGAACGCTCACCCGTGGCAAGCTCGTCGCCCCTTGTCCTACCAATTTCCACAAGATCCATCCAAATGGTATCCAGCAGCAGTCCGGCCAGGAATAGCTTCAGTCCCACTGTGGGGATGGAACAAACTGTACACTAGAGTGCCCAGAAAATGATGAATTTTTGAAAACTCAATCGGCCCACCTCTGAGTCGATTCCTAGTCCCACCAGGAGTACTTGCTCCAAATTTGAAGCAAATCGGACAAGTCTAGCTACCGGACCAACGTGCCTGAAGTTTGTATGGGATTTTTCGACAATTTACATGGATAAAACCCACTAACTCGCATTGTCGCCGCTAGGTGGCACTGTATGCATAGTATTGTCATTATAAATGAAAATAAGAAAGATCATTTCATTGTGTACAACTTTGTTGAAGACTGCTATTCAATCCGGCTTTATTAAAATAAGTTATTAAACTTTTAACGAAGTGATGTCTGAGTCAGTTTTGCATGGGGCCTATCAGTGCATGGTTGTGTATCGGTACTCGATTCCCGCCAACTATACATTTTTGTGAGATAATGGTTAGATTTAGCTGAATAGTATGTTCAGAAAAATTGTAGTACATAACACGAGTTATATTTTGGTTAGAAAATTTTAGTTCCACCTGTGACCGCATAGAGGGCGCCAGCACTAACTTTTCATAGAAGTGAGATAGAATATCGAGATGTTCGGAAGAATTATTTAAAAATGCTTGTTCTACAACTTTGTAGAAGACACCTAATCTCTATCTCTTTCCGTTGAAAAGTTAGTGTTGGCGTCCTCTATGCGGTAAAATGTGGAACTAAAATTTTCTAACCAAAACATGACTCGTATTACTTACTATAAATCTTCTGAACATACTATTGACCTAAACCCAACTGTTATCTCACAAAAATGTTTAGTTCGTGTGGATCAAGTACTGATACACAACCATGCACTGCTAGGCCCCATGCAAAACTGACTCAGACATCACTTCGTTAAAAGTTTAATAACTTCTTTTAACAAAGCCGGATTCACTAGAAGCCTTCGACAAAGTGGTAGGCAATTGAATGATCTTTCTTATTCTCACTTACAGTGATAATACTATGCATACAGTGCCACCTAGCGGCGAAAGTGTGAGTTAGTGGGTTTTCTCCATGTAAATTGTCGAAAAATCCCATACAAACTTCAGGCACGTTGGTCCGGTAGCTAGATTTGTCTGATTTGCTTCAAATTTGGAGCAAGTACTCCTGGTGGGACTAGGAATCGAATCAGGTGTGGGCCGATAGGGGTTATTTTTTTCCTGTCACTCTACTGTACACTGGCTATCCAATGGAACACCAACGGTTTAAGAGCAAACCTAGGAGACCTCCAACGCATTATTGCCCGTTTTGTGCCCATGTACCTTGCCATCCAAGTGCGACACGGATCCATCCCATTAGTTCAGTCACCGTTAAACTTGGCAATCAGCTAACGAGCCGAACCTCTACCAGACGGTTGGCCTAGGAACTAGAGCAGCCCTGCCGTCTGAGTCGGTGAAATTTGACACCAACCTCATTGTAGTGGGAAGAAAAATGAACTTTCCCACAAATTGTACTGTAGCATCTATTTAAATCTCTCAGGAAGGCAATGACGAAGGAAAAAAATTAATTGCTATCACGGTAATGTCATCATCGAGGCCATTGATGACAGCAACGCGATAACGCTAAATGAAGACAATATAACCTTTCTCCGGTACCGAGCCACATCCGCGTTAGAATTCACCATATGTTCTAGCTCACTGGAGCCTGAGGATGGTCGGTTTTCGTCGATACTGGAAACAGCGATTTATTCCCTATTGTAGTGTCCTATGATCGGATCGACATCGTGGGGTCGCCGTTGGCTCTATGATCGGGCGGAGTATGGCCTACCTACGAAGATAACGTTTCGGATACCCTCGATCGAGATCGCGACTATTCGCCAGAGGAGCTTGTAGAGGTCATGACACAGGTTGCAAATCCATGCATTCCCCAAACCAGCGAAGCAGCACCAAACCGGGATGTTCCTAGGCGGACTCCAGAAGTAGCGAGAGCAATCAAAGATCACCTAAAAACTCATCGAGTTCTTAAAAATACGGGAGGGGAGGGGGTCTTGACCATCAATGATGGGATGCGAGATCGGCAGATTTTCGCCGCCTCAGAAAGCAGACCAGGTGGTCAATCGAGAAAGCCAACTGGGTACCACTACAGTTGAGCCCTCTGAAATTGTTAATATAATCGGTCAACACTTTGTTCTTCTTTCTGGGGACTCTTCCCTCCCACCTGACTTCCTCAAAGCGAAGAGGACCATAGAAGCCACTCCTATGTTTATGTTTATGTTTATTACCTTCACCAACAAGCCCCTTGGCCCCAATGGTGGTTGCTTAAACTAATTACATTTTAAAATTGACAACATTTTCGCTTTTATAGCATTCCGCGTCCGGTTGAAGTCGAAGGCCGTCGCCACACTGTTAAAAATTCGTTGGAGTCCGGTTACAGCGCTCTGGCAACCATTCATATCAGATGCTAGCCAGGATTACGACAAAACTTTCGCTGGAGAGGAACTAGCTACTGCGCTGAGTACTGCAAAAGGGCAATTCTTCCGGCCTTGACAACGGTGGCTATTCCCTGTTAAGGCATTTACCCCCGGCCGGTGGGCAAGCGAGCACTTCTAGGTGAATTCAACAGGATATGAGAAGGCGGGCATTCCGAAGAAATGCGAGGGAAAAGGAGCCCGAATGACTTCCGACCCGCCAGTCTTCTTCTTTGTATTGGAAAACGATGGAAAGAATGGTAATCAAAGCACTGGAATCGGGGAAGTCCAAGCACTCCTAGGTTTATGCCATAGAGCAATCCTGCGTTGACCACCATATGCTGAGTTTCCGGGCACCGTGGAACCCGCGGTAACGAGGAGGCTGACCGTTGGGCCATGCTCGACCGCCGTTTGCGATTCGGTGCCCTTTTTTTGAATTCCTTTTCCTTCTCTTTTTCGATCGTGTTTTTTCGATTAGCTACTTCAGCAGCACCTTAAATTATTTTATGATGCCAAATATCTGACACGCCTTCATTGCCGACGAGCACTTTCCTTTCACTCGAGCACGTAATGTTTTAAACGGAACTTTGAATTGTTTGGAGGCTGATCAAACGCCGGCGCCATCTTGAACAGATGCAGTTGTGTTCTTTATGTTCTCTTCACGTCGTTTGGGCATTTTTCGCACGAAGCTCCGTTTTCCTGTTAAAATAATTCTAATTTACAAAATAGTAGTGATCTATAGTGTCCCCAAACGTATGTTTCATGTTGATGTCCGACTTGTTTTTAAAAGCAAAAATATCGAAAAACCAACACAAAACTCGTATTTAGCGTTAATTTTTACGTAAGAATGAACTCACTTAACATTGTTTCACATTGATTAAATGTACTGTCCTGAGGACAAAATATAATGCGTTTTTGCTGAACAACACACTAGAACCACAGAGAACAGACATAGGGTTGACGCTCCCTTATTCATCTCAGCACCTCTATTCATCTCATTTCCTGATTACTCAGCTTTGAACATTTATTATACAACACGACTTTATAGAATGAACTTTTTCAATGACGAAAAAAAATCTTTGGAACTTAACTTATATTTTACCATTTATCACTTTCCTAAAATAGGTACAGCGAACTTATAATAATTTGAAAAGAAAGCACTCATTATTTTTTTCCGATTTCTTACTTTGAAATTAGCGATGAGACAATTTTCTTCATCGCTACTAGCTAAATCTTCACTATAAACACCGACATATTTCACTTAATTGCACAACAATTCGAACTTTACTCACTTCTACTGTTCCACAGAACGATTCTTCACTAAATTCCGAATAAAACACTCACTTCAGAAATTTAAAATAGTTTTTTTATGATATGAAAACTATGAGATGAATTTCTTCTAATTTTTTTATATGATTTTTCCTAGATTCATCTCAAAAAACTAATTACACACACTATAAAGCACGAACAATGTTGCCAAAGCGATACATGCGATTGTTGATTTCCAAAAAAATATTCCAAACAGCATATCGATAATTGACATAGTAATATGCATTCCAATGTTAATAAATCATAACGACTAATTTCATAGAGAATTTTGATTGGTAACTTTTACTTATTAAGCCAAATTTATTAAAGGTTGCATGAAATAGAAATCTATTACAATGTTTATCATTTTCCATGTTGGTTTGTTTGGCCGCACTGATTTCGGCCGGCTTACGTTCTCCCTCTATAACAGTCTGTTTTATTGTGGTCTGATGCAGGTCTTCTGTTGGTCAACCGTTCCTATATGAGACCCGTGTAGGACGGTTTTCAAGCACTTGTTTGTGATTTCTCAGTGGGTGGCATTAGACGTTTCCCCGTGCAATGATATTCATGAAAGGGCCTATGATAAAAAGTTTTAAATTGCAAGTCACAATTTTAACCTTTTTTAGCAAATGAATATGATAGTTCAGGGGAATGTGGTTACTGATAGTGCGCTGTTTTGTTTTCTAGGATTTAAGTCAGAGCAAGCTGCTTTCTTTGTTTAAGTAATTTACAGAGTGTATGTAAGGAGAGTGACGACAACTATGAAATAAGGAACAATGATTAGTCGCCAGTGTCAATCTAATCAAACAAACGACTTCTCTAATACATCTAGTATTAGGTATTGTTCCGTGTATGATAGTTGTCATTCGCTTTACACACGCACACACACACTCATAATCCATATGAAAATGAGAGTTTCGTAGTTCGTGATTTATTATTGTGCGTCGAAAGCTTGATTAATTGATATGATTAAACGACCAAGATAATCGACTAAGATTAATAATCGATTAAATAGTAAATCCTAGTTTTCCAACCAAAAAAAAAGGTCGCTGGATCTATTTGGATATTTTGGAGCGCTTGTCATTTCTGGTCGGCGATTTTCATATTTATCGTTGACACACACATGTAGGAATATGGAAGGAAAATATGTGCGTACTAGAGATGGGCGAATGAATCACGAATCGATAAAAAATCGACTCTTCAAAAAGAATGAATGAACCGAGATTCTTTTTTAAAAACTGCGATTAACTGCAAAAGTGACTAATTATTATGAGCCCAATGAGATCCAACAAGAACTGAATGAATGGATTTGACAGTTTGCCAAGATTATGTATCTTTAGAGTGAATGAAACGAAATGAATGACAAACATTGAACACTATTTGTTTTCACGAAATAAAACATCAACAAAACCGCTGTCATATCCAACATAATGGTAAAATGTGTGTTTCAATCAACCCAATGTGAAGCAAAGCCCTCTCTTGGTTTCCAAATTGGCACAGCTACTGCTAGATGGAGCATTTGAAAACATTTTTAAAAGATCGCGCCAAAATGGGAAGTCTCGTCAAATCCAACGGTTGCAGCTATATTGGAGAATGTCAAATAATAGCAGAACCTCCTCTCACACTTACAAATGATCCAACTGTTTGATGGAAGGAAAGAAAATTAGTTTACCCTACTCTTTTCGAAATTATGCTAAAACGGCTATACGTGCTTTCAACGTCAACATTCTCTCTAATAGTATTTGAGAAACATAAAACATAAGAGTCGATTTTAGTGAGTGAATCGGAAACGGTTCACTCACCAAACTGAATCGATTTGCCCATCTCTAGTACGTACTCTACCATTAATATTGAAAACATTAATTTGACTTCTATCGCACGGAGGGTACTATACTTGTAATTAGAAGAAGGATGATTAAAATAGGAATAATTATCTAGGTAATGTATACGTAAATTATATTTTGCAAACATTGCGAATATGTCTTCACAGTCTTTCTTTATTCAATATGATAAAATATTTTGGAGGAAAATTACGGACAAATCATCACTTCATAGCACAAATTTTTCAAACGAAAAATTATTTCTACAAATTTTACTACTACTGATGTGATCTGCACTGTATCTTCGAAAATATATTCTCCAAGCAGCCGGACAGTTCGCTTAATGATCATTTTAAAGAGTTGAGGTTATTTTGTTAAAGAGCAAACCTGAAGAAGACAAGATTTCAATTTTAAATTTTGTTTCTATTGATCTCGTAACTGACGAAGAATAACGCTATCGCGAACCATATGTGAAGTGAATGTCAAGAATGTCAAAACGACGGATCAGTGTCTGGTTTATTAATGACTTTGGATCTAAATCTTGAAAATTACAAGATATCTTCACTCAGCGGAACTACATATTGTATTAGGCCCTTTCGAAAATTATACTGATGATTTTTACATGTGTGTTAGTAGTTCAGTACACCCCATTGAATTTAGTCGGAATATAATGGGCTGGTTTCTGTCAGAAATCCTGCACAAATGACACAACCGATCCCCACTCGGAATCGGTCGTTTCATTTGAGTTGGAATTTCGACGAAAGTCATTCGAAAATCCAATTCAAATTCCAGTTGAGTTTGACAGGGAGGTTTTTATTCTTTTTTTTACATTCATTAATTGAGCCGAATTTGGGAACTGTAAGACGAACTCTTAGGAGCATTGAGATGAAATCAGAGGCACGATAGTCACAACTTTAAAACTTTTTTAAATGAAATTGGTGTGAAAGTTTTAATTTTTAAGCTTTGTAGGTCGTGTATCTATATGTAGCAAGCTATGTTTGCGAAAAACATTCATTATATGTTAAATATATTGCAGAATAATCGAACTTTTTCCCAAACGTGCTACTAATGAGATGAATAAGGGAGCGTCTACCCTATAAGCTAGAACAAACTTTCCCGAAAAACCCGTGTAAACATTCAAATGGAAATACGCTGAAAATCACAATCGCAGACAGGTTCGCATGCGTTAGTCACCATTGTATCCAAGTTTGCACACAAGTCCCGTAAAGCGATTGCTGGCCGATCGAAGCGCCAGCCAGTGGCAAGTTACTGCTTGCTGTTGTCATTTCAAAGCGACAGTTTTATTTCTTACGCAACTTGAACACTTTACTTGGATGTCAGTTCGCAGTGCTAAAACATAAACCAACGCCATTAGAAACAGGCTCAAAATCCTACAGACTAATCTTTTATCTTCTTCTGGCAGAAGTCGAGCTTGGACAGCATAACTACGAATCACTTAAGTCTACCAACATGTCTCCTGGTAAATACAGACTTGTCTCTCTTAGTAATCTTTAGCTAATTGAATGTCGTTAAAAAGTTAAAAATAAACTATGACTACATAAGTCGAAATAAAAAAATGAAAATATTTGAATAGTTCTTTACTGATTAGCAAATGCTTTTCAAGCAAATGCTTCGAAGCAAAATTAACGTTTTGAAGAAAACTCGAGAGTCGCTTTTCTTCTTAATTTTCTACAACCACAACGATACTCATTAGAGATCCAATTAAAATCCTGACCTTTTCCGGTTGACGCCAGAAAGCGTTGGTCACTGTAGCGGCCGGAGAATTACCCGCACATTGTTGACAATCCAACTCGCTTCATCCCACTTAGTTACCAGCATCCCAACCCATCGCCATTTTTTTCTGCTTATTAGCGTACTCACAACTTGATCCAGAAAGCCACTCTATTTATTACTACAAGACGCGGCTTCTTCCAAGAAGGAAAACGGAGCCCTGCCGGGAAACACACAGACCGGACACTTCCTTAAAGGAAGGCAGCACAACAACAAAAAAAACAAACGCGGTATCCTCTATCTCAACCGGCTCTGTCTCGGTTTCGGACCCTTCATCCAAGCCAAGGAAGAAAAGAATGCCGACAAGGCTACCTTCAGTGTACCGAGCTCTTTCTTTCCCGGCATTCTCTCTTGAAAAGATCCGAGTGCCCTCACATCGCATCTCTATCCACGGCGAACACACGCTCTGAATTATAATTATTTATGCATATGGCTTGTGATTGACGCATGAATAGTCAGTTCAGTGCAAACAAATAAATAAATCTCATATCAATTGAATGTTTTCCTCCTTTTGCTTCTTCTTCTTCGACCGGTCTCGACCGCCAGCTTTTCTCGGCTGCTGGTTGACCGTGCGTCGGCATTTCTGCAATGAGAATGGGTTAAGCTCTCTGTAATGGCTCGGGTTGGGGGCTGTCTTCGGCACACTGCCTACAGTGACGGTCAAAATAGTTGGCTGGGGCGATATTTTAGCTGGTAACACATAAAACGCATGCCGTTAGAACAGTTGACACCGTTATGTCAAGGGCCCCGTTGAAATGCTAGCGCCGCCATACTAAGTCGGCCATTTTGAAATATTTATCTGATCAGCTGTCAATCATTGCTTACACAACTCCAACGATCGAAGACTGTAAGACTTGACAACTGATTCAATAAAATAATGCAAAGTAACAAGCTACTTCATAACAGAATATTGTTTTTGTGAAATTCTCTAGTAACTCGGGAAGAGGGCGTGAAAGCCAATATACTTTAAGGGATTGTTCCCGATGAATCGATACTCACAGCGGCAAACGAAAGAGAAAACTTTTCTCTTGTCGTAAACTATCAAAACTGAACTGTATTCAAACAGCTAACTTTAACGCCCTTGTCACGAGTTACCTGAGCATTAAAGGGCGAACACGAAATTATTGCGACACCGAAAATGTCATGCCAATTTTCTTATAATGTTTAAAAGCAAACCAAAATTTTAGGGTAGTTTTATACATATATTTACTTCAAAAATCAAAAAGAAAAGTTAATCGATGGAGCCTTGAGTGTAAAATTGAACGCATTTTCGCTTGATGCCCTCCATCAAAGTCTTTACAGTGTCATCCGGTACCAGTTTCTCAGTTTTTTTTTTCCATTTTCTTAACATGTCCTTCTCGTCTTTGACTGTCTTCTTGCTCTTCCGAAGTACCCGCTTCATCATTGCCCAGTAATGTTCCACCGGGCGCAGCTCCGGACAGTTTGGCGGATTCATATCTTTTGGAACAAAATAGACAGAATTGGCCTCATACCACTCCAGGACACTTAGAATAGTGGCATGATGCCAAATCTGGCCAAAATAGCGGAGCTTCGTCGTGCTGCTGCAAGAACGGCAAAAGTCGCTTCTCGAGGCACTCAGATTTGTAGATGTCGCCATTTACTGTGCCCTTTGTCACGAAAGGCTCACTCCTCAGTCCGCAAGAGCAGATGGCCTGCCAAATGAGATATTTGGAGGCGAACTTCGACATTTTCTTCTTCTTAAATTTGTCGTCCACATGGAACTTGCTCTTGCCGGTGAAAAACTCCAACCCCGGAATTTGCTTAAAATTGGCTTTTATATACGTTTCGTCGTCCATCACACAGCAGCCATATTTTGTCAGCATCTTCTCGTAGAGCTTCCGTGCCCAAGTTTTAGCCGTAGATTGTTGCCGCTCATCGCGGTTTGGGAAGTTCTGTACCTTGTATGTATGTAGTCCAGCTCTCTTCTTTGCATTCTGGACGTAGCTCTGCGACATGCCGATCTTTTTAGCCAAATCACGGCTTGAGACGTCTTTTTGTTCTCCGGTCCCGGTTTTCTTCCAGCTCCTTTGCCGTGGTCCAACGTCAACCGCGCCTGGAACCGCTTCAACACTCTGGAGACGGTTGAATGGTGAATGTTCAACATTTTTCCCAACTGCCTGTGCAACAGGTCAGGAAATTCCAGGTGTTCGGAAAGAATTTGTTCTCTCGACTCGCGTTGGTTCACCTCCATTTACGTTGAATCGAAAAATACGACTTCGAGTTTGACAGCATGTAAATAATACACATCAATGAGAAAGTGTGCAAAATTTGGTTGATTTTTACCCAATGGTAAAAAAGTTATGCCCTGTTGAATGTGTCGCAATAATTTCGTGTTCGCCCTTTATGTCGAATGACGTCTACAATAGAAAAAACTCTAGAAAGAGAACTGCGGAGAAAAACAGCGTTTTGGCCAATGTATGCCACGGCATTGTATGGCAACACGTCCAATGTTATAAGAATAGGAAGTGTTCGTTTGGATTCGTTTTTGACAGGTAAACCCCAATCCAGTCGATCCAAAATGGAGTCTCCGCAGTTCTCTTTCTAGAGTTTTTATAGTCTACAATACTAATAAAACACACGATGCCTTAGAATCAATAATTTCGACCGCCACTGTTCCGCACGGTTCTGCTACTCAACAGTAAGCTAGTTAGCCCTGTCAGGCCAAAGCAGTCGCGGTGGCGGTTCCGGCCAGTGCGGCATTGTCCGCAATCGGCAAGTAGCAAAGGCGGACAGAAGAAATCGGCCAAACAATTGCTGCTAGACTGGCATTGAAGAACCGCGTAGCTTCTAGTGCTTTAGAAATCCTCCAGGTTTAGCTTGACCTTCTCGACAGTAATGTATGGGGGATAAAGCAAACCAAAACCCGAACAGGGCATCTGGAAGAGTTAATAAGCGCATTATTCACTTCAGGGTTAACGCAAACTTTTTCAACCCATTTGGTTCAAGTTTCAAGGTTTAATCACTCAGATAACATCCTTAAAGCTACGTTATTCAACCCTGAACGGACCATTCGGTAATCCAATATTGTTGTGCCCACTTTATCAGGCTTATTAGCAGTGGGATTGGAGTGAAGCGGTCTCTTTTCTTCTTTTCCTTTCGATCCGGTCGTCCGAAGATCTTCGCTAAACGTTGCGAGGCAAATTAGTAACTACAAAGAAGCGCGGACATGCATAGATCCTCGGAAGTAACGTTTCAAGCATCAAATAATTGCAAACGGTCCCCACGTTAGGAACGATCGAATAGAGGAAAGGGCACCCTCCCGGCAACCAACGTGGCCGCCGGTAAGTTCTTAGCCTACCATCGCCGCAGAAAGCAAAGGTACATTGCTTGATGGCAATTATTCTGAATCACAACACAGCGGTTGAAGATGAACGATTACATGTCCCGGCAGTGACATATACCGAGAAAAAGCTACTAGCAACGAGATGACAGCTGACGGAATTACGAGTTGCGTGCCCCGATCGGATGAGATATTGAAGGAACCGTGGGCGGCTGTCATTTACGAACCAGCGACCGGTGATGCAGCGGCAGAAAATAGCGGTTCGAATTGCAATTGTTTCTGGATAATTTGGGTGGTATTTTACATTTGTTTTGCTGTGTTAGTTGTGTCGAGAGAATTATTATAGAAGTTCAGAGGTAAATCAGAAAAATGTAAACAATCATCATAATTTTTAATAACATTAGCATGGCATTTAAATACTTTTTATAAAAATTTTAGTTTTTCCTAAGTAAACTGATTGGCCTACACGCTTATTCACAACTAGTCAAAATAGGAGCTCAGAGCACTCAATTTAAAGAAAAGCTGGTAAACAATGAGGATTGATTTGAGTAGAATTAGCTCAACTTTAACTTTCCAAAGTTTCGGGTGACAAATACTTATTCTTAACAAAAAGTGCATAGAATTCAACGTTGACTAAAATTATAATAAAAGATCAGGCCTCGGACCTGGCAGTTGTATAGTCGCCGCGAGTCAGTCAGAAAACTAAAAGGGAAGTTTTACTGAGTTTTGCTTCTATTCAAATCCATTTTGTGTTTTTATAGATTCTGTTATTACTACGGGGTGCCGATTAGCATAAAGTAGAAGTGAAAAATACGCCTTCCGATAGTATAGTAGGTGGCGGACACAAAATAAAATTGGCAACGCTAGCAAAATGTAAACACAAATGAACACTCCAGAAAAACCTATCGTCAATTGACATTTCGACGAGTTTTGATTCGAGTCAATAATATGGGCCCTTACACTGTACCAAAACCGTAGCGTTAAATCGAATGATATTCTTGTTGACCTGGCCCTTTAACAATTGGCAGTTGTGTTTTGGATGACTGCCATTTGATTTTTGTTGCAATCAACCTTTCGCCTTTGTATGCAAACATCAAATAATAGGCATACAAAAGATAAAAGCAAAAGTTGTAAAATTCGAAATAGCAATCATTCTGTTTTGAAATGTGATCATTTATTTTTCAACAACTAAAACGTCACATTCGATCAGATAGTCTCATGTTTAATTTATATAGCAAATAAGAAAATCGAACTACTCCAAATATTTTTTCGCATGCATGTCATCAAAAAATTGAATGAAAGTTGCTCGAATAGCAAGTCGATAGTTTTTTGGTTTTGGGTAGACCATCAGTTCAAAGGAATTTGTTTTTATATACTGCGTGATGAAATTGATGCAAACGAATATTATTTTAATTGGTTTATTTAAGAACTATTGGCTATTATAATACACTTTTGAAAACATCTCTAAATAGTATTTAATAGCTGCTTTTCGGTGAGTTTGTATTTAAACAATTCCCCTTAAGTAGGACTCACATATTATCGCAGCCTAGATTTTACAAATTCGTATCCATAAACACAAATCAAATGCTTAAAACTTGCTACCGTACTATAAAAGGATGGCTTTTGCATTCTAAATTTTGCTTAGTATAGTTGCTAATCATAATGAATCGAATCGCGACACTGCACCTTGTAGCTTTAGCATAATTTATGTTACTGAATGAAGTCAGATTATAATGAATTTGAAACAAATTCAAAACTCCTTTTATAATTTCCTTTATTTTTACGTTTGACAGATGTGTTCTTTTCAAATGTTTGGCTAGATATGGTATACAAATACAACATTTTTAGTTAAAATCTGTTTAAATAGTAAATAGTCTGAGGTGATACCCGGTTCCGTTGCTCCCTTCAGTATAGTTCGTTTGTTCTCCTCTTAGGATATTACGGAAAGAAGTTACGGAATGCATCCGATTTGCTCTATTTTATTGAGATGCGTGGTATTAGAAGAATCCTGATGGACGGCTTTGAACAAAGAGAAACAATATTGATCACAATATATACGCGAACGGAGGTCTTAGTGGAATGTACGTAATGTTTCAAAGGTTTTCTTCCATTTAACTCCACTATTAAACATAGTGGAATTAAATGGAAAAAAACCTTTGAAACATTAATATTGATCAATGATACTCCATATAATTATCGCAGATCCTAGCTGTCGAAATCGTACAAGGATATATCTTCACATTCAACGAGAATTTAAAAAGATGCTACCCGTTGGATGCATCCAGTCAGTCGAGATTTAGCGTAGTTTGGATTTACTTCATTTCCAACCAAGTATTTTTTTGAAAATTACTCTTGGTAATAAGAGACGGCAATTCATAGGTACACCTAAAACTATATGGCTGTGCGATGATGTCGTATTTGATACCATAGTATATATAAGAAAAACATCCGTCTTCTCAAGCTTAAATAAATCCAGGACATTGTCGTTTGGAAGTTGATTAATATATAGGAACTCAACGGTTTGTTACTTTTTCTGTAAAAATGGACGAATTGATACGAGCCGCTGATATTTGAAAATTGCTGTTCGATTGGATCAATACTACGTGTTAGTCACATTCGTTTCGGAGAACCCATTACGCCAAGCTCTTTGAATAGAGGAAATATGCTAGCGGAGCATGTCTGCTTCCATTCACGAACAATAGATACAAAGTTGGCCACATCTAGCGAGTCATAGCTGTAGGTATAATTTGTCCACTGGTCTACCAACTTCTTCGGCCAGGGTTTCATTGGTTTCGAATTCATCGGAGCTTTTCAAAGTCAAGAACTTATATATCGTTGGTGCAGGAGACGCCAATTGCTAAAGGTTTATTCAAAATGGTCTCCACGGGAATACGCTGTTTTCAAATATCCAATCAAATCTTGTTTGGAAATCCGGACGTCTTGTATAGTGTGTAATTTTACTAAATTTTGGATTGTCTTTGAACATTATTAGTTTCTTGTTCGAGGGACATGTGCAATTTCTTTTTCTCACTATTATCACCGAACATGCCATGATCTTTTACTTTGTTGGCACACGAACATCAGGACCACATTGAGCTATGCGGAGGTATGGGAGCTATACTTCTTAAATCACTCTCCTCGCGACAGTGATTCGGAATATATTGGGTTAAATATATATGGCATATGGCACGTTCCGTATGTAGCGGCGGTAACAGTCCAACCGGCGCGGTCATCGGGATAGAACCAAATCCGATCGCATATCGGTTCCTCATGTGGCATGTGGCATATCCTTCAACTCCCGAATGTGCAAAAATTCAGTGTATTGATTGCGGGACTGAGACCGCCTTCAAAACAAGAATCGAGCAGGCCCGTGAAAATTTTCCAGACTTTTGGGTTGCCACACGTAACTACTCGTTGTGGAAGCCATATACCTCCGTAATATTTCGGAACCAGTAGTTCCCAATGACATCCATTGTGCTCTTACTGGGAAATCAAAACTTAATGGCCATTTCTGCGTCACAATTGATGAAGGCACCAATTAACAGAGAGTTGGCATCCGATGAACGCTGTCCTATTCTAAAATGATTAACCAGATCGTGAAGCTGACCGTGTACAAACCTTTGCCAAACATTTTACCTCTTGTCTTTTTGACCCCTTATCCAATAATTCGTTCGCCTCGTCTTTCACAGTTGTTTGCTTTTTGCAGTTCCAAGACCGTCGCGGATGATTTCCTGTATGCTCTCAAGACCCCCATGCCAGTGATATTGTCCGAAAATGGGCACAAATAAATCGTTTGAACTGGATGTATTTTTCCAGTAAACACTATTAACAATATTTGTTATTTTACTTGACCTGAAAAACAGTTTTCACTACCAGGTTATCGTTAACACTAATAAAATTACAAATATTTTTTTGCTTTCGTGAACGGATGTGGTTTTAGTAAATGATATTACTAGTAAAGAGAAAAAAACTAGGAAAAACTTCTCCCAATCGCATTGCGCGCATCAAATGATTGTCATTTGGTTCAGCCCGAGCACTGAAAACAGATGAAATACGAATGATGAACTGCTGTGATTTGGAATGATGATTATCAACGCCATCGTTTACTTTTTCGAGTGCAATCAATTCCTTTACAGTTATGTTTATCATTTGAAAATCGACAACCTGTTCATTCCAATTCAAATATGAAGTCATTCGATCTTGAATTCATTATTTTTTGAATGATTGCCATTCGAAATCGTCAACATCGAGTTTTTAGGCCGTTCATATGATAAATCATACGCTATATTACAATTATTTTTGTTCAGTGTAGATACAGAACACTACACGAAAAAATAAAACAACCCAAAGAATAAGTTCTTTTAATTTACTTTTGAGTTTTGCGTCTTTGTCACACTTATTAGTGTTATCAAAAACAAAACGAGAGATTCAACTCAGTCGATGTCTTCTGTGGAATAAGGTACTTTTGAGTTGTTTGGGGTATACTCAAGCTAAAATAGTGACTTCAAGAAGCATCGCTCCTAAGGCCCAATGTAATCAAAAGCCTCTTTTTTGTCGTTTTATCAGTGAGAGAATCGAAAGCCCGAAAACGCTTGATCATTTGTATTTCAAATTATAAGTTTTAAAGCGCGAGTGTGTTTAAAACTGCAAGCCAGAGATGCCAGGTACTTTTTTCAAATGTCTGCAGTAATAATTTTAAAAGTCTGGGAGGAACAAAAAAGTCAGGAAAGCTAGTGTAACCAAAAGCCTTTATATTCAAAAATCTGCAAATATCTGCAACCAAACTAAAAAATCTGCAAATATCTGCGTCATCAAAAAAATCTGAATAATTTTCGCCTTAATAGAGAAAAAAATGTTTCTACCTGAATTAATCCACTAAGGAGAGTATATCAATGATGCTATTTGATATCACAAAGCATGATTGAAAACAGCACGATCCCCTTGAAACTAGCACCAATACAAGCCCACTGCAATGAGCTACTAATCCCAAAGTCTGATTTATATCCTTTTCATTCCCCAGAAGCTGATGCATCCAAGAACAGATTCGATCATCCCACTGCTAATTCGGAGAGCTGTGAACCGATTGGTAAACGGAAAATTTGCCAATTGGAAACGGGTTAACGAAATTCCGTACCGGCATAGGCTCTTTTCACGGCCAACGCTAGCTATCTATCCGATAGAGAGCGTTCCGTTCGTTGCAGCCGAAATCTCCTGTGATCAAATATTCCCTTTAATCACGTTCCATCATCGGCACCTGGCCTGCTTAAGCTAGCTAGCTAGTTTAGCCGCTTTCGACAGAGGGACACGAACCTCTGGCACATCCGATAGCCTGACGAAAGAACGTTGGCATCGAAGGTGGCCCCAGCATCAGAGTCACACGAATAATTTATAGCGGCTTTTTCCGGGGCTGTAGAGTGAACTATCTTCCGAGAGTGGGTGGAACCGAGTTAGGCGTCGTGCATCCATCGCAAAATATGTATGACGTGCGAGAAAATTACCATACTTAATTCGGGATATGGTAGTTCGGTGCATCTAACTAGTGGATACTTGGAGAGAATTCCGATATGGCACGGTACAGGTTTTAGGTCTGGATATCGTGCTGTCCCCTACGATACGCGCAATTAAATTTGTGACGTTCCGAATAAAACTGTGAGGCTAAATTTTACGATTGACTTTCAGAAGAGTTTCCCCTTTAAGTCATCAGGTCTTGTTAAGAACTTTCGGAACGGGTGTAGCAATTGAATATTTATCAAAACTTATTTGTCCTTGTTTCTTGTCTTACCAGATGTAGGATGATTCATTCTTTTTAAATGTATTTTTACCATTTATAGTTTAAACACTTTACATGCATTTCCATTTATTTTGGGCTCTCAAAAACGACTCTACAACATATCTACCAATAAAATTAGCTTTTAGCGTTTTGGATTCTTCTCATCAGTCACTAGCACCATCTTGACGTCAGTTAGATGATAAACAGAGCTTCTGTACTTGTCTTCCGAAACATCACTCGGAACCTGTCAGTTGCTTAGTTCATGACGTACCTTTTGGGTTTAGGATACTAGTACCAATGTTGGTGCTAGTTACTGACGCGCCGAATCCGAACCGCTAAAAACTAATTATAAGTTAGGTATTTTCCCCACCAGCATAAATAAAAACATTGTTGGATTCACCAATATTTTTCCGTTTTAATTGATATAGTTCGAATCAATATGAAGGAATAAAGCTTTTCGCGGAACTCTGTACCATTTCGCTCTGTACCGCCCTAGATCCATCCGCGAAAATACTGGAGTGGACCACCGATAAGCATCGGTATATTAGTATCACAGCTGGCAACCTACAAAAAGCAATCGACCGCAACGAGTGTGGCTATCGAGCGACGACGACGACAGGACATAACACGGGACAGTATCGATGTTGGCTTCTGGGTCGGTCGACCGACCCGGCTGACTGCCTACTTCTCGTAAAGTTCGGGAAGCCATCAATTTCGCTGCTGGACACTTGGTCGGTCACATCCACTATACCCGCAGGGTTGGTGAATTTACGCAACAACAACAACAATAGCAGCAACAGAATCCAAAGCCATCGGGGTCCCGGGGTTCATTCGCGGCACAGGTGGAGATCAATTTTATGTGACAAATTTCCCATAATCGTTAATTTTTAGCCGTTTCCTTTGGGACCATCGACGACAACGACGACGACGACGACGAGCGGCCACGGTGGTAGATTATGGTCATCATAATCTGGGTAGAGGGGATAGGAATAGGAAGAAGTAAAAGAGAGCAGTAGATAATCGACTGTCGAAGAGTAAATCTGTGCTGCTCAGCGAGAGACACATTTGCTGCGGTTATTGACATCGATTCCTGGACCTGGATGGAATCGGGAAAAAAAGTGCAAGGCAGGGTTAAAGACTTGCAAGTATGAGCTGCTCCCAGCCCCCCCCCCACTGATCCTGTGGCGGGCGGGCGGACGGGCGGAGTTCGGGTGGATAAGGAAAAAATAAACCGCCTGCGTGACTTGGGTTGCAGAATAGGACTTACGGCTTGCGGTGGATCGTCTTTCTTCCGCCGCTGCTCTGGCGGCTGCTAGGGAAGATGATTTCGAATAAACAGTGCGGTAATGGGAGCTATTGGAAGATTTATTAACCAGCGTCAATAAAAATCTTTTATTATGGCTCATCTTCGCTATTACAACGGACGATTAGCTCATTTTTATAAAATGTACGGGCAATAATTCATCTCGCTGGAATGTTGGGTCGCTGTTGGTTCGGGAAAAGCGGTACAGCACTTACTCAATCTAGGGTGGAATGCTCTTGTAATAGACTCTACGATTGATATGGGACTTATTGCGAAACATGAAATGTAATAGAACTTGCTCCACTCCGAGGACGAATCTCAGCAATGATACCAGTTTTAATTTATACCGTTATCTCAGTTGGAACAGTAGTTAATTCTCGAAACACGTTTGCGATACCCGACACAACCCAATTAGAGATAAAAGCTTAAAAGTTTTAACCTTCGAATGAGAAATGTCAGCAGCTTTTTGATTTACGATTCCTCCTGGGGGTGGCAGCAAGGGTCGGTGTGTAGAAGGAATGAGCTTGAGGGAGTAAGCATTTAGTACGTCCATTTGAATAGTTACTAGTTACTAGTTGAAAAATACGCCACGTAAAAAAAATTCTAAATATAAAAAGGTTAATTATTTAGTTTCATGGAAAGTTAATCTGTTGAACAAAGTGGTTTACAATCAGTGGAATAACATACAGGTACTTAGTAGAATGTTTTCAGTATGAATTCTTGTAATCTTTAAACAGTGGTTTTTATTTGGAATTGATCTAAAGGAAATCAAAAAACATTCCTTTCGGGACTGAAGAGAAAGCTTCTTGTCATCAAAAACCATACCTGTTAACAAAAAATTAAGTAAGCAATACCAGCCCTCTGGCAACCCTATACCATCATATGGAGTTTGACAGCGACCTACATATATGGGGCGTTATAGTTATAAAGCCTCAAAGAATTATGTTCGGCACTATACACGACATTCAACCATTCCACACGACGTTTTGCACCTTGTGGGATGATTTAACAACGTATTACTAAGAAAAACTACGTTTAGTAACTAATAGGTTTGTTCCAGTACCAGGAGAAATTGGAAGAACTCCGGAGCAAACAGGGAGAAAATCGTTCCTGTATTATCTTCTTTTCTTTTTCATCTTCTGGTGGCAAATCGGAGTGAAAAGGAGCAAGAATTTTTTGCTCCGGAGCAACAGGGAATGACTTCCGTGTACTGGAACAAACCTAATAACAGCTTTTAATCAATCGATTCAAAGTTAATGTTTTGGTTTCCATGGCAGTGATGCTGGCTGCACAGAGACGTCGTCCTTGACAGGGGCTGAGCAAAACTGTTAACATCATTACCTGAAAGCCATTGGTATTCGAGACACTTGTCTTGTTATGTCTTTTTTCCATCTGTCATTTAACAGTGTTCACTACACGCAAAATGCGTATATCTTACACGCTGAGAATATATCAATAAATTCAAACACAAATTCGTGTAATGACAGATAAATGGCAAACAACAGATTGAGAAAACGAGTGTTTTTACAGATATTGAAACAGAAAATCAACAACTCGCTTTAATCTCATTCGTTATCGAGTCTTTTGTTGTCGGTACGTACACTCTATAGCGACAAATAGTGCTAATCCGCGTTCAAGGTTATTTCCCACACTCTACGCCTAGTCGAGGTTTCAGTATTTTTCCCTTTTGTGTTTCTGTTTCTGAGTACCGTTACCCGGTCAGCGACAAGTGAAGCAGTGTTCTTCAAGTAAGTCGTCTGGATACCGTTACACAAGTTAAGTACTAGTTTACGTTTAATAACGTGCACTGGGCAATAGGCCCGTGCAAAAATGACTTCCCCTGACGGCGGTTCATTTCAAGGTGAGATGGACGTCGAAACAAAATCGGCTCCACGGCTCAAAGCATATCCGAGCTCGGCCACCGGGCAATTTGTGATCTTATTTCGGACCAAAGAAAAAATTGTTTGAATCTGTTGCAGATTTCTCGGGTTCTGGCGGATCCGTATTCGGCCGTGACAGAGATATCGAAAATTCGCCCTGATAAGTTTCGGGTGGTTGTTAACAGTTTGACTCAGGCAAATGATTTACGAAGGAGTACAGGGAGTATATTCCAGCTAACAGGGTTGAAGTCAGTGGGGTCGTTTCCGACTCGAATCTGAATTGCGAGGACCTGCTAAAATATGGCTGTTTCAAAGACCCCATACTTAAGCCAGTGAAGATCCTGGAGTGCAAACGTTTGCATTCAGCATCAGTCGCAGCTGACGGGAAGAAAATATATGTCAACTCAGACTCTTATCGGGTGACCTTCGCCGGTTCTGCTCTACCCAACTACCTTCCCTATTTTTTTACAATGGAGAAGACCTTCACGTCCTAGCCCAGTACACGTGCTATAGGTAGGGTCCAAGCTACCGCACGGGGTGCACTGGGGGCGTGTCGGGCTCGAATGGTGACGCTGCCATTAATACCAACTAAACTCCATTGGGCTCCGTCATCGTTCCTCCCAGGAACTACCTCTCGGTATTACTTCTGGGGGGATGGCTGTACTTAATGTACTCATTCACTCTCACTCACGCGTTCATACGTCCTGTATGAGGCTTACTTGGGTGCTCTCTCTATCGCACCTTGATTCACTCTCAAACACTCCACATGAGGCTGACTTTAACTACCTCCTCTTTGACAAGGTTCGTCTACCTGTTCGCCTCTTTGTGCCGCAAGTCATGAACTGTACTAATTGCAAACAATTGGGACACACAGTCTTCCATTGTAGCAATAAAGCCCGCTGTGGGAAATTCGGTGGGAATCATACGGATGACACCTGTGGAAGAGATGTCGAAAAGTGTCTCTACTGTGGGGGAAACCCACATGATCTCCCTTCAGGTCCCGCGTACAAACAGCGCGAGGAGAATCTTAAGCGTTCCCTTCAGTGACGCTCTAAGCGATCTTTTGCAGAAATGCTTAAGATAGCTACGTCACCTGTCTCTACGAACATCTATACCAACTTGTCTACTGACGAAGGCGACTGTGATGAACCCCGCGAGGGAACATCTTCTGCTGTGCCTAGAAGCAGTAGAAAAAGGAAGAACATTTCCTCTCCCAAGCTTCGTCGTAAAGGCCAAAAGGTGTCTTTTCATGGCCTCCCCCCAAAAGAAACTACTCAAAGAAGTACTGGTGCAAAACCGAAGCAAGTCGCTCCCGGTCTCAGTAATCTGAGCTCAGAAAAGGAATGCCCAGCACTTCCAGGAACATCAAAAACCCCAAGTGTTCCCATATCTCAGCCAGAGAAAGAAAACAGCGCTGGCTTAATAAATTTCTCTGACATTGTGGACCGTATTCTTATAGCTTTAAATATTTCTGACCCCCTTAAAAGCATCTTGATAAGCTTTCTCCCTGCAGTAAAAACATTTTTGATGCAGTTCACTGCGAAATGGCCCCTCCTTTCAGCGATTGTATTCTTCGATGGCTAATTCATCGAACGAGGTCAAGGATTTAATCACTGTTCTACAGTGGAATTGCAGAAGCATTATCCCGAAAATCGATTCGTTTAAAATCTTACTAAATAATTTGAAATGCGATGCATTTGCCCTATGCGAGACATGGCTCACTTCAGAAATAACCCTACACTTCCACGATTTTAATATTATTCGCTTGGATCGAGAAGACTCTTACGGAGGAGTACTTTTGGGGATCAAAAAGTACTATTCTTTCAATCGAATCGACCTCCCCTCGACACCAGGCAGTGAAGTTGTCGCTTGCCAAACCAAAATTAAAGGAAAAGACCTTTGCATTGCTTCCACCTACATCCCCCCCTCGAGCCTCAGTTAGCCACCGACGACTTTGCGATATTGCGGAACTCCTCCCCGCACCGAGGCTAGTTTTAGGTGACTTCAACTCCCACGGTACGGCATGGGGTTGCCTTCATGACGATAATCGATCTACCCTACTCCATGAGCTTTGCGACAACTTCAATATGACTGTTTTAAATATGGGTGAAATGACACGGATTCCTGCCCCTCCAGCGCGTCCGAGCGCCTTAGACCTGTCCCTCTGCTCGACATCGCTGCGGTTAGATTGCATGTGGAAGGTAGTCTCTGATTCCCACGGCAGCGACCATCTGCCAATAGTAATTAATATTGCTAACGGTTCAGGGCCACCGAATACAATCAATGTTTCGTATGACCTCACACGAAATATTGATTAGGAGAGGTACGCGTCCTCGATATCCGAAAAAGTAGAATCGACACAAGAGCTTCCTCCGGAGAAAGAGTACGGGTTCCTGGCTAGCTTGATTCTCGATACCGCGATTCAAGCTCAGACTAAACGCGTACCAGATGCGAACTCACGCGGGCGTCCTCCCAATCCATGGTGGGACAAAAAGTGCTCAGACGTGTACGCGGAGAAGGCCGCCAAAAAACGTAGCTAATGGCGCCGGTTCGTCGACGGACTATCGAGAGAAACATCGATGAGCACTCTTTGGAGTACGGCCCGGCGCTTACGAAACCGAAACAGTACTAACGAGAGCGTGGAATATTCAAACCGTTGGATATTCGATTTTGCCAAGAAGGTTTGTCCGGATTCCGCCCCGGCACAGAAGATCTACCGCGCCGCGTCCCCTCACGATAACGCGAACGAAACACCGTTTTCGATGGTGGAGTTCTCACTTGCTCTCTTGTCATGTAACAATAAAGCCCCAGGGCCAGACAGAATCAAATTTAACTTGTTAAAGAATCTGCCAGACTCTGCCAAGAGACGCTTGTTGAATTTGTTTAATAAGTTTCTTGAAGGTAATATTGTCCCTCATGACTGGAGGCAAGTGAAGGTCATCGCCGTTCAAAAACCAGGAAAACCAGCCAGTCTTCACATTTAAATATCTCGGGGTCTGGTTCGACTCTAAAAGTACCTGGGGATGTCACATTAGGTATCTGAAACAGAAATGCCACCAAAGGATCCATTTTCTCCGGACAATAACTGGAACATGGTGGGGTGCCCACCCAGGAGACCTGATCAGGATGTACCAAACAACAATATTGTCGGTGATGGAGTACGGGAGTTTCTGTTTCCGCTCCGCTGCGAACATACATTTCATCAAACTAGAGCGAATCCAATATTGTTGTTTGCGTATTGCTTTGGGTTGTATGCACTCGACACATACGATGAGTTTGGAAGTGCTGGCGGGCGTTCTTCCGCTAAAAAATCGATTTTGGGAACTCTTATATCGATCGCTCATCCGATGCGACATTCTGAACCCGTTGGTGATTCAAAATTTCGAGAGGTTCGTCGAGCTTAATTCTTAAACCCGATTTATGTCCTTGTACTTCGACTACATGGCACAGAGCATTAATCCTTCTTCATATACTCCCAACCGTGTTCGTTTCCTAGATACTTCTGATTCTACTGTATTCTTCAACACATCCATGAAGGAAGAGATTCGTGGAATCCCGGATCATATACGCCTGCAAGTGATCCCTAATATATTTTATAATAAATTCTGAGAAGTCGACTGTGACAAAATGTTTTACACTGACGGATAAAATCTCGATGGGTCCACTGGCTTCGGTATCTTCAACAATACTATCACCGCTTCATTCAAGCTCAATGATCCTGCTTCAGTTTACGTCGCAGAACTTGTTGCTATTCAGTACACCCTTAGGATCACCGACACTCTGCCCACAGATCACTACTTCATCGTTCCGGACAGCCTCAGCTCTATTAAGGCTCTTCGTGCGGTGAAGCCTAAAAATCAATTCCCGTATTTTCTGAGGAAGATACGGTAGTCCTTGTGTACGTTATCTGAAAAATCTTATCAGATTACCTTTGTTTGGGTCCCCTCTCATTGCTCTATCCCGGGCAATGAAAAGGCCGACTCATTAGCAAAGGTGGGCGTATTAAATGGTGACATATACGAAAGACTAATCTGCTTCAACGAATTTTTTAGTATTTGTCATCAGAGGACACTCAACAGTTGGCAAACCTCGTGGAGCAATGGTGAACTTGAGAGATGACTACATTCGATTATCCTAAAGGTATCAACGAAGCCTTGGGATTTTATTCGTGTAATGTCCCGACTTATGTCCAATCACTACACCATGGAAGCGCATTTGCGGCGTATTGGGCTTGCGGAAAGTAGTCTGTGCGCTTGTGACGAGGGCTATCACGACATCGAGCAAGTTGTCTGGGTGTACGCCGGGTATTTGAACGCCAGGTCTCAGTTAAAGGATTCCCTTCGGGCCCGAGACCACCTAATGTCCCAGTCCGAGATATGCTGGCAAATCGTGATTTCCCTTATATGTTCCTTATTTATACTTTCATAAAAACGATAAGTATCCCAATCAGGCCCTCTCTCTTTTTTCTCGTTTTTAGAAGTTTCCTCCTGCCTTGTGGAACCGATCAGCTCCAGAGTGCCTATTTAACCGCCGTCGCCCTTACCACTACGCCTGCATAGAAGGAAACTGAAGCGAGAGCGACTCGAGGTCCGATGACTTTTGAAGGATATTTCGCGGGTCTGAAGAATACCATCCGCCAATCCGGTACTCGACGACCAATTTTTTCGCTGATCATCCGTTTAAGCGAAAAGCTCTTCTTTACCTGTCCTTGATACGCCTTCTCTCCTCTGTCCTTGACACAACTGCTGCTACACTGATGTGGAAATAAGCCACTCTCTGAATATCTTGACCAAGCATAAGTCTTCGTTAAAAAAAATCAAATTTGTATTCTGTATTCGTAGTTTTAAGATAGCTGTAATTTTTACTCTTTATTGAACTTCTTGTCCTCCATCTTGTAAATAGAATTGTATCCCTAGTTTTAAGATATCTGTGAAATTTCTCATAAATATTTGTTCCCCATTTTGTGTACTAAACAATATTGTTAGTTTTAAGATAACTGTAAATATTTCGTAAAATACTATTACTCCCCCTCTTGTATATCAAACTGAATCCCTTGTTTTAAAATTGTTGATAAAAAAAATCTTTTGGCCCTCTGTTGTATATTGAATCTTATTTCTAGTCTTAAGATAGCTGTAAACTTTCGTTTCTTTTGTAAAAAAAATATTTCAATATTGTAACCTCCTAGTTTTAAGATATCCAAAATGTAAAAACGAAAAAAAATTGGAATCGCCAAGCTAACGCATTTATGCCTATCAAATAAACAAAATGAATAAAAAAAAAATTTATCATAAAAGTCTGTTCTCTCGTTAGTGGATTCGTTTCAAACTTTCTCCGCCACGAATCGCACCCAACTATCTGACCGACATCTCAGCGCGTGACGCACTTTATCGATGTCCCTCGAATGTGTTGAACGTGTCTTATTCGTCAGGACCAAGATCGGAGAGACTCACTTGAGAAAGTGTATGGTGATGGGTTTTCAAATCACATTCAAGTGTCTCCATCCAGTACTGCACTGCATTTCGGTTGCAATCAAATAAACCAGGGAGCACGATTTGGTAGTAAAGTGAGTGACGTGATCCGGTCGGTTTGGCTCATCATTTGTCCTCTAGCATACATGCTGGTGCCTCAGTGGGGGAGTGGAAACTACAGTTGGAAATGATGACTTTTGAACTTTTGAATAAAATTGCCGAAATCTAATTTCTAGTTTAGTAATCTTGTTCAAAAGTACAGATTTGTCACAGTGATACAATCTAATACCCCTCTAGTAAAGGTCTGAACTAGGGTCAATGTTCTTTAATTTAGTTCCGCTCAGTGATGAATAACCGAAGACAGTCAGTGGCCATCGTAAAAGATCACTTTTCAAGCTGATAGAGCCTTCCACGGAAAAAAAATTGCTCAATAAAAAATGGCTCTTTCACGAAAAAAAAACTGTCCTTTCGCGGTGAAAAGTGACTGACAGCGTGTGCTCTCCTCAATTGATAAACTAATTAATTACTGATTAGAATGCAACATTTCCACTGAGAACTCCAAAATATCATTTCAAAATCGTGGACGTTTGTTGAGCGGTTATTTGGACGTCATCCAACAAACGTCCTTTATTGGACGATTTTTAAGCCAACCGTTCTTAGAAACAGGGTTGCCAAAATTAAATCTGTATTTTTGTCCTAAAAAATCTTTTCATCTGTATTTACTCTTTGAAAAATCTGTGTCGATATCTGTATCGATTCAGTTGAGTCCTTGAGAGAGCGAACCATTTCAAAAGTTGACATATGGATAGTTATTTAGAATTGACAGCTGCGATGATCACAAGTTGGTAGAGTTGTGAACATTTGTCGATATTTTAAAATTAGTTTTTTTTTTTTCATATTACATTAAGTATGACAGTCATAGCCTTGAAAAGTAAACATTCACATCATGAAATAACCCAAACAAATCTTAACACAACACGTTATCGTTTCCATATTTACCCCTTAATTTTGTATTGAAAAATATTGAAAACCTCCATTAGGTACAGAAAATGTTTCCACCTTTTCATTCTGCATCATGGGAAAAATTTTAACCATCGAGCTGTCAAATTTAACTATCGCTCTGTCAATTTTAACCATGCTTCAGAGTAGGGTTATTTTGCAAATAACTTTTGAAGTGCCAGATTTTAACTAAAAGTTAAAAATTTCACCAAATGGTTCACAGCCTAAGTCGACCAATGTAGCTGTCTAATTTTCGGACAAAAAATTGAGAATTCACAATGTCACAGAGCATTACAATTAACATTTCTGGAAGTAGACTTCAGCCAGACGTTTGCTGGGTGCTAACCTGAGTGCATTACAAACCTTTACCTTTCAGAATGAGCGACCACTCGCAAACGTGAAAATATATTTTAATTAGGCTGTGCACGCAGACGAAGTCGACATAAACAATGCTGCCATTAAACTGTGAAGCAATGTTTGTAAACACGGCTCACAGTAAAAGTCATTTTTAAGTCGATTTCATCGGCGTGCACAGCCAAATATAGAGGGCTAAGCTGAGAGAGACACAGAGGAAGTATTACTGAAACTAAAAAAAAAAATCTAAAATAGGTTTTGTAACATCACTTCTCAAAAATCTGTATATCTGCACATACACGCAAAAATCTGTATATCTGCACATACAGATTCTTAATCTGAAACTGGCTGAAAAATCTGTATAAATACAGATTATTCTGTATTTTTGGTAACCCTGCTTAGGAAGCGGTATAAAAGGGCCCATATTATTGGCTAGAATCAAAACTCGTTGAAATGTCAATTGACGATAGGTTCATCCAGAGTGTTCATTTGTGTTTACATTTTGCTAGCGTTGCCAATTTTATTTTGTTTCCACCACCCAATGTGGCTACGCCACATCGCTTTTGCGCGTGCTGTCCGACTTCGCTACTAGGGATAATCTCTATGTTTGAGTAAGCCGGGCAAACGAGTGGATCACAGGTTCGCTTGCTTCCGAAGGCGGGTCGGTGGCCAGCTTGCCCGGCGGATCCTCAGCGGCTTTGCGCCGCTTCGGTTCCTAGACCTCGGTTATGCGGCTAAGCCGCATCTAAATGCCCTTAAACATTCTAACTAGAATCGGTTGTGTCACCGGAGCCGAAATACGAATTAGAACCAGCCAGCATTCCGGCTGAGCTTAACTGGGAAGTTTAGTAAAATTTAATCTGGAAATAAAAATTTTCTGCAACGCTCCAGCACCCCGTTGAATTCTAACGATTTCACCACCTGGGCGCCAGGTTGACGATATGAAATGAACTTTGTTTACTTTCGACAAGTTTTGATTCGAGCCAACAACTTCCAGCCGTATAAAATACCACTCCCCTTCCTTTATTAGCTAGACATACAAAGAGTCGCCCGCTCGAAGCTTCTGTGGTTATCTTATGTATAACGTTAGGGATAAATGAACGCTAGGAACGCAGGTCGTAAAAACCAATACTTATGATATATTGGCAGAAATTTGAGCTCCAAGAGACAGTTATCTTGTAATCAACGGAAGTGGTTCCTCGCGTAAAAACGATATTGGCTGTCGCGATATTGTGGCTGTAATTTAGGACCAGCTTTGGTAATCGTAATTTGCTTATTCGAGAAAAACATAAACCATTATTATTATGGATTATAATAGCCACATTGACTGTGTCCACCGGCTGGATGTTGTTGGCTCGAATCAAAACTTGTCGAAAGTAAACAAAGTTCATTTCATAGTGTCAAACTTGCTCCCAGGTGGCGAAATTGTTAGAGTTCAACGGGGTGCTGGAGCGTTGTCAGAAAATTTTTATTTCTCAGATTACGTTTTAGGAAACTTTCCAGTTAAGCTCAGCCGGAATGTTGGCTGCTTCTAATTCGTATTCCGACTCCAGTGACAAAACCGATTCTAGTTAAAATCGGTTGTATAACTGGAGCCGGAATACGAATTAGAACCAACCAGAATTCCAGTTCATTTCCGGTTGAACTTTACTGGGTTCCGATAACCATCCGATACCCTTCAGGAACCTCTATTTAAGGGGTACCATTTCGATGCGGCTTAGCCGCATAACCGAGGCCTAGGAACCGAAGCGGCGCAAAACCGCTGAGGATCCACCTGGCGAGGTGGTCGCCGACCCGCCGTCGGAAGCAAGCGAAGCCACTCAAACATAGGGGCTATCCCTGTGGCGTAGTTTAGGACCACATTAGGGGCTGGATGTTGTTGGTTCGAATCAAAACTCGTCGAATGTAAACAAACTGTAGCGTCCAACTGACGCCCAGGTGGCGAAACTGTTAGGGTTCAACGGAGAATTGGAGTGTTACAAGAAATGTTTTCCCTAGATCATGTTTCAAGAAACTTTCGGTAACCATTCGATACCCCTCAGGAATATCTGTTTAAGGTGTGCCGGTGTCATGTGCCTTGGCCGCATAACTGAAGCCTACACCCAAAACTCGGCCGTAATACCTTTGCGGTATAAAGAAAAAAATGCTCTTAGAGCAAGACGTTTAATACTAAAACATTGCATTTATTTCCATCAAAACAGAAATTCATAATGCATTTTGCGTTGCGTGCAATTTCTTTTGAGTTGCGTGTAAGACGTCAAAACCCTACGAAAAAACTAGCCCTACATTCCACAAAACGTCGAATAAAGTGGATCAGCGTAGGACGTTTTTTGAACAAGCTTTTCTGCGAGGTAGTGCAAAGTTGATGCAAAAATGGAAATTAAATGCATTTTTTCTAATTTGATGTGATCTGCCCCTAGGCTCACACTCGGCTAGCTTCAAAGCACAGTCAGAAAAAACCGACTCGGAATAGTGGTGGGGTATTTCTGTCGGTGTTAAATTGAAATTTCTTTTCGATCACGGGCGTCAACGGTAAGGTAGCAACTTCACAAAACATGAACAGTCCTTCCCGTCATGTACGGGAAGCAAGATCTACGGTCCGGTTCCATTGTCTTGATCTAAGCACCAAGTCTGGGCCCGGTTCAGGTTCGGTCCTGGTGAGGGAAAAAGGGGATGGGCTAGATGCAAGAACCGGTCCGGATCCGGGAATTGGAAACTGGGCCAGCTCGCGGATCCGGAACAGTTCGCGGATCTGGAAATATACGTGAAACCCAGTCAACAAAGTGGTGATGCCTTACAGTGAAAATGGCGTCATGGACAACGACCAACTGCTTTGGGAGAGTAATCGCCGCTGGGAAATTCCGCTGGAGTAGGCTAGATCAACTGCTGAGGATTAGGCTAGTAGATCACGACAGAGCACCGGATACGGGTCGTCGAGCGCTAGCAAAACAGACGTCACGCTCCACCCACAATCACTGGACTTGCCACTGCATCTTACCGGTAGGTCCGAGAGAAATATAGCGGAAACAGAAGAAGAATCGGTGTCGGGAGAACTTCTTCCGCCGGGAAACTCTCCGTCGGCGTAAGCGTGTTGTGGGTCGTCGAGGCACCATCGAAACCGAACGCCTTGCTCCACCGGGATCACCGGTCTGACCTCGGAACCTGGCTGGTTGGCTAGTTGGTTTCGGGAGAGCTTTTCTCGCCGGGAAATTCTCCGTCGGAGTAAGCTAAGTCCATCGTCGGGGACTAGATAGAGTAGTTCGCGAACAAGTCGAGAGCTCAACGAGAAAGTGGTACCAAATGCCACAAGAAGTGAGCCAAAGGGCCTAAAGAAGTTGCGGTACCAAATGGCACTGGATAGAGAGCCAAATGGGTCAAGAAGTTGCGGTGTTGAATGGCACAAGGGAGCTGAAGGGCTCAGCAAATTAGACAATCAGGAGTTTGCCGCCTCATAAGCGAAGAGCGCTAGTTCAGTTAGCTTTCCTAAAGGGCGAACACGAAATTATTGCGACACCGAAAATGTCATGCCAATTTTCTTATAATGTTTAAAATCAAACCAAAATTTTAGAGTAGTTCTATACATATATTTACTTCAAAAATCGAAAGAAAAGTTAATCGATGGAGCCTTGAGTGTAAAATTGAACGCACTTTCGCTTGATGCCCTCCATCAAAGTCTTTACAGTGTCATCCGGTACCAGTTTCTCAGTTTTTTTTTTCCATTTTCTTAACATGTCCTTCTCGTCTTTGACTGTCTCCGGACAGTTTGGCGGATTCATGTCCTTTGGAACAAAATGGACAGAATTGGCCTCATACCACTCCAGGACACTTTTAGAATAGTGGCATGATGCTAAATCTGGCCAAAATAGCGGAGCTTCGTCGTGCTGCTGCAAGAACGGCAAAAGGCGCTTCTCGAGGCACTCAGATTTGTAGATCTCGCCATTTACTGTGCCCTTTGTCACGAAAGGCTCACTCCTCTGTCCGCAAGAGCAGAGGGCCTGCCAAATGAGATATTTGGAGGCGAACTTTGACATTTTCTTCTTCTTAAATTTGTCGTCCACATAGAACTTGCTCTTGCCGGTGAAAAACTCCAACCCCGGAGTTTGCTTAAAATCGGCTTTTATATACGTTTCGTCGTCCATCACACAGCAGCCATATTTTGTCAGCATCTTCTCGTAGAGCTTCCGTGCCCGAGTTTTAGCCGTCGATTGTTGCCGCTCATCGCGGTTTGGGAAGTTATGTACCTTGTATGTATGTAGTCCAGCTCTCTTCTTTGAATTCTGGACGTAGCTCTGCGACATGCCGATCTTTTTAGCCAAATCACGGCTTGAGACGCTTCACCTTTCCCTCCGTCTTTTTGTTCTCCGGTCCCGGTTTTCTTCCAGCTCCTTTGCCGTGGTCCAACGTCAACCGCTGCTGGAACCGCTTCAACACTCTGGAGACGGTTGAATGGTGAATGTTCAACATTTTTCCCAACTGCCGGTGTGACAGATCAGGAAATTCCAGGTGTTTGGAAAGAATTTGTTCTCTCGACTCGCGTTGGTTCACCTCCATTTTCGTTGAATCGAAAAACACGACTTCGAGTTGACAGCATGTAAACAATACACATCAATGAGAAAGTGTGCAAAATTTGGTTGATTTTTACCCAATGGTAAATAAGTTATGCCCTGTTGAATGTGTCGCAATAATTTCGTGTTCGTCCTTTACTGCCATACAGAATTCTTACGTTGCGTGGATGGTCGACAACTGGTGTGGCATTGCGCATCTCGAAACGAAAGGTTTATTGTATGCAAGCTTGTATGAAAAAATCGGCTCGAAATGGTTCCATAATGTTGCCCCTGGTCAGGGCCGCTGAGAGAAAATACGGGCCTGGGGGGTCCAACGTACGGGCCCCCACCACTGTGTATTGTCTGAGTACAAAAAAGTCAATGTTTGAAATCCATTGGAGTTAACTGATATTATGTATAGTATACTGAAATTTTATATTTATGTACCATTTTGTTGCTCTAGTTGTTTGTAGTGCCAATGAAGGAAAAAAAACGTTGAGTTTTTTTATAATTTGGGAGTTTTTAATACCTCTTCGACAGTTTTGGTGACTTTGAAAAGTGCCATTTTCGTAATAGTATTTATAAAAGTAAGGAAATGACAAGATTAAAAAAAGATAAAAAACAATAGGAAAACTAAATATTAAAAGAATGTACAAAAGAGCTAAAAACAACAAAATCAACCACATAAACAAATGTCAATTGTCAAAAATGTTTAATCGAGAAAAACCAAAACAAAACCTATGAAAAATTGATAAAGGAACACAGGAAACTAGAAAAACATATTGCAAAGATTAAAAAAGTCGAACATTATTGAACAGATGGTGAAAATAATGAATAATCGATAGAAAATAATGAAAAAAAATTAGAATCAATGAAAATGAAAAAAAAACTACTAAAAAGAATACAAACATTAATATAAAAAATGTATAAAACTGACAAACTCGATAAATCAAGAATAATAAAATTTGTTTAACATAAAAACAAGAAATATTTAAAGCAATAGAAAAAATAAATAAAACGTTAAGAATGAATAAAACTAAAGGAGTATATATAAAATAGCCATAGAGAAATTTAAAAAAATGGACGAACCAGAAAATTTTGGAAAACTGGAAAATTTAAATGATGAAAAGACGAAAAAGTAAAGAAAATTGGAAGTATTGAACAAAAACGGAGCAAACAGACAAAATAGAAAAAATAGTAGAAAAAACCATACTATAGAAACACAAAAATTATGATAATAACACGGAAAAATGAATAAAATGGATATTATGAATTTAGAATAGAAAAAGCTAGAAATGAAATTTGAAGTAAATTAAAACAACGAACTAAATGTAAAATTAAGAAAAAGTGTGCATAGTGTCCAGAAAAGATAAATCAAATGTTTATTCAGGAAAATAAAAAATCAATGTTAACGTATAGGAAAAAGGTCAACTGAAAAAGTATTTACAAAATAGGTTAAATGGAAAACATGAAGAAATAACAATAACGAATTAAATCGTAAGAAAAAGGTATAAAAAATAAAATTATATTAAATGAAAAATGGGAAAAAATAAAACTAAGATAAACAGAAAACTAAAAACTAGCAAATGAGGAAGAAAATAGGAGAAAGGTAATAAATTAAACAATAAGACAAATTGGAATAAATTTGAATAAGTAAAATTGCTTTTAGAAACGCAAAAAATATGAAATAAGGAAATAGAAAAAGGCTATGACAAGTATAAATGTAGAAAATAAACAAATTCTAAAAATTGGATGGGATGACAAAAGAAACAAATAAAAAAGCAGGGTATCAAAATATGAAACAATAAGAAAAAAAATAAAAAAAGCAGAATTTTCTCGAAAAATTGTGAATAAAATTAAATAACAGAGAAAAAACTATAAATTAAAGTAAGTGATAGTGATAGCAATAGAAAAAAAGCAAAAGTAAGGAACGTAAAAAGATGGATAAAACAAAAGTATGCAAACAGATAAAAAAGGCAGAATCTTACAATTGTAGAAATATACATACAATCCACAACTTGAAAAAATAGATCAATGAAATTTTAACAAAATAAAAAAAATCCACTTAGGAATAAAAAAATGGAAAAAATATGACAAACATGGATCAAATTTCAAATAAGGGTTTTGGTTGGATTTTACGCTATGCTGGCTTCGAAAACATTCATAATCCTATAAAAACATGAATTATTCTTTTATGTATAAACCTTAAAATATTTTACAAGAATGTTGTAACTGATTTCTATAAAATAGTTCAAAAATAAAAATAAAATCGTTACGTTCAGGAAGTGACGTTAAAAATCTCACGCTCACTCCTCCAAAACGAAAAGATTTTGTGTGTGGATTTAACTTGCAACATTAGTTAGCTAATCTTGCTAATTAGTTGGTTTAGTTTGGAAGCAGAGTTAAATCACAAAGAACAGACATCCATGATCGAACAAAAATATTTAAAAAACGTGTGTAAACATTTGAATTAATATACGAAAAACACTTGCGCCGCCACACCAACCTATCCCAACTATCCGTCAAATCGATTCCGGAACCGGTTCGAAATCCTGGATGGATTCAGCATAGAATCTAGCTCAAAGAAAACATCCGATTCCGACTCTATCGGTTGACGCATTTGAGCTGGAATTCATGCTGGAAGTACGAATCGGTTCCGGACTAGTTTGACTGGGTAGAGGAATAACCGCTGTCAATTCTGTCGCACTCAGCCACAAAAAAACATGACGACAGTAGCGCACCTGGTTTAGATATCCAAACTACCTTCGAAACCGTTAGAGATTTTACACAAGTTGAATGCTGAAGATGGACGTCTGTTCTCTGTGGTTAAATTTTCTCTTCGAAATCAATCAAACACAATTTAGTTGAACGTATGCTTCTTAGAATCATTGACAGCAGCAGGATTGTGTGCTGAGAAATCTTCTCTTCATGCTCCATGACATATAAAATTCAAAACAAAACTATTAACACTATACTTGTCACGAAAGGGGCTTGTTGTGTACGCAGTTTGCTGTTATAATGAAAATGTTGATAAAAGGCCGTATTTGAAAGACTTGTAAAACGTATTTATTTTTTTCCATCCCTAGCCTCTTTGCTAGGGGAAATTGGTAGTCGGAAATTGCCGAAAAAAGCTATATCATTTGAGTATGACCACTTTACAAAAATGTTTCGGTATCATCTCGTATCTGAATACGATTTTTTATAGATTTTGTATCAATGAACGGTAAACCAAATATATTAAATCTCAAATTAAAATTTTTGAATCAATTTCGACTTCTTTTGGTATATCAAGAGTTTTTGATGACTCATTTGACCAATTGAGCTCTCAAATAGAGGTAGGGTTACCGCCTCTAGTGGTACTTTGACCAGCAGAATTTTACTGAGCAGGGGATAGACTTCAAGAGACACATGGGTATGCGTTGCAATCAATTCGAATTTCGAATTAAAGTGATCACTCGACAGAATTATGGAGCGCTTCCATTACTTTTTATTGTATAAAACGTTTAAAACAAATAAATATGCACTGTTTTATTTCTTATGTAGCTCGTAGCACTAGGAGGAAAAATATCTTATTTTCTTCACATTCACCGTAGAGTGTATTGTTTTGGTAAAGCACTCCACCTTTCTGTGAAGTTCACATTTAGTTGTATGTTTTTGCATTTGTTAACAGTTTTGTTGATTTAGTTGGATGTAGTGATTCGCTTTTTCGGATATTCACAAAAAATCCAAAAGCACCAACCACTCTCGCTGTGAAGGATAACCCGAGCGAGCTTTGCTCTGCTCCTCAGTAAACAAACACGGGGTGTGAAATCACACTTCAGTTTCTTTCGAGAATCTTTGTGAGAAACATAGGGCCTGCAACCCGAGGATGATGTTTATGAGGACTGGGTGCTGGGCGATTCCTGGTAAAGAAAAGGGCAACGCAAAATTGCAAAATAATCCAATAGATTCTTCCGGGCGAATTCGGATTTACCTGAACGAAGACACGGAATTTGCCTTCAAAACCGGTGTGGCAACCCTAGGCAGGGTTTTTTTTTCTTTCAATAATTACTTTCGATACTAATCCAGCGCTTTCGAAGATTGGAAATTCAATAAATAAAAAAAAATCGATTTCAAATTGGCGAAATTTGAAGACAACCTCATGACTTCTAATCAAACCATTTAATTGTACAACCCTTACAAGTCTGATCATATTTTTGTTTCGATTATAGACTTTTCAACCTTAAGGTCATTCGCTTCTTCATTCAGGTTAGGAATTTTCCTATAACAAATCTCTATTCCTGTGTGCGGGGTTGGGATTCGAACCCAGGTGAGCTGCGTACATGACATTCAATGTACAAATTCCGCTATTCCCGCTCGAGTCTGATCTTGTTTCGATGCGAGATTTACGTTGGTATAAACATAGTGGATATCAAGTATGCAGTAGTTTAGATTTTTCGCCATTCTAGTTACCTCATACACAAGATATTGAATTTTTAATTGCATTCTCAAATAAATCTTTGTCGAAAAAGTATTTGTCAAAATTTCAGTTTCTGTTAAAAATCGGGGCCCCCTTCAAAACTCCGGGCCCGGGGGGAAACACCCCGCCCCCCCCCCCCCCCTCTCGGCGGCCCTGCCCCTGGTAGTTTCTCGAGGAGGGGTGCTGTAACCCTACTAAAGGAACAAACTACTAAGTAGTTGAATTATCGCGTGTGCTATGGACATAAAAAGCCCCTCCCCGCAGTAATGCCGTAGTGCCAGGAAGGAATCAGGATCCGTGTAAGAGTAATTGTTTTATGGGGTCGGGTGGCTGCCCAAACTAGTTCCCTGAGTTATTGGTTTTTGTAGATGTCTGCTCAGGGTGTTTTTGAACTTTTTTCTGTTCTCTATAATACCATATATACAAATCTTCCTTTCGAAAATGTTTCTTACTATACCACTGATTTTAGTAGAATCCGAAGTGCAGAAACTGGATAAAAATAGCCACTTTTCATTGTGCTGTTTCTAGTTGATTTTCTATTTATACGCTCCTATTTTTCGCCTTTCACACCGCTAACAACGAAAGCACTTTTCCAACAGCAAACTCATCGACACTGATCTACGGGGGCAGGGCGAAGAGCAATTAGCATCGTGACTTTGCATTCGGAAGTGTACACGTATCTAGGTATCGATAAATTTCACACGTTTCGCCCCGGCTGAGCGAGCAGCAATAAGTTACACCACGAAACTTCGCTCGCTCAATCCATGGAGCAATGAAAGCACGCCGAGCAGCGCACACGACGGTAAATTTGAGAAGGTGCCAACGATGTGCTGAAAATAAAAGGCTCACTGATTCCGGCTGCACACCACTCAGACCAACCGGCATATCCCGTACGGTATACCCGACCTACGAATCAACCAACCAACCTACCGACATGTTGCAAATGGGAGGCGAATTTATCGAGATTCAAATTTCCTCGCGCCTCGGTCTGTGAGCTGGAGTCGCAGTTGGCGGTGCTGCTGCTGGAAGCGTGAAGTGGTTTTATTTTCCAGATTTTCTGCTCGCATCGTGAGCCTCGCACAACAAACTGTGAGCGATGGGTGTTAATTTAATTGTGCTGCACCCCACCACCATCACCATGGTACCGTGTGCTGACGTCGCTGCCGCTTCCGCCTACTACGACGAGCAGCCGGCGACTGTGAATTGGATTTTAAATGGTTTTTTATGAGGTGTTCTGTTACGGGCAGGCCCATGCAGCAAATTTGCACCAACTGACTCCGGGCTCAACTGACTGATAAGGTCGGAAGGTACTTATTTTTATTGTGCACTACCTGTCGCGGGCAGGAGTCGAAAGTAGGTAAATTATAGGAAAATCGTTGCTTGGAACACTTCACGGGCACTTTAAAAAAACTCAGGGATAAAGCGAGAGAGAGAGAGACACGAGAAAAAAACGAGAATCTTCCTATTTGTGTTGAACCCCGAAACGGGTGGAACGTTTCGAGTGGTGTGCAAACCGTATCCGACCTGCGAGCGAATAATGCTTATCAAAATTCTATTGAAAGTCGTGCGCTGGAAAATTGAAAAGAGATCCAATCTGGGTTCGCGAAGTAAAAGCTTCCCTCGGCTCCGGATTGAAGTCGTATTCATCGATTCCACCACGGCACTGGTGTGAGGGGAATGCGAATGTGGGATCCGTTCGATGGAAGTTAGCATTGTCAACATAAACTTGCGGACTGATGATTGGGAGTAGATGTTTTCCCCATTTCGGAAGTAGATATTCCGCATCGCTGGTTTTATAGTATGGAAGTGCACGTCAAATACATTTTAACGATGTTGTTTTTTTACGTTCAAATCCGACGCTTCAAAATTGCACATTTATTCATGACAAATGGGAATATGTTGATCCCGCACGTGATTTTGATTTTGATATAAAAATGGTAGCGCTGTATAAATCTTAAATCTTGTTGAATGAAACAAAAGCACAGACACACCTAGTTACATTGGCCATATTGATATACTTACATTAAGAAATGCCGTGTAGTAGTCGCTCATGCACTTACAACTATCAGTCCCTAGATGTCATTACTAGTTCACTGATTTCCATCTCACTCGTTACTGTGCTATGCTCATGTACATCGTTTGTGGCAGTCTCTAGGGGATGCCGCTCGTTCGCTATATTCGCTTTGATGGAAACAGTGTCCTGACGGCAATTCGGCAGTATCTCTTTGCGCCGCCTGGGGCCCCCAGCTCTATTCTCCAAGGCTACACCAGCGCATTCATCCTTGCGGCACGATGCTCGCTGCCCTTCTGTTATTCCCTTATACGAGGGGCAAAACGGTAGGATGCCGTGGGTGGTCCGGCGACCTCGGGTATGGCGTAACTTCAAGTATGCTGGCGCCCCGGCTATTCGATACCAGTCGATACGTCTCACACCACTCATTTCATCCCCGGCGACGGAAGTACTCCCAAAATCGACTCTTAAACTGCTTTCCAGTCTCCCCCACGGAGGGTAGGGTGCCGAGATCTGTCAGTTGATTCCAGTGGAGCGTCTGGTTCTCTAGCGCCCGAAGACCCATACCCGGTGCTACGTCGCCCACCACTCAACTACTCCCCGGCAGCGGATCTAGTTTACTTCGACAGAGAGTTGCCCGATAAGTGAATTTCTTCCGAACACAATTTGTTGTCTAGACGGCGGCGCTACTTTGTTGATCCCTTCGCCACTTCCTTTGAAGCTTGGAGAATACCCGCGTCACTATTCTGTTAACAGCGGCCCAGGTGTGTTCGTAGGGGCACAGGGTAGGGGCGTAGGGCTCTTCGACTATCTTGCGAACCGCCATAACAGGCCCTTCGACCTCTGCTTTCTCCGCGTCGTCCCACTCTTGTTGCCGCTTAGCCAACGAGTCCGCACTGACCAGGCTCCTGGCATTTAATGTGTTTCTCCACAGTTAGTATTCCACATCCTTAGCCAGAGTGATGCAGATAAGGGTCATCTAAACAATGACGCATACCGCCTTCAATGATATCGTTCTGTACGCGCTCGTAACAAGAACTGTCATTAGACGTAACGTGCTTGTCAACTTCTTCCAGTTCCGCTTTCAGTTCAGCGCAATAGCCCAAACCCGTGCGATATACCTCAGTATTGAGGATGAAACATCCGCCAGGAGACGTCTCTTGTTGCATCGTGCTCCGGCATGATCCTTGCCATTGCATTAGTTGTTCTCGCTGCCTTCTCGCATACATAGTCGACATGGCTGTTAAAATTTAACCGATCATCGACCGTCACGCCCAGGTGATTCAGCGCACGCATCGATAAGACTGCGCACGCATCGATAAGGTCGGCAATGACTGGGCAGTGCGTAAGCCTCTTGTACCTGAAGGCATAAAATAGACCCCACTTGCGGCCCTTAGCTTCCTGCCCAGTAACTCCTAGCCCTGGCCTCCTCGTGGCGTCGACTGGGATACGAGTAACCTTAGTGAAGATCGGGTAACCAACCCCGGTGGGAACTTTGGTCGTATGCTGACAGGGAAGGGGGGTTACCCTTCTTCGGAAGGTGTAAACCTGTCCTGGTGTCCAGGTGGGACCTTAAGCAGTCCTGGCACGATGGCCCACCGGCGAGACAGGTGGTTGGCGTAGGCCCTATAAGCCGCCCCTTAAAAAACCCACCTAACGAACAATACAGAAGAGAATACGACCCAGAACAATCGGCAACGACCCAGGCGACGAATAAAGGATCACGATTGGAAACTCGGAACATGAAACTGCAGATCGCTCGGCTTCGCAGGATGTGACAGGGTAATCTACGACGAGCTACACCCCCGCAACTTCGATATCGTGGCGCTGCAGGAACTTTGCTAGACGGGACAGAAGGTGTGGAAAAGCGGGCATCGAGCGGCTACCTTCTACCAGAGCTGTGGTACAACCAACGAGCTGGGAACCGGCTTCATAGTGCTGGGCAAGATGCGCCAACGTGTGATCGGGTGGCAGCCGATCAACGCAAGGATGTGCAAGTTGAGGATCAAAGGCCGTTTCTTCAACTACAGCATCATCAACGTGCACTGCCCACACGAAGGGAGACCCGACGACGAGAAAGAAGCGTTCTACATGCAGCTAGAGCAGACATACGACGGTTACCCTCTGCGAGACGTGAAAATTGTCATCGGCGACATGAACGCACAGGTAGGAAGGGAGGCAATGTACAGACCGGTGATCGGGCCTAACAGCCTGCATTCCGTATCAAATGACAACGGCCAACGATGTGTGAACTTCGCAGCCTCCCGTGGAATGGTAATCCGAAGCACCTTCTCCCCTCGCAAAGATATCCACAAAGTCACCTGGAGATCACCGGACCAAGTAACAAAAAATCAAATCGACCACGTTCTAATCGACGGTAGATTCTTCTCGGACATCACAAACGTCCGCACTTATCGCAGTGCGAATATAGATTCGGACCACCACCTGGTTGCAGTATGCTTGCGCTCAAAACTTTCGACAGTGCATAGCTCTCGTCGAAGCCGAACGCCGTGGCTAAACATCGAGCGGCTACAAGATGGCAGAGTGGCTCAAGAATACGCGCAGCAGTTGGAAGTGGCACTACCAACGGAATAGCAGCTAGGCGCAGTTGCCCTTGAAGATGGCTGGAGAGATATCCGATCCGCCATAGGTAGCACCGCAGCCACTGCACTAGGTACGGTGGGCCTGGACCGAAGAAGCGACTGGTACGACGGCGAATGCGAGCAGTTAGTCGAAGAGAAGAATGCAGCATGGGCGAGAATGCTGCAACACCTCACGAGGGCGAACGAGGCGCGATATAAACAGGCACGGAACAGGCAGAACTCGGTTTTCCGGACCAAAAAGCGCCAGCAGGAAGACCGAGATCGCGAAGCGATGGAGCAGCTGTACCGCGCTAAAGACACACGGAAATTCTACGAGAAGTTGAACCGCTCGCGCAGGGGCCACGTACCACAGGCCGACATGTGCAGAGATACAAACGGGAATCTTCTCACGGACCAGTGTGAGGTGATCCAGAGGTGGCGGCAGCACTACGAAGAACACCTGAACGGCGATGCAGCAGACGACAAGAATGGCACGGTAACGCACCTGGGAGCACGCGCGGAAGACATTACACTACCGGTTTCGGATCTCCAAAAAATCCAGGAGGAGATTAGCCGGCTCAAAAATAATAAAGCCGCTGGGGTTGACCAAATACCAAGCGAGCTACTAAAACACGGTGGCGAGCCACTGGCTAAAGCACTGCACTGGGTGATTACCATGATTTGGGAGGAGGAGATTTTACCGGAGGAGTGGATGGAAGGTGTCGTGTGTCCTATCTACAAAAAGGGCGACAAGCTGGATTGCTGTAATTACCGAGCAATCACCCTGCTGAACGCCGCCTACAAGGTACTCTCCCAAATACTATGCCGTCGACTATCACCAATTGCAAGAGAGTTCGTGGGGCAGTACCAGGCGGGTTTCATGAGCGAACGATCTACCACGGACCAGGTGTTCGCTCTTCGTGAAGTACTGCAGAAATGCCGCGAGTACAATGTGCCCACACATCATTTGTTCATCGACTTCAAAGCCGCATACGACACTATCGATCGAGATCAGCTATGGCAGATTATGCACGAGTACGGATTCCCGGACAAACAGACGCGATTAGTGAAGGCGACGATGGATCGGGTGATGTGCGTAGTACGTGTCTCAGGGACGCTCTCGAGTCCCTTCGAATCACGCAGAGGGTTACGGCAAGGTGATGGTCTCTCGTGTCTGTTATTCAACATCGCGCTGGAAGGTGTAATAAGAAGAGCAGGGATCGACACGAGTGGTACGATTTTCACAAAGTCCTTTCAGCTACTTGGCTTCGCCGATGACGTTGATATTATTACACGAAACTTTGAGAAGATGGAGGAAGCCTACATCAGACTGAAAAGAGAAGCCAAGCGCGTCGGACTTGCCATCAACACGTCGAAGACAAAGTACATGATAGGAAGAGGTTCACGAGAAGAGAATGAGAACCGCCCGCTGCGAGTTTGCATCGGTGGCGACGAAATCGAGGTGGTTGAAGAGTTCGTGTACTTGGGCTCACTGGTGACCGCCGACAATGATACCAGCAGAGAGATTCGTAGACGCATCGTGGCAGGAAATCGTGCTTACTTTGGCCTCCGCAAGACACTTCGGTCGAACAGAGTTCGCCGTCGTACGAAGTTGACCATCTACAAGACGCTGATTAGACCGGTAGTTCTCTACGGGCACGAGACCTGGACCATGCTCGTGGAGGACCAACGCGCACTTGGTGTCTTCGAACGGAAAGTGCTGCGTACCATCTACGGTGGAGTGCAGATGGAAGACGGCACATGGAGACGGCGAATGAACCATGAGTTGCATCAGCTGTTGGGGGAGCCGCCCATCTGTCATACCGCGAAAATCGGACGACTACGGTGGGCCGGGCACGTAGCCAGAATGTCGGACAATAGCCCGGTGAAAACAGTTCTCAATTGCAATCCGACCGGTACAAGAAGACGTGGCGCGCAGAGAGCACGATGGATCGACCAGGTGGAAGACGATTTGCGGACACTTCGTAGACTGCGTGGCTGGCGACGCGCGGCCATGGACCGAGTGGAATGGAGGAATCTTTTGTATACGGCACAGGCCACTTCGGCCTTAATCTGTTAATAAATAAATAAATCGATAAGACTGGTATTTCCCGACGTTGATCACGACACGCTGGATTTTTTGCGGTTGCTGACCAGCACTAACTCCGGCTTGTGATAATCCAGCTGCAACTTGACTTGAGCCATCCAGGTTTCAAGGATGCCTATCGTCTCGGCCATCCACAACTCCACTTTTCATAACCTTACACAGGTAATCCGTAACCCGGATTATCCGTGCAGCGCTACGGCTATAGCCTTCCAGCTAATGGCTAATGTTGTTGAACGCGTACTTCGCGGCCATCGTTGCCACGGCGCAGTAGCTTCTCTTTTGCTTTCGTCGAGCACGTAATGACTGTTCAGATTGTATCCACCATCCCTTCCAGTATTCCAACTGCCTTTGCGATAACCCGCTCTCGCTTTCAGCTTAGTTCGTCAGCCTGTCGAAGATGAAGTTTACCAAGAGTATCCAGTAGGCATGTAAACTGATACGATGCTGGATCTTCTAGTGGTTTCTGGTTTTAGCAGCAACGCCAGATGGATCTCCCATCTATCCGTCCATGCATTTATGTAGCACAGTCCTGAACATGTACCAGGTTGGCGTTTACCGTTCGCTTCGGGAAGAAACCCTCCACGATAGTCTACAGTTTGTTTGTTTGAACACGATACGGCAAGAGTTACTCCCAGGGGTTAGTGTCTACTTCTGCACACAGCTCCTTGTAGCAGCTGGATTTGCTCAACACTATCTCCTAGCCGCCTTACACTCCTCTCTGACTGCCTCAGATCTTGCTCTCTGAATACGTCTTCTGGCTTTCAGGCTGGCAGCACGGAGGGTGTCGAGCCTTTTTCTTCACCAATACGCCGGACACCGGTAGTTCCTCTGCTCAATTTCCCCGGCATTGTTACGTGACACGCACTCGCAAATGTTTCCGACAGCTGCTCGGAATTCGAAAAAGGTCCTTATCGAATTCATTTATTTTCCACTTCCGCTCGCCAGGCCTCACTCGCTGCGTTTCCGCCGACCAATGGTGTAGTGGGTCGCCTGGTGGTCGCTATATGAGTACTGCTTTCTAGCACGTCAATTCATGTTATCCATCAGCGATGCATTGCAAAATTTTATGTTGATGACATGTTTCCAGCCGGAATGTTCTAGCGGAACTTTCATTGCACAGCCTTACATCTAGCTTCACCAGGGCTTCCAACTGACGAGTCGGTTGTACTGCTTTGGGCACCACGTAGGTGTGCATAACAGCTACTTACGAAAGTACCATTGCTCTTAGCTATCACGAAGCCTTTGTGCATGCTATCCACCACCTCTTGGACAGGAAAACCACCCATCACTTGGATTGCCACCATCCCTGCACTATCCACCACCCAGTTACCGTTATCGAGAGGAATACTGAGATTAAGCTGAATTCTCTACATCATCATTCACCTTTTTGTACTCTGGGCATAAAAAGTGGTCCTTTCCGCCCTCCTTTGTGCAGAGCAAGCTTTGTGCAGCCTCTAGCAATGTTTCCCTTCTCCCCACATTTGCTGCACACATCAAATCTGTCCAGATCTCTAGAGTTTCGTACCTGATGGCCGAACCTCAGGCACCTGAGTTTTTGTGGATCAGCGTCCCGTAATGAGCAAAACGACCATCCGACTTTGATCTTACCGGTTGACTTAAGCTGGTTGACTACAAGTGTTTCTCAGCTTTCTGTGTGTTACTATACACCTTCCTCAACCTGATTGACATCTGCTCTTTCTCCAGGTTACATTGCTCTGTTAGCGCGCGCGTTTCTTCAACTTGGTATCCTCTCTCACCCTTTTGAGAATCGTAGCATACGTCACACCGTAGTTTGCTTTGACATGACCCTAAACATCATCTGGCGCGGCCGAAGCGCTTCTTTATTCGTTCGTTTCCTTCTTTTCATCGTTTTCGTCCTGTTTTTTCTCCTGTCTCCTGTCTCTTCTGCAGTTCCCCATCCATTCTTCATTTGTCGGCTGTTTCGCTGTCTTCGACCTACCTTTCTGGGCTTCTTCGGTTCTTCTTATTCACTTGGCGTGTCCCTTACTCTTTTCACGGAAAGGATATACCGACTACCCTGCAGCGTTTCATTGGAGCCGGAATACGAATTAGAAGCAGCCAGCATTCCGGCTGAGCTTAACCGAGAAGTTTCCTAAAATTTAACCTGGAAAATAAAAATTTTCTGGCAACGCTCCAGCACCCCGTTGAACTCTAACGATTTCGCCACCTGGGCGCCAGTTTGACGATACGGAATGAACTTTGTTTACACTCGACAAGCTTTGATTCGAGCCAACAACATCCAGCCGCACGAGACCTGTCAATGGCCTTCGTTCCAGAAGGATCCGAAGCGATTTTCGTCGGATTGAGTCAAGAAGATGACTTTATTTGTAACAAAATAACCGAAATTTGTCTAAATACAAACGAGGAACACTTTAGTTTGCATCAAATTAGAAAAAGTGTGCATTGTTTTCTATTGTTTACTGCTACTGCGGTTTGTTGATGACATTTCAAGCGATTTTGACGTTGTCAAACAGACCCCTACTGATCGGTGGAAAAACGATGTTACCTATTGTCAAACTCACCCCAGTCGAAAAGGGCAAGTTGCTGGCTAACGGGGGGCTATTTGTCAACTCGGATGCGCTAATTTCCCTTCAATTTGCCAGCAAATTACTGGCAATTAGGGGGCTATTTCAAATGCAACATTTGGGCGATTTGCCGCCGTCATTTTTTAGCCGCTCTACCCGCCCTTAAATCGTCCCTAAATCGCCCAGGGAACACGCCATTTAATCGCCCTTGATTGCCTAATATAAAAAAATACAAATAATACTTGTTTTCGGATTCATTATCTACTCACATAAACTTATCGGTCTAGGTAATCACCACCAAACAATCTGACTTTTAGGTCAGAGATCTTGTTCCACTACATTTACACACGATTCCACTATTTCCCACATTCGTTGGCTAAATGAAGTGCACTAGACAAACAAAATACAAGCGAGAACACTCCAATTGTTTAATAAAAAACTATTTTAAGCCTAAGCCAAACATGAACCGCCATGTTTGAAAAACGCAAAAACAACCAAGTCCTTTTCAGCCGGCAGAAAATTTGACTAAGTATTGAAATCGCCTTTAAATCGCATTCGCGAATTGCATTTGTTCCTAGGGGCAATTAGCACAGGCGAGTTGAGTTAAACGTCAAACTGTTTAAATCGCCTGACCATGTTCGTCCGCATTTTTGACCGGGTCTGTATGTAGAGATAGGGATGCCAGTTGCCTGGATTGAGTACTTTTGACAGGTCTCGTGCTCGATTGGAACGAATCTTACAGAAAAATAATAAGATAAAGATAGAGATGGCGAGTCTTTATCCAGAGGGATTCAGCGTCGTTCATTCAAATGATAGAGCTAAGATTTCTGGTATCACTCTGATTTTAAGGAACAAAGCAAAGTTATTGATACTAATTTTTTTTTTGGCATTTCAACGTTTGAAGGTCGTGTAAGTAATGGGGTTTTTCATTGAAAAACCCCGGGGCAGTGCATTGCACTGGTGTTGCATTTTCTAGCAGAAGAGCAAGCCACTAGACGTGTTTCATTCCCACTTCTGCTAGAAAGTGCAAAACCAGTGCAATCTACTGCCACCGTGTTTTTCAATGAAAAACGACATAAGTAGCGGTCAAAATATGCTCAATGTCCAACCTGTACAACTTACTAACAAAAATAGTAAAAAGTGTACTCGAAATTGCTTTGCGCGAAACATTGGAAGCCAAGAACGCCGTAACTGTCAAACGCGTTATTTACAACTTGGTATCATTCTTCAGAATGCGTCATACATACCTTGAATCCGAAGACGATTTTCGTTTAATCCGAAACAATTTACTGCTTGACAACACATTGTTTGAAATTTATATTTTCTCGGCACTGACAATCCGTGAACGTATTAATTTACGGCAGCCACTAAACGAGAGCGAATCAGAAACCACCATCACCATGAACAACTACGGAAGAATTTTCACAAATATTTATTTTTCTTCGCCAGCGGCAGCACAGATCAATGACACTCTTCTTGGCAGGTTAGGTCAGTTCAGTGGTGCCGGACTGCTCTTGTGAAATGTAAGCAAAAGATCGGACTACTGTTTATCACAAAACTCGTTCAGTTCGTCAACAGGAATGTTTTCTATTATTGCGCACTTCCCACCAACCTGGACTCCGCACTTTCAAAGTGCGAGTTATCAAACTGCTACTGAAAACAGCGAGCTGTCAAAAGTGCGCAGTGCTGTGAGAATCTAGTTTTTAGTGCCACAAACAATATTTTTCGCCCACTTCGGTGCCCTGGTATTTAGAAGCTTGCGTTGATTCATCCATCGAGTTGGCTGGGTATAATAATTGTTTGTTTTTTCGTTGTTCTTTGTTTTCACCATAAAACAAATGCTCGGTTTAATTAGCGGGAGTAGAAATGAGCATAATATCATAACAAAGGCTATATTCCAATTAATGAATTTCGAGAAAAGGTAGGCCCAACCTTAAAGAATCTGTAAATTTTATGTCAAGTTGGTATCTGCGAATGTTTTCATAGTTACGCTTATTTCTAATTTTATATTAGGTCAACCTATTACTCAGTTGGAATTTTTAATATTAATTACCTGACTGATCGCAAAAAAATCATAAACTAGTTCTAATGAGACGGTGGCGATGGTTGAGTGGTGAGCGTGACCCGCCACTCACCCCAGTTGGTCTGGGTTCAATCGCAGCCGAGGTCGTTGAGATTTTTCTGAGGTGAACAAAATTTGTGAGTACGCCTTCCTTCGGAAGGGAAGTAAAGTTGACAGGTCGATATCTAGTCCAGATAGTCGGTCGACGTCGGTGTTTAGCCTCGTAGCGGAAATAACCCTACGAAAATAAATAGAACATGCATGAACTAGAAGAGATTTTTTCTAACTGATGACATGACATCGTTTCATAGCTCCAACGCGATCATCCTCCTGGTAGCAAAACTTTTCACCGTCGAATGGTTAAGATCGTTACCTCGGTCGGCTCAAATGTAGGATAGTTTTGTTTCTCGCACGAACAACAAACCCATTGTCAACGGAATGGTTTAGAGATCGTCCCATCATGTTGCGGGCACCTAATATTTTGCACTGCAAGATGTTCTCGGATATGTCCGTTTTCGCTCCCCAATTCATCATCCCGTAAATTAGAGTCCAGTAATTAGTTTCTAAAGAATTCATCTAAATTCTAATGAGGTTTCGCTCATCGCGTTACAGGTTGATGAATTTTGTTTTTGTGTGTTCCCCCAAGTCGCGTCGTCGTCCTCACCGCCACCTCCACTCACACCGCTCATTCCGATGAGGGTCGTGACTTTGCGTATGTACCTACCTTGCGGCGGACCCTTTCCGACCCGGCCGATGATGGATGATTGTTGCGCTTTTGAGCGGTACACGGATAGTCGGGGGCTTTTTTTTAATTAGCTCAAGAGAGGACAGGACTGTGATGAGTTTGGGAACTTTTTGGGAGGTTGAGAAAGTACTGTCATAATATTTTGTATATTCATCACTCATGTGATGCTCTGGTGAATAAGTGAATTTGGAAATACCGGAGTTTATGAGACTATTTGGTCGTGGAATTTCAACTTATTAGGATAACAGAGGAATTTAGGCCCATTTTATAAAATAATTTCTATTTTTTTTAAGAAATAGTAGGACTGCAAATCCTGGTAGATAAATGAATCCAAAACAAACCTACGCTTCCTCCAATTAACAAATTTTCTATTGCGATTAGAGCTATGTTCACCTGTTAAAACATGTTAAGATATATGTAAGGAACAACCTTTGATGATACCTATCAAATCAGAGTGTATGTGATTTTCATATGGAAACATAGCATAGATTTTTGATTGGAAACACCTCTAAATCATGTCCAAATGAGGCCATTTTTGGCGAATGTTCTTAAATTCACGCCTAGAACAAAAATTTGAGCTGACCCATGTATATTTCAAAACTTTTTCAAAATGTGGAAAGGTCTAATATATATATATATATATATATATATATATATATATATATATATATATATATATATATATATATATATATATATATATATATATATATATATATATATATATATATATATATATATATATATATATATATATATATATATATATATATATATATATATATATATATATATATATATATATATATATATATATATATATATATATATATATATATATATATATATATATATATATATATATATATATATATATATATATATATATACAGGGTGTTTGGTTCATGGTTAAGAATCTCTCGGGGGGTGATAGACTGCCATATTTGGAAAAAAAAATTGTTCTATACATACCATCAAATCTCAACCGTTACAGAGTTATTGAACTTTTTGTGTAAAAAACTTATTTGTCTTAAAATACCTCTAACTTTAAAAGTATACTTTGTATTTTAAATGTTTTAGTTACATTCGAAAGGTGAGAAAATTTTGCATTGAGTGATGCTCTCACATGTTTCAGCTAATGAGTTTAAGTAGCATTTACAAAGTAATTTATTGAAAATTAAACAATTTTAAACGATTTTTCGTTCATTTCTTGAAAATCCCAATAGTTAACCTCATCATTTTAATAATTCAGATTGTTAGTCTTGATGAGCTGCTTAATTCGTTCTTTGACATGATACACTTACCTTTTCTTATTTTCATGATTTTGGGTTATTCAACTTGGATATTTTTATCTCATTTTCACTAGTACCAGCTCTAATTGAAAAATTATGGCACTTATTGTACTTTTTTTCTTTTTATTCGAAAGCCAGGAAAATTTTACAGTGAAAAATGTATTAATACCTTTCAGTTAAGTTAATTTAGTATTGTTTTAAAAGTAAATTAGTTTAAAGTTAGTGCTATTATTAGCATTTTCGTTAATTTTCTTAAAATAGTAAATAATAAACATCACCATTATTATCATAGAAATAATGCATCTCAGCAAGTTCTACAGTTCTTTCTTTGACTCCATTCAATTATCTCTTTTGGTTTCGACGCAAAATCGTTTTTATCACATCGTTTCATATGCAAAAATATCGATTTCGAACCCACTACATTTGTGGCGTGCTCTTGCTGCGTTAACTATTAAATAGCAGCAAAATGAAAAGAGATATAGACAAAATGTCAAATAAAAAGTTATAGAGAACATTAAGGGGCATCAAATGAACAATAGTAACGATAAATTTTGTTGATAAATAATTAGAATAATTAAAAAACTCTCCAAAAAACACAAATTTTGAGTTATTTCTTTAGTAAAAAATAATTTAGTACACTTAACTAAAAGATATTTGTACATACACTGATAGGACATTTTCTCAGCTTTCCAATGAAATCTTGTAAATAACGATATAAAGCATATTTTTTAGATTAGAGTCTTTTAAGCACTTGCAAGTCGGTTACAGGAAAAGTATAGTAATGAAATTACAAAGAAATGAGAAGAGATAGAAATATGACGTCCAAGAACAAATTATGAATCGTCCTAATACCCAACTTTTGGATAATGGATATTGCTATAATCATACTTCATTATTTCGAGAAAATTGGCAAAAACCTCCTCAAAAACACTAACTTTTAACTACTTTACAGCTAAAAAGTAATTAAAACTAATTACTTAAAAGATATGAGAACACTATTCAATAGGAAATTTTCTCACCTTTCGAATTGAACTGAAATATTTAAAATACAAAATATACTTTTAAAGTTAGAGGTATTTTAAGACAAATAAGTTTTTTACACAAAAAGTTCAATAACTCTGTAATGGTTGAGATTTGATGGTATGTGTAGAACAATTTTTTTCTCCAAATATAGCAGTCTATCACCCCCCGAGAGATTCTTAACCATGAACCAAACACCCTGTATATATATATATATATATATATATATATATATATATATATATATATATATATATATATATATATATATATATATATATATATATATATATATATATATATATATATATATATATATATATATATATATATATATGTAACTTTTTAACGGAAAAAGATATAGATTGGAAGTTAATTTACGCACGTCGCAGAGGATTTTTTACGTACAGAACAATTAAGGTGAGGATTTTTTTGTAAGAACTTCCGGTTTTGATGGTAACAGCCTGCAGCCTCTTGTAATAAACTAAAATCAAAAGCCATTATGATTTCTCCAAAAAAAAATCATAAATTTCCAAGTCGACCGACGAAATCCAGTTTTAAACTGCCAACTAATCGATCGATTTGATTGGTTTAAATAGACCGATTTCAACAGATTTTGTGGGTCATATCTAATCCGTTGTCGCGTCGGCAGACGTCCATGTCAAACCCCCATACGAGTCGGTGCAACAATCGACCGATTAATTGGTGGCATAGCCGGACGATTGTGCCGACGCAAGCCGATTTTGTCGGTGGGAAAATCGGGAGGATTTTCTAAGGGGTTGTTTAAAATAATGAAATTTTGTACGACTTATACCTAAATGGAATGAATTTTGATTTAGAAAATTCTCGACAAACATATGATTACGGCCTAAAAACCAACTGTCAAAATCCACTTTGAATGGAAATTCCGGACAAACTGTTACACGCCAATCACAGAGAAAAGTTTTCTCTTTCGTAAACTGTTGTGAACTGTGTTCGACTGGTAACGGTTTGTCTGAAATTTCCATTCAAAGTGGATTTTGACAGTTGGCTTTTAGGCCGTAATCATATGTTTGTCGAGAATTGATTTTTTGTTATTATACTAAACAAATTATTTAGAAAAGCAGAAGAAGTTTTGTGGACGACTGAACTCCAAAAGTGAACGCTTCATCGCAAGTGATTGTCACGTTTAACAAAACTCACTCGATATTGGCAACTTTATTTTAAATATAAATGACAAGCTTTTGAATGGTACATAGTTTGAATTTCTTATCAGGTCTGTGCATTATGCGATCTTAGTATGAATACTAGGCATCACATTCAAGCGTCCTAGGCATTTTTTTTTCAATTTACTGAGAACGATATAGCCGAGATGACAAATTTTGTTTTTGCGTCATTGCCACGCAATATTATTTTCATTGGCACTTAATTTCATTTTCATGCGAGGAATTCGTTCCATATTCAAACACTATTACGACTAAAATGTTGCGACTGGTTGAATCTATAAGTCCAACAATTTCGATTTCATGTCTTCAGTGTATGACTGTATCTTGGTCTGTTTTTTTTTTCGTTTTGGAATAAAATGAGAGATGACCCTCTCAATTCGGTTCTTTACGTCTTCTTTACCCTCACAACGTTCAACGTTAGATGCAACAATTTTAATTGCAATCGTTTTCCAAATTTTGGTAAAACAAACCTGTAATCAAAAGGCGTTACAGCTTTCCTCAAGAAGTCATACACTGATAAAATCAAGTACCCATTAATGCGTAGAAAACTACTCATTTTCAATAAAAGTGGAATAACCCATTAAATGGGTAAAGCGTTTGTACCCATAAATGAGTACAGACCTTGTACGTCAACCTTGGTATGTTTCACCCATTATTTTTCGCAGAACTGTTACAACAAAATGCGTAAAAAATACCCATTCATGAAATTCGCGCCAGTATGAAAAATACTGTCAATAGAATTATTTCTGAATAAAAAAAAACATGAAATAACATTCATTTCACATTATTGTTTCTTTATAAAAGTAGAAATCCTATTCTAAAACTACTTAACAAAATAAAACCGCCAACTGGATATATTTTTGATGGCTGGATCTTTTGGCTACTCTAAAAATGCCGAACTGGCGCATATTTTCAACATCATCAGTAGTCTAAACAGACGTTGTTTTTGGAGCATTGCCGAAATGTTCCGTTTCCGCCACGGGTTAATTCGCTTGAAATAATGCTTAAGGATTTTTCACCCATTATCAAGATCAATATACCCATTGAAATTACCTCATCGAGTAGTTGTGAAATGGATAAAAAGTACTCATTGTTAGAAACAAAAAAATACCCATTATTTTGACAGCTCGAATAACTTCCGAAAATGGGCAATTTGAATACATAAAATGGGTAAAGTTTTTTTACCGTGTACATCTCTTCCGATCTTGATGATGATTGTAAAAAAAACGTGAGCTAATTAAAAACGAACCAATTACTCAGCATATTATTGTCAACAAATTTGAATTGACTTAGATAGTGTAACTGCAAGCATCATTGGAAATCCAGCATTTAGAAGGAACTAGACAGTACAGGGGTGCCAACCTACCAGATTTATCTGGATTCATCCAGATTTTTAAATGTCATCCAGACATACAGATTTATGTTTGTCTGATCCAGAATTTTATAATTTGTCCAGATTTATCAAGACAATTTCGAAAATAAAATGAGTTACAAGAATGCATAGTTGATTTTTGAACTGCTTTTGACATGCGATTTCTAAAACAAAACTTTTTAGAAATACTGGAAACACAACGTACCAAAGTTTTTTTTTCGCTAAATGTGAATAAGTTTTGTTGAGTTTTAATCAGCTTCAAGTTCAGTAATGCAAGATACTGAAAGCTCAGAGACTCAAATTTAATTCATATGCTGTAGCTGTAAATTAAGCCTTTAAATTGGTCAGATTGGCGGCGCAACTAATGAATTTTCAGAAAGCCGAGATATACTGTTAACGTTTCGTTAGAGCGACCGGAAATAAAAGGCGCAAGGACAGAACATGCTTCGTAAAACCCGTTTCAAATATATTAGAATATAAAAACCGGATATAAAACTTCAAGTATAAAAATCGAACTGGGACTTTCCTCTGCAAGAGTCGGATAAAAAAAACCTTCAGTATAAAACCGGAAGAAAATATGTCCGATTCTTACAAAGAAGTTTTTGTTAGCCGACTTTTAATCTTGAAAATCAAGATATACGGATGCTCCTGCGACCGATTTATTTGTTTTTAACCGGTTTTTATACTGCAGGCTCATTCTTACCGAGTTTTGCGGGTGAACATTTTTTAAGCGATTCTTATACTGAAGAATCTCCGTCCGATTTTTACGCTTGAAGTTTATTTCCGATTTTTATATTCTAATGAATTTGGAACGGGTTTTACGAAGCATATTCTATCCTTGCGACTTTTATTTTCGGTCGCTTATTAGTAAATTGCAAAAAGTACAGCTCATAGATGTAAAATGAAGCTTATTAACAATTTGGCCATCCAGACAAATCCAGACTTTTTCGAAAAATTTTCCAGACTTCTCGGAAAAATACATGGCATCCCTGAGACAGTAGACCATGCATACTGCCGCTGCACTATGGGGAGGCATGTGGCCAAAAATCGCAAATTGCGTCAACGCCAATTTAAACCAATTCTATACTGAATGTTTATATATACTCTAGCTAAGAAATTCCCAAAGTATCTCGGAAATATATTTGACTAAACTGCGTAATACAGATGTCTAAAGATAAAACTTATGAAAAATAGACATATCACGTGCCTTTTCTCAACTGTTCATATCTGTGCTGAATTTTGAATAAAACATATGTTCAAATATTTAATTTTAAAGCTAAGAACGCCACCTTTGTGATTTTATTATTGAAAATGCATATATATATATATATATATATATATATATATATATATATATATATATATATATATATATATATATATATATATATATATATATATATATATATATATATATATATATATATATATATATATATATATATATATATATATATATATATATATATATATATATATATATATATATATATATATATATATATATATATATATATATATATATATATATATATATATATATATATATATATATATATATATAGCACATATGAAAAGAACCATTCAAAGTACTAAAATGTCCACAAATTGGATTCGGGAAAAAAAAGTTCCGCAATGTTCCCCGGAATTATCGATAGGGGATGCAAGGACAATGCATCTTCTAACTTATAGCGAAGATTTTAGTTGCCCGAATTTGCCCTAAGCTGAAAACGCATCACTTGAAGTTTTAAAGGCAGTCTCAACTAATAGACCAGAAAAGGATACTTCGGTACATGTTTCGGTTGAGCGGTTCATATTCCACAACGAAATGAGTGTGGATTATAAATAGTCTATGTATTGAAAAATAGTCGATCTGGCTACATTATTGTCATACAACATTACTGTGGTAGCAATAAATGGTACTGAGTTGTACTAGAATTCCCAACTTACAGTTAACACGATCAATGTAACCAAATATTTGAAATTCTTAAATAGCATGATTTGAAATTACAAAAATGTTCATGCTTATATTAATGAGCCCCGGAATCGTCAAATGCAGCTTTTGACGAAATTCGCGCCAACTCGAATAAATGTTCAGATCAGATTTTAATGAAACTTTCTGTACATGAAGACTTTGTCACAAAAAGCCACTTTGCATATTTTGTTTTTCCAAAAATGATCTAGACTGTCTTTTGAAAAGGGCCAAACTTTTTTGACCAATTTTTTTTTCAAATGGTTATAATCTAAAAATGGCAAATTCTACAAAAAAATTTGTAGGAGTGGTTTTCACAAAATTAGTCAAATTTTCGAATAAAAATATTGAAAAAAAATCTTCATTGACTCCTACACTGAAAAAAATCGATTTTAAAAATTTTAAGTCCATTTACAAAAAAAAACCATTTTTGATTTGGATGAAATTTTGTTGCAAGATAGATAATTATGTTCCCTACCTACCATCAAAAATTCAAGTTGGGCACTTTTAAGGAAAAAAAAGTTATTTAAAAAAAAACTTTTTCTTGTCCAAACTGAATTTTTTTTCTTCAGTGTATTTTTATCGAAAACTAAACCAATGAAAGTCATGATCATCTCAGAATCCATTTTCCTAGCTGCTAGTTGCCTGATACATGCAAAAAGTATCAGTAACGAATTTGGTATATATTCATAACAAACTTGATCGGAAGACTGGAAGATTGGAAGACTGCAGTTCATTTATTCCTTTCAAAACTGATAAATTTTATGAAACAATTGACAAACTTTTCTAAAATTTATTTTATGTCTGATGGAGCAACAGCACAATACAAACATAAAAAAAACTTTGCAAGCTTGTGTAGATTCCAGTCAAAGTATGAGTTAAGGTTGGAGAGAGAATGGGCCAAAAACGAAAAAAGCAGTTTTTTCCATACCGAGTGTTAGATCTTCATAAAAATCAATCAGCTTATGCAAAATGTTGTTACAGTACTGAAGGTCTAACATTTGGCGTTGAAAAAAACTGCTTTTTTCTCTCTCCAACCTTAAGCGCAAAATGGCATTTTGTTGCAGCATCCCATGGAAAAGGACCCTGTGATGCTATAGCTGGCACTCTCAAGCGAATTGCAAAAAAGCCAGTCTTGCTCGCGACTATGGAAATACCATAACAAGTCCCCAAGAGTTATATAACTGGACAGTTGAACAAACTGATAAAAATATCACAATATCATTTTCTGCTACATATTCACTGAACAGCACAACAAAATGCCAGAAGAACTCTAAGAGCTGTATAATAACGCCAAAACAATATCTGGAACTCAAAAATTCCACAGTTTTGTGCCTGTTCCTGGGGCAAAGTAGAGACGAAAAGATATTCTAATTCAGAAGATGAACCAAAAATAATTTCCTTGTATAGAAATAATACAAAATAGCATGCATGAAGATAGTTTTAAGACAAATGTAAAATATAAAAATAAATGAATAATTATGTAAAATTCAATACATAATGTTGTGGTGGGTATTTCTTTCTCTAATTCTTCCTCAGCACTAAACAAGAAAATAAAAAAGTAATAATGGAATATTTGTTTAACGACATAAATTCTTTTAAATGGGTTTCTTGATTAAGGGGTTATATACCTTTTAGTGATAAAAATGTCAAGAAAGTTTGAATTTACGTAATGAAATAAGGGAATGATTTCATTACATCAAACTTATAATATTTTGGTAGTACATTTTTCAGTAAAATGAACAAGCATAAGTTTATAAAAATAAATTGATAATTGGCGGAGTTATGGCTTTTTCCCCCAAACCCCTTTTCATTTAGGAGGTTTGCGGTGATTACGATTGGAGACCAATAGATCATCTAAAAACCCAAAACTCAAAAAATTTTATTAGTATATGAGTATTCCTTGTACCTTAACGATTAGTTGAATAAATAATATTTTTTTCCTGAATTCGAGAGTTTTTAGTAAAAAATCGCTCTAAAAATTGTATTAAAAAATTAATGAAACAAACATTTATGAATAAAAAAGGAATTAATTACGATCAATTGAAAAAAATTAAGAAAATTGAATGAGTAGTTTTTCGGCAATCATGATCACGGAAAAAACATTTTTAGTAAAACGACATTTCGAGAAAATCGGGTTTAAAATTTCAAATTACCACTGCTCTTGGTAGACGAAGCGCGCTTGGAAGAGCTGTAACTTTCGATCTATTTCTTGGATCTTTATAAAAATTTGGGAAACCATTCACAAGGAGTTGTACTTTCAGATAAAGTAATAAAAAATTTCGGTTTCATGAAAAATGAAAAAGTAGTTAACCCCTTAATAAAAATATGCTTAGTTGCTAAATTACACAATATCTTCTCACAAACTGAGTTTTATTGGATTCTGAGATGATTATGACTTTCAATGGTTTAGTTTTCGATAAAAATACACTGAAGAAAAAAATTCAGTTTAGACAAGGAAAAGTTTTTTTCAAATACCTTTTTTTCCTCAAAAGTGCCCAACTTGAATTTTTGGTAGGTAGGGAACATAATTGTCTATCTTGGAACAAAATTACATCCAAATCAAAAATGGGGTTTTTTGTAAATCAACTTTAAATTTTTAAAATCAATTTTTTTCAGTGTAGGAGTCAATGAAGAATTTTTTCAATATATTTATTCGAAAATTTTACTGATTTTGTGAAAACCACTCCAACATTTTTTTTGTAGGATTTGTCATTTTTAGACTATAGCCATTTGAAAAAATTGGGGAAAAAACGTTGGCCCTTTTCAAAAGACAGTCTAGATCATTTTTGGAAAAACAAAATATGCAAAGTGGCTTTTTGAGACAAAGTACATGTACAGAAAGTTTCATTAGAATCTGAGAGGGTGCTGCCAACTCCAAATGGAACAACAATTAATCGCAGATTATAAATATGAAGAAGATATATTGGCATAGCAATCAACTAAAAGAGCGACATTACATTTAGAGCTCATTGGTCGTTTCAACATTGAAATAATCATTAATTAGGCTATGCACTTCAAACTTCTTTCAATTTACTTTTACTTAAATAAATAAACTAAAAACTTATCTGTCTCTTTTGCGACTTGCATTCTCTCTCCGTTACTTTTTGCCTGAGGGTTAGAAAGCACACGGTATCTGAGCTTTTCCTTTTTTCCGATTTTTGAGTTTTTTGTAACACCAGCCAATGTCCCATTTTCGCTCAAATCTTCGAACATTTTTTTGTAAAAATAGTTGTAATAATAATTTTATCAAAAGGTCTTGTAGTTACCTGAAGAATGATGTAAAGAACTGTGGAAAATTTCAAAACTATTGGCCTAGTAGATTTTGAGTTATGATGCACACCGTATTTTTTCGAGGTGCCTTGACCAATGAAAATTTAAGAAATTATTGTTTAAATCTTGCATCATTATATGGAAAGTGATTGAATTGAATTGACTATATGCCTCTTTTCTTATTTTTTTGAAAGCAAAAAAAGAATTCACCTTAAATACTTTACACCAAACCACCCACCTCTCCCCCTCCCCCTTAAGGTTTTTAATCCCGGATACGTTCATTATGAGTGTCGTACATTATTAACAACTCAAAGAAGTTTTTCGCGAAAGAATATGATACAAAATATTTTTGGCCACCTGTTTGTATGGAACCTTCCCATAGTGTGCTGACAAAAAATTTGCAAAAGAGTCACAGGAATCGAATAAATTGCAATAATTTTAAAACAGAGAAATAAATAAGAAAGTATCTTACGCACAGGAGAAGCAAGTGCGATGTGTTCTCTTTGATTTGTCGGAAGCACGTGTGGTGCTAAAATTAATGAGCTCGCCCAAATTTATAGTTTGTAGTTATTTTGGTGGTGTCATCAATGTTACATTTAACAAAATTTACGTAATTTAGAAGATAACAGTCCATTAATAGATAAAATTCCGACTAGTTTAGTAGATTAATTCATTGAAACATATATTTTGCATTGCGTATAACCTTCATGTGCCTAAATACAATATTTGCTTAATCTAGGTAATCCTATCGAGTCCCAACGGTTTTGCAAGATTGTATGTCAATAGAGCTAAAGTTCTTATTTATGCTTTGTAGAGAAATCAGAAGTTTTTTGCACACACTTTACATGTTAAAAAGCAAAATTACTGGTCTGCCTTTTGTCATAGTTTCAAGGATTTAGTAGAAGAATTACCTAGAAAAATGCTGATCTAATGATAAAAATAGTATTAATTTCACAAAAAATGGGATCTGTAAAAAAATCTGAATACTTATATTGATAAATAATTAGTTGTTCTCACTTGTCTGGTAATATTGACGAAAACAGTCTATAATGTATTATATTTAAATTAAAAATATTATAAATTTGATTTAAATATGAGTTGAACCGTTTTTTCGCATCTACAAATCGCCTGCTGATCAGAAGATTTGTAGCGAATTTCGATATTCTCTTGCATTTGTATTTTTATTTTAATATTTGAAGTACAACTGACACTGAGTCTTAATGAACTAAACTAAAAAGAAATGAACTAAACTGACAACAAACAGTTACGAAACGATGTAGAGCCAATGACGAAGTCGAAGATGTCGCTATAATCGTTGAGGCGACGGGTTATTTCTAATAGCAGTCTGTTTGCAGCGTAGTTAGTGTTGCGCATTTCAGTCTGCAGCAGTGTTCGAGGACGGAGGACACGGGTTGGTGCGTAGAGGTAGATTTGTGATAGGAGATCGGGCGCATCATATTCAGTCAGAAGAAGTTTAGGCATAAATAATCGATAGCGGTCTTCGTATCGCGGCAGGTTCAGCGAATCATTCCAAGGCAATTGGCGTAACGCATATCGTATGTACCTGCACTCGACAGCTTCATTTCTTCGTCTCAAAGTTACATGATAGGGGCACCCACCAGACGCCGTTTGCAAATTCTAACGGTGAAAATTGTAACTTGTATAGTTTTCCAATAAAAATCAATTTCAAAACCAATAATTCGTCGATGTACCATAGCCTTTCTTGTATCAGTTAACATATTGTCTATTGCCTTAGTTTTGGAACTGTTTTCACTAAGCACTTTTCAAAATTACATTACCCACATTTACTTCAACGTCAACAAATACCCCAAGGAAGGCAACGGTACTGTTGATCTTTCAGCTGTATTTAAGGGGGTCACTCTATTCACAACGTTCATTAAATCGATTTTTCATTTTTTACTATAATCAATCCTGAAGTTTGAAAGTCGTATTGAGAATAGTTTTGGAGTATCCGTGTGCGCCGCACCTCGCGTGCGGTGACGTCGGTGCCTTTCGTCGCACCTCTCGTGCGATGACGGAAAAAAGTTAGAACGCGATTTCTCGAGACCACTTTTTTGGTCGGTAATCACGATTGCGAACGAATTGCTACGCGCATAAAACTCAACCTACATTATTTTTGACGTAGGACTTCGTATTTGTTTTCGATATGAGGGTGCACATTGCAAATACAACAAAAATGGTTTGTAACGAACAGTGGTTTGGTTTTAAACACTTATAATTTAGCCCTCTCGCCATATATTTTTGAAATTTTTGGGTATGTCTTTCAGAAAAACTTCTAAGAACAGATTCCAATGGACAAACCTATAGACTTTTGATATTATGACCTAAAGGATGAAATAATGTATAACATAGTCACAATACCACGCATTTTAGCTCTGAAGGTCAGACTTCCCAAGTCTGACACGACAGATTTCTGTGTACCTAGCACGATACGCTTAATGATGTCATCATCGACTATTAAAGGAACAGAATCGGTCGGACTATCTCCGTCGCGGAGATGCCAGATACTTTTTTTCAAATGTCTGCAATAATAATTTTAAAAGTCTGGGAAGTACCAAAAGTGCCTAAAGTAGATAAAGCTGTAATTTGAAACTAGTGTAACCAAAGTCCTTTATTTTCAAAAATCTGTACATATCTGCAATAAAACTGTAAATATCTGCAACCAAATTAAAAAATCTACAAATATCTGCCCCATCGAAAAATTCTGCAGCTGAAATTAAAAGTCTGCGAATTAGTAGACATGTCTGTAAATCTGGCATCTCTGCTCCGTTGCATGTTGAATGGCAAGCAGAGCACTGCGTTGCGTTCTACCACAGCCGGTGTAGCAGTCTGATAAGTCATAAATTTAAGTTATAAGAACTTGTTTTGGTATTATGTTTTAATTGCCGCAAGGTTATACTGTATCGATTTTGTTTGTTATTTTCCGCAAATTTAAGACCAAAAGAAAGCAAACAAAAACTGCTTGGACGAAATAGTTACATCTTAAAAATTTGACACAAGCTAAATCTTGGAACTATGTAACTCTATCTCTAAATATTACGATTTTTATAAGTATATATGTAAGCTACAATTACTTCTCAAACGATACAATCGTGACAGAGCCAAGTCTAATTGAAACGAAGCCAAAATAACACCATCAAGCGTACATCATTTAGCTTGCTATAAAAATCCATTATTCGAGCAGTCGAACAGCTAAAACCAACCACCGCGCTTCAATACTGAAGCAACTTGGTTTTTGATAGTATTAGTACAATCTGCATACATTCAAATGCCAACTCGCGCTCCGGATACAACCACACGCACATAACTAAAATCCCATTCTCGGAGAGTCGTCCACCATCAAAATTACCCTCTCTGTTTACTTCCTTTTTTTGCAATTTCCCTGCTTTTCCTGCAGACCGATGCTGCCGGTTGTAGTCGTGATCTCGCGTGGTTCAATTCCTCTCTGTCTCTTTCTCCACGTTCCGCTGAATCGTTCTCTCCATTTCTCCGAAGAGAGCAATCATTATTCTACGCCACTCTCCCGCTCTCTGAGTCCGCATTGACCGCTCGCACTCGCGCACTTCCCCGGGCCAGAGGACACCCAACCATACCGACGAACGACCAGCCCAGCAGCAGCAGCGAGCCGGATCGAGCACACAGCACCGTACCGTCATCGTTCGCCACTGCAGCAGCGGCTATGGTGTACCTCACTCTTGCCGTGGCATTATGCTGATGATGATGTTGATGCTGCCAGCCAACCAGCAGGCTGGGCTCGGTTCTGCTACGCTATGCTGGTTGTTGTTGTTGTTGTTGCTGTGGGGAGCCTCCTTCACGTTTGGTAGAGTTGCAGAACCTGCGAAAAAGGAACAAAATTCTCAGTTTGCACCGAAAGGTTTTCTCAATCGGACGCGAGAATCAGGGTGGATTCACGGTTTGTGGCGTTTGTTTTTGTATTGTCTGTAATTTCTGCGTTGTTTTATAGTGACTGCTAACTATTGATAACTTGAAGTGCGTACGGCCTTTAGTAAAGATAGTTCGGAGTTGATGTCATTGGCTGATTGCCATCGGCATTCGATTTCAGTTCGAGGAAGGCAACGAAACAACACTCGCATGATTTGACAGCATATTGTAAACATTGCATTTGTGTTTTCGACTACAGTACACCCCACTCGACGACAAGAACGTTTAACATCGACCAGCGAATCTCATCCCAGTCAACAGAGAACGCAATAAGTGGTGAAGATCGTCTTGCTGCAGCCAGCAGTCCGCCGTCGGTTCGCGATTTGGAAGTTCAAACTTCCCCACCTCCTCTCAGGCGCAGGCCTTCTTTCTACCACACGCGAAACGGCTCATGAATTAATAAATTATCGAGACCTGTGTCGGTGGTTTCGGGGCTCGGGCCCGCTCTCTCTCGGTCGCGCGGTAGAGCAGAAGCGAGTGCATAAGTAAAAAATATAAGAAAGATAAAAAAGATAAATAAAGTGATCTGGAAGGGAATCGAGCGACGGTCTGGAAGGAAGCGCACTGCAGAAGAGCAGTTTAAGAAGAAGGAGCATGAAAAATGATGCAATTATATAATTAAGAAGTTTGAAATATTTCTGTGTGTGTGATGTGAGCAGAAGGAGAGTATTATTATTTTCCACGGTTTCAAGTTTCGCGTGTTTTTTGTTTGGTGTGTTTTACCTACATCGAAGACCACGGCTCCCCAGCGATTAAGATCGATATCGCACTAATCCAACAGAAGGAACGCACTTCCACCATCCCGTCAGTCAGCTAGATTCGCTGTTATCCACCGCCACCGCCGGCCAATATGGCGCCAGTAGAGTTGAGGCTGTCAGTCTGGTGGTTGATTGTTTGTTTACTGACAGCCGCCTCATTGATCGCAATAGGCCATGCAGCGATACCGCCGGAGATGGAGAGGAATACCGTTTCGAAAGCAGTGGCAAAAAAAGTGACAGCTAACGGTTCACCACCAACGCCGACGGTTGCCGAAGCGGAAAGCGCGTCGGCAAAACAGTGTCGTGAGGAGTGCTTGGCAAAGGTAATTCTATTGGGTATTCACGGAACTGAGGACAGTATTTAGACGCTTGAGCATGATTTATCTGTCGAAAATTACTCTCATTCTCATTTCGAACAGCTTAACTTACACAATCGACAATAATTCATAGAACATTGAAAACTAATGTCACTGATTTGATCCATCGACACAGCTTGATGGTGGTTGGAATGAGTCGCTCGAGCGGAGTCGTGACTGTTCACGATCAGATCTCCGCCATAGCCAGCGGAGATGTCATTAAACGCGATGCATGCCCCTATTATGGTGGTGGGACTTTTGTAAGTAGCAACAAATGCTGCGCACATGTGCTATAGATATCAAAGACACATTAAACGAGAAGAATCGTGCAGCACCAAATGAAGTAATCAGTGTAAAATAATGTGCAACTGATTATGGGTAGCTGAATCAACAGATGTAGAACTATAAGCATAGTAATTATAGATGGGAATCAAGCTTTTTACGTGCCATAATGGCGGCCTATATCATTCTGTTTGTAATATGTCCTCAAGCCTTATTTGGACAATAGTCGTTTATTCTTTGCTACTCATCGCAATAAAGACGATTTTACTCAAAAATTAGTAGAATTTGTTTGGTGAATTAATAGGAAGTCTTATCCGAGTAAACGAAAGAGCGGATAGTTGGATTAAACTAGATGCTGGCGACCCGTAGGGTATTGGAAATTTGTTCTAAGCTACACTAATGCAATGAGAATAAGCCTGTATGCCAGCCGCTTGATAAGGGAAATTTATCCTAAGCTTAGACAAATGCGTAGACCGTTTAATAAACGAATGCCCAGCATTGTTAATGGAATGTTGCTGTCAAGCTGGCATAGACAACTATTGTCAACAAGACAAAGCAGGATATAAAAATAATTTTCTGAATAAAATTTAATCGATGCAACCTTCATCATTGTGGGAATTCTTCAATCACTTTTGAAGTACGCCACCTCCACGTTTTGATTAAAGCGATACCATCTAGTGGCGAGCATAGCGCTACTGTGCCAAAGAGCGATACCAACTTTGCTGCATGGACAATATTGGGATGCAATAAGAAATTGCGTTTTAACTAGAAGGCACCGTGATCTGATTAGGTATTCACTATTTTTCAGGTTACTGCAATTGAATTACCAAAGCCTACCTAAGAGATGCATCGAAAACTTCATTCAAGGCACATTTTTCAGCGATTGATTTAGAAATTTATAGAGAAAAGGAGTCGCAGCTTCCATTGGTTGTGAGAAGAACGGATTTGCCAACTTGTGATGAAGGGAGACTTCGCTCGTTTTAATGAGTGATCGAATACTTGTTTTAATGACTCGAAGCCACGTGTAGCGACTCGTAGCCCTCACAAAACTACCACTTTGTATGATGGTTGAAATGAACGAACTTTGGACAGTCCGAAAGCCATCCAAAACTTCCAACAGGGGACCAACCAACCAGAACCTTTCCAGCGTACACTGGAGTAACGCAGCCGCAGGGAGTCTTCGAAAAACCAGATAAGTCACCTTTAAACTTCAGATAAGTATCACCCGTAACTTTGGAGTTTCTTTGAACACTTTATATATAAATGCCAATGTTTGAATGTGTGTAATTTATGGACTTCCAAACGGCTTAACTGATTGCCGTAAAAATTTATACATAGTAGGCATTTGTTATGGAGCGTGTTTCTGTGAAATTGGTTGGGGATTATCTGCCCGCCAGATGGCGCTTCGGAACAAATTGTGTTTTCCTTCTATATCGTTGAAAGTCGCAGCAACGCGATATGGGTATTGGATAGTACTTTATATTAAAAAAAACTACTTTTCACTTTGAAGTCATGATTCGAATGAGACCTGTGAATCTCGTATTTTTGACTTTTATCATCTTCTTGTTTTGCCCTTATCGTTTTGATAGATTCAGATCAAAACACTCTAAATTTGTTTACCCAATTTGAGGGTAATGTTTTCGCAAATAACTGCTATACAACAATGCTTACATCAATCAACTTCCCGCTATGGGTTTATAAAAAACTTCAAATAACTTATCAGGAATGGGAAAGTATTACCTCAAATGGCACGTTCCCCGTTTGTAGTCACGGATTAGCGCTTTGCCGTATTTTTTTAATAATTTTTTTTTGATCCGAAGGAAAGAAAAAGGTAGAATTGGAGAGGACAAAACTAACAGCACCAAACCAAACAGCAGATCTCACAAATAGTACAAATCGCCTAGCATTCAAGAACTGGATTAAAACTTTTAGTATGTATGTCGTCGGACAAACCTCAGCACTCAATGGTTGGCACGTTAACTAGGTTAGGTTCACCGCCGGATACTGCATCAAGCGGATGGCGACGAAGTAGGGTGCCAAATGCCTCACAAAAGCGAGCATCACCGAGGAGTTAACAGTCGGGGTAGGTTAGATGCACCGCCGAGGACTATCCGAGTAAATTGTGGTAAAGCAGGGAACTATTCGGTACCGAGAAAACGCTCACCGTCGAAGAAATCTCAGTTGGAGTAAGATGAGTTCACCACCGGGTATTATCAGAGTTGATCACGACAAAACTGGGAGCTAAATGGCTCATGGAATGAAAAGCAAAATGTCTCACTGCGACGAGAGTTGAATGGCTCCTCGAGTGGAGTTCGGGGCTAAACGGCTTAAGTACGTGCAGGATTGAAGTGGCGTAATAGATGGAGAGAATGACGAAAAGCAAGAGCAAAGTGGGATGAAAGATGACTCAAAGGTCGAGCCTTTTCATGGATCAAGCGAGGCTCATGGTTTACTGCGAAAAACTTCTGAGTAAAAGAAAGAGGTGCGATGAAAGCACAACGAGGCCCACAATATTTATAATATTTTGATTAAGTACTGTGGGGGAAAATGGCAAGGTAAAGAGAGTTATTAGTAGTTAGGTACGTAGGTGAGTCCCTCACAGTCAACTCATTGCAAGCCAGGCTTCCATCGTCGTGCAACCACAAGGCCTCTATCCCACAAGACAGTGATCGAGTGCAGGAACCTGAACGAGATCATAAGATAAGACGAGCTGAGAAGTGCACTAAAGGAACAATGTGCTCTGGGAGATGCACCACTGGTAATCCGTTTGAAGGAGGCGTACGACGGTATTGAGATGGTGTCAATACAGCTCTCGACGATCGTAGCTAGAAAACTGTTGAAAACAAGCCGAATCGAAGTTTTGTGGTCAGTGTGTCAGTGTCATTGGAGGCTGTTCCTAGAGTTTCTAGAGTTGACAACCGTCCTGTCCAAGAGGGTGTGGATAGCACACACGAAGACCTGGTGATCACCAAGATCAATTGTGTATTCGTATGTAGCTTTTATGCTTCCCCAGGGTGGACACCCGAGCAGGACAATCGTATGCTGGACAGACTAACCGACTCGTTAGTCAGACGATCGCCGGTTGTTATAGGAGGAGACTTTAATGCTTGAAATGAAGTGGAATGGAGAAGCCGACTGACTAGCGCAACAGGGTATAGCTTGTTACAAGCCCTGGTAAAGCTGGATTTATCGCTGTGCAACGAAGGTTCCGCTGGCACCTTCTGTAGAGGCGGTCGGGAATTCAACATCGGCGTAACATTCTGCAGTACGACGCTGATGGATAACATGAATTAGCGAGTTAGTGAGCTGTACACACAAAGCGAGCACCATTGGTCAGCGGAACTGTACTGTAACGCGGAGAGTAAGGGCTGGCGAGCGGAAGTGAAAAATAAAGGTCCTCAACAATGATCTTTTATCGAAACACTTCGTGCAGATAGCATTCCGAATGCCGATAAGCTGTCGGAAACACTAGATAGGGCGTCTGACGTCACAATGACGCTGGAAATGGATTCGATGAACTGCTTGCGTTCAGCGGATAGGTGGAACGAAGAGTTCAATACCCTTCGTGCTGCCTGCTAAAACCAGAAGACGCGCTCTGAGAGCAAGATCTGAGGCAGTCAGAGAATAGTGTAAGGTGGTATTCCGGGCGGCCAGGGCCGCTTTTAACCGTGAGATAGTGCTGAGCATATCATCCTTCTACAAGAAGCTGTGCAAAGAAGCAAACACTAACCACTGCCCTGCGGCAATATTTACCATGCCATGTTGGCCAAGATCAAGAGTCCAACGTGTTGCTAAACTGAAGACTATCGTTGCGTGAGAATGGGCTATCGCAGAAGCAGTTCGGATTCCGGAAAGGCTTTTGGACAGTGGATACAAGTACTGGGACAAAAGAGAACGGGTAATCGCTACTGTGCCGTGGAAACGATCGACGTGAAGAACGACAGCTTGGTGGCTCTCTAAACACCGCACAGAATGCTGATTAAAGGGCGAACACGAAATTATTGCGACACATTCAACAGGGCATAACTTTTTTACCATTAGGTAAAAATCAACCAAATTTTGCACACTTTCTCATTGATATGTATTGTTTACATGCTGTCAAACTCGAAGTCGTGTTTTGCGATTCAAAGAAAATGGAGGTGAACCAACGCGAGTCGTCGAGAGAACAAATTCTTTTCAAACACCTGGAATTTCCTAACCTGTTGCACCGGCAGTTGGGAAAAATGTTGAACATTCACCATTCAAACGTCTCCAGAGTGTTGAAGCGGTTCCAGGAGCGGTTGACGTTGGACCACGGCAAAGGAGCTGGAAGACAACCGGGAACAGAGGACAAAAAAGGCGGAGGGAAAGGTGAAGCGGATGATTAAAGCAAATCCCAACGTCTCAAGCCGTGATTTAGCTTAAAAGATCGGCATGTCTCACAGTTACGTCCAGAATGCAAAGAAAAGAGCTAGACTACATACATACAAGGTACAGAACTTCCCAAACCGCGAAGAAACTCAATGAGCTTGGATTTCCAACCTACGGGTTTGCTGACGATTACCAAATACTAATTACTGGATTTTGCATCGGAACAGTCTTTGACTTAATGCAACAGGCATTAAGAGCTGTCGAACAGTGGTGTCGACAAGTTAAACTATCAGTTAACCCAAGCAAAACTTCAATGGTTCTTTTCACGAAGAAGCGAATAACAACCGGGGTTCGTCCCTTGCAGTTATTTGATTCTGAGCTACTGTGTGCAGATCAAGTCAAATACGTTGGAGTCATATTGGATTCCAAACTGAATTGGTCTGCTCACATTGAGTTCAGAGTCAAGAAAGCGTGCATGGCCTTCGGGCAGTGCAGACGAACTTTTGGAAAGACCTGGGGTCTCAAACCTAAATACATCTATTGGATTTACACGACAATTGTACGTCCAATACTGTCATACGGATGCCTTGTGTGGTGGCAGAGGGGAGAGGTGGTGACAGTCCAGTCAAAGCTAAACCATCTGCAAAGAATGGCGCTCATGGCGTTGACTGGTGCTTTCACCACGACTCCGACTGCTGCTCTTGAGGCACTTCTAAATATCAAACCATTACACATACACTTAAAACAAGAAGTACATGTGCATACAGACTGCAGGTTACTGGGCTTTGGAACAGTAATCATGTTGATCTTGCTACCAGTCATACACGATTGTGGTCACAAATGGTTACATGGAGTGAAGATATTCTTGCTCCCAGCGATATTACACTCACTTGTAGTTTTCCTTACAGGACATTCCATGTGAAGATTCCCTCTCGAGAGGAGTGGTTGCCTGGCTTTATGGAAAGACAACAACAAACGCAAGTAGTCTGTTACACTGACGGTTCTCTGGTGGAGGGACGTGCTGGTGTCTACTGTCGTGAAATGAGATTGGAACAATCTCACTCACTAGGTAGATACTGTACTGTATTCCAAGCAGAAATCTTTGCGATTATGTGCGGGGTCCGGCAGAGTTATAAACTTCTGCTCCGATAGTCAGGTTGCAATCAAGGCCCTTAGCTCAGACAAATCCCGGTCCAAGCTAGTGATCGCGTGCCGAACCCAAATCGAAGAACTAAGCATTGTCAACACTATCTACCTTGTCTGGGTGCCCGGACATTGCGGTATTACTGGAAATGAATGGGCTGACGAATTGGCCAGGGCAGGTTCAGCGATTGACTTCGTTGGTCCTGAGCCCGCGCTGCCAATTTCGACAAGTTGGATAAGGGAAAAAATATGGTCCTGGGCTTCGTCCGAGCACCGCAATTATTGGAGAAATCTACAAACGTGCCGCCAAACAAAGGCATTTCTAGAACAACCATGCCCAGTGGTTTCGAAAAATCTCTTACATTTTTCGAAGCTCCACTGCGGCATGCTGACCAGGGCTTTAACCGGCCACTGCAAACTCAATTATCACATGGCAACTATTCAGCGCGCTGAGTCTTTTTCATGTGATCTTTGTGAATCCGACTACGGAACCTCATATCATCTGATATGCAACTGTCCAGCGGTAGCGCAATTGCGATTTCTAGTCTTCAGCCGTCCTTATATAAACGAAACCATGTTTGGTCGACTGAAACTCAGAGACATACTAAAGTTTCTTATCCAATGTGGTAAAGAGCTTTAGGCTTATTCGCAGGCAAGTTGAACTACTTGTGAGTTTAACTTACCTGTTGTTTATTTTTGTTTTGTGCTGTTATTTTTCCCACCCTTCCAATTCTACTTCTCCACACCTCCTTGTCCTTTCTTTCCGCTCAGAAAATGATGAAAACACACGGCAAGGCACAAATCCCCGACTATGTACGGGGAACGTGCCATTTGAGCCAATATATTCTGATTTCTGATAGAGTGTGGCCAAGAGGCCATGACGTATCCAAACGAACATGAAATTTGACGTATTCACAATAGAAATACGTCAGATTTCTGCTCGTTTGTATACGTCAAACGCGTCTTGGCGACACTCTAACTAGAGTGCTCTACTTATTACCTGTAGAAGCTGTCAGTTATGAGACAGGAGGTTTTGTACTTATAGTTAAAATCAATTTTTGCCAAACAAGTTTTTTTGTTTATTGGGGCTTTAACGTAGAGGTCATTCGCGTTGATTTTGTTGTTTGATCAACATTTCATTGGAAAATCGATTCCATTACTATGCCTACTACATTCGTTCGACTATTTCTGTGTACATATAGCCGCCGGCGGCGACGGCCGCCTCTCCACTCAAGCTTGAGCAAAAGTAAAACTACAACATAGGGAAACACTTCTCCTTCAAATACCTAGCTGTCACCAAGCCACCAATCCGTATCGGAAAATCTTTTCACCCGAGCGATCATCGCGCAGCTGGCGGCTAACATCAAAGCACCCGATCCGACGAAAGGGCGCTTTCCTGGTAGTATGCTTTTCTTTCGCAAATAATATATGTAGGTAGGTAGGTAGGTAGGTTGGTACCTCGCCGAGCTAAATGACCGTTTTGTTCGACTGCTTTTTTTCCCTCATTAAACATTGCATGTACCTTCCTCAACTTCCTTGCGATAAACCGTGCTGGACAGAGCAACAAAAAAAAACGGTGAGCATCTGAGAGCAACGGAACAAAAAGCGGAGTGAAACTGTCCAGCGAACACAAAGTGACGAGGTCGCGATGATGGATTCTTGCGCGACTCTGGGAGTTGTTTTGCTTTACTCTAAACGGAACCTTCTGGTCGTACACATAGACTCTTCCAGCTACAGAAATGTAATTTTAAAACAAGATAGGAAACCCGCATGTCGTTCCCCGGCCCCCTTCTTCCTTCCCGTCGGTATCCAGTGGACGATCCCCAGGAGTGATAACACCTCGCACATCTGAAGTTAGTACTTATCAGCGAGTGACTTTTTCTTGCACTAGAGCGCGAAGTTACGCGTAAATATAATTGTTCCCCTTTATGAGGTGTAGTACCTCTAGTCTCAGGTGTTCTGTGTTTGACTTTAGTTGGTCTTTAACGTTTCGTACCAGAGCGCCAACGGATGCGCGTAATTAATAATCTACAGAACATCAGAGGCGACGCGTGTGTAGAGTGAGAACAAAAAAGAACTCACCTACATGAAGTTCAATCCAGTCGGGGCTAGGACTGAAATTATTTTTGCTCACTATCTTCATCACTTGGTTCCGGATCGGTAAGTGCCTTCGGTGCACGGGAGTTCATGTATGTGCTGCGTGTCGCATTGTTCCGTGTGGAGGGAAGGAAGAAACGTTAGCGGTATGTAATTACGCAACTCTTTCGTGTTTTTGCTCTGCATACGGCAACACTTCTGTACGCTGTCATCAACGTATCTAGGGACTAGCGTTGGCCCCTGCAAACGGGTTGCGGTGCTTGGCAAAGTAATCCATCAGAAAATATTTTGATAATAGGTAGGGGTTATCTGGACAATGGAAAAGTGATTGACCACATGTTCTGATACTACTGAAGAATGCAGCAACGCGCTGAATGTGCTTTACAATTGGCGTGTTAAATACTGTCAAAACTGTTTTGCAGCAGTAGGTCCCGATGTTACGCTGAAACAATAACGAACTTCAGCAACTTCTTTCAAATCATATTAACCCTTTCATATTCAACTTTTTTTCTAAACCATATAGGACATCAAAAATATTTTTTCATAAGATTGTGAGAGTGAAGAAATATGAAAAACTTGTTTTGGTTAATATACACTCAAAAAAAAGTAAACGTTATGCCTATTGATTTTACACATAGATTTTTGCAATTAACGGAGGCATATAGACACTATTTGCTGGCACATAAACCTAATGTGTGTATTTACAAGAAATATTAATCTTACATTCACATTTCATAACTATTAGGCACATAAAGCCTCATTCTATAATAATATGCACATATAACTTATGTGTGTGCATACATAGTTTATACAGTTGACATATAGAAGGTATGTGTGCGCGTGATAACAATAGCATTTCTTCTTCATATGAATTTTAAGCGGTTTGAAGCAAATAGAATTAACGTTTGGATTTTTTTTCAGTGTAGGTGCTTCCCTCGCAGTGCTAGAAATTGCTTAATTTTTGTCTTCCGTTGCTCAATAAAATTCGCCTAGAATATTTACAATAGTCCGAATGCATGGAAGACAGTCTAAATTGATAGGTGTCATCAGTTCTCCATTGCAGGCCAATGAAGATTAAGCGGGGGGCTATTTGCCAACTCGGATGCGCTAATTGCCCTTCAATTTGCCAGCAAATTGCTGGCAATTATGGGGCTATTTCAAATGGAACATTTGGACGATTTGCCGCCGTTATTTTTTAGCCGCTCTACCCGCCCTTTAATCGCCCCCAAATCGCCCAGGGAATGCGCCATTTAATCGCCTTTAATTGGCGATTTGCAGCAAAACCAAAATTAGTCATGCGACACCTATGATTCAGCTCATGAACTGGCAAACTGATATAATTTGCTTTTTTCACCCGTAAGTAAGTCGTAGCTTACAACAAAATCTTCATTATCTTCTCGGAAAAAGCTAACCAGTGCCAAAATATGAATGAAACGAGTAAGTAATTTAATTTTATTTGCAATTATTCTGAAAGTACAGCCATTTGCAACTATTTGACTCATACATTTCTTCGAAATATAATCGGGGTATTATTGTGGTTATAAAAAATCGTTCCATAAATAAAGTTCCAACTCGAAACCGAGACCCAATCAGCACCAATGTCAAACTCCTTTATATTTTGAACTACGTAGGAGATTCAGTGAAGACTATCGGAGAGAAGGATCGGCTGTGCATGATACAAAGCTGACACTTTCCTATTAGCCGGATATACTCTTTCCTCGCGTGATCTGGAGAGTTTCGTGAATTTACACCATCTCATGAAGGTTTAGCTTAACTTAGGACGAACGGGAAATGCTGTTGCGGCGGCTACGGTGCTCAACAAATTACATTTCGAAACAGCGCGCATATAGCTCTGCGAATAATATTAGAAACCACTATGTTTTACACTCTTTTCGCAAGATGTTTACTCATCATCTGATAAAATGATGATTTTTCTCCATTTTCATAAACAATTATCAAAAAATTGATCGGTAATTTGGTGTTTAAAAGTCATTTTTTACCAATGTTTACAGAAAATATATGCACTATGACAGAACAGAATAAAATCAGCAACACTTTCCTTCCAGCGCTATCTGCGAGCGGTTTCAACGTAGAATCGCCAATTGCCTAATATGAATATAACAACTATTACTTATTTTCGGATTCATTATCTACTCACATAAACTTATCACTACACTAGGTAATCACCACCAAATTATAGAAAGAATCAATGGTTAAATTGGCAGTGCACACCAAAACTTACCACAATGTGACTTTTATTAAGAGTTTAGGTCAGATATCTTGTTCCACTATATTTACACACGATTCCACAATTTCCCACATTCGTTGGCTAAATGAAGTGCACTAGACAAACAAAATACAAGCGAGAATACGCGAATTGTTAAAAAAAAAACAATTGTATGCTTTAGCCAAACATGAACCGCCATGTTTGAAAAACGCAAATACAACCAAGTCCTTTTCAGCCGCCAGAAAATTTGTCCAAGTGTTGAAATTGCCTTTAATTCGCATCCGCAAATTGCATTTGTTCCTAGGGGCACTTAGCACAGGCGAGTTGAGTCAAACGTCAAACTTTTTAAATCGCCTGACCATGTTCGTCCGCATTTTTTTGACAGGGTATCAGTTCATATTTCTTCACCGCTTACTGAGTATTTCTGGTAGCACTGCTCCAGCATTGACTAATCCATGTACAGTTGGGTTAGTGCGAGATTGAGGTTAAATCGGGTGGAATTTTTGCCAAATGAGGTTAAATCAGATGGCGAATTGAAAACATATCGTTATATGTATGTTGTCTATACACATTGCAACTGTGTTGGTGTCCTAGACGTCAAATAAGTCAATAACCGAATCTGACTAAAGCAATAATTTCAGTGCTACGGAAAATACTTATAACTGTAAGTGCTCAAATGAAAGGTAATAGTCGTAGTAATGTAATGTATACATGGAAATAACCTGACGTCGAACGAATATAGCAGGAATAGTAACTGATTCAATTCGCCAATGAAATGATGACCAAGGTTGGTTCCAAAAGTCATTTGATAGTCATTCTAAGAAAAAAAAAAAACAAAATCAACTTTTGTTAGACAAAAATGGATTTTAACCATAAGTACAAGAACTTCCTGTCTCATAACTGCCAGCTTCTACAGGTATTAGGTTCTGCCAACGGTAGAGTGTAAGGGCCACCATGTAATTTAGCTAGTTCTGCAGAAGGCGAATGCACTCAATCGACGCCGGTCTAGGGATGTGTATTTCCCCCGGGCCCGGAGTTGTGTAGGGGGCCCGGACTTTGAACAGAAGAGATGATTCTGTCAATGATTCTTTAAATAACTGGGAATGGGCGTAGCGTAGTTGGTAAATCGATAGCTTTGTACGCAGCGCACCTGGGTTCGAGTCCCGACCCCGCACATAGGTTTAGTAATTGTTCATAAGAGATTTTTCTAACCCGAAGAGGCGAATGACCTTGAGGTTAAAACCTCTATAATCGAAATAAAACAAAATTCAATAACAATTTATTCGAAAATTCAATTAGAGTTTCAATATTGGTATAATTAATTTCCTCCATTTTCTATCATCCCTCCCCAAGGTTGAGGTGTTTGACGGTATTGCAAACATCATCAAGCATATTACGTGCATCAGTGCTACAGAACCTCTAACAGACAATCGTTTTAAGATGGTGTCGTATTTTTTGGACTCCATTTTGTTTTTTTTATTCGCACCGCAAGACCATACCATAAGATCGAATACTGAATGCCTGTGCAAACACGGTCGCGATTGCGTCAGCCCAAATGGCGAGGGGAACTCTCTCACTTTCTCTTTACCAGAATTGCTCTCATTCACTCTTCGTTGCTCTCGCAGTCTATATCCAGTAAACGAAATAGCGTACAGCCAGGTTTAACTAGATTCTGGCGATCGGTATACTATTGAAACGCTGTTCTAGGCTATCCGCCGTAACTTGCCGTTTACTGTAAAAGTAGTGTGGGTAGATGCAGGCTAACGAAGCTCTCATCTGTTCGTGCTTTTCTGTCTCTCTTTTTTCATTTGTTTTTTTTTTCTTTGTTTCCGGTCGTTGTACAAACATTGCATTTTATTTACACTGCATTCAAATAGCATTAAATAAAGAGTTTTATTATTTTTTTTCGATCTAAGGTGTAGGAATCTTTCCGAACAAAACTTATATCCTACAATTCCCGGTCGTTGCGCAAGCTTCCCGTTTTATCTGCACTGTTATTTAAATTCAAAATTAAGGAGTTATCTTTGTTTCATTACTGTTTTTGTACTTCGGTGTGGGAAACGTTTAGTATTGAACTTATATCCTACAGATGGTTATCGCATTACGCCTCGATAGTGGTGCATTGAGGAGACCGAGAGGGCTTATGCGCTTTTTTATGTTCTATGTTCTTTCATACTCTGCACTATGCGCATACCAACGCTCAACCACTAGTCTGAGCGAGGTGACGTGGCCAACTGGCGGTTCGACGTGGATTGACTTTTGATGTGTGCCGTGTTTGCAAACATTGTTCCACAATTTGATGGCAGTATTCGTGGACGGGGCTCGCAGTGGGAGTCATTGTGTGTCCATTTATCGGTCGATTTCGTCATCGTGTATAGACTAATTAAATTAATTTGATAATTAAATTAATTTAATAAATACATAAGTAGAAACCTATTAGCTGTCGTTTTGTAATAATCGTAGTTTTTCGTACTAGTGTACAATTATTATGTACTATTTGTGTATGTGTTCGTCTGAGTATTTGTGACATTTGGGTCAGGGAATGAATGCGGAACTAGCGTATAATACTGTGCTCAATTTGCGCATTTGGTTCTATTAATTCGGAAAGGTGGAACTGGATAAATTACGGTATAATGAATTTACCGACGCACGTGAATCATCCATTCTCCGCCAGCACAGCATGATGAAAGTCTAACACAAGGCAATTGTCGTTAATGGTAGATATACAACATTTGCTGCGTTTAGATGAGTTTGATCGCATGTTACATGTGTTTTTCTAATCCACTTCATTAGTCAGTTTCTTTTGTACATCTATTAGTTTGCTTTTCCATACACTTCTAACCAAACTCTTTGTATCTTTTTTGCTTTATTCGGCATGTTATGATACCTTTTATTAGTATATACCTACTATACGCTATCTATTACTCATACCGGTACAAACGCTCGTGGTCTTCGCGATAACACAAACCTAGTCACAAACGCGACCATGCAATTGCAATAATCCACTCATACTTACGCCCGCGATTTCGCCAACATGACAACACCCCGGTAGTTAAGTAAACGCAGCACCTTTAAATTTCCAAATGCGGTCTCAAAAATTAACCCACCACTCGCGCGATCATGAAACGGTCACGTCCGGAAGACTTTCCTCGGCCCTAGCGGTCTGGACTAATGCCTTCAGTTGAACCAATAAAAACGTGACGCTCATACTCACTAAACAACACGTTCCATGGTGACATGACCTGGAACTCTAGTGATATGGGGAAACGGACTTTCTTCTACCATCTGTACCATACACTAAAAATTGTGCATCAGATTAACGGTCCGCGCGCGATCATTGACGAATACACGCTACATCATTGTAAAATCAGAAATTATACACGCGAAGTCACATACACATGACAAACACGTTACCTACACCCGCGATCTCGTAAACATGATAACATCCCGGTGATAAAGTGAATGTCTCAGCTTCTATAAATTTTCAAACACGGTCTCAAGCGTGAACCTAAAAACTCCCGCACTCGCACGATCATGAATCGGTCACTTCCAGATGTTTCTATCCTTGATATCAGCAAACTAGGTCCATGCCTTCAATTGATCGAATTAAAAAAGAAAGCTCTCGTATACACTGGACACCACGTTACATGGCGATATGACCGGGGATTTACACCCTGTCAGAATGTGAATTGTACACCGAAAACTATTTATCACAATGAAGAACGCACGCGTGTATAGGAATGGCTACACGGTTACAAAATCCAGTTTTGTACACGCGAAGTCACATGCACGCTACCACACGTGACAAACACGTTAACATACGAACGCTTAAGTCCTTCGCGATTAGCAACGCACACATACGCCCGCGATCGCACAAATTTAGTAACACCCCGGTAATAAGGTGAACGTTTTAGCACTTATGAAGTTTCAAACGCTGTCTTAAACGCGAACCTACAAACGTCCCCGTTCGCGCGATCATGAATCGGTCACGTCCGGAAAACATTACCCTCTATCCTAGCAATATTTGCTTTTTTTGTTTATTTTTCCATTTCATCCAGGTTTTCTATTTTTTCTACTTTCTTCGTTATTTTTTACTTTTTGCATATTTTGCTCCAAATTTTCCTTTTTATAATTTTAACACTTTTGCTTCTTTTTTAAAATTTGTCCCATTCTATGTATTTGTTCCCTTTTTATCAACCAGTTTCATCTTTTCACATTTTTTTCCGTTTTTTTATTTTATCCATCTTTTATTCGTTCCTTTTGCATTTGCTTGTTTAATTGATTTTATTAAATTTAAATAATTATTTAACTAAACTTTTATTTCTTTGTCTTCCAAAAAACCTATTTTAATATTTCTCCATCCGCCTTTTTTTCCATATTTTTCATTTTAGGTTTCTCTTATTTGCCTCAAAAAAAATTTTTTTCTGTTTCTTTCGTTATAATTTTTTAATGTTGTGAAATTTTCTGTTCCCAACTTTTCAATATTCTCCTATTTTTTGTTTATTGGCATATTCCATTACCTGTAGTATTTTCCCTTTGTACCCATTTAAACAATTTTGAATTCCATGTTTGCTATTTTCGTTTGTTTCATTTTATTTTGATCTTTTTGCGTTTATTTTAATATTATTCCAATTTTACTTTATATGTGTATATTGGTATTTTTTTGTAACCCATTTACTTTTTAAGTTTACTCTTTATGATGATAATCTTGTTTTCCATTTCTTAATTTTTACCCATTTAAACCATTTCGATTTTGCATGTTTTATATGATTTCACAATTGCTTCTTTTCAATTTTTTCTTCAATCTATTTCGTCCAATTGTCCCCATTTATTTTATTTCTATTAGTTTAAAAAAAACTTATCCATTTTTTATCTTTCATAGTAATTTTATCTTTATCTTTTTGTTCCATTTTTATATTTAATCATTTCTTCTATTTTGAAATTTTTTTTAACTTTTTCCCATTTTCTTGTTTTCATGCTTTTCGTTAATTTGCTACTAGTTTGTATATTTCAAACATTTTGTTTAATTGTTAATTTCACGTCAAACTCAGTTGATCCTTTTCGTCCATTTCTATATTTGTTTGTACTAGTCTTTTTTTATATTTTTTATTGTATTCATATTTTCTATCTTTAGCCATTTCTACTGTTTTCCATGTTCATGATGTTTTATTTTTCGTTTTGTTGTTTACTCATTTTTCATTATTTTACCCATTTTGCAATTTTTTTCTATTTCTTCAGTGTTTCTAATCTCCTGTTTCATTTTCTTCGTTTAATTTGATTGTATCAATTATTCAATCTGTTTTATTTTCCTATTTCTTCAGATTATTTACATATTTTCAATTTATTTTTAATTTTTCCATTGTTTTATGTTTTTCCTTTTTCTGTTCTTTCTCTGTTTTGGACTTTATTTTCTATTTCTGATATTGGTAGGTTTTTGACTATTTGAATATTATTAACCCTTTGCGACGCAGTTGGACGTATACGTCCCACCTACTTCTCCTAAGTTTTTAATTGATTTCTAGTTAGCGTTGACATATAAATACAATTTTTTTTCTTTTAATCAACTCTTAGGGATGTAAGGAGATCAACTAGCACAAAAAATTTTGTGAATTTGTTAATTACTTATTAGTTATATACAATTAAAACTCGAAAATCTCACTTTTTTACAATAAAGTCGGCTGTGTCTGAACTAAAAGTCCTAGAGATATAAACTATTTTACAAGTATCACAAAGATTGAACTAAATAATATATTTTTCGCAGAATTTTTCGCAAATCAGACAGACAAGGATAACTTCTCAACTAGCATAAAAATAGATTATGTGGTTTTTGAGATCGCTGATTACGATTCTGATAACAGAATTTGAAAGTTCAAAATGGCGGCTACACAATGGCAGCCATTTTCTACAAAATTTGTGAATTTTGGGTCATTGAGCATAAAACTTGATTTACGAGTTTTTGGGGTCGCTGATTACGATGATGATGTCAGAATCAGACACAGCGACCCCGAAAACCCCCTTGTTAGACGTTTTAGGCCGATATAAAAAATATGAAATTTAGCCAAGCACGGTCGTAATATTGGATCCATTTTGAATTTTACATTTGCCAGAATCAGAATCAGTGACCTCAAAAACCTATATAAAGCTAAAAATGACAGTATTAACAATTAAAAAAAATTCGCATCGCAAAAGGTTAATCTTTTTCCATTATTTTAAATGTCATTTTGTGGCGTTCTTGTTATGTTCCACCGCCGCTCAGGCAGTTGTATTGTCATCCAGTCCAGTGGGTCTGGTTTCAATTCCAGCTGAGGTCTTTTTTATGTTGCGATGACATTTAACCCTAGAACGTTGTACTTGCGTTTTCCACCCTAGAACGTTGCACTGGGGTATAAATGTACCCCACGTGTTTGATCGCAATTTTCGCAGGTAAAAATGCAATTTTCGCAGGTAAAAATGCAAACAAAAGAAATATATAGTACGTCATTTTCTTCGTTTTTTAATGGCGAAAACAGCCGTGTAAGTGAAAGTAAGGAATTTATTGAATCAATGATACATAAATTGGTTTGATTTAAATAAAAAGTGAAAAAATCGCGGTTTTGACTATTTTCACAAAAATTACAATAACATTGCGAATTTTTAACCGATTTGAAAAAAATCAAATAATTCTAAAAGTTGAAAGGATGGTCTTGAAACGGTATAAAATAGAATTTCGATATTTTTGAAAACATGCAAGAGTGAAAGTTTAAAAATCGGGTTTTGTAAAATACCACGAATTGGGGTGGAAATTGAAAAGAAAAAATATTTCTGACCAGTAATACATTGGTAACACGCAACGTTACTGTTACAGCAGTTATTGTGCGAAAATTATACTAACGAGACATTGCTTTGAGAAACTATAAAAATAAGCAATAAAAATCAGCAAAAATGATAAAGATTTTTTGTTCCGCTTCAAAATTAAATTAAATTAATTAAATAAATGATTAAAAACGATTATATGATACTAATTGTTACTTACGTAGTAAAACAACCAGTATTTAAACTGGTAATGTCACGAATCACATTTCCACTGACAGCACGAAACCTGACGAAACACTAACGGCAACCGTACACTGGGGTACAAATGTACCCCACGCCAACTTTGACGTCTGCTTTCACGAAGGCTATAAACAAACTGGCTATACCACCTTTTCCTACTCTTACTAGGAACTCTAAATTGAATTATGGTTAGGGTCCCAGGTCGATAAGTGCCGAATTCTCGCTTTCACACGGCTCCAAAGAAGGCGTGGGGTACATTTGTACCCCAGTGCAACGTTCTAGGGTTAATTAGCAAGGAACTGGAAGATTTGAAATATTTTTCCAGGAGTTGAAGGAAGAAAGTTTAAAAAAAGCGTGGAATGGGGTCATATGAGCAAGCTTAGAGTTTTCGGGTGACTTAACCCTTTGTCTTCTACCGCAGGAGTCAGGATATTTTGCCATTTAAAATGCGAATCACCTGAGTCTGCGGCATGCCCGGACAAGCGTAAAGTCACTTATGTGACTTATGCTGTTGGAACCGCAGCCGAGGTCGTTGAGATATTCTGAGGTAAAACTCTGTGTCACGTCTTTCTTCGCAAGGGAACTAGCGTCGCTGTTCCCAGTCCATGTGTCGATGAATCGATATCTGGTTGTAAAGTCACCTCTCTAGTTTCGATGATAGGCACACAGTGCGGACAGAGATCGACGGGAAATAAACGAGAAGAAATTGACCATAACACCTTTTGATATAAAAAAAAAGTTATTCGAATTAACAGCACAGTGAATTCTTCTGTAGTTCTCCATAAAATTCATAATAACAGATAAATATTTTTTCCAACATATTTCGAGCTTAACAGTTTCTGTGTTAGAAAAATATACAATTATGGAATAATAATTCTCTCTGCAGCCCTGGGTATGAGATAGGAACTTGTAAACACTGGAAAGTTCTCATCGGTTGAAACAAATCAATTCATTTTATTAAATTTCATTAACCAGAAAGGCAGTAACCGCCCGAGAAAATGTGTGTTGCGTAATTAGTCCCAGGATAACAGAAAAATAATGATCTACTCCTCGAAAAACGTGCCGAGCGGACCGAATCATCGGACTAACTTATAATAAATTTGTCCTTAAATGTTCTTTGGCGAATTTTGAGATTGAAACATTTAAATTTGTCTACTTAAACCAATAAGAAGTGAAGTTCCCCTTTTATGACGCTTCTTGGTCGAAGCTATTGATGTTATTGTTTCCACGAGTAAACCTTCCGAAGCATCAGCCAGCACTCAACGGGTTAGTCCTATGAAATCACGTTCGTGTTGAACCGCGTCAGACTCAGGTCGAGACAGAGACCCCTGCCAATATCTCGGAAGGAACCCGGAGGGTCTAGCATTTATCGTTTTATTGATGATAACGATCAGCCTCTATGTTTAGTTTAATTAAGTCGATGTATAAATTTAATGATAAAAGCTTGTTCGTTCAGGCTGTGTCCTTTTGAGACGTAGATCCCACGCCGGAGGCAGTTGCTGGCAGCAACGAATGCACTAAATTTCTACTCAGCTTTAGTTTATAGCAATTACGAGGTTACTGCCGTTTTGTTCTTCCTTTCTCTCTCTCTCCGACTGGCCATCCAATTCTTCCCGTGTCATCTGCACACTCGTTCAACGGTCATCAATTTGTAAACTTCTAATGGAAATTGCTTTCATTCCGGAAGGAAGAAAACCTTGCGAAATTGAATTCCACCAACTCCTCAACAAATACGTTGAAAACAACAAAGTTGAAAAACAAACAACCCCTGCCGTACTCCATCGCATGGAGGTCTCCCGCCCCCACAAGCAATACCGACAAATAGAAACATGATTTCAATATTAATTTCATTTGAAATAATAATTTTTCTATTGAGGCTTCAGTTTTCTTCCGCCGTCTGGGGGTCGCGCTTGGTTGGTGGTGCGATGCTTTGATGGAAAGTTTTATCAATAATATAGACGCGAAACATGTACCCCCGCACCCATAGACCAACAGAGAGAGCACACAACGTCCGGCCCGGCGCTGTGAGCTTTGATCTAGACTTGCTTCGGAATTCCGGTGGCAGGAGACCAGTCGACGACAGAAAATATTCGGAAAAAATAGGGGGATCAAGTGTTTGCAAAGTTCCAGTGAACCTAGACTGACAGGTGGTTTGAGCCAAATTTCCAGCTACGCCACTGAATTTCTATAAAGCCTGAAGACTTCATCGAAACATGCTTCACGAAAGAGATTCTAAGTTGTGAAAAAAACGAGCCATCAAGCGATGAACACCGGAGAAAAGCAAAAAAACACCGAACAAAGACAACAACACAATCTTTTAATCCCCCATTATGGCGTGACTTCCAAACTGATCCGGCAAGCCTCCTCCGCGCGAACAAATTCTCAGATCCGACCGTGTGTCATTCTACCTTCACTTCTTCACTGCCACCGTCGCACCGTACACACTGCCCCAACCCATCATATCGTAACGATCGGATAATCAATTAAATCGCGACATAAGAGACAATTACGGCCGGCTCCGGGGCGAAGGATAGAGACCGACCGACACACAACTCAAGAAGCCAAGTTCTTCGAAAGCTGTCACTTCTTGTTCTTTTCCTCTGACCGACCACCCCCCCCCCCCTGCCTAACTGCTGGATGATTTCGTTTTTAGTCTTCTTCTGTTTCTCTCAGCCTTCTTCAATTCTAATCTTTGACGGGGCGGGCTGCGAGATTGCAGATGATCTTCGTCGTCGTCGTCGTCGTCGTTTATTTTCCGTGAGATTGTCCGTGAAGATGATGTTGCTGTCGCGAGGTTCAGTTACTCGAAGGAATGTTCCTGCTGGGAGTTTTTTCAGGCTACACGGAAGCTGAACAGAAGGTGTGCGTGTGTGCATGTTTTGGGAGGGAAACACCAACTGACTAAGGTGGCGAGATCGGTTCGATTGATTGTGGTTGCCCTACTGACTTTGTTTTTACTAATGCTTCGTTGGTTGTTCATATCTACTAGGACCGTTGTAAGGACTTGGATAAGTGTCAAGATTGTAAGCAAATCTCTAGCAACAAAGGTACTAGTTAAGGGTGAAGGTAGAAAGAATATGGTACTTAAACGATCGAATTCAAAAAAATTTCGGCATAGGCTGATGTGTCTATATTTGAGTTTTAGGATTTTTGGAAGCGCTGCAAAATCCTCGTTTTTTCTTTAATTACTCACCAGATACTGCTTGCTTCGCGGTCTGTGAAAGCCCAATAAGAGAGAGTGTCAGCCGGGACAATTGTCCCGGGGCCCGGATCCTATTTGGGGGCTCTATTCTATTCTATTCTAGTCTAACCCATACACAGCCAGTATTGAAAAGCATCCTGGAAAACACTTCAGTTTTTCTGTAGTGTCTTTCTTGTCAACATTAATATTTGAAGCATATTATAATATATCGCAAATATTAAAACGGCCAGGCCTACTGTGCAGAGTTGGGTTTGAAGATGTTTCAATATTATACGGCAATTGAATTATTCATTTAATGAACAATTCAACCAACGAATCGTTTTGAAACTTGAATGAGGAAGAAACGAGGACAACCGTACCGACCGTTTTAGTTTATAGGGGGTTAGAATAAAACTTTTGGAGTGACCTTGCTAAAGTTAATGTCACTCCTTTGGTCCTTTGCGATGGGACAAAGGTATTTAAACCTTGCCCTGACTCATTGAGCCTAGGTTATAGCGCATTTACTCGCTCTCCTCAAAACTAATGCTGACTTCGGTCTAATGCTGATTTCATCCCTGGATCCGAGTCGCCCGAGACTCGCTCTAATATTAATTAAAGCCATATGAAAACGACAGTTCAGAGCGAACCTAGAGCGACTGAATCCAAAAATGAAATCAGCATGTGCATGCACCTGTGTCACACGGTGTGTGATAAGTGTTTTATTTTTTACATAACCCCATTATTTTCCCTGCAATGGTATTCTGGAAATTGGTTGATACTGAACTATTGCACTACGAGTGTCAACATTCTGGGGATTTTCTCAGTAGATTGATCCTGTCCTTATGGGCGAATCTGAAGATTTGATTGCGACATGGTCGTTCCGGAGCACGTTTGTATGAAGCGGTTTTAAGACAAATAACGATCTCCTAAGAAAAGCTCATGAATTTTTCAACGCATTTTTCTGAGTTTTGAGTACTGGCCTCACGTGTAACACAAGAAAGAAGACATGTAACAATACTCGCCTGTAACAAAAGTATTTTTCCTTTTTCGATTTTTTATATCCCAGCTTCTTTACAAACTTTACAAATTTTCACTTTTATTAATTAACAAAGACCGTTTTGAAGGCCAAAAATTAAACAGGATAGCACCAAAATTTGCGTCGGACATCGATATTTTCATTAGAAATTTCGGTAGCACGATTATTTCGTAGAAATATGACGAATGATAAACAGAATGTTTACTACGATACTTTCAAAACTTCTAGAGCCAAATGAATCATCAGCCATCATAAATCGCTGCTGACAATGTGCAACAATCCCACTCAATGCTCCGCCTTCGCGCCACCGCATAAAATAAATCTAGTTGTTGACAGTAGAGATGAATTTGAAGAAACCTACACTACGTGGAATTGTGTAAGCCCAGTATGCTTTGTAGATTACAAACATGACATCAATTCCCGTATAACTACTAGAGGAGCAACGTATGAAAAAAACTTCAGAAATCATACAACCGTGAAACAAATAAAATGAAACTGAAGATGCTAGATTCACACGCTAGTTTTTCCATTTACAATTACAACCTATAAAGGTTTGTGTGGCGTTCGGCTTTCCGAAACAAGCTAACATACAATATAAATATAAATATAAGTTAAAAAAATTCTAATGAATTAGGACAACTTTAACAAGAATAAAAGGAAAGGTCTCACCCGATGGTCGTCCGATTAACCTTATATGAATTACTTCAATCCTGAAAAATTCGTCAAATTCACAATCGTAGAAGATCTCCCGGTTAGATTAGAGAAGCATTCGTTTCTTTTTCAAACCGCAGCATTGATGAGTTTCGGTTTCCAAAATCATGTTCATCCTAACATGGTGTATGCGGTCGAATGACATATCAATCCGGAATGTGCTTCATTGCCTGTGTTGCTTCAGTTGATAAATGCAAGCTAATATCGTGAATTGTGCATGTACGAGTGCTCAGAGTTGTCTTCTGGGGTTGTAATATATGTATTTTGCTGTACACGGTTAAATAAAACAACCTGCAGAATAAGTTCTTTTAACTTACTTTTGAGTTGTGCGTCGCTTTCGCACTTATTAGTGTTGTCAAAAACAAAAAGAGAGATTCGACTCAGTCGAGGTCTTCCGTGGAGGAAGGTACTTTTGAGTTGTTTGGGTTGAACTCAAAATTAGGTAAATTCAACTTAAATTTGAGTATAAAAAACCTATCAATGAGTTGTAATTTTTGCCGTGGTTAAATGGAAACTACCTTCAACACGGTTTACCTAATTTTAAGTTCCCCCACGATACCACGAGTTTGAGTCAAAGGAACTCAATTTTAGGTAGTTTTTCGTTACCGTGTACTTCTGGATTCACCGACACCAACAACGGAGTCAGAACTTGCCCAATTCCAGGCGTTGAACTTTGTACTGTTTGATTCTCTTGTTGAAACATTTTTTATCTGCTTTACAGTTTACACTCAATAACGTGAGCAAATAACAGCTGCGGAAAATTTTCACTTCCTTTCTTGCCAAAGGTTGCTACGATTCTTTCGCCCGGATCCTATTTGGGGGCTCGCCTTTTTACCCGCAAGTAAAACTGAATGGAGAGAAGATGGGCGAAAACTTCTGGTATTCATAAAAGATCAATAAATATATAAATTGTAATTTCTTTGTGATCATTCGCCTTATTAAATTGCTATATCATGAAAGCGAGAAAAAATTTTTAAGACATTTTTATTTAATAACATGAAAATTCAAACTATTATTATACTGCCCATTAGCATAAGTATTCTATATTTAAAAACAGCAAGCCGAGATATACGCAGTTCAAAATTTATATTATCATTGAACCTTATGGATGGGACAACCATGTTTGGATGTTTTTCTTAACAAACCTGGTAGTCTTATTTGTGCATTGGGAGCTACAGGTGATTCAGAATACAATCCAACTGATAACTCATTTTAAACAAAAATCCATATGGGACTCTTATGTGTTACGTCAATTGCTTTGGAATGATCCGCTGAACCTGCTACCATACGAAAACAGTTGTCGATTATTAGGACTACATAGTTTAGAAGATCGTAGACACGCGTCGCAAACTACTTTCGTGTCTAAGCTTTTTCTGGCTGAATATGATGTTCCCGATCTCGAACACTACTGCAGACTAATATGCGCAACACTAACTACACTGCCAACAGACATCAGAAACGACCCGTCGCTTCAACGATTATAGCGACATCTTCGACTTCATTATACCCACTGAGAAGTCCAAAAAATTGTTTCAAAATCGTTCAACACGGGTCCAACGATGGACGTTCGTTGAACGGTTATTTGGACGATGTCCAAATTGGTCCAACGAACGTCCTTCATTGGACGATTTTGAAACCAACCGTTCTTAGAGGGTAGTTCTACACAGGTTCGTAACCGTTTGTTGCCACTTTATTTCATTTCTTTCTAGTTTAGTTCACTACGACTCAGTGTCAGTTAGACTTCAATTATTTAAATACGAATACAAATACAGTAGGATTCCGTTTTTGGTAACAATTTTATTTTTTTCAGTTGCCAAAACCGGAACCGTGCCAAAAATGGAACCTTATTTTAAAAGTTTGGATTTTCAATTTACGACTTCAAAAATGTTTCAAGGATTTTTAATCATATGTGAAATGAAATGAGATGAAAGAAAAGATAAGCAAATTCAATTTTATTCGTGATTTTATCAAATTCAGACGTCGTACAGTGGGGCAAGCTTTCGACGCTCAAAACATCTACCGCCCTGAGTGTATATCCTGGAGGATTAGTGTCTTTAGCAAAGCATCTTAGACGGAAATGATCATTATTTTGACAACTTTGGTTTTAATCTAGATAAGTAGAAACTGATCTAGATCAGTTCTATCTTTTGATAGAGGTGTTCTATCAAAAAACTTTCTTCGGCAAAGTTGTTTGTTTTGATATTTCTAACACATGTACTGAAGACATTTATACTTTATAACCTATGTAGATGGCGCTACATGACCTTTAAAAAAATACTCGAGAAAATGAATTTTAACATTTGTTTATGAAAAATATATCTAGAAATAAATGTTTTATTCCTAAATCTTCGAAAATATACAATAATAAAAATGCCTAAAAGAGTGATAAATGTTTTTATCAAAAATATTAAAAAAATATGTTCCACAAAATTTGTAATATCCCACGAAGCGGCAGATGGCGACTGCTGGAATTTTGTTTGTGACTAGTAAAAAGCTTTAACTTTATAACCACGAAGAGAAAAAAGTGGGGCAAGGTGGGCCTTTTGCAGACAAATGAAATGAGGAAACAAATATAATTCAAATTAAATAGTTCCTTCTTCACTAGAGAATTTTTGAGTAAACTAAAATATATGCAAATATTTTCTTGTTTTCGAACTCAAATATAATATTTCGAACTGAGAATAAATTTATCAAGTAATTTATAAAGTACTCTTATTTAAATCACTGTTGTGTCTAGTCCTTTCAGCAGTTTTCCGAATTGTAGTTCAGTTATAAGGCTGTGCTTATTCTTTGCAAGAAACGTTTATCTATCAGTTGTCAAAATAATGCTCATTTTCATCCAAGATACTTTTCCGAAGACACAAATCCTTCAGGATACATACCCAGGGCGCTAGAGGATTGGAGCGTCGAAAGTAGCATTCTACCCACTGTGCCTGTAGAGTTCTCGCAATCTTCGCGCACTTCTCGAGTGCAATTCCCCTCATTACGAATATGTAAAATAGCATTTAATTCGAATCGCTTTTCTTCGGCCCACTGAACGTCAAAACTTGAACAATTCACTGAATGGTAGTGTTGATTTCGCTCCTGGGGCTGTTATGTCATCTTTCTGAAAATTATTGAACAATTTTGTTTAAAAAACACAGCTCATTTAAAAAAATAAGAAATTTATTTCTTCTCCATAACTAACCCATCTTTGATCTTTCAAATGGAATTGATAGATTGAAAATCGAACTGCAATGCTTGAAGATATTTAGGTTTGAAGAAAACCATTTTTGTTGTAAAAATCACTTGCAACTTGTCCATATTATAGGGGAAAGTCGTCGGTTGCCGGCACTGGTCGGTTGTCGGCACCCCTGTGTAGCTTTTGACAGAAACCAGATATGGACATTCTGATAAATATTATTTGTGTTATATATTAGCGCGATCTTTTTGTGCCGATTGCTGAAGCAGACTCGAATGTTCTGTTCTACAACCAATATATTTTTTGAACAAGTGAAACTCTACTCAAGCCGTGATTTGGCTATAAAGATCGGCATGTCGCAGAGCTACGTCCAGAATGCAAAGAAGAGAGCTGGATTACATACATACAAGGTACAGAACATCCCAAACCGCGATGAGCGGCAAGAATCGACGGCTAAAACTCGGGCACGGAAGCTCTACGATAAGATGCTGACAAAATATGGCTGCTGTGTGATGGACGACGAAACGTATATAAAAGCCGATTTTAAGCAAATTCCGGGGTTGTAGTTTTTCACCGGCAAGAGCAAGTTCTATGTGGACGACAAATTTAAGAAGAAGAAAATGTCGAAGTTCGCCTCCAAATATCTCATTTGGCAGGCCATCTGCTCTTGCGGACTGAGGAGTGAGCCTTTCGTGACAAAGGGCACAGTAAATGGCGAGATCTACAAATCTGAGTGCCTCGAGAAGCGCCTTTTGGCATGACATTTTCGGTGTCGCAATAATTTCGTGTTCGCCCTTCAATCAGTTAAATGAATAAACTTATTAAAAATAAAAGAATAAAAAAGTTGTTAAATTAAATGGGACCTTCAGCTAGCTACGTTTGATTACGTAGTTTGTTACACTGACAGTTATTTGTTAAAAGGGTCCAGACGGGACTGGTATCTGTACTGTTATCAGTTGAGCTTGAACCAATCCCGTTCATTTGATAGACAATGCACGGAATTTCAACTGCAAATTTTCGCGATTCTGTGTAACGTATAATAGACACTTCTACAGGGAATCGGCTGTAAAGTAATTTATTCATTCTCTGACAGTAAGACTACCCTACAATCAGTTAGTTCAGAAGATTTAATGAGATCGAAACTTATTATCCCATGTCAAATTTGAATAAAAGAACTCAGCATTCTAAATGTTCTTGTGGGTACACGATAATTCCGAAATTACACTTACATGAGCAAATATGTGCATTTTTAAATTTGTAACCTATTAGCACAACCATTTTTAGAGAACACAAATTCACGTCTATTGCAAACTCAATCCAATTAACTATAAATTCTATTACATTCTTATAAAACAAATGAAGACCCAAAATGTTCATAAGTTAACTCGGTTCCTCGTGAAAATCTCACTAATGTTAATCTTGTGTTAACGGAGAACAAATCGTGGACCAATCGTTCCGATTGCATCGTGTGTGTTCTTGACCATAAAAGCGAAACAAATTTCAGAAGCTAACGACAGCCTAAAAATTGGCCAACTAAATCCCACCACTGACAACTGGCTGGTGTTTCGTCTAAACTGCAACCAGGCATTCGCACCCCCCACACACAGGCAGAATTTCGACACAAACACGGCACACATCTCATAAATCATCATTAAATACTCAACTCCGCACTTCTTCTTGTGTGTATGTGGAACCAATTGCCATACGACCGGTGGCGGCGGCGGCGGCGGTGACTGGCAGCGGCGCCTTCCAGGAAAAAGGAACACGCCGCATGCGAACCGGTCGTACGCGAGGTTTCATTTTCACTCTCGCTGAACGGTGTAGCTTAATCGCATTATTTACGTTTCACGGTCCAAGATATTTGTCACATTCCCATACACGACCACGACGACGACGGTCGTCTCTTTTGACTCAGGGGCATGTGGTTTCCATTTGAGCCCTGCGGTGCCGTCTTGGCTGGTTGGTAGCAGGATGAGCTTATGACCTGACTGTGCCTTCGAATAAAGCAAGTAACTGTGGCATTCATCGGAATTATGATTGTACTGTACACCTCTGTATATTATAGTTCGTGCTGTGTCGGCTTCGAGGGCAATGCCCAAGGTCGAGCAGTTCCATTTCTAGCCATGCAGCAAAAATGATTTATCGTCCTACGGTTGAGTCTTTTGTGACAATATTGAAATGGGCCTCCGATAGACGAGTTTCCGCCCCGAAGGCAACAAGTGCAGCAGCTCTTTGGAACGACGATCAGCCAAGAAGCGCAAAACCTGTGACAAAAGTTACGCTTCACGCCAACCAACAACAGAGCTGCACTCTGCAATGCCTCCCGGACCTATCGCAAGAGCATGGAAATTAAGTTCTTTTTTTCACGCTCGCTCCTTGCTGGTAATGATGATTATAAAATTTTAACATCGTCATCATCATCATCTTCATGAGCTGTAACAATAACATCGAGGAAGAGTACCGGCATCCACCAAACAGCAGCCATTCAAAAGAACTGCTGAAGAACCCTTCGCGCGAGATGCAACGGTCGGTTGTTGGGAGGAAGCCATGCCC